>NC_142881.1:77172725-77800971 GCF_051225735.1 Oryctolagus cuniculus
TCTAGTTTGAGCCAAGAATGTGCAAGCAGACTTCAACAAGTTTGTGGAAAGTGCAAGAGAAAGGTCAGCTTATTTTGGTTCAAAGGTTTTGAAATCCATGCACAGGGGCCGGTGTTGTGGCATAGCAGGTTAAGCTGCTCCCTGTGATGCTGGCATCCCACATCGGAACACCTGTTCCAATCCTGCCTGCTCTGCTTCCAATCCAGCTTCCTGCTAATGTGCCTGGGAAGGCAGCAGAAGGCAGCCCAATATCTGGGCCCCTGATGACCATGTGAGAGATCTTGATGGAATACTAGGCTCCTGGCTTTGGCCTGGCCCAGCACCAGCCAGCTGTTGTAGACCTCTCTCTCTCTCTCTGCCTTTCAAGTAAGTAAAACAACAATACATGTTTTTCATGAACTTCTAAATTTTTATTTATTTAGTTGGTTTATCTGAAAAGCAGAGAGACAGAGACAAACAGAGATTTCCCATCCACTCGTTCACTTCTCAAATGCCCACAACAGCTGGATCTGGGCCCTGCCAAAGCCAGGAGCCCAGAATTCAGTTTGGTCTCCCATCTAGGTGGCAGGGACTCAAGCACTTAAGCTATCCCCTACTGGCTCCCAGGGTGCCCATTAGCAGGCAGCTGGAATCAGGAGCCAGGCCAGGACTTGAACTCAGGCACTCTGATAAAGGACACAGGCATCCCAAGTGATGTGCTAACCACTCCACCAAACACCCAACCATTCAGTGGGCTTTTCAAGGTACTCTCCTACTCATCTCAGCACCCCTTCCTCCACTGTGAGGCCTCAGCACCTCTTCCTCCATTGTGAGGCCTCTGTGACCCAATAGCCTTGGGGTCTTAGTTTCTCAAAGCCCCCTTTTAGAGGAGGCACATGGAAAACTTGTGGATGCTGCAGATTTCTCTGGGAGGGCTTTCCCAGTCTCTCTCTACCTAGACATACATTACCTCCACCTGCCAGTTTCCACTCTGTCTCTCCACCTGGCTCAGGATGCTGGTAAGGCAGCCACCTCCAGAGAGCTCAGATGGGGCCCCTGACTCGCGTCTTCAACTCCCTGGGGCTGGTGACCCAGACTCCCATTGCCCAGCTTGAGAGGCTCTCAGTGTCACAGAGTGCTTCTCAGAGGTTGATCCCACAGGTAACAGGGCTGCTCCCAGGCCAGCTGCTTGCTTCTCCTTCCTGCAGCCTGCACGGTCTCTGTCTCCTCTGCATGGGTCCAACGGACCGTGAGGCTCAGGGACCTAGGATTAGGACATAAGCTGCAGGGGTGGGGAGACTGGGAGGCTCTGTAAGCCTTCCCCTCGAACCAGCATCCCTGTCCTGTGTGGTAAAAGTCAACTCTGAAACTGCAAAGCTGAGCATTAACTTTGGTCCCCAGGGCTCATGTGTTGCCTGAAGGTTGGGGGTGGGGGAGAGTCAAGCACAGATAAACAGATAAAAAGGCACCTGCTAATACATTTAAATACTAAATAGTGTTACTAAATAGTGTGTATTGTTGTGTGAAGTAAAGACACACAGATAATTAATAACAGTGTAACTAGCATCATATTATATGGACTTTCTGCAGTGTTTTTTCCCCCACCAAACCATATGTCTTTGAATTAGTGGGAATACATTCTTTGCAATAGCAGAACATTATTCTACTATTCTATTTGGTTATTTAATCATTTGTTTCAAAAAGAGAGTTGTTTCAAATGTTTCACTATTGAATGCAGCAATGAACATCCTTGAGCATATCTCTTGCTCATTTTGTCAGCCATTTCAAGATGACAAATTCTTAGGAGTTGCAATTATTCTATCAAAAAGAATATCAACAAACAACCCCCCATTAACCCCCCATTAGTAAAGTTCTCATTATATATGAGAACATTGTGGGTAACTAAAACAACATTTCAATTCTGTGACATAAAATGATGCTTCATTTAATAAGCAAATTTAATACAGAATGATGGAATAAATCAAAGATAATTAATATCTATTCCATTAAAAAGCTGTATGCCAGAGATATTAAAGATGTAGGTAGAAATAATAAAATAGCTATATGACAGAGGGAAAAATAACACCAGCAACATGAGCATTACTTCACCTTGGAATAAGAAAGAATTTCTTAAGTGAGATCATTTTTAGTACATGATACCATAAAACCAAAAGACAAATGAAAGACTGCAGAAAATATTTGCCATGTGCACGACAGGAGACTGGTTAACATCAGTCAGTAAAGCCTCCTTTAGAATGAATAAGGGGAAAAAATGGTCAAGGATCACAACAGCAATGCGGAGAAAAAGGAATGGAAGAGACTCCTGTAGGAGATTTAAACCATGGCCTACACACTGCTCTGAAAGTTCAGTGACTCCCAGAGGACCATGTGTGAACGGCTTGGACCTCAGCGTGGTTCCATTGAGAGCTGCTGGCATCTTTGAAAGGTGGGACTAGTGGGGAATCCACAGGTCCCTGAGGGTATCCTTAGGAGGCGGGTCCTGCAATGCAATTGCTATGTAAGCCTGAGTTTGGGCCCATCTTCTCTTCCTGCTTCCTGGCTCAGCATGACCTTCTGCACACACCTGGCCATCACCATCCCATGTCCTCACCAGATATCAAACCAATGGGGCCACCTGCTCTTGGACTTCAACCTACAGAACCTTCTCTCTTTATAAAGTTATTTCACTGCAGTAATGAAAAACTAATAGACCACACAATTTCTCCTGCTCAGCAAGGAGCAACACCTGAGTCTGACCTGGCTATGAGCTGTGCTATAACCAGTGGGATATTAACCAATGTAGGGTGATCAGAGACTTGGAAAGTACTTGGGGAGCCAGTGCTGTGGCGCAGCGAGTAAAGCTACCTCCTGTAGTGCCAGCATCCCCTATTGGCACCGGTTCAAGTCCTGGCTGCTCCACTTCCAATCCAGCTCTGTGCTATGGCCTGGGAAAGCAGCAGCAGAAGATGGCCCAAGTCCTTGGGCCCCTGTACCCACGTGCAAAATCTGGAAAGAACTCCTGGCTTTGGATCAGCCCAGCTCTGGCCACTGCGGCCATCTAGAGAGTGAACCAGCAGATGGAAGACCTCTCTCTCTCTCTCTCTCTCTCTCTGCCTCTGCCTCTCTGTAACTCTGCCTTTCAAATAAATAAAAAAATCTTGAAAGAGAGGGAGGGATGGAGGGAGGGAGAGAGAGAGAGAGAGAGAGAGAGAGAGAGAAAAGGAAGGGAGGAAGGGGGGAAGGGGGGAAGGGAGGAAAGAGACTGGAAAGACCAGGCTTGGAATTGGGGCCCGCTCTGTCTTGTGGCACTGAAGAATGTGGCCACAGGCACCCTTCTGTCTGGGAGTGGTGATGCACATATGGTTCGCTCGCCTCCCCAGCTACATCCCAATGCCCAGAGCCACCTAAAGGGCCAGAAAGTGACTACAGCCCTGGGAGAGAGCAGAGCCAAGACCAGAAGCAAAACTGCCCAACTGAGCACAGCCCCAGTTGCTGACCCACAGCAGTGGGAGCTAAATCAATCGTTGTTGCTTTAGTCCACCAGGCTGCAACGGGGTCCAGGGGGTGGGGAGGCTCAGTGAATAAGCTAAATAAGACAGTTATCAAATGAGTGAAAATATGATCATGTTCACAAACAGAAAACTTAAACAGAACTGCATTATTTTTACTAAGCAACTTGACAAGAAATGAATAAAAATGATAATTTTGATATAGGCGAGCATGGGAAGAAATAAGTATTTCCATTCATCCCCGGCAAGATTGTAAACTGCTACATGTTTACTTGAAAAGTCATGTGACAGTGCCCATTAAAACGGAGAATAAGGGCAGGTGTGTGGTGTGGTGCTTAAGAAATCATCTGGGACACCTGCATCCCATTCTGGGGTCCCTGGGTTGGAGTCTTGCCTCTGCTTCTAATCCAGCTTCCTGCTAGTGCTCACCCTGGGAGACAGCAGAGGGTGGCTCAAGTAATTGAGTCCCTGCCATCCATGTGGGAGACCCAGACTGAGTTCCAAGCTCCTAGCTTTCGCCTGGCCCAGCCTGGCCGTTGTAGGCATTTGTTGAGTGTATCAGCAGAAGGAAGATCTCTCTCTCTCTCTCTCTCTTAGATAAATAAATTTTACAAAAACTGAAAATACACCCAGGAGTCCTCCATTATCCACATTTTCACTTTCCACAGTCTCAGTTATCCCAATGCAACCAAAGTCTGGAAATATTACATGGAAAATTCCGGAAGTAAACAATTCTCACTTCAGTCTTGGTATATCGTATTATGGTAGATTGTGAGATACATGTTTGTGAAAAAACTGCTTTAAAATCAAAGTTTACTTTGATGTGTAAAAAATTGAGATCCATGTATTTAGTTTGTTCCATAGTACACAATTTTATGAACTTTTTGGAAAATTTCACGTTATTTTTATTAAAATTAATTTACTTAATGCTATTTTCCATGAACTTTTTAAAGGACTGAGATGACTTTTCCATTACATTATTAATTATTATTGCTAATTTCTTTCTGTACCCCATTTATTTTAAACTTTATCACAGAAAGTTATAAAAGGACTAGGAAAAGCAACAAGTAGACGTAGGAGTTGTTACTATCAGGCATCCGGAAATTGGGCTTTATAACAGATTCTCTGTGGATACGGGGGAGGGCGTACTGAATAAGCTTTGCCCTAAAAGACCACTGTGGCAATTTATCTTACAGAAATGAAAAAATATGAGGAAGTCGTTGTTGTAGTACAGTGGGTTACATATCAGAGTGCTAGATCAAGTCCTAGCTGCTCTGCTTCCAATCCAGCTCCCTACTAATGCGCCTGGGAGGGCAGCAGATGATGGCCCAAGTGCTTGGGCCCCTGCCACCCATGTGGGGGACACAGATGGAATTCCTAGCTCCTGGCTTCAGTGTGGCCCAGGCCTGAATGTTGTGGACATTTGAGAAGTAAACCAGCAAATTGAAGATCTCTCTCAGTGTCTCTTTCTTTCTCTCCCTCTCTCTCTCCTTCTCGGTGTTTCAAAGAAATAAATCTTTTTTTAAAAAAATGTATGGGGATATTTATTGCCACATTTCCTGTATTAGGTGCTGGAATCTTCAAAGGAAGAAAATGAAAGATGGAGAGAAGAACTAACCTGGGGACAAATGCGCACCTCTCTCCACAGCAACATGTTTAACAACGTGTGGGGCACACACATTATGGATCCCGATATAAACATAGATCCCGATATAAACATTAGGTGAGTGAATTAGAGCTATTCTGACTAATTTGGAAGGATGACTGTAGCATTGGGCTGGATGAACAGTTAAGATCCTGGTTGGGATGAAGCACCCTGGAGGGCATGGTGGGAGTCCTGGCTCCACTCCCCATCCCAGCTCCCTGCGACTTCATACCCTGGGAGGCAGCAGGTGATGGCTCAACTAGTCAAATCCCTACTATGCCCATGGGAGATCTGGATCGAGTTCCTAGCATTTGGGAAGAGAGTTGGCAGATGGGAGTTCTGTTTGTCTCTCAAAGAAATAAGTATTAATGCCTTATTGTAGAATTATTTAAATGGATAGAGTATGATTCCATTTTTTTACAAAAAGATAACATGTGTTTAAGCAGAATAATATCAACATTTTTATTTTACTATTCCTTTAATCCAACAACCTCTCAGACATGGAAAGCAATGGATCCCACAGCAGCTTACAGAAACAGAGGTTAGTTCTTGGCTGTTGAGTACATTACTAACACACACTGTACCCCTCTCTAGCCTCCAGTGAAACCCTGAAGCAACTTCCCCTTGATCTGAGTCCTTAGGGACTTAAATTATGACAGATTATAAAACATGCATGGAAGTATGGATTGCAAAGATATTCAGAAGAGGAAATAAAATATTTTCAATAAGTAACATCATTACATATGATTAATAGCACAAATCGTTATTGCTATTATCAAAACCATATCCTCCATCAGAAAAAAAAAGTTTAAATCCAACAATGTAATTGAAATGCTTTATTTAAAAATGATCTTAGTTTCATCATCTGTGAAACAGTAATTCATAGGTCTGGTTTCAGTGTCTTTTTATCTCGTTATTTAATTTCAATGGTTATTTAGCTATTTTAGTCTTGCACATCCAAACAGAAGGTCTTCAATGGCATTGCTTTATCAATGTTAGCCACCAAAGACTTTCTCAAATAGTTAGCTAATACATTTCTTTTTAAAAATTTTTATTTATTTGAGATGCAGAATGACAGAGAGATTGTCCTTTCTGCTGGTTCACTTCCTAAATGGCCACAATGGCCAGGGCTGTGCCAGGGTAAAGCCAAGAGCCAGGAACTCCATCCAGTCTCTTGCATAGGTAGCAGGGGCCCAAACACTAGGGCCAATTTCTGCTGCCTTCCCAGGTGCATTAGTAGGGAGCTGGATCAGAAGTAGAGCAGCCAGTGCTCCAAGCAGTGGCTTACCCTGGTGTACCACAACACCAGCCTGGCTAACACATTTCTATCTTCCTAGCTTAACCAGCCCTTTTCTTGCAAAGGTTCCAAACCACAAAAATTCATGTTTTTAGGAAGACATCTCAAAGCACACTGAAACTCTGCACTCTGGAAGACTCTTAGCCACGACTTAGAACATTCTGTCTCCCAGAACTGGGGAAATGTTGAAATTTTCACAGATTTAGTAAGTACTTTCAAAGTACACTGAAACTTTTCACTGTGGAAGATTTTCATATATGGGTTAAACAAATTCTGTGTCCTGATGTTATTAAAAAATGTAGAGAGAGAGAAGGGTTTAAAAATGATTATTTCTGAGTGACACACAGTGTTTTTAGCAATGACAAAATAATAATGGAAATCGTCCCAAGCATTCATTTTCAAAGTGCTCTCTCAGAGCAAGAGTTTCTTTCAAAATGCAATTACTTTCTCGTGTAGTGTTAAAACATTGGAGGGACAGATTAAATATGTTGAACTTTTTGAAAATATTTATCAGGTAACATGTGGCTAACATTGACTGATCATTCCAAAAAGGATCAGCAAACTCAAAATGTTTTTTTGTTTGTTTGTTTGTTTGTTTGTTTTTACAAAAGAAAAGTATCTTAGCATCAATTCCAATCTTTTAAGCACTTGGCCATGAGATCATTGGTGAAGATCTGAGTCATAAAAGAGATTTCAAAAATCATCCCCATTTCATTACAAGGTTCTCTGTAAGGAGTCCACCTCTGAAAGGTCTTGCTTTGTAAAAGTAATCAGCTAATGGTATCCCAGGGCAGATTAAATGGGATACACTTGATGCCCTGAGCAGATCAACAGCAGGGTGAGGTCACCACGTCACAGCCCCTGCAGGGCCCATCCCATTCCACCCAGTGCCATCTCCTATTAAATATTAAGAGAGCGCCATCTCTCTGCTTTGTAGTCTCAAAAAAAAATAGAAGTTTCAATATTTTCCTTTCACCCCCCAGGGAATCAGTTGTGCAAGCTACTTTGGAGATCACTGCTCCAAATAATCCATTTGGAAAAATACTTTCTACGCCACAAGGAGATAAAAATACTCAGGCAGGCAGAGACTGCACGAGAGACCTAACTAACAGAGCTCAATGCAGTCTTGGAAATGGGTGCCAACTGTGTCCATGGCCATCCCTGGGGAGGGGACCCCCATCATGGAGTCTGGGAAAGCAACTCACTGGGTCTGCCAAGGAGAGAGGAGACTGAAGACAGGGCAACATTTAAAGCCTTGTTCCGGAAGCCTTAGCCCAGTAACAGAGCCAGCGTCCTCTGACCTTGCTCCCACTTCCTTCTGCATATCGTCCAGAAATCAAAGAGCATCCTGGAGATGCTGCACAAGCACAGAGCCAATGTGGATAACGTGCAGGTGACAAGCCACCTCGCAAGGAGTCTGCTAAACTGAAGAACCAAATTGACGGTGACGCCGCATTAGCATGTTAAAGCAGAGCCTGGCACACTCAGGAAAACAGAGGAAGTCGTCCTCAATGTCACACAGTATCTATCTTGGGTGCGATGCAATAGCAGAAAAAGGACATCGGAGGAAAGCTGGTGAAATTCGAATGAGGTCTGGGGTTTAGTTAATAGCAACGTACCATTGCTACTTTCTTAATTTTGGCTAATGCGCCATTTTTTAAAAGATAGGTTCTTTTTAAAGATTTATTTATTTATTTGACAGAGTTACACAGAGAGAGAAGGAAAGGCAGAAAGAGAGAAAGAGAGAGAGAGAGAGAGAGGGAGAGAGGAAGAGAGGCCTTCCATCCACTGGTTCACTCTCCAGTTGGCCACAATGGCTGGAGCTGAGCCAATCCAAAGCCAGGAGCCAGGAACTTCCTTCGGATCTTCCCACGTGGGTGCAGAGGCCCAAGGACTTGGGCCATCCTCTACTGCTTTCCCTGGCCATAGCAGAGAGCTGGATCAGAAGAGGAGCAGCCGGGACTCGAACCGTCACCCATATGGGATGCTGGCACTGCAGGCGGCAGCTTTACCCTCTGTGCCACAGCGCCGGCCCCTGCACCATGTTAACAGTGCACCCAGGAATGCCTGTGTTCAATTTCCAGCTCCAGTCACCGACTCCAGCTTCCAGCCAATGCAGATCCTTGGAAGTAGTGGTGATGGCTCAAGTAAATTGATCCCTGCCACCCATGTGGGAGACAGTATTGAATTCTGTCTCCCAACTTTGGCCTTGGTCCACCCAGGCCCAGCCCTTGTAGGCATTTGGGGAGTGAACCAGTAGTTGAGTCAGGAGCTCCCTGTGTGTGTGTGTGTTACAAATTTTAAGAAAATAATAAAAATAAAGGTCTTTTAAAAATGAAAATGTAAGAGTTCATTAGATAGTTTTCATCAAGGAACACTGAGCAAGGGGATACATAACTCTCTTCATTTTGTGTTTAATAATATAAAATTATTCCCAATAAAAGTTTTATTTTTAAACAGGAGAGAATTGCCAAGGGTCCAGGGAGTAAGAAGAGGGAAGATGAGGCTGAAGATAAAGTTGATGCATCAGTCAGCTCTGGTGCAAGTTTTTCTCCTCTCCAAAGGGATTAACACACGAGCCCTACACATACCTCAGTTTTTCCAAAAGGAAAATAAAATCAGAAAGGTAAGTAAGATCATTTTTGTACAGCAAATCTAGTATTAAGATGAAGAAATCATTAAGTCAACTTTCCACGGTGTTTGCAGTAGCCATGAACCTGGAACACAGTACGAAGCTGCGCATCGGTGGGACATGGATTACACAAATTATTCACAGGCTGACAGCTTTGCTTTGGCTACAGCTACTGTTAAATAATTCTCTGAATATCAATTTTTAATTGCAAAAAAGGAGATGTAGGTGTTTTGTTGACATTCTAGATATTCCTAAGTATGTATAATCTACTTAAATGTTTAAATAAGAACATGTGCTTTAAGGAAATATGTATCTCCTGACTCTTTGCAAAGATGATACTTCACTGTTGTCTCAGTTTGAATTTTTTGCTTATTAAGTTTTGCTTTTTAATCAGGAAAAAGTATCAGAGAGATGCTTCGAGCCCACACAGGGACACACCCTGGAGAGGGCAGGATGGTTAGACTGGAGCAGAGGAGACAGAATCAGAGCTCTCGTTGTGGGGACAGCAGAGGCCCAAGGACTTGTGCCATCCTCTACTGCTTTCCCAGGTCATAGCAGGTGCAGGAGCAGAGAGACATCAGCCCTTCCTCAGCAGCAATGTGTTGTGGTCAGAAACAGACTTCTGAATTTTTATTAAAATGATCACTAGCATTAAAATAATATTTGTAAAAAACTGAAACAAATTTTAATTGAAAATTCCTTTCTCTCCCTCAATCTCATGTCTCAGAAGTAACCTGTGGTAACTGCACTCTCTGGGGTGTCTCTCCAGGCTCTCTCTATCCATAGGCAAGGTCATCATTTTCTCAGGGGTGGGGTTACGGCACACACAGTATTGTACAATCAACAGTTTTTTGTCATGAAGCAATAGATCATGGGCATTTGTACCTCTTGTGTATATGGATTTAATTTACTCTTTTGGAAAGTTGCTTTGTATTCCATTTTGTGGGTAAATCTTAAATTGCTTATCCAATTGCCTGTCGATTTTCACCCCCAGCGTGCCCAGACTTTGCTATGGTGGATGGACCTGCCACCCTGTTTGTGCACTGATGAGCACAAACACCCCACCCTCAGGCCTCCAGCTTAGCTCCTCCAAAGGCCAAAGCTGTGTTTTTGGAGAGATAATAGAACCTTCCTGAAACTCAGCACCCTCGTTTTCATTGTAGAGCATATTGATATGGATACTGTGTGGATTAAAAAAAACTTACATAAAGGAGTGAAAATAAATGAACAAAAATGTCTCATAGTTTCCTAGATATGTGTGTATGTGTGTTTGTGTGTGTGGGTGTGTATGTAGATGAGATAGAGAGAGAGGGAGGGGTATAGGGATGAATGGATGTGTGGTTAGGTAGACAGACAATGGATGGGCAGATGAATGGATGGATGGACGGGCAGATAGATGGACAGACAGATATCAGGTAGGTAAAACAGTCTAGGAGGAGTTATTCCTCACTAACATAGCATGAGGAGAGCTTCATAAGTTAGTGCCAATAAACTTAAGTACTTTCCTTTTCCCTTTACAAACATAGGCAGCTGACAAAGCACCGTAGTGCTGGGAGATTCAGATCAACTAAGGAATCTGTCTGAAAAGTCATCAAACCAGCGCAGGCAGCAGGAGAGGCAGTGGCCCCACTGAGAAGATGGAGGTAGCCACAGAGGAGATGCCTCTCTTCTGCATTTAGGAGACGTGGCTCAGGAAACTGGAGTCACAAGACATTGAGGGCACGTGGCCCTGGCATTTTAATGTTGTGTGTGAACCAGAGAGGGTGAAGCTTGACAGAATCACAGATGTGTTGCAGACTTGGCCTGAGAGAGTGTAAAATACCCAGGGAAAAGCGAGTTATAACTCCACATCCCCGTAGTCTTAAAAATGACACAGCATTAGATGTGGGGGAGGTTCTGGGACTGCAATAAACAGCCCTGGCAGGGAGCAGCGGTGGGGAGAGCTCCAAAGGCCTACGAGATAACAAAATATTTAGAAGCAGGAGCACAGCCTTAGAGTCACCTTTGATCCACCCTCTAATGCAATCAGTCCCCAAATTCAGCCGACCTCATGCCCAGTACCACCTTCCTGCAGAGTCTCTTCCTATACCAGGCTGCAGATCACCCTCTGTAGCTCACAGAACAGTGTCTGATCAGCCCCTCTGGCCCAGCACTCAGAGGCCCCTCACAGAGGCTCCCAGCCACATCTGCACCACTGCCCTCAGCACACCCCATGCTCTGACCGCACTACCACCCACCACTCAAGCATTCCCATCTGTGGGTGACCATGCACTGTCGCCTGGTTTGCAGCCTGGGCTGGGCATACAGATGGTGGGCACCTGGAATTGGCACTCCTATTCCAATGAGAAACAGTCTCTGGATGGTGTATCTGGCTTTGAATGGGTGCCACTCCCAGGGTGCCACTCCCACACCAGCCACTGGAGGCTCCCATTCTCCTGTGCACAGCAACCAGCCCACACAGGAGGACAACCCAGCAAAACCAAACAGCCTTTCTGTGAGAGGTGACTGGTGGATGTAAGGAAAGACCCAACCTCTATCTTCCTTGCCTGGGGCTGCTGGCTCCCATCCTGCCTGCCATGCAGAGAATCAGCCTTGGGCTCCACAAGGGCAGGGGCCTTCTGTGTGGCACAAGGTGCGTGCACGTTTGTTGAATGAATGAACAAACGTCAGGATGGAAGCCAACCGGCAGGCAAATGAAAGGACAAGCAGTGCTGGGTGCACAGCCAGCGAGCATGTGAGCTCCGAACATGCAAAGTGTACTTGCAGGTCCCAGCTCCGCATTCTTGCTTGATCGAACCTGACTTGGCGTTTCTGTCACATGTCACCAAAAGACCCTCCTTGCCCACACTGTAAACCTCTTCTCGCTCCATTTTCCTGAGGCTGACTGTCCCGTTCCTTCTATCCAGATGCTATCTTCTGTGCCTTCAGAGTGCTCAGCGCACCTAAGCGCAGACTGCTGGTCAAGTGTCTCATGGATGTAAGGCCACTGGTGTGCACAACTTTGCAGGCACCATTGGCACCCGACCCAGATCCACCCTAGGATGCTTTCCAGTAGCCTGGCAGCTACAGGGACAGGCCAAGGGCTCACACTTAAACCTTCCCTGAAGCACTTGGAGCCCACAGGTGCCTGGGAGTTGCCACATCTCCATCCCGTGGCCAACAGGCTACAGGATAAAAGCCAGCCTCTCACGTTAAACAAGGCACCACTCATCCATTCTCTGCACTGCCCTCCCTCCTTGAGGGGTCTCTCGCCCTCTCCATAGAAAGCTCCTGAATCTCCCCACCGGGCTCAGCCTAAGGAGCACTCCCTGGGTCACAAAGACCCCATGTTCCAGGATCCCTGCACCTGTCTCCTGCAGCACACTCCGTGCCCCCATGGAAGCAGCATCCTCCATACAGTAGCCTGGAGGGGTGCGTGAATGCAGGATGAGAAAGCAAGGAGTTTCTGCCAGCCAGGACAAGCAGGTGTCACAGTGCGCACCTGGACATGCAGCACAGGGAAGCACACTTCTAGCACAGGCTACGACTTCTCGGCAATCCAGAGAACAACCATGATAGACTTTTTGCCCCAGCTCTATCAAGAAGAAAAGTTAAGTGTGGATAGATTTACAGTTCTGTAACTCTCCTTTTATTGATCTTCAAGGATCCCTAAATTCCCCAGCTCCTCTGTGATGAAATGAACACCTTGATGTCAGTTGCCACATTCCTGCAAGCCCTTCCATTCACTTCAGGCTGCCCTCCAAATCTAGTACTTAAGGGGCTTCATTTTCCTCCACAGCTTGGCTCTCTCTCCAAATAAAGCCTTCTACCAAAAGGGGGTAGGTGGGGAAAGGAAGAGACACGTGGTTAAGACACCAGGTAAAATGCTTGCATCCTATGTCACTGCCTGGGTTCCAATTCCAGCTCTGTTCCTTACTCCAGCTTCCTGCTAATGTGGACTCCAGGAAGCAATAGATGATGGCTCAGTGGTTCGATCCCTGCCACCCATGTGAGAGACTTGGACGGAGTTGCTGGCTCCCAGCTTTAGCCTGGTTCAACCACAGCTGTCGGGGGTCATTTGAGGAATGAGTTATTAGATGAGTTTGCTTGCTCTCTAGTAAATAATAATAATAATAATCAAAAAGTTGACAAAAATTTAAAATAGGAGGGTACTTCAAAAATTCATGGAAAATGGAATTAGAAGACAAGTTTATTTAAAGGGGGAGAGATGGAAGGAAAAAGGAAAAGAGGGAAATAAGATAGGAAGCAAGGAAGCAAAATCAAGGTCTTGCTAGCTGAACCACTCCTCTAGCCCGCGGACTCTCATGCATATATGTTTTCCCTCCACTGATGTGGGCAGTCACCTCGGAAGACTTGCATCACTTCCAGGAAGAAACTTACAGACCGCACGTAAAACAAAAAGGCATCCCCACTGTGAGGCATCTGTGGATGTCGCAAGCTGATCCTCCGGGCTTCCCGGTTTTGCACGCTGTTGCTATGCCTTCAGCCCCTGAAGGGTTCAGTGCGGAACCAGTGCATGGTCCCCCTAACATGCTTGAGGGTGCCGGCCTCACTGGCTCCCAGCACAATGCCTGCACACCCTCTCAGAAACCCTCCACGCAACACCACACTGTCTGGTTTTAATATTCATCAGCTTCTTCTCCACCCAGAGCTCCTAATTCTCAGTGTGGGACAATGTTTTCCTATTAAGCATTTTCCCCTAAGCCTCATTACCTCTCTGTGGTAGAAAATCATTGCGGTGCTTTGGCTGTCTTAGCAGGAAAGGAAATTAATTTACAAAAGAGGGCAAAATAACCTCCAAATAACAAATCCTTCCAACTTGGAATCTGGCACTTCACAATCAAGTCGGGTAGGAGAGGAGGCTGCCATTGCTCAACCATTTACAGGAGTAGCTGAAACTGACCTCAAATTAGCAAACGCACAGAGTAATGCAAAGAAGCGGGGTAGGGGGTGCAAAGAGAAGCTCATACCCCAGAAAGCTGTGCCGAGAAGCCCTATTCATAAGGATAACCCCAGATGCCACTCTCAGGACAGACATGCAATGACAGGAGGGCATGTTTGATTAAATACAACATCTTTTTTTGAAATATGTTCTTTATTTGAGAGGTAGAGATACAGACAGAGAGAGGGGGAGAGAGAGAGGTCTTCCATCCACTGGTTCACTCCCCAAATGGCTCCAACAGCCGGAGCTGAGTGAATCTGAAGCCAGGAGCCAGGAGCTTCTTCTGGGTGTCCCACTCAGGTACAGGGGCTCAAGCACTTGGGTAATCATTTGCTGTTTTCCCAAGCCATAATAGCGAAATGGATAGCGGAAGAGGAGCAACTGGGACTCCAACCAGTGCCCACATGGGATGCATGCACCGCAGTCGGAGGCCTAGCCCGCTGTGCTACAACACTGGCCCCTAAATACAAAATCTTAAAGATAGGGCTGTCCCATCACTTCCACTGCAAACCAGTGGCTATCAATGATTGCATCAAGCAATTATGCCAAATTATACTAAACACCCTCTTCCTTTATCCTGTGTCATTTAATGGACTGAGAATAACTTAGAACAATGGGAAATCTTCAGAAATTAAGTCTATATGAAAAGCCTAACTCATTAGTACAGGAAACACAAATGGCCTTTTGATCAGCACTCCAGGCAAGCCAAGGAATTGTAGATCTTCTCTGTCATAAAAGGGATTAGCTCATGAAACACAGATAGTTGTCTCTTGATGTATTTGAGAAAGCTGGCCCCGAACTGGACAATATTACTGTATCCTCTGCTTCCTCATAAGCTATGGGCTCCAGCGTAAGCAGAAAAGAACAAAACCAGTTGATTCCTGCCCTTGCACAGGCTCCTGGGTCCTCACAAGCTTGCTGGGCTGTGTTAACCCCCTCCTGCCAAGTGCAGGTCAAGGTAATAAGCTCCACTAATAAGTGTCCAAGGAGTGACAGCACAACAGTTACTAATCATGTGATACAAAACAAATCGTTTAATCCCTCTGAGCCACCTTTCCCCAGGGTGCTATTGTGAAACTTAAACAGAATCATGGATATAAAGTGTCAGACCCATTGCAGACACCAGAACTTGTGTCATCTCCTTTTCCAGTACCTGCTCTGAAAAGGACCCGAAGGATTGGGGTCTACAGGTACAAGTACACAGAGTGCCCCCACATGCAACGGAGTGGGCGTCAGCCCCTGCCCAACTCTGGAAAGACCACGCCCCTCAGAGTGGAGAGGACCCCTGGATCCTCCCGCAGTGACTCTCAGTGTCGGATGATGAGCTGCTAGGGCTGGGGAGACTCCATCCCCCTGCCTCTTGGATGGGGCTGGGAAGACCTTGCTCAGCAAGCAAGAACTGGAACAAAGAAGCTTTACTGCCCTTGCCCCCTGAGTCCCAGGCCACAGGGACCAGAGGGCAGCACCAAGGTGGTGAACCTCTAGCCACAAGCAAGCCATGTATGCAGGCTCAAGGCGGCCCATCTGAACCAGCATCTAGGCTGCCAGCCTGCAGCTTAGAGGAGCCACGTCTGCAGGTACCAAGAACCTGAAAACAAAGACCTCCTCTGGGAGTGAAACTGCTGAAATCAGGGGGACAGAGGGTCTGGCTGGTCCCTGGCCCTGGCCCCATGCCCTGGAGAGTCTGCAGGGAAGCAGCGAAGAGCAGGGCCTGGAAACATGAATCAGCCTCATTAGGGGTTTTGCTCTGCTCAAAGATACAGGGCAGCCTGAAGGGAGAGAAAGACGCTTCCAAGGGATAAGAAGTGAGAGAGCTCTAGCCACTGTTGACAGGGCCCGGAGGGACAGAAAGGGCTCTGTCGACACAGCAGGTGGAGGCGCTAGCCCTCCTTTTCTCCAAGACCCAATCATTCCGTCAATTAGCCCGTTTCCTGGGCACTGCTCGTGCAGACACAGTGCCCCTGTCTGCTACAAGCACAGCTGACCTGTCCCTGCAGTCCCAGAGTGGGACCCCTCCTCAATGCTGGACCCCCAGGAGGCTCCTCCTCCAGCCCAGCTGCCACAACAGGACAGGTAGCCATGGTGTAAGCCAAGGCCCTTCTTCATGCTCCCTGTAATGAGGAAACTAGGGTGTGACATGCACAGAAGCCCCTATGAGCCCTGCCACCTGGAGTCACCAAGTCACAGTAAGAGCACCAAGGCCTCAAGTTGAGGGCCGCAGTCCTGTCTCTCAGGACAAACTATTGGGAAGAGCCTTGCTCACTCGCCTCTGAATTCCAATATCCACTGGGCTCAGGTTTTGTTATCCAAATATTTATTCTTTTAATTTTAACCAAGATAACTTCCTGAGTCTGACTGTAAGCTCCTGCCTCAAGTCTGCACCTGCTGGGCAGGTCCCGGACCCCTCATTCCACGTACCCTGCCACTCAGCCTTTCCTTGGCAGTGCCAATTCCCTTCCCGAAGAAGTCCTATCCTATCCCAGTAAGCTCCTGCTAGCCCACCTCACCCCCAACACTCCTCTGGAAACTCGTTAAACTGCCAATGCGCCATGTTCATGAGAATATTTCCAGCTTCAAAGGGATGAGTTACATAAACGTTGTATCTTTAAAGAGTGTAATAGGTACTCGGGATTTCTCATGTCAAATGGGAGCAGGAGAGGATGACACGTGGTTTTGGACCCCAGGGGAGCATCTTCTCCCAGTTCGGGCTCATGCATGTTGTCCAGTTACCCTAAGCTGTCCAAACATTCCGTGGTAGCACAAGAACAGCCCCTCCCCCGCCCAGCACTCTGCAAATGCCAATCAAGAGAGATCCACAGAGGCTGAAGAAAATGCCCTTTCCTTGCAGACAACAGGGTGGAAATGGAACTATCTATGTGAAATGGATCCAGGATGGTACCACTACCACTGCACTCATTAGAGCCAGCAACAGAAATTGATTCCAAAATTGGAGAATTACTGGAAGGAATCTAGGAGCTCACAGAAGCACTGCTGAAAGGCTGGAGAATGCAGCTAGGATGTGAGGCAGCTCCAGGGGTTTGAAGAACAGGAGCAAAAATAACTGGGGCGGGAACAGCCTGGCCAGAGTGCCCTGAGCCCCACACCCTCCAGGACTGAATTCCAGCTGGGCCTTTGGTCTTCAAAACCTTCAAAGCCCCACAAGAAAGCACCTGGTTGACCAGGGGAGGTCTTGGTGCTGTCCCTGGTGGTGCTAGGCAGTCAGGATCTACCTGGCCCCTTCGGCATCTGTAAATAGGGAAGCTCCCCCAGACTTTGTGGAAGGGGTAGGGGGTGGGGCTCTAAAAGGAAACCAGAGCACCGGGGGCAGGAGGCAAGGATGCATGTGTTCCCCAGGGAACATGTAAGCCAGCTCAGTGGTGAGGCGTAGCAGGTGAGTCAAAGCTTATGATGCCTGTGTTCCAATCTTGGCTGCTCTGCTTCTGATCCAGCTCCCTGCTCATGCACCTAGGAAAGCAGCAGAAGCTAGCCTAAGTATGTGGGCCCCTGCACCCACGTGGGAGACCCAGATGGAGTTCCTAATGGCCCAGGCCAGGCCATTACAGCCAGTGGATGAACGATTCTCTCTCTCTCTCTCCCAATCAAATAAATAAAATGAATCTAATTTTTTAAAAAAAATAACATTGGTTCTTTTGCACCAGAAGTTGCACCTTTGGCTCCCCGGGGTCTCCAGCTTGTTGATCAAGCCACTTGCTAACCTGCATAGTCACATGAGCCACTGCCTTACAACCAATGTCCCTCTATCTGTGCACACCGCCTGTTGGTTCTGCTGCCCTCAAGAATCCCGGCTAATCCAACACCCCTCAGGGAAACCCAGACCCCGTCCTGAGCACACTGGACCCTCCTCTGGGAAAACCTGAGCCCCTTCTGGGTCTGGAAAATAAAGGAGGAGAAACACAGCCCAGTGGGTGTCTCCAGGACATTGCCCCAGGGTTCTGCTGGCATCTGCTGGAGGTGAGCATCCACCTGGGTGCCCACCACTCTGTCCACAACACAGCACATTTCCACCACCTTGGAAAGGTCCCTGTGCCCTGCCCAGCTTGTGTGTGGCCCCCACCTCACTCCTGGCAATCCCCAATCTGCTGTCCGACAGTGTAGCCCAGACCGGACCTTAGTAAGGTGTCATAGACATGGAATCACACCTATTGTCCTCTTTTGCTGCTGGCTTCTTTTGGTCTGCAGAATGCATTGGATCCATCCCAGTCACCATGTATATAGATGGACCATTTTCTCTCATTGCTGTGTATTTCCTATCGCCTACGCACACCACAATTTGCTTGTTCACCGCCAATGGACGTGAAGAGCGTTCCCAGGCATTTTCTCTCATGACTGCAGCCAAACTAGACATTCACATCCAAGCCTTCCTGAGGACGTGTGTTTTCATTTCTTCAGAGTGAATGTTGAGGAACAGGACAGCAGGGTCCTAAGGGAAGGCTATGCTTAATTTCCTAAGCAGCAGAAAAACAGTCTTCCAAACAGGTGGCACCATCTTTCATTTTCATCCCAAATTCTACTATTGCTCTGCCTGCACAGACAGGTAGAGAGGTGTTTGTGTGCTGCCTGCAGGGTGGGGAGGCAGGAACTAGCTAGGATTGTGTACCTGTGGCGGGCCTTCCTGGCCAGGGAGGCGCCCTCTCACGGCTGAAGCCACCTCTAGCACTCATTCGGAGCCCATGAGCCGAGCACCCAAGGGCAGGGCCCCATCTTATTAACCCGTGTGTCTCTCCACCCCTGAGAATCTTGCACCATTCCTAGCATCACCGATTGCTGGTATAAATGTTGAGGAGCTACTGGATAAAGGTGTGCAGCCTGGTTAATTGGCTTCTTGAAGCCGAGTACATGTCTTGGTACATTTTCCGGAGAGGGTTCATGCCTGATTGGTGGTAGCCTGGGTTGGGGGCGGGGAGGGGATCCAGGGCCCCTGCAGAGCTCATACCTGACACTCTGGGGACCAAGAGCCCTCACACTCACAAGCAGGCAAGCAGTTCCCCCTGTGTGGCCAGCTGGACCAGGGGGTGCAGGGCTCCAGGGCTCCGTGTCGTGAACGTCAAGAGTGCCCCCAGCCTCAGTGGCATGGCCAGGGGCGTTCTAAGCCCAAGTTTGTCTTGAAACAGAGTAGGGTGGTAATAACATATTCCCAGTACCGCGCTCTGAGGATAGCGGGAGATAATGTAAATGAAAGTGCTTTGAAAACACTAAACTGCTCCCCAAATGGAAGGCCCCATTATCATGCGGCACTTGGCTCTCTTCTTCCTGTGGCCCTCCCCCCTCTCTCCTTCACCGCCAGCACCACCAGCTCATTAGCTGTGCTGAACTAGCTCTCCTGTGCCTGCCAGCCTGGAAGCCATGAACAGACCCACTGCCCGTGCCTATCAGTGACCCCTGTAGAGTGAGCATAGTCAGGACTTGCAGTACAAGATGGCACATGGCCTGAGACCACATATCTCAGTGTCCAGGGACCGCAGCCTCTGACCACCCTGGCCTTCCTCCTTCCATCTTGCCCTCCACCCTCCATCCCCAGGGCTCCTTCTCAGCACCCTCTCCCCAGCACCCTCTCCCTCATCTCCTGTTACAAAGCTGCTCAGCTCCTGGTGGCTGGACCTGGGTGAGCCTCCCCTGCAGCCTTCTCTCCCCATCTCAACTTTGCTTCTCTCCCAAAAGAAACCACGACCAATCCCTAAGATAAGAAAAAGCCCCAACTTGGCAGAGTGGCAGAGCTGGGTGCCTGGAAAGTGCCACAACTATTCAACTTCCACTAGAAAGCAACTTCCAGAGAAGCTCCATTACCAGGAATTGTAGCAGCTGCCCACATGGAGAGGGCCGGAAGAATACCCGGTGATAGACGTTGTGTCCAGCACAACCTGGACACCAAGGCACGCTGAGCGCTCTCTACAGGGACCCCAGGATGCTAGAAATGAAACATGCACCCAGGGGACACCTTTACTCCATAGAAGCTGGCATCTCAAGCACCCAGAAGGGCTATGACAACCACAGGAACAGGAGCAAGGACCTAGGCATGCTAACACCTGTGGGAGCCCTGGTTCAGTATCCACCCTTGCAAGCACCTGGGAAATGACTACACAGGCTGAGACAGGGGTCAAATTTCCAGATGATGTCAGCAGCTAAGCAGACTGCTGGATGCAGCCCAGGGAGAAACATTGTCAGAAGTGGCCACCTTGAGTCAGGAGGCAATCTCCTTGCTCAGTGTGTATTCATGATGGCACTTGCTATGCCACACTAGCTCCTGGGCACCAGGACCTCCATCTGTGGACTCTCCATTCTTTACAGTAGGGACTCTGCACACCCTACTCAGGTGTCGGAGGTACTGAGCTTGGAGCAGGACTAAGGGACTAACAGAACCTCTCAGTGCCAGCCTGCTAAGTTCTCTTCCCTCTCAACCCCTAGGCTACCCTTAGCTCAACGCACAAGCATTGCATTAAGCACCTGCTCTGGTACAACCTAGTGACACAATGACGAACACAAATCGGTTCTATGCTTAAAGCACTCACAGTTTTAGGAAAGGAAGGCACCAAAACAGATCATTTTAAAAATAATGTGCTAAGTGTTCCATTGGGGCTAAAAGGCATGGATTTATGTAATCCCAGGAAGAGATGCCTCAACTAGTCAGGGGAGCCCGAAGATTGTCTGTGTTGCTGATGCCTGAGCTGTGGACTGCTGCACTCTGTCATGTATTCTGGGAAGTGTTCCTAAATGCAGTTGGAGCCTAGAGCCCAGGGCTCCCTTCCAAGGAACAAGCTCCATCTTTCAGACACAAAAACGACCCTTCTGACTTTTTCCTCTACATATAACTGGATCCCAAGCCCCACAGATTCCACCACTGAATTCTCCCTCCATCCCACCCTTCCTTCCCTCACCCACTGCCATGGCCTTACTCCATGGTGGGGCTGCGCCCTCTCTGCCAGACCAGGACAGCAGCCCTCTCTTGCAGGGTGTCCTGTGCCCTTTCTCCCCTGCCCTGCAATGCACCTTGCACAGCTGCCAGTGGCTCATTCTTAGTCTATGTTGTGTTACTGTTACCACACAAAACCCGAGGCTGAGAATTCTGCAAAGAACAGAGGTTTACTTAGTGCACAGTTCTGGAGATTCAGGAACATGGTGCCAGCATCTGCTTGGTTCCAGGGAGGCCCCAGGGTAGCTGGAATCACAATGCACAGGCAGGAGTGGTGAGTGCAAAAGAGGGACTCAGGGGCACTTCCAGCCATCCTGCAATGACTCCACACCCATAGGAAATAATCCACTCCTGCAAGACAGTGTTGATGCGGTCATGAGGGTGGAGTTCCCAGATCTATCCCCCTCCCTCCAGGCCCCACCTCCTACAGCAACCAAGCCCTCAACACCAGTGCACTGAGGACCAAACTGCCAGTCCATGGGCTTTTAGGGGACAAGTCACACCCAACCCATAGCAGCCCCTTGCCTCAACTTCCATCTGCACAAGTCAAACATCTGCTCAAACACCTGCCAAGGCTCCCCAGAGCCTTCCCCTCACTCCCAAAGAAGAAAACCCTCTAAACTCCTGACACCAAGCCCCTGATGCTCTCCCCATCCTCCCCCTCACCACTCTTAATCTTGTTTCCAATGCAAGGCCCCAAATGCAGAGTTATTCAATGTCTGTGTATAAAGACGGTTCCTTCACAGTCTCTCTCCATCAGAACCTTCCTCCAGGGCAGAAGTAACCCCGCAGCTCCTGAGTCGCTACTTCACCCTGGATGTCCTCGGGCATGTGTAACGTGACATTGCTCTCATGTGCACCCTGCCTCTCTTCCTTTCCACATTGTTAACTGAAAATACGCCCTATGTCCTTTCTCTAGCTGCAGCACCCAGCACAGGGCATGAAGAAACTCTTCAAGAAGATGTCCAGTGTGATTGAAAGGGAACTTCTGGGATGACAGAGGGAGGGCCTCTGTAAATAAACTTTTTCATAAAAGCAAGGAAAATACAGGAACGATTGTATAAATGCAGCTGTCTCGGAACTCTGGAGATTAATCCAAGACT
Source organism: Oryctolagus cuniculus (assembly GCF_051225735.1). NCBI lineage: Eukaryota > Metazoa > Chordata > Mammalia > Lagomorpha > Leporidae > Oryctolagus > Oryctolagus cuniculus. The sequence continues at coordinate 77,194,761 of NC_142881.1, forward strand.
TATAACTACGAAAGCTGGTTTATTCCAAAAACTGCCCAATCATGCTGTGGACAGCAGGGTTCAGAGTTAGCTTTGACTTAACCAAGTCCTATCACCACCATCCCAACTCCAGAGCAGCCTTGAAATGCAGCAGTCTGGGGCCGGCGCTGCAGCGCAGCAGGTTAAAGCCCTGGCCGGAAATGCCGGCATCCCATATGGACTCTGGTTCTAGTCCCGGCTGCTCTACTCCCGATCCAGCTCTCTGCTGTGGCCTGGGAAAGCAGTATTAGATAACCCAAGTCCTTGGGTCCCTGTGCCCATGTGGGAGACCTGGAGGAAGCTCCTGGCTTCAGATCTGTGCAGCTCCAGCCATTGCGGCCATCTGGGGAGTGAATCAGCGGATGTAAGACCTCTCTCTCTGTCTCTACCTCTCTCTGTAACTCTGTCTTTCGAATAAAATAAAATAAATCTTTGTTTAAAAAATGCAGCAGCCTCTCCCCAGAGCAGGCTGTGAAAATCAGCATCCTTGCAGCTACAACAGGTGAAGGTGGGGTTTGGAACTCGTCCGCAGCTTTCAACCCCCAGGCATTGTCACAATTTGATGTGGCTCACAGCTCCCTGGAAGACCCTCACTCACAAGGTGCTGCCATTCTGTGACTCGGTTCAAAACTCACTCTGTGGGAAATGTTCTGTGCCCAAGCAGCAATTGTTTAGCTTCACAGGAGCCCAAGTCTGCAACACCAGCTGGGACAAATATCAGCCCGGCCGAAAATTTAAAGGGAACATGAGGAGAATGTGTTTATGGGGAGCGCTGATCTATTCTTGGAGTGAAAACTTACAAAGCTGTCTGAATGTGCACGTCTATGCATCTAAGGCCAGGAAGGAGACAAGAAGGTGCCTGTGTCTTATTTCTGGTTGATCCTGAGGCCCTACACCAGCAGTTAAGTGAAGGCTAACACAGGTTTCCGCCTGTCCCAGTGCATGTACAGAACCTCCTTGGAAAGGAGAAAAATGTATTGGTTAAAGGTGATTTTTTAAAGATTTTATTTATTTATTTGAAAGGTAGAGCTACAGACTGAGAGAGGGAGAGACAGGGAGAGAGGTCGTCCATCTGCTGGTTCGCTCCCCAAATGGCTGCAATAGCTGGAGCTAGGCCGATCCGAAGCCAGGAGCCAGGAGCTTCTTCCAGGTCTCCCATGTGCATGCAGGGGCCCAAGGACTTGGGTCATCTTCTACTGTTTTCCCAGGACATTAGCAGGGAGCTGGATCGGAAGAAGAGCAGCCAGGACATGAACCAGTACCCATATGGGATGCCAGCACAGCAGGTGGAGGCTTAGCCTACTACACCACATTGCTGGCCCCAGTTAAAGGCATTTTTTGAGGAACATCTGGCTAATCATCAGCTGCCTACTAGATATTGAGCAGACCTCAATAGACAGACTGCATGGAATACAACCCTCACAAACCTGTTCCAAGAAGTCACTGAACAAACATACAGCAACAGCAATACACACACACACACACACACACAGCCACAGACCCTGGATAGGGAGGGGGATCTGATCTCAAAAGTTGCTAAATTATCTAAAACATAAAGTTTAAAACAAAATTTGTGTAACATTCAGAGAAAGAGAGGGGTGTATATTTAATAGAAACTACCTCTGCAGAGTGGGGAAGACTTTAAATAAGTTACTATAAATTATTAAAATAGCTACAGAATAAAAAAAGAAAAAAATAGCTACAGAAAATTATATCTAAATAAATAAAAGTATGTCAACCAAAGAATATCAACAAACAGACATCATTTTGCATTTAAAAAGAACTAAATAAAAATTCTGGAGTTGGAAAGCACAATAGCTGAAATTAACAATACTAAGAAGGACACACAGCAGATCTGAACAGGTTTCAGAATGGATCAGTAGGGGCTGGTGTGGGGAGCAACTCGGACTAGACTAAGTTACTGGAATTAAGACTTATTCTATGCATCTGCTCTCCCACAATATGGCGCTGGGAGAGGAGAAACAGCTTCTACGCAGCTGCCTCCAGTTCAACCAATAAACAGCAGGACCTGCTCCTGATTGGAGGAGAGCAGCGTACTCGGCATGTGGGTAGCAGAGTTGGGATTGGTGGAAGAGGACTATAAAGGAGGAGAGAGACAACATGCACCAGGAACATCTAAGGGGAACATCTATCTGAAGGAACACCTGTGCAGCCCCCGAGAGAGCCGGCCGGCGGTGTGCCGCTCCCCTGCGGAAGTGGGGAAGGTGGCCAGGGGGAACCGCCCTTCCACGGAGGTGGAGGGACGGCAGCCAACCCGGGAAGAACCAGCAGCAAACCCGGGGAGGGCCGAGCAGACGAAAGAACAGCGCAGGGTCCTGTGTCGTTCCTCCACGAAGAGGGGGAGTGACAGGCTGGCTCCACGGTGTATCAGGTAAAAGCGTTACCTGCAGTGCCGGCATCCCATTAAGGTGCAGGTTTGAGTCCCAGCTGCTCCACTTCTGATCCAGCCCTCTGCTATGGCCTGGGATAGCAGTAGAAGATGGCCCAAGTGCTTGGGACCCTGCACCCACGTGGGAGACCTGGAAGAAGCTCCTGGCTCCTGGCTTTGGGTTGGCCTGGCTCTGGCCATTTCAGCCATTTGGGGAGTGAACCAGCAGATGGAAGTTCTCTCTCTCTCTCTCTGTCTCTAACTCTCTCTCTCTGCCTCTATCTATCTGTAACTCTGCCTTTCAAATAGATTTTTAAAAATCTTTAAAAAAAATAAAAGAAAATAACAGTATAAAAGAGGGAGTGAAACAGCTGTACTGGAGCGATGTTTCTACATAACATTAAGAGTTACTAATCACTATTAACCTGCAGCAGATTGTTGAAAGTTATTAACTGCAATCCCTAGGTCAACCACTAAGAAAATAACTCAAAAACATAAAGTAAAAGAAACAACAAAGGGATTAAAATGTTATACTAGAAAATTCCTATTTAATGCAAAATAAGGCAGTAAAGGAGGAACAGAGGAACAAAGACATAAGGCAGGTAGAAAACAAAGACCAAATGGAAGGTGCAAATTCTATGTCTGTAATTACATTAAGTGTAAATTACACTTAAATGTAAATTATACTCCAGCGGAAAGGCAAAGATCGGAAGAACGACTTTTTTAAATGACCCGACCAGCTGCAGACTACAAAACATGCATTTTAGACTTCAAGATAAAACAGGTTGAAAGTAAACAAGTGGAAAAATATGCGTCATGAAAACAGTCACCAAAGGACAAGTAGATTAGTACGCTAATATCAGACAAAATGGGGTTTAAGATGCAAAGTATTATTGGAGACAAAGAGGGACATTTTATACCGAATCAGACAGATAAAACAATTATAAACATCAATGCATCAAACAACACATCTCCCTAAACCCATAGAACATAACCTAAAAGAATAGAAGACAAAAATAATAACAGTTAAGGACTATAATGCCTCAAATTTCAATAACTGTCAGATCAACCAAACAGAATGTCAACAATCAACTCTGCTTCAAGCATGATAAACCAGTTACACCTAACACACTGCATAGCACATTCTATTCAAAGAAAGAATACACCTGCTTCTCAGGCACAGAAGGAAGATTCTTCCAGGACAGAGCAGGTGCCACACCACAAAGCAAGGCTCTACAAGACTGAATGGATAAATTCATGCAAAGTTTGTTACGTGACCTCAAAGAAATTAGAAATCTGTAACAGAAGAAAATTTCATAAATTCGTGAATATGTGGAAGTTAGAGAAAAATCTCAATAATCAATGAATCAAAATAAAATCACAAAGGGAGCTTAAAAATACTTTGAGGTGAATGAAAATGAAGCAAACCACGCCTTAATAAAAGGGATGCAGTGAGGACTTCGTCTGGATGCTGAAAATACTTTTATTGAAAAGAAGAAAGACTTCAAATCAGTAAACCTAAACCTCCCCCTTAAGAAAATAAATAATGAAATCAGTATATCAGAGATGCCTGCACTCTCCTATTTACTGCATTCATAACAAAGAAATGGACTCCTTGCCTGAGTTGTCCATCAACAGATAAAGAGCATTCAGCATGAAAATGAATGAAAGCCTGCCACTTGTGGCAACATGAATGGACCTCCTGGAGGACACTGTGTTAAGTGGAATAAACCAGGCACTGACATACGGATTCTGTGTGTTCTCCCTCATATTGGAGGCCCAAAAAGCTGATTTCATGGAAGTACAATGTATAACAATGGCAACTAAAGGCTAGGACATGCAAGGACAGGGCCAACAGATGTAGGTTGGATAACAGGTGCCAAAATACAGTTACATAGGAGGAGCAAGGTTTTGTGATCTATCCCACTGTAGAGTGACTCGAATTCACAACCACTTATTATATATTTTGCAGAGGTCTAAAGAAAAGGAGTTTAAAGCTTCCCAGAATTAGGAAATTATAAATATTCAAGGAAAGACAAATACTGGTTTGGTCACTGCACATTTTATATATGCATATAATTATCACATTGCTAAAGACATATAGTTATTACCTATAAATTTAAAAAATAAAAAAGAAGAGCAAACTAACCTAAAACAAGTCAAGAAATGGAAATAATAAAGATTTCAATAAAAATAAATGAAAGGGAGAACACTTAAAATGGAGAAAAATGAACAAACAAGCAACATACTAAAAGCTTAGCTGGATTTACTAAGGAACCTAAGATGTGAATGACCAGAATCAGGAATGAAAGACAGCATGTCATTGCTACTTCCATAACCAAAAGCCTTGTAAGAAAATTCTATGCATAACCATAGGGCAACAACTTAAAAAATTCAGATGAAAGGGACACATTCCTCGAGAGACACCAAGTACTGAGCTGTCTCAGAAGAAATGGAATGTCTAGATAGACCTAATGCATGCCAAGTAAAAACACGGAATTGGCAATTTTAAAACTTCCCATAAATAAAAGCGCCCAGGTGTCTCCACTGACGAATCCTTTCAAATATGTAAAGAAGGAATGCCATGCCTGCATAAACTCTTCCTAAATAACAGGAGGTGATGGAACAGTCCCCAATCATTCCATGAGGCTGGAATTAGCCTGATACTAAAATCAGACACCAGTATCACAAGAGAACCAGAGACCAACATCCCTTAGGAATAGACAAAAATTTCCAACTAAACACTAGCAAACTAAAGCCAGCAACATTTAAAAGGATTACTTGGGATGATTAAGTGAGATTTATTCCAGGGAGGCAGGATTTGTTTAACATCTGAAAATCAACCAATATTAACAGAATAAAGGACTTGACACACAAAAAAAGTCATCTGAAAAAATGTAACACCCTTTCATGAATCAACAAAAACATTCAAATTCGAAGCAAACATCCTCAGCCTGACCAAGGGCATCTATGGAACACCCACAGCTAAGATCACCCTTACTGAAGACAGATGCAATGCCTCTCCCCTAAGATCAAGAGGGAGAGGGGGATGCTCACTCTTGACACTTCCATTCTCCTTGGAGTTCTAATCACAGCAATCAGGCAAGAAAGGGGAAGAGTAGACATGCAAGAGAAGGAAGTCAGGCATGCAGGAAGGGAGGGAGGCAGGAAGGGAGGAAGAAGAAAGGTAGGGAGGGAGGAAAAGGAAGGGAGGGAGGAAAAGGAAGGGAGGGAGGGAGGGAGGGAAGGGGGAGCAAAACTATCTCTCACTGCCCAGGATATGAACTCACATGCTAAAAAAAAATCCTATGGTATCCATGAGAAAACAATTAGTGCTAAAAAAGGACTTCAGTAAGATACAGGGATACAAGATCAATGTACAAAAATCTAGTATATTTACATGCATCAGCGTGGGAATGAAAACAAAATTAAACTTACAATAGCACAAAAAAAATTAGAATGCAACAGTAAAATGAACAACTCTAAGTGCAAGCAGGTGCAGCGGTTCCCCAGTGAGTACCGTTCCCTAGGGATCACACAGACCTAAATGTAAAAGGTGAACTAACAAGGCTCCACAGATGGCTTCAGGACCTTTAGGTAGGCTAAGGTTTCAGAAAATGGACACAAAAAATAGTTACTAAAAATGATGCTCATTGATGCTTCCCTAAAATAACTGCTTCTCCCCAAAAGATACCAGAGAGTGAAAAAGGAAAAAGTGACAAGATATTCATAATACATATATCCCTAAGAGACTCATATTCAATATATATTTCCACAAATTCTCCTACAAATAAAAGGGGAAATGGTCAATAACCCAGTTTAGAAAGGGCAGGCATTTGGCCTAGTGGTTAAACCTGTACATCCCGTGTCAGAGTGCCCGCGTCTGAGTTCCAGCTCTGCTTCCGATCCAGCTTCCTGCTAATGCACACCCTGAGCTGCAGCAGGTGAAGGCCCAAGCAGCTGAGACCCTGCCACCCATGGGGGAGACCTCAGTTCCAGCTCCTGGCTCCAGCCTGGCCCAGGTCCAGTGCTTGTGGTCATCTGTGATGTGGACCAGCAGATGGGTGCTTTCTCTCTGTATCTGTTTCTCTGCTTCTCAAACAAATGCATGAATTAACTTCTTTTTTAAAATGGGGGGAAAAGCCTGTGCCAGATTAAAAAAAAAAAAAAAAGACTATCCAAATGACTAGTAAAAATGTGAAAAATGCTTAGCAAGTTTGGTCATCAGGGGAATGGAAATTAAAACCACGGTGACAGTTCTAGTCCCAGCTGCCTCTCTTCCAGTCCAGCTCTCTGCTAGGGCCTGGGAAAGCAGCGGAAGATGGCCCAGTGCTTGGGTCCCTGCACCCACATGGGAGACCCAGAAGAGGCTCCTGGCTCCTGGCTTCAGATCAGCACAGCGCTAGGAGCTGCGGCCACCTGGGGAGTGAACCAATGGAAGGAAGACCTCTCTCTACGTGTCTCTCCCTCTCAATGTCTGTAACTCTAACTCTAACTCTCAAATAAAATAAATAAAATCTAAAAAAAAAAAAAAAAAAAAAACAATAAACCACAGTGAGACTTCAGTCTACTCTGCTACAGAACAGCTGAAATTTTAAGACTGGCAAATTAGGCCTTGGTGAAAACACAGTTTCTGAAACTCCCATATTTTCTAGTGGGGTTAAAAATTGGGACAATATTGGATAGCATATTCTGAAGCCAAATATATGCCTACTTTATAATCTTGCAATCCCACGTAGCTGAGAGAAACAGACTCCAACATAGGCCAATAGTCTTGAACAAGTACAATCAAAGCAGTTTTATTTGCCATAGTGCCAAATTAGAAACAGCCCAAATATCCACCAACTAGGGAGTATATACATAAATAATATATTCATATAGTGGAATTCAGAACCAACTCAATAAACACAGCACAGGAAAATTTCAAAGACATTATGTCACGTGACAGAAGCCAGACCTGGAGGAGAATGTACTACACGATTCCATTCATAGGAAGGTCAGGCAAACTAATCAATGCTGATAAAAGTCCGTGGTTACTGTGGAGTGGGGAACAGAAGGGAATGGACTGGGGAGAAAGCTTGATGGAACCTTCTGGAATGCTATTATGCTCCTATATCTTGCTCTGGGTGGCAGCTACCCAGGTGTGTACATCTGTAAAAGTAAACCAAGATGCACACTCAGGATGAATTTTTTTTTAATTTTATTTGGTTGAGAGACAGACAGACACAGAGACTGTCTATTCACTTTCCACAAGAGCCAGCAGCAGCCAGAGCTGGGCCAGGCCAGAGCCAGGAACCAGGAACTCAAACCAGGTCTCCCACGTGGATGACAGGGATCAAGTACTTGAGCCCTCACCTGCTGCCCGACAGGGTGCACACCAACAGAAAGCTGCAGTCCCAAGTGGCATCTTCACCACTATGCCAAACACCCACATGAAGATGAATTGCTTAGGTTCTTTACCAAACTGCAATGAAAAAGTTGTTTGCAGGGGCCATGCTGTGGTAGGTAGTCCTCTGCCTGCAATGCAGCATCCCATATGGGCACCAGTTCTAGTCCCGGCTGTTCCTCTATGCTCTGCTATTGCCTGGGAAAGCAGTAGAAGATGGCCCAAGTGCTTGGGCTGCTGAGCACATGTGGGAGACCCGGGGGAAACTCCTGGCTCCTGGCTTTGGATCAGCGCAGCTCTGACCATTGTGGACATTTGGGGAGTGAAGCAGTGGATGGAAGACTTTTCTCTCTCTCTGTATCTCTCCTTCTCTGTCTCAAGTAAATAAATAAAATCTTTTTTTAAAAGTTGTTTGAAAATCGCATCATTAAAGGTAAAATTAAAATACATTAAAGCATAGCAAAATAAAATATTACATTAAAAAAAAACCTGCACCCAGAACTCTGGCCTGGCTCTTCCCCCAGTGTGTTCCCGCTGGTCCTGCCAGCCTCACACCATGTCTCAACAACAGAACCCAAGGATTTCCTGACCACTGCTTTTCCCAGCCCATAATTCTGATAGCGCAAAGAGATCCTGAAGCCACCTATAATTCCTGAGTCTCTCTTTCCCCGTGCACAGCTAGAACCCTCTCATTATCCTCATTCAGCAAAGGGAACAGCACTCATGGAAATCAAAGGCAACCGAGAAAAGGACAGTTCCCCTCGGGCTGTCCCCCACCAGTCACCAACGTGCAGGGTCCCCCAGTCCCTGGCCTTGTATAAAATCCTAAATTGCTATGGACTTACAATCAATCAGCCCATAGATACAAATGTGCTATGTTTTCTACTTATTTATATCATAACTATTTTCCCATAGTCTTTACCATTATCATGTTTTTGGCTGCAGAACAGTCTGTCATGTAGCCATCCCATAATTTACTAAGCTATTCCCTGCACTGAACATTTACCTTGCACTGCAGTAAAACTCCTTATATATTCATGCATTTCTCATTTAAATTATACTATTAGGATGGATTCCTACAATGGAATGATTGGGTCAAATATATGAACAAATTAAGGATTCTAGGTATGTGTTACAAAAATTACTTTACTAATTTGGCATGGCCACCAGCAGTGTATAAAGATATCACCTTTATCACAACCGTGGCAATATTATTATAACCTTTAATCGTAAAAGGATGATTGCATGGCGGTCTTTTTATCTTGCAGCTCTTTGATTATTCTTAAAGATATTCAGCTTTGCCATTTTTGTTTTTGAGATCCCGGTATTCAACATGCAGCCGGGTCCTTCGAGGTGAATTGAACTTTATTTCTTGTGATGTCAGTTGTTCACATCTTTTTACCATTTTTAAATCAGAGTTCTGATGTTTGCCTCACTAATTTGAATGAGACAAGGTAGATATTTCCATTTTGCCATATTTATACCAAATATTTTTCTCACCATCCTTTCTTTCTTCTCTGTCTTTATAAAGTTTTAAATTTTTATAAATTTTTGTCTATTTACCTTTTTAGCGTGTTTACCACTTTTAGGAAGTTATCTGAAAAATATTAATAATATTAATTATAATATGGTCTATATTTTGCTAATTTTCTATTTTTTTTTTAATTTAATTCCTTGGGGACAGTGTTGTAGCACAGAAGTCAAGTTACCACTAGAGAAGCCAGGAGTGCTAGTTTGAGTGCTGGCTGCTCTACTTCCAATCCAGCCCCCTGCCAATGCACCTGGGAAAGCAAAGGAAGAGGACCTAAGCACTTGGGCACCTGCAATCCTCATGGGAGACCCAGATGGAGTTCCTGGCTCCTGGCTTCCTTCTGGCCCAGCCCCAGCTCTTGTGGGCATTTGGGGAATGAACCAGAAGATGTAAGGTCTCCCTCTCTTTCTCTGCCTCTCCCTCTGTCTCTCACCCTGCCTTTCAAATAAATACAAATAAATCTTCAAAAAATTAAACTCCTTAGCAGAACTATTATTTACTTCTGTTCCTGATGAACGATATACATACTTCTTTCCAAACACTAATAAGTCCTGCCAGCATCATTTGTTACATAATCCTTCCCTTCTCCACGGAGTTTGGATCCTCCTTTATCTTCTCAAATTGTTTTATGCACTGAGATCCCCTGCACAGTTTATCTTTTATTACTGTGAACCTCTATCTTGTACCAGTATCTCTCTGATTTGATTACTATTGAATTAAACACTCCAAAATCTGTTGATACTGGTTCCTTTCCCATTTTCTCCTCTCTCCGTCTTTTTATATACATCAGCTTCCCATTTCCAGCTGTATTTTCTAATGATTCTGTAAAAGCTCAGGGAGAATTTGTGATTCTGATAACGATTGGACTACAATTATAAACTGAGAATAGACCTTCAGAAGAATATTTAGGCTAAAGACCTCAGCAGGAGCACAGCCTGTCTGCCTGATTACCCTTTGTGAAACTGTGGGATGGTGAAGAACCAAGGCGTGCAGAGTGCCTGGGTGTGAGCCACCTGCTGCTCTCACAGGGCTGCCAGAGGAAGCAGGGGATAAAGTCAGAAACCTCTGCACCACACTGGCTAAGCAGCAAGGGCATGCCAGGGTCAAGTGCTGGCACTGTCGTTAGGTAGAGGCCAAATGCCACAACTGACTTTAGAACCCAAGTGCAAGACGTGCCATTTCTCCAGGTCAGACTTTTTCTTCTTGCTGTCAAGACACACTGTTCTAGTCATTGGAATTATTCTGGGGTCCTCATCTACATAGCAAATAAATGAGTGCCATGCTAAGAAGAAGGCTCCCGAGGCTGGCGCTGTGGCATAGCGGGTAAAGCCACCACCTGCAGTGCCGGCCTCCCTTATGGGAGCCGGTTCGAGTTCCAGCTGCTCCACTTCCGATCCAGCTCTCTGCTGTGGCCTGGGAGTACAGTAGAAAATGGCCCAAGTCCTTGGGCCCCTGAACCCATGAGAGAGACCCAGAAGAAGCTCCTGGCTCCTGGCTTTGGATTGGCACAGCTCCAACGCAGGTGTGGTTGCTGGACACACTAAGGGGAACAGGGCCAACCCTAGAGCTCTCTTTTGATTGACATCCATCAGTGGATCAACAACCACTGGGTTAGATAAGTGTTTTTAAAGTTAGGCATCAACCCAATTGCTCCCCGTAAAACATTCACGTTTCTCCACTGTCTCCACAAAGGCTTTGTCCAGTGCCTCACACAAATGTAATGTTGCTGACTAAGGCTTCCCCACTCCCATCCTCCACCCACACCCTAAGTAAGAATTTGTCCAAACTCTCTGTGTGTGGCTCTGTGGATCTATCCAACCTCCCCTGTCTACACTAAGGGCATTCAGAATGGCTCGCCCTGTTCAGTTCTGAGTCTTGACAGCCTGAAGAGTCACCTTTATTTTAACAAAACACTAGAATTTCATAGGTTGTCTTTCTTAAAAAATCTACTTACTTATTTGAGAACTAGAGAGGCAAGCACACAGAGGGACAGACAAAGAGAGCTCCATTTATAGGTTCATTCCCCAAATGTCCACGACAGCTGGAACTGGGCCTGGACAAAGCCATGGGAAACAGATACTCAATCCAGGTCCTACACGTGGATAGCAAGGATCCAGAGGAATCTGAGGCATCACTTGCTGCTTCCCAGGGTGCATATTAGCAGGAAGCTGGCAACGGGAGCTGAGCCAGGAACTCTTGTATGGATGCAGGTCTCCCAAGTGATGTCTTAACTGCCGTGCCAGACGCCTGTCCTGGGGCTGCCTGAGAGCCTCCTTACCAAGGTCTAGGGTGAGCAAAGCCTGCCCAGCCTTCCCCTTCCAACTGCAGCCAACTAGGGGTAAGCTGGGAAGCCGATCAAAACACTCCTCTCTCTTCTACTTGACCAAATGTCTCCTCCATGCTACTTAGGGCCAAAGTAGCAGTGGTCCTTGTGGGATCACTTGTCACATGGGAAATAAAATCAGAGCTGTAAGATGCTTGAGGAGACCCAACACATGTCTTGTCTGTAACTGGAATTAGCTTGGGACTCAGCCTGGGGTTTGCAAACAGGCAGCTGGGCAGCTTCCCTGTGGTTGATGAGCTGGGTCCAGTTCAGAGGGGACTGCTCTAAAACCCCTAGTTCTAGGACCTCACTTTTCTTGGCCCAGGCCTGTGTTCAAGGGTCTCCAAGTATCCTTCCTTCAACTAACTTCCAAGAGGCAGGGGGCTGCCTGGTCGGTGATTGAGAAAAATCAACCCTCAAGACCAAGCTCTCTCACAGGTCACCTCCCCCAACAACTAGGTTAACTCCTCCAAAGAGACAACAGGAGGGTGGGCATTTGGCACAGCAGGTAAGACACCACTTGGGATGCCCACATCCTGTATCAGAGTGCCTGGGCTGAGTCATGACTCCACAAGTGATTCCAGCTTCCTGCACTGGGAGACAGCAGGTGATGGTTCAAGTACTTGGGTTCCTGCTACACACGCGGAAGACACAGACTGAGTTCCAGGCTTCTGGCCCAGCCTTGGCTATTGCAGGCATTGGGGCAGTGAACCAGCAGATGGAAGATTCTCTCTCTCTCTCTCTCTCTCTCTGCCTTTCAAATAAATAAATTTTAAGAGGAAGGCAGCAATATTTTCCTATGTTTCATCCTCATGACGACTACTAACACATCTATACATGGCCTCTTTACTGTTCTCCCCACACCTTCAGAACTCTTGTGCTGCCACCCAGGAGAGCACCAGGAAGGCCCAGGGGCACTCCCCGGCCCCTCCCCAACATGGCTCAGGTGCCCCATTCACACCAGCTACCACCAGCTGGGCAAGTGCTAACAGACATTAATGCTGCTGCACTGTGTGCCAGGTCGTCCTTAGAATCCGACTATATTTCTGCTAGTCTCTTCTCTCTTTCCCCCTCGTTAATATACACACATTTATTTTCTCTAATTTGACTATCTGATTTTTGCTCTGTTTTCAACTAAAAACAAAATGAACAGAGATCAAACTGTGATCATTTCCTGTCCCAATTAATCTGCCAGCAAAGCCGAGCTGCTCTTTGTTCCAAGTCCATCACTGCTCTTGACAGCGTTCATCAATACATCACGATGTGGCTTTGGGAGGCGTTCCTTTGCTTACAGGGTGGGTGGGGAGGTACAGTGTGTACTAGATGAATGTCCTGTGGTCACACCATCTGGCATCACTGCCCCAAGGAGCAGGGTGAACACAGACCAAGCTCCTGCTCCAAGACACATGCCTGGCTCTCTCCAGAGAACAGCAGCTCCTCCCCAGCTCCTGCTAACTTGAAGGAAAGCTGATTCTGGCTCCTCCACGACCTAATCCCAGGGCAAGCTCCTGCCCCTCAGCAAACCTGATCCTTTCATTGGGCTTCCCTGCCCCTAACCAGCCCATGTGAGCCCCAGCAGCAGGGCCCTTGCATTCCAAGCTGCCACCCGGCAGCCACAGCCCTGCTGTCCCCAGTGTCCCAGCAGCAGCCCAAGAAGCCACAGCAGCTCTTCCTTCTGCAGCCTGGAGAGGCTTATCTCTGTGGACACTCTAAAATGCTCCTGCCTGCAGGCCTGGCCATCTCCAACAGCCCCACATGACTGGCAAAAACAGCAAGACTGTTTCCAAGAACCCTGGAGATGGACCACATGGGACAAGTTTGCTCAGCCACAATGGGAACTGATCGGTGAGCTGTAGGGCTGTAGGACATCTGCCATCACCAAAGGCACTGTGTCCCTTCTCCTGCCCCAAATGGAAGCTCCTTAGGGAGGACCTTGTGTCAGTTAGCAGGATCAGGTGGGGACTGCAGCATCTTCCCCATCTGACAAAGCCCATGGGGTCTCTGCGTGCATCTGGCACACTGCCCACGAGGTTAATGTCAACTTTATGGGGGTAATGCAAAGTTAGTACGTGAGAAGGGCTGTAAAGCCACTTATAAAAAGGGCCAGAAGGGGCCGGTGCAGTGCTGAGTGGGTAAAGCTGCTGCCTGCAGTGCCAGCATCCCATATGGGTGCCGGTTTGAGTCCTGGCTGCTCTACTTCCAATCCAACTCTCTGCTATGGCCTGGGAAAGCAGTGGAGGATGGCCCAAGTCCTTGGGCCCCTGTACCCACGTGGGAGACCTGGAAGAAGCTCTTGGCTCCTGGCTTCAGATCGGTCCAGCTCCAGCCAATGTGGCCATTTGGGGAGTGAATCAGCAGATACAAGATATCTCTCCCTCCCTCCCTCTCTCTCTCCCTCCCTCTCCCTCTCTCTCTCTTTCTCTTTCTCCCCCTCCCTCCTGCTGCCTCTCCCTCTTTGGTCACAGGTGCCCAGTTCACATTCTAAAATCTCCCGCCGGTCCTCACGTGGCTGACGGTCTTACTGACTGAACACTCTCCTAAGCCCATATGTATACAGGATGCCCAGCTGCACCCCAGCACACCCTCATGGGCTGCACACAGGAGCCTCAACAGGGACCTGGTCTGACACACAGAAGGAGAGTTGGCAGCGGCGTGCTGATATGGGGTCATGACAGCAAATATGGTAACACACATGCACTCTGCGCACACATGACAGCACCCAGGGCAGCGTGGGCTAGAGGGCCTAGAGGGCCAGGAAACTTATCCAATCCTCTGCAAGCATACCACTAACCTTCCAGGGCTGCCCGGATACCTGGTTATCCTTGCACTTCCTGCTCCCTGTACAAAGCCATCAACAAGAGGCATAATGGTGGGTGTTATTTCTAGTCCACACTGTACCTCCCCACCCACCCTGTAAGCAAAGGAAGGCCTCCCAGAGCCACATCCCCCAGGTCCAGGTACAGCTCCATGCACGTGCCAGGGCGATTTTGCCCACCTCTGGCTGCCTTCCAGGCTGAGGGACTCAGAGCAACCAGAAGATGTGTTGTCCGAAGTCTAAAACCATATTGTGTTTACTTAGAAATATTTTCTCCAAAGGGACTGGGATAGCTTACCACGGAGAACATATTTAATCAACCGATACAACATAAATAAAGCATAATAAATGAGAGCAGGGGAAAGGGGAATACAATTGTGCAAACATGAGAATTAATGGACTTGACCTTCCCAGCAGTGACAGTGAGAAGGGAAACACATTGTTACATCGATCACATTGCTAGGCAGGAAGTGGACAGTCCCCCAGTTCTGAAAGATGCACTCTGAACTGCATAAGACAATTATTTCAAAGAGAAAGCAAACCTTTATTGAACATCTACTACATGCTAGGAACCTTGAGCCATTTAGCCTGCCAACCCATAAGAAGTTTTAGCCAATGTAGATGAACACACTCCACTGTGGAAGGTGGCTCCTGGATCCTGGCTTCCATCAGGACTATGTGTCCTGTGTGTTAAGAGAGGACGGGACTGGGATCTGGGACACAATGAAGGTCAAGTGCACAGCTTGCAGGTGGCCTGACCAGCCTGGGGGACAGAGCTGAGGTCCAAGGGCATAAAAGCAGAGAGAGAGGCCCTGCATGAAGCCCCTGCTCTCCAGTCCAGCCTGCCATGACCTGGGTGCCCCTCAGCATCACCCACAGAGCCCCCCAACCTCTACCTCTGTGCATGGCCGTGAGTGGGACAGAGTGCTGCGACTCTGCAGGTCCCCAGTTCTCTGCATGAACAGGTGAGGGGTGTCCTTTGGCTGGTGTTGTCATAACAAAGTGCCACTGACACCGACACCAGACGGTTCTTATCTCACAGTCGGGAAGGCTGCATAGCTGAAGTCCAGGGGTCAGCAGGGCTGGTTCCTCTTCATTTCAGATGGCCACTGTCTCCTTCCCTCTGCGCATGTCCATCTCTGTGGGCAGACTTCTTGTTATGAAGGTACCACTCATGCTGGCTTAGACCCCACCCCAGTGGTCTCCTCTGAACTAGATCTCCTGCAAAGATTCATTTCCAAATAAGGTAAGCACGTCCTGAGGTGCAAGCATTAGGGCCTAGTCAGTCCTCCTTTCTTGAGGCACACGATTCAGTCTGCATCAGAGGCCACAGTGCTGGTCTCCGTGGCAGGCGTGGGGCTTGTCCACGGGACTCAGGCAGGGCCCAGAAGGACAGGCAGCAGCCAGCTCTGGGCTGCCTGCATCTGTGGCCTAACACCTGCAGGAGCCTCCTCGCTGCTCCTTGCTTGATCCACGTTACCCTCACTTCCTCACCACGCTGCCCTCACTTCCTACCACGGTGCCCTCACTTCCTACCACAGTGCCCTCACTTCCTCACCACGCTGCCCTCACTTCCTACCACGGTGCCCTCACTTCCTACCATTGTGCCCTCACTTCCTCACCACGGTGCCCTCACTTCCTACCACGGTGCCCTCACTTCCTACCATGGTGCTCTCACTTCCTACCACGGTACCCTCAATTCCTACCACGGTGCCCTCACTTCCTACCATGGTGCCCTCACTTCCTCACCATGGTGCCCTCACTTCCTACCACAATGCCCTCACTTCCTACCACGGTGCCCTCACTTCCTACCACGGTGCCCTCACTTCGTACCACAGTGCCCTCACTTCCTACCATTGTACCCTCACTTCCTACCATGGTGCCCTCAATTCCTCACCAGGTGCCCTCACTTCCTACCATGGTGCCCTCACTTCCTACCATGGTACCCTCACTTCTTCACCACGATGCCCTCACATCCTACCATGGTGCCCTCACTTCCTACCACGATGCCCTCACTTCCTACCACAGTGCCCTCACTTCCTCACCACACTGCCCTCACTTATTCACCACGCTGCCCTCACTTCCTACCACAGTGCCCTCACTTCCTACCACAGTGCCCTCACTTCCTACCATGGTGCCCTCACTTCCTACCATGGTGCCCTCACTTCCTACCACAATGCCCTCACTTCATACCATGGTGCCCTCACTTCCTACCACGGTGCCCTCACTTCCTACCATGGTGCCCTCACTTCCTACCACGGTGCCCTCACTTCCTCACCACGCTGCCCTCACTTCCTACCATGGTGCCCTCACTTCCTCACCACGCTGCCCTCACTTCCTACCATGGTGCCCTCACTTCCTTACCACGGTGCCCTCACTTCCTACCATGGTGCCCTCAATTCCTCACCAGGTGCCCTCACTTCCTACCATGGTGCCCTCACTTCCTACCATGGTGCTCTCACTTCCTACCACGGTACCCTCAATTCCTACCACGGTGCCCTCACTTCCTACCATGGTGCCCTCACTTCCTCACCATGGTGCCCTCACTTCCTACCACAATGCCCTCACTTCCTACCACGGTGCCCTCACTTCCTACCACGGTGCCCTCACTTCGTACCACAGTGCCCTCACTTCCTACCATTGTACCCTCACTTCCTCACCACGGTGCCCTCACTTCCTCACCAGGTGCCCTCATTTCCTACCACGGCGCCCTCACTTCCTACCACGGTGCCCTCACTTCTTCACCACGCTGCCCTCACTTCCTACCACGGTGCCCTCACTTCCTACCACAGTGCCCTCACTTCCTCACCACACTGCCCTCACTTCCTCACCACGCTGCCCTCACTTCCTACCATGCTGCCCTCACTTCCTACCATGGTGCCCTCACTTCCTACCATGGAGCCCTCAATTCCTCACCAGGTGCCCTCACTTCCTACCATGGTGCCCTCACTTCCTCACCAGGTGCCCTCACTTCCTATCATGGTGCCCTCACTTCCTACCACGGTGCCCTCACTTCCTCACCACGATGCCCTCACTTCCTACCACAGTGCCCTCACTTCCTACCATTGTACCCTCACTTCCTCACCACGGTGCCCTCACTTCCTCACCAGGTGCCCTCATTTCCTACCACGGCGCCCTCACTTCCTACCACGGTGCCCTCACTTCTTCACCACGCTGCCCTCACTTCCTACCACGGTGCCCTCACTTCCTACCACAGTGCCCTCACTTCCTCACCACACTGCCCTCACTTCCTCACCATGCTGCCCTCACTTCCTACCATGCTGCCCTCACTTCCTACCATGGTGCCCTCACTTCCTACCATGATGCCCTCACTTCCTACCACAGTGCCCTCACTTCCTCACCATGGTGCGCTCACTTCCTACCACAGTGCCCTCACTTCCTCACCACGGTGCCCTCACTTCCTACCACAGTGCCCTCACTTCCTCACCACGGTGCCCTCACTTCCTACCATGGTGCCCTCACTTCCTCACCACGGTGCCCTCACTTCCTCACCATGGTACCGCCCACACTCAGGCTCCACACGGCAGTCAGAGAGGACTTTCCACCCAGACACAAATCTGGTAATAGCAGTCACTACTTAAAAGCCCTCAATGGCTTCCCATTTGTCTCAGGGGACAAGCCCATTCCGTGCTCATTACCTTCCGAATGCTGTGCCAGTTCCTGGAACCCATGCTCCTTCCACCCCCCACTATGGGCCCTACCTGGACCCAGTCACAGCGAAGTTCCTTTCCCCATTCTGCCAGGATCAGGGGTGTGATTCCTCTGTGCCTGTTTCCTGGCCCCCACCACGGCCCCTGTTTTGTTCACTACTGGACCCTGAGCTCCTAGAACATTCTGGGCACCTGGCAGGTGCTCTTCATTTGCTAAGTGAACAACAAAACAGCAGTGACACATTCAAGGAGTACCTCCTGGGTGACTTCTTCCTCTTGTTTGTGAACTTACTAGGCACAAGGACCACACTGGGAGCTTTAGACAGAAGGTGCCATTTCCATTTTCACAGAGTAGATGAAGAAGTGAATCTCTAAGAGCAGAAGCGATTCGTCCAAGGTCCCACAGCCAAGGCTGCTTGATTCCAGACTCTGAGCTCTCAGCGGCAAAGCTCCTGCTGGCATCTGAACTGGGGATGATCTAGGACCAATCCTCCTCCTCTTCCTCCTCCTCTTCCTGGCGTTCATCTCTGGGGGTTTCCTGCTCAGCAAACCTCTCTGCTTCCTCCTCCCCAGGGCACAACAGTAAAGCTCCCAGCCCAGGGCAGCTGAGGTCCTGGGCAGTGCTGGTGAGAGTGATAAAGAGAGCAGGGCAAAGCTCTGGCCATCAGCCCCCAGCAGGGTCTGCATGAGGTTCTGCCACTGAGTGCGGTGCAAGGAGCTGCGCACTACACGTGGAGCCCTGGGACAGGGTTCAGGTCCTGCCTTCTGGTGCTTCACAGGGACAAGGCTGTGAAGCTTCCTGGCTTCCTACGCTGTACTATGTGAGAGCACAGTGAACCCAGGACTCAGACAACCTAAGCACGTAAATGCCTAGATTGATGCTGGCCATAACGGACACCCAGGAAGTAACAGTTGTCTCCTCTTTTCCTCCAGGGCAGCCACAGTGTGGAAGGATCACTGTTCCCAGGGAGAAATCTCAGCAGGCCACGGCTGAGCAGTGGCTCCCATGAGTACCAGGAACCACGGACTGACCCACAGGCTCCCTGTCCTGGCACAGGCCCTAGAAGACAGGATGCCCCAGCCACTGCCAGGGGTGAGTCTCCCCTCTCTCCCCTGCCCCGGGCAGGTCTTATCCCACACACCCGCAGGCACATTCTTTCAGTTGGCCATGCACACTGCAAGGATGAGCCCTACTTCATGCATAGATACATGCGGGCAAGGGACACAAAGCACAGGCGCTCTAAGGAAGAGCTGCACACATCATCAGGCCTCGTGGTAAGGAACCTGGATGGAGCCGGCTGCAAGGATGCCAACTTCACAGGGCCACCTGGACTACCCCACCTTCGAACAAAGCCCAGCAGCCACGAGGAAGCTGGGCAAAGGGCCATGAGCCGGCCTCCTTCAAACAGAGTCCGAGCTCCTGCAAACGCTGCCTCCTTGCCCTGGGATCTCTGGCAGGTCGGGGCCCTTACCCTGGATGCCCGCATTTGGAAGTTGTACCTTAAAGCACACGGCTTTCCCCACCCCCACCACTCTTTTGATCCCTGCCTTCATTCAACGAGTCCTTGGTTCACTGGACGCATCCAGTGTCTATTGTGTGCCAGGTGCTATTTCAGGCACGGAGGGAGCCTTAGGGGCAAGACATCCCTTTCACTATAGCCTGCCAAAGAGACATTCAACCAACCCTCCAGCCGACAGGTGACATGTCAGGTCTCAACAAGCCCTGTGATGTAGGGCAGGTGAGGACCAGACAAGGGAGCGGGTGCTTCTCTGATGAGGCACGCACAGGGTGAGGAAGCAAGCCAGCTGGACGAATGCAGAGTGAGGCAGTCAGCAGGGACGGCCAGTGCAAAGGCCCTGTGGTGGACAAGGAGGCCCTGTGACTGACGAATTTAGGGGACAGAAATTGAAGAGGAAGCCAAAGAGGGCAATGGTCATTTCTGGACAGCCTTGAAGGTGAGGAAAGTATTCACATCACACACCATGCACACACACACACACATCACACACTATACATACACACCACACACACATACACACCACACATAACACATACACACACATATACACACATATACACATATCACCTACACATATATGTCACACACCAAACATATATAGCACACACACACATCACACACACTCCAGACATACTACACAATCACACATATACCACAAACGCCACAACACACCACACATACACACCACACACACCAGACACACATCACATGCACATACCACACACACCACACACACAAATCACACATACAACCATACACATACACACCAAACACACACCACACATATACATACCACACACATGTGTATACATATCACAGACGCATATAACACATATCAAACACATCACATACATCACATGCACACATATCACACACCACACTACACACACACACACATACCACATGCTATACATACATACCACACACACAACCACATGAACACATATACACACATACACCACACATCACATACACACATATATCACACACACAACCACATGCATACACACCACACACGACACCACACACACATATACACATCACAGATACATATCACACATCAAACACATCACCTACACACACACACATCACATGCAACCACATCACACACCATACACACACACATCACACACCCCACACAACCACACAACACCGCGCACATATACATCTCATACACATACCACATAAACATCACAGACCACATATACATACATACACACATACACATATCACACATATACCACATACATCACATACATACACATGCATCACATGCACACATACCACATAGAGATACAATCACCACACATACCATTTTCTCACACACATCACACACCACTCACACCATGTACCATACACATATCATAAACACCACATACCACCCACACATCACACAAACACATACACAACAGAATCACACACCATACACACACACCACATACATATCACAGACCACACATATATACACATCACACACATACATCAAACATACATCTCACACACACAGAGTAACTGAGATGAGAGATATGTCAATCTGACTACAATAACCATTTCACTATTTGTATGGATATGAAAACATCATGAAATATACCTTAACTACACGAATTTTTTTTTTTTTAAAGAAAAGCAGTTAGCCTGGGTGCCTGTGAGACATTGGCTCAAGGTAGGGGTGCAGCACAGCCATTCCTGGGACTCCTGTGCTGAGCAGCGTGGGTGGTACCGCTGCAGGGGAGGTGGGGAGGACTCCAAGGAGAGCCCAGCTCTGGGCAGCTGTGTGACTGAGCACAAGCTAGGACTTCCCTGGGCCTCAGTGCCTCTCCCGATACCAGGGGGCAACCCCAGGCCACAGGGGCTCCCTCAGGAGCGAGGCCGACCATGCAGGCCCGCAGCTTTGCACAGCACCTGGCCCAATCTGAGACCTGAGCCTCTGCCATCATCCCCGCTGTCCCCACAGTGGCTGCCAGCTCTGGGAAGGGCGCACTCTCAGAGGGGACCAAGCTTCTCAGCAGAAGCAACCCACAGGCAAGAACAGGAAGACGCGAGACTCTTAAATCAGGACCTTAAAAACCATCATAAAAAAAGACAACCTGGCACTTTTACGGTTCCCTAAAAACACTTCAGAAACACACGTGGTGTTTTCTCCCGAGGCCCCGGCGTGGAACTCAGCCAATCCCGGGCCAGAAACAGCTCAGAGTCCCAGCAGCTGCTGCAGACCCATAGAGAGGAAGGAGCTGCCTGCACGGAAGCAGGTGATGGCCGTGACAGGGATAGGGGCTCCAGCCCCTCCCCTGGGCCCACCACCTCTTCTGAGACCCCGCGTACGGAAGTGGGTCTCTCCCATGCACGCTGTTGGGCCTGGGGCTGGGACTGGACCAAATTCAACAGGAAGACTCGGGGAGCCTCTCGCAGAGGGCACTGGGGAGAAGCGTGGGTGGGGAAGAAGGCAGCAAGCACCAGTGCCAAGTTCTGCTGCTGAAACTGAGGTTTGTGTCCTGCACTGGACCCCACCCCTGTGTGGATCCAGCTCAGGGTGGTTTCTCAGCTCTCTGGCAGCTCCAAGTACACAGAGCTGCACCTTGCAACTGCCCGGCGAGGCGGACAGGGTACAAACAGTGGTCCCATCTTAATGAGGCTCAGAGAGGGGCTCTGAGGACCAACAGCAATGCCTTTCCCCACACCGCCCATGGTTGCAGCCGCTCATCCTCACCAGGGCCGCTGTGTGGCATCCAGGCTGTCAGCACACAATGAGCGTCTGGACCTGCAGGGTGTCAGAGGGGCTGGCCAGGCCTAGGCAGTCCCCCGAGACTCTAAGGCAGCGGCCTTCCTGCTCCCCAAGGCCATGCTCACTGCTCAAGGCCTCCCCTGGGCTTGGCAAAGAAAAGCAGGACCAGAGTGCTCCTTCCGTTCCTCCATGGCTCAGCATTGCTCTGGCCCAGGGCACCCTCAGCACAGCCAACTGGACCCTCCTGACACCTGCTCTGTCTCCCCCACGCCCTCCTCCCCTCTCCACAGCCTGCAGCAGTCTCATCACCTCTCCCTGAGCCACAGAGAGGGGTCTCCCCAGCTCCCTGCCCCCTCATCTTCCTTTGCACCTGCTGCTAGTGACTCACATGAGCTCCCCAAAGAGGCCCTGCACACCTGAATCCTCAGCCTGGCGGCCTCAAAGACCTGGAGCCAGTCTGCATGGGACCAGCAAGAGACACATGCCCCTTCCTCCTTCCTATGGCTTTGTTGCACTCGGCCCAAGGCCAGGAGTCTGCTTCAAGCCCAAGCCTGCTGGGCTGCAGGATCCCCCAACCACCTGGGGCTATGGCATGGGCCTCTTAAGACAACAAGGAAGCCAGGCTGTTGAGAGGTCTTGGGGAGGGAGACCCTCCCCATCAGCCCAGGAGAGTGGGTTGTACTTTGCCTACAGGACCTGGAGCTGGGAGGAGTGGCCAGAACAGGGGCTTGGTGCTGGCCAAAGCCGAGCACATGCCTGCACCTGGGGAGAGGTGTCACAGACAGCTGACCCTTGGGAGCTCTGTGGGCTGCTGTCATGAGACAGGCAGGGAGAGGCAAAGGGAATGTCCTCCATCAGCAGCCAGCTCAGGACTCAGGTGCACCTCCCCAGCAGCCCCCACCCTGGGCCCAGGGCAAGCTATGGAGCATGAGCATAGCAGTGCCTGCTGGGAGCCCCTGTCAGAAGCCCTCTGGTTCTTGACACCCTGAATCTAATTCAATTAGCCTTGATTAACACTCTCTGGGGCGCTAAACGCTGGGTGATGCTTAATCACTTACCCCAGGCTTTCTCAACCTAGCACTGCTGCCGTTGGAGGCTGGGTAACTGTGAAGGGCTAACCTCTGCACTGTAGGATCTCAGCAGCACTGCCTGGCCTCGCCCCCTAGATGCCAGTAGCACCCTGTGCCCCTGGCTGTAACTATCAGAAATGCCTCCAGACATTGCCCCATGTGGCCTAGGGGGGCAATACGGACCCCAGGTGAGAACCACTGGTGTGCACCATTCAGTCCTCAGGAGGGTAGCAGGTTTTTCTACCCCGAGGTGCTAATGGGGCAAGGCAAACTGAGAGGTTCTGCTGCTGTGCCCAAGGCCACTGCACAATGGACAGAGCTTGCGCTGTAGCCCAGGGCTTTCTGACTCATTGTCTGAGGCATTCTCCCCTGATTCTGTTCTCGGAAGCACAGATCAACTTCTTCCGCCTCCCCGAACTTGATGGATGTAGCAGGTGCAACCAGACCAGAGCCAGAGGTAGGACTTGGGGTACATCGAGCTCACAGGGCAGGTCCTCCTTGTAGGAGCCACTGTCTGTGCAGAAGCAACACCCAGGGCCCCAGACTGCCAGCATGCTCAAAGTGCCCCCCACCCCGGCATGCCAGCCCCTGCCCCCGGCCACCAGCTGGAAGTACCTCCATTTTCTATCTGCAGAGCCTGAACCAGTGCCTGGGGATGGTTCTATCTCCGGACATGGCTGTACCTGATCTCCTGGCTGTGGCTCCTGGGCCCACAGTGGGAGGCCAAAGAACCACTCAGTTCTTAGCCTGCCTCTGTTTCCCCCAAGGCCAGTTCCCAAGGAGACAGGAGCAAGGCCTGGTTCCTTAGGATAAATCTGCCACCTTCTAAATATACCATTTCATCTCTTGAAGCATTCACTCACTCCTTCAAAAGAAGAAATACAGTAAGAGCCCGCCTCCCTCACTGGGACCTGGTGGAAATAAAACGAGGCATGGGAGACTACGTGGCTGGCGTCCTGTCCATTGCATTCAGGGGGCTTGATAAATCGTTTGTTTAATAAAAGTCTGCAATGCTAAGCCCGACTGGGACAGAAGGCTGTGCCTGCCTCCCAATGTTTGCTTGCAGACAGGTGGATGCAGAGAGGTGTGCTACGATGTCCACAGTCAGTCACTCACCCATGGTTGAGGCAGCCCACATTAGACAGAGGAAAAATCTGGAAGGTAATGAAGTTGTCTCCAACGGCCTTTGTCTTAAAAGCAATCGCCTGCAGAGAGCAAACCCAGAACAGCTCCAAAACAGATGCCCTGCAAAAGCCCTTGGTGGGCGCCGGAGCAGTCAATCCAAGGGAAAAAGCTGATAACAATACAGGTTGTTTGCGATATTTGATTTGTCTGTGCATTCTGCCGGGGAAATGGCATTAGCTGCAGAGATGGGTCTGGCAGGGAGGCCGGCTGGGAAGAGCGTTGCGTAACAATCAGGTAAACACGGTGGCTTGGAGAAGCTTAGCATCACTGCTCAATCTCCCCCTGCAACCTGCTGCTCCTGCGCACCTCGCCAAGGTCTGAGAAGCACAGGGGAGCCTGAGCCCAGCCTGCAGAGGGGAGGGAAGCAGGCAGACGCTGGCATCCAGAACCTGCTCCATGATCAGCTCAGCACAATACCCCCCCCCCAGCCTAACCCACATGCAACCTTCCCTGATTCAACAAGTGCTTGCTGAGCACCCCTGACCTTCAGGACTGTTCCAGATGCACAAGATCCTGCACAAGCATCCTTCCCTCGAGGGGTGTCCCTGTCAGTGGGGAAGTAACCACCAGCCCCCTCCACTCAGGAGCCTACCCCTTCCCCACACGCAGCAGCCTTCCCAGCTGGGGGTGTTTAGCAAGGATTTGCAGAGCCAGGCAGGATTCCCCTTTCCTGCCCTCCCTAACCAGCTCATGTCCAGCCAGAGGGGACAGCAGGGTATTTCTACTCAGGGGTGTCATGAAAAGGATGAGAAGCAAGCAGCCACAACCTTTCCAAGAACAGAGGACCTGGGGCTAGAAACCACTCAGGGTGGA
Source organism: Oryctolagus cuniculus (assembly GCF_051225735.1). NCBI lineage: Eukaryota > Metazoa > Chordata > Mammalia > Lagomorpha > Leporidae > Oryctolagus > Oryctolagus cuniculus. The sequence continues at coordinate 77,220,204 of NC_142881.1, forward strand.
AAGGTGGACAGCATGGAGCCCCCCCCCCCATGCAAACTTCAGGTTTCATGAGAAGCCTAGTAGAATGTCTTTGAAAAGTCTTAAATAGGAGTGCTGTCATGTTTATTATGAGTGGTTTATTGAACAATCAGAACCCAGCAGAGTAAGAATAGAAAGACAGCTTTCTTTTCCTCCAGTCACTCTCCTTGGTCCCAGAAAGACACTATAATTTTAAGACACTTTCAATTATTAATGCTTACCCCTCTGTTCTGGGGAACAGGGAGGTAGAATCTACTAAAACTCCTTTCATATCCCTCCCTACTCCTCGGGACGTCCACTGCTCTGGCCCACGTTGGGGAACAAGCACAGAGCTCTTAAGAGGCCCAGATCATCCGCCACCTATTGCTTCCTTCTGGCTGAGTCTAGTTCCTTCTGAGGCAGGTGCACCTGTCCAGCTGAACGGAGGGTGTGAAGGGCAGGGGAAGATCAGGGATGATTTCTGTTTGGGGTTCAAGCAGCTGGTGGCTGCAGAGCCACTGTATAAGAGGAATGGACCTGGGGAGGAGGAGGGCGAATCCTCTTTGGGGGTTTATCAAAGCCAAGATGCCTGTGAGACACCCAGGTACATGCCACGGCTCATACGCAATGTCTGGGTAAGAGACTAGCATTGGGAAAAGATTAAATCTATATATTTATTTACTTGTATGTTTGTTTATTTTGAGGCAGAGAGACAGAAGGAGAGAAGAAGAGAGAGAGAGAGAGAGGAGAGAGGGAGAGAGAGAGAGAAACAGGAAGAACACAATGCACCCATCTGCTGGTTCACTCCCCAAATGTCTGCAATGGCCAGGACTGAGCCAAGCTGAAGCCAGGAGGTGGGAACTCAACCAGGTGTCCCTTATAGGTGGCAGGAACCCAATTACTTGAGCCACCACAATCTCCTAGAGTGTGTACTAGCAGGAGCCATAGCAGGGAATCAAGCCCAGTTACTCTGATATGGGACATGGATGCCCTGAATTTAATGGATAAATACTGAAGCCATGGGTGCGGCTGAAGCCCAGAGAGAAGACAAGAGGCAAAGGCTTGCTCTCTCTGGACTGTGGGGGCTGGAATCTGGGCAGGCACAGGGGCAGCCTGCAAAGGAGGCTGAGAGAACGTCCTGTGCAGTAAGGGGAGTCCTGTGCTGAAGGCAGTGTCATAATGTGGGGGCAGGGTGAGCAGGGCGAGCGGCACACCTGGGGGGAGCTATGACAACAGGTGGCCTTGGCGACAGCCACTTCCGGGCAAGGAGGGGAAAATCAGCAGCCAAACCCAGGTGGGTGGAAAAGCAGACAAAAGGGGAGCAAACAGCTGGAGAGTTGGGGCTACAACTGCAGGGGTGTGGGAAAATGTGTATGTGTGTGTGTGTGTTCCTTACAAGACTCTGCGCAAGTTTCCAGGCAGAGCAGCAGTGAGCAAATGAGAGGAAGAAGAAACCTGTAATGTGTCCAGAGGGAGATGTGGTAAACAAACGAGAGGAAAATCCTGGAGAGGGGAAATGGCCGTGATCCAGAGCCTGGATCTGAGGACGTGGCTGCTCCATGGAGGACACTCCCTCCCTCTGGCATCCCCAGATGGGGCAGGGAGCCAATGGCTGCAGAGGCAGGTGGACTCCCAGCTCTGGAGGCAGGAAATGAGGGGCTCCCAGTGGATGGCTGCGGTGGGGAAGGAGGTGGATGGGGGCTTGACAGTGGATGAAGTATGGAACAGGAGCTCAGGGAGGCAGGGAGAAACCCATGGAGATGTGTGAGGAAGCACGCAAAGCAAAACCAGCAGCAGTCTCTGTGATTCCCTGTAGCAATGTGTGATGTTCAGGTACTGGTGAGCAGAGGCAGGTGGCCAGGTTGGGTTCCTGGGCAAGTTTTCCCTGGTGGGTTTTCCAAAGGAAAGGGCTCTACAAAACCAGATGGGAGAGGGAGAGATTACTGGGGACCACCACCATCTTCAAAGGTGGGGTTGGAGGTCTCCCCAGGTGGAAGAACATTTCGGGTGGAGGGGGTGGGGTGGCTTAGAGTAGCTTGATTGTGTCTGTGGTCCCAGCGTGCTGTGGTTGCTGCTGCGAGCACAGCTGGACAGGGGCGAAAGGATCAGCTAGGTTGGGAGATGTAACCGGAGGAGCCAGGCTGAGGTGTAGACAGAGAGTGAACCGGAGGCTTAGGAAGGGAAGAGGGGGAGGGGGCTGGCTGTGAGGATGGGGAAGGTGGTGTAGACAGAATGAGCTGGCAGGTGCAGGCAGAAGAGGAGGAGGTGATTTGGAGGCAGGGATTCAGAAGCAGGAGAATATGTCCTGAAGGACCTGGACAAGAAGGGAATGAGCCCTTCAACTTGATGGCCATCCCCAGAGGACCACTGGGTCTGAGGTAAGGAAAGAAAGGTAAGAGAGGAGGAGGAGTTTGTGGCATTTTCTGGCCTGGGGTAGCAGGTGGAGGCTGCACAGCTTCCAGGACGGCTCTGAGATAAGCAGGGCAACAGAATGGGGGGCAACGTCCAGAGGGGAGGACCACCCAGTTCTAGAGCTGGGGTCTCTGGCTCTCTGCTCAGTGGAATGGTGAGTCTCAGGACACTGCCTCACTCGGGCAAGGCACAGCACAAGAGCCACCTTTCCTCGCATATTGATAACCTTTAGAAAACACAGACATTGATATGAACCCAACAAAGTCAGAGAGGTGGTTAGAATTGGAAACCCACTGGTCCCCAGGGTTCTGTAATGGCTCCCCCTTGAATCCTCCCACAAGTCTGCAGAGGAGGCACTGCTGTTCCCTTCTCATGCCCGAGGACAACACTCCAAGAAAACAGGAGCCCCACCCAGGGTCCACAATGTGCACGGAAGAGGAAGGACAAGAAGATACTGGTGGCTGGTGCTGTGGCGTAGCAGGTGAAGCTGCCGCCTGCAGTGCCGGCATCCCAAGTGGGTGCCGGCTTGAGTCCTGACTACTCCACTTCTGATCCAGCTCTCCGCTATGGCCTGGGAAAGCAGTAGAAGATGGCCCGAGTCCTTGGGCCCCTGCACCCATGTGGGAGACCTGGAAGAAGCCCCTGGCTCCTGGCTTCAGATCGGCCCAGCTCCAGACAATGCAGCCATTTGGAGAGTAAACCAGTGAATAGAAGACCTCTCTCTCTCTCTCTCTCTCTCTCTCTCTCTCTCCCCCTCTCTGTAACTTTGCCTTTCAAATAAATAAACACATCTTTTTTTTTTTTGACAGGCAGAGTGGACAGTGAGAGAGAGAGAGACAGAGAAAGGTCTTCCTTTTTTCTGTTGGTTCACCCTCCAATGGCCGCCACGGCCCACACACTGCGGCCTTCACACCGTGCTGATCCGATGGCAGGAACAAGGTACTTATCCTGGTCTCCCATGGGGTGCAGGGCCCAAGGACTTGGCCCATCCTCCACTGCACTCCCGGGCCACAGCAGAGAGCTGGCCTGGAAGAGGGGCAACCGGGACAGAATCCGGCGCCCCGACCGGGACTAGAACCCGGGGTGCCGGCGCCGCAGGCGGAGGATTAGCCTAGTGAGCCGCGGTGCCAGCCAATAAACACATCTTTAAAAAGAAGAAGATGCTGAGGAGTGCCATTTGGATTTCTTCAGCACTTATTCCCCGTGTGCTGGCGCTACCTGCTTTACATGCATCCTCTCATTTCATCCTCACGACAAAACTAAGACATAAATGCTATTACAGACCCATCTAACAGACATGAAGAGCAATGGGATGTGCCCAAGGTCAAAGCCAAGGACCCCTTGCCATGCTTGCTGATGTTCTGTAGATGAGGTCTCTCCGCACAGTAGCCTCCGACAGAAGTCACTCTCCAAGTCCCATCAGGCAGAAGCTGCCCCGTGGAGTGACCGATTTAAATACAGAGCAGGTGCCCCTGCCACAGAGATGGACGCCACAACTTTCAACCTCATTTGGATTCTCACCCTGTGGAGCCATCTTCCACGATGAACCAGCTAATCAAACATGTTTAGGCCAAGGGCTGCAAGCTGCTATGATTTTTCAAACACATCAAACAACAGGAAAGAAAAATGAGCAAACTGGACCCAAAAGAGGCCTGACCCAGTGCCCCTAAATAGCTCTTCCCACTCAGAAAACAGACCCTCCATCTGGGTTTGCAGATGCTGTGTAGTGACCCACAACCAGTGGACGGGCCCGCTGGAGCCATCAGGAGGACCACACAGGGTTGGCAGCTGGGCATAGACAGAGGAAAAGCAGGTGGCGTCCAGAGGAGAGTGCCGACCTGGACTCAGACGCACTCAGGGTTGACATTGCCAAAAATCCATCCAATAACTGTCAGTAACTGCAATCCCTGCACCCACCATCCCTGCTCTGAAATCGCACACTGGGAAGCAGAGGCTCAGAGTCACACAGAGTCCCAGCTGCCCACTTCTCTGACCATTGCAAAACCAGCAGAACCAGAGACACTGTCACCCCTTGGCATGCATGGATGGTTGGTTCCAGGACCCTCCTGCGATGCTAAAGTCCGGAACACAAAATGGCATTGCATTTCCATATAGCACATGCACATCCTCCCTTTTAAGTTAAATTATCTCTGAATTATTTAGAATGCCTAATACAATCTAAACACCATGCAAATAGTTGTTATGGAGGTTCTCCCAAGTCTCCTCCATGGGTGCAAGGACCCACGCACTTGAGCCAGCTTCCACTGCTTTTCCCAGGCCCATCATCAGGGAGCTGGATCACAGTGGAACGGCCAGGATATGAATTGGTGCCCATATGGGATGTTGGTACTGCAGCCAGTAGCTTTACTTGTTGTGCCACAGTGCCAGGCCCTGTTTCAACCATTTAGGGAGTGAACTGCCAGATGGAAGATCTCTCTCTCTCTCTCTCTCTCTCTCTCCCTTGCCTCTGTCACTCTGCCTTATATATAAATAAATAGATAAATAAGTAAATAAATCTTTTTTAAAAAAGAACTCTTCAGCCTTGGGGTGAAGAAGGGTGGTGGACCCCAGCTGGAGGGCTCCATTGAAGACTACCCCAGGGGAAAACATTGCACATCTGGTTACCAAACACTGATGTGGGACAATGGGGTAACAACACCTCTTCATGGTGAAGCCATAAAACCTGGCTAAAAAGCATGGAGCAGTACCTCAAGGACTCTCACAAGTGAACAGTGGCAGGTGGATGGGGATAGGGGGCAAAAATTCAGAGTACTTGAAGCTGCCTGTCAGTTCACCCCTTGGCTCTGGAGGCAGGTGCATCCACACAAGTGTGCAGCAAAGCAAGTTCTCCAAAGCCACAGCTGCCCAGCTAGAGGAACTGAAAAGGGGAGCCCCTGGGAACAGAAAAGAAACAGAGACCTCCCAGAGAGGAAGGGCTCAGGAAAGCAGCTCCACCAGGTTTTCTGTGACTCCTGGGCTCACCACAGAACTGCTCACACACAGACAGTGTCCTAATCAGCAGATAAAGAACCAAGAACAAGGGCAGGCACTGGCACGAGGTGAAGACACCACTCATGACATGGCTTTCCATATCAGAGTGCTGAGGTTTGGGTTCTGGCTCTATCCCTATTCCCAGTGTCTGCTAATGTGCACCCTGGGAGGCAGCAGCCACAGGTCAATTAGTTGGGAGAACCGGTTTGAATTCCCAGCCCAGCCCAGGCTATTGTGAGCATTTGGAGAGTGAACTAACAGATGGAAGATTCTCTCTCTCTCTCTCTCTCTCTCTCTCAATAGAATTTAAACACAGATTCCCATCAATTTTCAGGCTGGCCCCTGGGGAGCACGCATGGGGAAAGAAGACAGCAGCAATGCAAATGCTTTGAAACCTGAGCGGGCCTTTGTCCACGGGAACAGCATACAGACAACAGGCTGGACTGGACTTGTGGCCCAAATGGCACCTGCCAATAGGAAAATATCAACATCCTCCACTGGATACAGACGGGACCAAGAGCCTTATATATTCCAAACAGCCAATATAAAATCCAAAATTGCTCAGAATAACAACCAGTAAAATCCCAATTCACAGGAAAAAGATGGTCCACAGACATCACCCCAAAGATAACACAGATACTGGAATATTCTGGAAAATTCTTCAAAGCAACTACTAGAAAAATATTCCAATAAACAACCTTGAACATCTTAAATGACATGGAGAAACAGAACCTCTCAGCAAAGAAACACACAAGATACAGAAAAACTAAATAGGAGTTCTGTGTTCAAATATACAATAACTGAAGTATTACAACAACAATAAACCTCAACAAGGGGCCGGTGCTGTGACATAGTAGGCTAAGCCTCTGACTGCAGTGCTGGCATCCCATATGGGCACTGGTTCATGTCCTGGCTGCTCCTTTTCTGATCCAGCTCTCTGTTATGGCTTGGGAAAGCAGAAGAAGATGGCCCAAGTGCTTGGGTCCCTGCACCTGCGTGGGAGACCTGGGAAAAAAAATCCCTGGCTCCTGGCTTCAGATTGGCCCATATCCAATCATTGTGGCCATTTAGGGAGTGAATCAGCAGATGGAAGACCTTTATCTCTGTCTGTAAATCTACCTCTCAAATAAATAAATAAAACCTTTAAAAAACACACAATGAATGGGCTCAAAAGGGGAATGCAGATGACAGAAGAATCGGTGAACTTGAAGACATACATAGAAATTACCCAATTAAAATGAGAGAGAGAAATATTTAAAAACAACAACAGCAACTGAACAGAGCCTTGGAGATGAAACATTTGTGCTGTCAGCATCCTAGGAGGAAACAAGAAAGAAAGGATATTTGAAGAAATAATGACTGAAAATATCCGAAATTTGGTGAAAGTCTAAAACCTATAAATCTATGTTCTACAAACCCCAAACAGGAAAAAAGCTAAAGAAACTCATGATCACAATCAAACTTCTGAAAACTAGAGACCAACAAAAAAAAATCCTGAAAGCAATCAAATCTATACATAATAGAATGCTCTCCTCATTAGTGGGTAGCTGAAGGTGAAAATTACATAGTCTCACAGAGTTTTGAATGTGAATAAAGGGAACCAAATGGTGGGATGATGTTTATATTCTACTTCAAATGGTAAATTACTGATTTTTAGCACATTGTGAAGAGCTAAGGATGCATACTGTGACCACTACAGCAACCACCATAAAGCATCAAAGAATTATAGTAAAAATCACAACAGATATATTCAAATGGAACCCTAAAAGAATTCAAACTCAAAACAAGGAAAGAAAGTAGAAACAGAACATAAAATAGAGTGAAGAATAGAAAACAAAACAAAACAAAAGACCTAAATGCAAATGGAACAGTAAGAAAATTCAAACTCACAAAAAGAAAGAAAAAAAACAGAAGAACATAAAACAGTGCGGAAATATAAAACAGAAAATGAAAGACCTACATCCAACCAAAGCTTAAATATATGGCTTAAATATACCAATCAAATGACAGAGTGAATTTTGTAGACACACACACACACACACACACACACGTCTATAAGAAACTAACTTCAAATATAATGTTATAGGTAGATTAAGTTCAAAAGGATTGAGAAATGTATCATGCAAACACTATTCAAATAAAAGCTATAGCAGTTATATCAATAATAGAGAAAACACCAAAACAAAAATACTACCTTAGATAAGGAGACATAATACACAATGAAAGAAGAGTCAGTGATCCAAGAAAGTAATATAATCCTAAATGTATGTACACATAAAAATAAGTACAAATATATGATGAAAAATTGGAGGGACTTAAATGAGAAATAAAAAATTCATGATTATAAACATTCCAATACAACTTTCTCAATAACAGAATTAGTAGACAAAATCAGCAAGACTGTAGAAAATCAGGAAACACCATCAACCTTCCAGATCTTACTGACTTTCTTAGAACACAGAACAGTGGAATATAATTTATTATCAAGTGTAGACAAACTATTCCCCAGGATACACCATATCCTGCTTCATAAAACAATTTTTTGGGAGGCTGGCACTATGGCGTAGTGGGTAAAGCCATCACCTGCAGTGCCAGCAACCCATATGGGAGCAGGTTCGAGTCCCAGCAGCTCCACTTCTGATCCAGCTCTCTGCTATGGCCTGGGAAAGCAGTAGAAGATGGCCCAAGTCCTTGAGCCCCTGCACCCATGTGGGAGACCCAGAAGAAGCTACTGGCTCCTGGCTTCGGATCAGCATAGCTGCAGCCATTGCGGCCAATTGGGGAGTGAACCAGCGAATGGAAGACCTCTCTCCTTCTCTCTGCTTCTCTTTCTCTCTATGAATCTTTTTTATTTTCTTGACAGGCAGAGTTAGACAGTGAGAGAGAGAGACAGAGAGAAAGGTCTTCCTTCATTGGTTCACCCCCCAAATGGCTGCCACTGCCGATCCGAAGCCAGGAGCCAGGTGTCTCCTCCTGGTCTCCCATGTGGGTGCAAGGCCCAAAGACTTGGGCCATTCTCCACTGCCTTCCCAGGCCACAGCAGAGAGCTGGACTAGAAGAGGAGCAACTGGGACAGAATCTGGCACCCCAACCAGGACTAGAACCTGGGGTACTGGCACCACAGGTGGAGGATTAGTCTAGTGAGCCACGGTGCTGGCCCTCTTTCTTTCTTTCCTTCTTTCTAATTCCTTCCTTTCTCCCTTCTTTTCTCTCTCTCTCTCAACAAGGAGTCTTAGGCAAGTAAGCTAGATGGAAGGACTTTTTTTTTTTTACACTTTTGCCAGCACCATTGCAAGCAGCATCCTGTACCTTTCTGAGAACTGAGCTCTTGTGGGTACCCAGCATTGTCGCTGAGAGACAACCTCCACACCGGGCTCATACCCTGCCTATCTGCCTAACTGTAAACTATCTATCTCCTCTCTTAGCATTTTCACCTTATTACTCTACTGTTTAGAGGTGCGATCTTTATCTTCAAACCTCTGTGTCACTCCAAATGGAATATTCATAAATCCCTTTCCCCTAAGATGTACGGCCTTCAGCTGTCTCAGCTTCTCCTTGCTGGTCTCTGCCAGTAGCTCCCAGTAATCTTGGCCCTTGGCTCTCTCTCCATCTTGGAATGAGAGTTGCTGCATACTAGGACCCAAGAAATGGGAGTCTAAGTGTATGCATGGTTGGGGCTGCCAAGGTGTGCCACTGAGATGCCAAGTCAAAAACGGGAGAACATTTGGTCACTGCTAGAAAGAGAAAGAAGCATAGTTGTTCCACATTTTTGGCCTTCCCAGAGTATTTTGTTTGCATTCTCATTCCTAAGGAGGAAAGTTAATTCAGTCTGTAGGTAAAAGTGCACAGAAAGAGGGGTTGAAGCGGAGGGAATGGGTGCAAGGGATTATAGTTTGATAGCTGTGGAGGGTTATTGCACCACCCAGTGCAAACAGTCACTGGCTGAGGTGAGTGAAGTCGAAGACTTTTGGGTAATGTTAAATGAGTTATGATGATTGTTGAAATAATTTAATCAGCTTTATTATTTTTATGTTCTGAAACCATATATTTTTCCTCCACCTTCTCCTGCCCTTGCAGAAGCTCTCCCTATAGAGAATCTCTTTTGGGTCATTTTGAAAGCTGTGGAGGGACCCCCTTTTTTACAGGCTCAGAAGATGTTTGTGGATGTACCAGAAAATACAGTGACACTGGATGAGATGACCCTGCAGCACATGGTCCAGGATTGCACCGCTGTGAAAACTCAGTTACTCAAACTGAAACGTCTGCTGCATGAGGTTAGTGCAGAGCCAGCATTTTGAGTGCTGACATTTTGATTGCAAAATGAATTGACTTATCTTTGTTTTAAAAATGGTCTTTCTGTGGAAACAATGCTTGTAAATAGTAGTTAATACGAACTTGTTGAAGGAAAAAACATGGGATTTTTTTTTTTTTTTTTGACAGGCAGAGTAGACAGTGAGAGAGAGAGACAGAGAGAAAGGTCTTCCTTTGCCGTTGGTTCACCCTCCAATGGCCGCCGCGGCCGGCGCGCTGCGGCCGGCGCACCGCGCTGATCCGATGGCAGGAGCCAGGAGCCAGGTGCTTTTCCTGGTCTCCCATGGGGTGCAGGGCCCAAGCACCTGGGCCATCCTCCACTGCACTCCCTGGCCACAGCAGAGAGCTGGCCTGGAAGAGGGGCAACCGGGACAGGATCCGGCGCCCCGACCGGGACTAGAACCCGGTGTGCCGGCGCCGCTAGGCGGAGGATTAGCCTAGTGAGCCGCGGCGCCGGCAAAAACATGGGAATTTATACATGTTAGTCTCACTACATAGTACCTAGCATGTATGAGATGCATGATACTCAGGAAGCCAGTCTGCCTCTGTTGCCTTATTTTTATAGTGCCAATATTATCAGGTTGTTAAGGAAGCTTAGAACTAGTAGTTGTAAATTGAGCAACGTAATACATGAGACATAGATGGCATTCAGTAATCAGTGAGTGCTATCATTTCAACTAGGTGCAAAATAAAGAGCAATTTCGATTTACATAATGATAATGATAATGATAATAATTATTCTTTGAGGCCTTTAAGTTGAATTTTCCCCAGTCTTCTCCCTCCCTCCCTCCCTCCCTCCCTCCCTCCCTCTCTCTCTTTTTCAAGAAAAATCTAGCTTGACAATGGTGATGTGACTTATCTGAAATCACACAGTGAGCTCATAGTAGAACCTAGCTTCAGAGTGATGAGCACCTTTTTTGTTGAAGCATTTAATGCTTAAAGATAAGGTCAGATGCATGGAAGAAAACCAAGTAATAAAGTATTAGTTTTAAATTGTGGCTACCCTTTTTGGTTGTATATCTGTATTTGTAGTTCGTGTGCTAGCCACATTTAGCTTCAAATTATGATTATGACAGACAACCTGACTTCTCTCTGCTGGTCAGTTTTCTTTCTGAGCCACTTTTCTCAGGTTGTATGTTTTAGCTTCATGCAGGGACCAAGTTATAGAATTCCTAGTGGCTGCCAAAACCAAATTTCCTACTATCTCTATGATAAAGTCTAGATGAAGTATAAAAAATGGGTTTTGCATTAATAACTATGGTAAGTGTAAGTATTTTGGCCAACTCTTGTAAATTGGTTCATATTACTTGGATATGGGTTTTCCACACCACTTTTCTCCATTCTTGTGGATATTGGACTACTTTTCTGGGCTAAGATGGGAACAAGAAGGTAGAGTCACCTTCTGGGATCTGGGATACTTGGACTCCTCTGATGACTGAAATATGGGGGGTGTACAAGGCTACAATTAATATAACTATAAACTTGGAGTCAGGTTTTGGTCTCTAGTGTTTCTCTGCTGGTAGGTTTGGAGAAAATGTTTTCTGATTAGGAGCCAGCATCAAAGGAATGGGGTAAGAAAGGGTGAGGAATAGTTAAAATATGTTGAATATCTATTGTGCACCACTCTTTGTGCTAGCTATGTCAGTAGCATCTTTTGTATCTGGGTGTCATGGCCCTGAGTCATGAGAAGCATGATTAAATATCATCTATGAGATCAGAGCACCTGTCAAAATGAGAGAAGGAGCATAATTGAGGAGGAAACAGGTAAATCAGGAACCAATGATTAATTATTAAATAAAAAATGAAAAAGTGCTTTTTGAGGTACTTTACATGAAGTTGTAATTCTATTGATCTTTTTTTTTTTTTCACTGTCTGAAACTCTAACTCTGAACTCTGAAAATTTAGGTAGTACACACTGACCCTAGTTTTGGGTTAAGCTGTGGGAGAAAGAAAGTGAAGGAAACTGTAGAATTGTTTCTAGAGCATCTTTAAAGTTTCCCAAATACTAACAGAAGTTAAAAGCTGAATGAAGAATAAATTCAATATTTCATTCATTCATTTTAATTGTTTTCCTTTTTAATTTTACTAAATTAAAAAATTAGTGTGGCACATATACATATTTTTTAAAAAATCATTATGCCATCCCAAGGGCTTCATGAAAGGTAGTCTCCCCCTCACACACTAACACACCCACCCACACATACACACCCAGGCCTCAGTCAACTTTCTATAATCTGAGTAGGTTACTGGTAGTAGGTTACTGTCCATCACACAGGGACTTCCTTTTGCTGTAATTGGAATTGGACCCATTATTTCCTGGGACGCATATTGTCTTTCTTACTTATTTATTCCCTGAAGCATATCCTCAGTTTTCCTGAAGTGTATTTTTAACTTCCCAAGAGAAACTGGGTGGATGGTGTACTTTCTTAGTTATTGTATTATAGTAAGTCTCTGTATTCTACTCTAATGTTACATATGATTAATAGTTTAGCTGGGGTAGAAGTGAAAAAACTTTCTTAGAAATTTGAAGGTATTACTTTCCTAAGATTCTTTTTAGCCATTGGGAAGCCCACGACATTGTGTTCTAATTTACATTGTATTTTGTCTGCTTTTCTCCATCTGGGATGTTTTTAATCTTTTAGTTTTTGGCATTCTGCAGTTTTACAGTGATATCCTGAGATTTGAGATTTGTTGGAGTTATGTGTTTTCCACTTGATGTTTGGTCAGTTAGTGGGCTTTTTTAAGAATCAAGTAGTGTGAAACTTTCTCAAGCTATTATTGTTATTATTTTTCCCTCATTTTCCTATTCTTTCTGGAATTTTTGTAATCAAAACTAGAACTCCTGAACTGAATCTTTTTTTAAAGGTTTATTTATTTACTTGAAAATCAAAGTTACACACAGAGAGAAGGAGAGGCAGAGAGAGAGAGAGAGAAGTCTTCCATCTGTTGGTTCACTCCTCAGATGGCTGCAACTGCAGGAGCTGCGTCTATCCAAAGCCAGGAACCAGGAGCCTCTTCTGGATCTCCCACAACGGTGCAGGGGCCCAAGGACTTGGGCCATGTTCTACTGCTTTCCCAGGCCATAGCATAGAGCCAAATCAGAAGAGGAGCAGTCAGGACTCAAACCGGCACCCAAATGGGATGCTGGCACTGCAGGCAGTGGCTTTACCCACTACACCACAGAGCCTGCCCCTGAACTGAATCTCTTAACCTGTTATATTTTCTTTCACATTTTTCTCTTTGGGTTTGTTTATAATTTCTGATACATTTCTTTTCTTTTTCTTTTTTTCTTTTTTTTTCTTTTTTTTGGACAGGCAGAGTGGATAGTGAGAGAGAGAGAGAGAGAGAGAGAGAGAAAGGTCTTCCTTTTGCTGTTGGTACACCCTCCAATGGCTGCCACGGCTGGCACGCTGTGGCCTGTGCACCACACTGATCCAAAGGCAGGAGCCAGGTGCTTCTCCTGGTCTCCCATGGGGTGCAACCGGGAAAGAATCCGGCACCCCGACCGGGACTAGAACCTGGTGTGCTGGTGCCACTAGGTGGAGGATTAGCCTATGGAGCCACGGTGCCGGCCAAGAAATGTGAGTGGGTATAAGGAAGGGGTATGGGTGAAGACTAGTGGTTAAGATGCTGTTTAGGACATCAGTATTCCATTGTGAGTGTCTAGTTTGTCTCCTGGCTCCAGATCCTGAATCCTGCTAATGCAGCCTCTGGAAGTTACTAGTTATGGCTCAGGTAGTTAGATTTCTGCCACCTGTGTGCAAGACCTGGATTGAGTTCTTGGCTCATGCTTCGGTCCCTCATCTGTTGGTAGACATTTCTGTCTCTCCCTCTCACCCTTGCTGTGTCCTCCTTGCCTCTCAAATAAGTAAGTATTTTTTAAAAAATTAAGAAATGTAAAGGACTAGATAGATTGTGAGATTTGGAATTAAATATTGGTTTGGACAGGTCAGCTATGACATTTTGGGTCAGAAAGGGAATTTTTAATTAGATGAAATTTGCTGAAATGGAAAATTGGAAATTGTCAACTGAAGATAACAGGTTATAAGACAGTATGTGCCTTATGATCACATATCTATATATATCTGTCTCAAAAAGATATGCTATGTCCTGTATGTGATGTATGGGTGATGATATTTTTTGTTTGTTTTTAAATTAATCTACATTCTATAATTTCTCTAGGTTCATTTCCAATCTTTGAAAAACAGCTGGTATTATCTTCATGCCATAGTTGAAGATGAGTCTCAGGAAGCAAATTGGTGATAAAGCCAGGATTTTTTTTTTTTTTTCATCCCCATGGGTATGACTCAGACCTGTTGTATACAGTCGTGTTCTAGAAGATGTGGGGAGAGCAGGGCTAGAAGGGTGTGAGAGTAGCTTCCAAACTCTTAACCACCACTTGACCCTTTCACCAAATCCAGTCTACAGATCTTTATTAGGTAGTCTGGTATTTAGGAAGTCACTTGAGCAAAGTACTCCCTGCACATAAAATTTTAAAAATGATGAACTTTTATTTTGCCTTTGTTACACTTTTACAGTGTGGTACTTTTGGATACTAAATTCCACATATTACATCACTGTTGTGGGATAGGAAGGACAGCTGAGATCCTTTTAATTGCTGGGCAACATTCCATTCTACATCTGTGTACCCTTATCCGTTCACCTGTTGATAAACTTTCAAGTTTTTTTAATTGAGATAATTGTGATTATGTTGAATCTCCATATATTAATGATGAAAGTTAATAATGAATGGGTGTAATTTCAAAAATGAAAATATACCCATTTTACTCTCTGGTAATCCCATTTTAATGGTCAGAAAACTAAGACTGTTTTGTTTCTCAAGGTCACTCAGTTACATGTCAATGCAGAGTACATTTTACATGCAGAGCTTTTGAATTAATTTATCTTAATATCTTTGCATATTGTTCAATTTAGAGAATTGCAGTAAAAATTTTAATCCTGATCTGAACAATGTGGGGACGTAATGAACAAACCAGGTGTTAGTTCTATCTTATCTCCTTATTTTAATTTCCTTCCCCGTTTCACAAACTTTTTATTGAAGCATAATGTACATATAGAAAGGAGTATAAATCTTTTTTTAATGCAGAAAAGTAATTTGTTAAAGGATTGAGAGGTCACTGCGTTGTACTGCAGGGGTTAAGCAGAGGCTTCGGACACCTGCATTCCATCTTGGAGTGTTTGGGCTTGAGTCCTACTCCCCTTCTGATTCAGCTTCCTTTTTAAAAATTTTTATTAATACAAAGAGAACAGATTTCATATATTTCATAGGTACAATTCTAAGAAGATAACTATACTTCCCTCCCTTCCTCTTTCCCTCCCTTAATGCCCCTCCTTCCTTTTTTTCCTTTAATTTTTGCAAATACATAATTTCAGTACACTCTATAATCATAGGCTTAAGCACCACTAACCATAATATGCAACAAATAAAAAGTAGAAAGACCACAGTTCCACAGGAGTATAAAAAAGAACTAAAGACAACTGTAAAGTCACAAGGTGTTTATTTCACTCTTATACTTTTTTGTGGTATTCTGTTTGAATTACCACATGTCAGAGGAGACAGGGTATTCGTCTTTCGGGGACTGGCTTCTTTCACTAAGCATCATGATTCCCAGTTACAAGGGATGTCATTCTGAAATGTGTCTGTCAATAATTTTTTGCAAAGTGAAAATACCTGTGTGGACAGCACCCAGCAAGAAATAGAGCAGAAGCCCCCTGGTTGCTAATGCTGACCATCCAACTTTGGAAACCATAGATGAATTTGCTTGTATTTGAGCTTTGAACTGAAATTAATTCATATAGTGTTTTTATTCAGATGTAATTTATTTTACTTGGCATGTATTTCTGCCATCCATTTTTCACATTCATTCTCAAGCTTTGGAGTATTCCATTGTGTGAATATACCAAAATTTATCTCATTTGTTCTACAGTTGATTGGCATTTGGACCTAAGTTTCCATTTTTTGGTACTGCTATCCCATCCATTCAAAATACTATAGCATATGTCTTTTGGTGAACATGTGTATGAGTTTTTGTGGTATGTATTATCTGAATGGGATTGCTGGTTACTCATTAGGTATGTAAATAGTGAGCTTTAGTAGATATTACACACAGTTTTCCAAAGTGATTCTGTCCATCCATTTTTTCTCCTTCTCTTTTCAAAGTTTTCCATGTTTGCTTTTATCCTGTATCCTGTTCATCCAGGATCTGTTTTGACTTTGGAGCAGAAAATGAAGACTGTAAGGTAGAATAAGGGAAGAACATGCTGACAACTCTTTCTGTCATTTTATTTATTTTGCAAAATATTTGATCCCTATAATTTGTGCATGCCTTGTCTACTTCAGGATATTTGGTTTGGAGAAAAAAAAAGGAATATATATATATATATATATATATATATGTTAGTGTTTTTTTGAACTGTCAAATGTGTTATATAAATATTTTGTTTCATCAGTCCCTCTCACCTTCAATGGTCAGACTAAACCAGTAATTTTTTCCTTCCCTGATTGTCCGGTTCTCCCCTTGTGTGTGCATGTGTGCGTATTGATGGTGATGGGTGGATGGGATATAGAAAGTGGCAGCATCCTGGGTAGGAGCCCTGCAAGTTTAGGAGTTGCTGAATGATTGCCACGTGGTGCCAGAAAACCACAGAAAATCCAGTGCACTCATGCTCCTGTGTCCTCACAGTCTTCTCATTACTACAGGGAAAGAAAAGTTTATGCAGTGTACATAAGGAGTGTCTTTGGAACATAAAAGTCTGACTTAATGAGTAGTGTGAATCGACTTTGTGCTTGCCAGCCAGGCTAAGAAATGAGACATTAATAGCTCCCTGTGTGTTCCTCCTTATTGCAGTGCCTCCTTTTACCAAAACCTAGAGTATTCCTTTGCTTTTTCTCTGAGTTTTGCCATCTTTATTTGTACCACTATGAATATTAGTTTTGCCTCTCTTTAAACTTCATTTAAGTGAAGTTTATATGGTATTTTTGTGCAGCTTCTTTAATTCCCCATTTTCTTTACAGTTCATCATGTAAATATGCAGCTCTCCCTCACCAGTCTTCATTTCTGTTGGTGTTCTCTCCTATGAACAAACATGGTATTTGTCCATTATACTTGTGATGTCCATTTTTCTGTTGTTTCCAGTTTGTTTGCTCTGATAAATATAGTTGCTATGGATATTGTTGTAGTACACATATACAAAAGTTCCTCTGTGATGTCTAATTAGGAGTGGGATTTCTGAGTCATGAGGCATGGAAATATTCTACTTTAGAAAGACCAAATTATTTTATTTGCCCTGAGTAGTGGATATTGTTGCCTACTCTTCCAAATCTGTACAGATTTGCTATTACTCAACTTCTTCATTTTTGTCATGTAAATAGAAAATAGGAATATTTAATTGTGGTTTTAATTTGCATTTCTCTAAATACCAATAAAGCTGAAACTCTTTGTATGTTTGTGGGATGTTTGTTACCTTGTCATGTCTTTGTGTGTAAGAGATTTAGAGTTTTTTGTATATTCTAGATGTAAGTGTTTTGTTGGATACATATGTTATAAGTGTCTTCCTGGATTCTGTAGCCTGCTTTTTCACTCTGGTATGCTTTTGGTGACTAGAGGTTCTTAAGTCTAATGCAGTTGAACTTAACAGACTTTTTCTTTTTCAGTTTGTGCTTTTAGAAATCTTTGTTTTGAGAAATTCTTTCTTTCTCTGAGGTCATAAAAATATTCTCTAGTCTTTTCTAAGAATTATTTTGTCTTTGTGAGTTTTGACAGTTCAATCTCGGATACCTTGGAAGTGATTTTGGCATACGTAAGATGTGAGGTGAAGATCTGCTTTCATTTGTTTTCATCTGATAATCAGTGGGTTCAAGGTCGAAAGTGTTGAGTCCCTTCCTTGTCCTCCAATACTCAGTGCCTGCTCTTTGAAAAATCAGGTATTCATTATATAGCACAATGTCTTGGTGCCAAATTATACAGTCTATGTGTTCCTTATCTTTTCATCATCATAATTTCCTGTCTTAGTCTTCCTCAGCAGTGTCCTCACTATTCTTATTCCTTTGCTTTTCCCTAAATGCTGGAATTACTTTATTGTGTCCTGTGATAAACACTTTTGGGATTTTGATGGGAATAACATTAAACTAAGAGATCAATGTCAGGGAGAATTGTCATCGTATAGTACTTGGAATTTGTATCCAAGAACATGGTATATAAGTATTAGTGTTGTTTTTAAATAAGTTTTCAGTGAGATTTTATACTTTTTTCCATAAAAGACTGGTATTGTTTTGTTATATTTATATTTGATATTTGAAGATTTTGTTATTTTTATAAGTGCTACCATTTTCTAGTGGACTGTTTTGATGTACAGACATGAAATAGACTTGTGTATTCTATTTGAATCCATCAGCTTTGATAAAATTATTACTCTAATAATTTATCCATAGATTTTGGGGGAAATTTTTATGTAAATAAGCATACCATCTGCAGTAATGATAGTTGTGGTTTTCCTTTCCATTGATTGTATTTTTCTTGGCCTCATGCACTGGCTAGAATTTGAGTGAAATATTGAATTATTCCTGTTTTGCTCTTGAAGTTGACAGGAATGCTTTCAATATTTGATTGATAAATTTGATACTTCCTATATCTCTTTTTGTGAATACTTTTTGTGAAGGGAAGAAAATTTGTTTTACTTATTTTTCATGTTACATTTTTTGGAGACATTCTCATTCTTACAATGACTTTCCAAACACAGTTTCAATAATGTTTTTCTTGAGTATTTTCAAGTGAGTTGCCTGCATCACTTTGAAACACTTAAGCATGTGTTTCATACAAGTAAGGATATTCTGTGGTAGAAACACAGGGAAGTTATCAAAATCAGAAAATTCACACTGATATATCACTAGCATATAACCCCCAGGGACTGTTAATGGTCTTGTGGTTTGTTCTGGTAACATCCTTTATTGCAAAAACACCCATTTTAGAGTCATATAGTGCATTTAGGTATCATGTCTCTAGCTTGCCACAGTCTGCAGCTGACCTTTTGGTTTTCCCTTGGCTTTGGTGACCTTGACAGACACTGTGTAATATTATAGAGCAGCTATTCTGCAGAATGCTCCTCTATTTGGGTTTGTCTGTTGTAGCAACAAGATTGGATTTAGGTTCTACATTGTTGACAGAAATGGCACAGCAGCCATGCTGCTCCATTCTCAGTTCATCCCATCATGAGGCACATGTCCAAAAGTGCTGGTAACTTTGAAGGTGCTGGCAGCTGGCCTTCTCAACTGTAAAATTACTCTTTACCCCTTTATAATTAGAGGATACACCAGCTAAGTGAAGAGAGAACATAGCTAGATCAACTGAGGCTCCTGCATGCGCTAAGTTGCCTGCTAGTGGTGGGTAAACAGTTCAGCCTGTGCCTGCACCGGCTTCTACTATTGATAAAGCAAGCAGAAGAAAGGACGGTGGGAGGAGTCAAAAGCTTATATTGTTTATATGGGGAAAAGCTATATCAGAGGCCCCAATTATTAATGGGACTAGTCAGTTTCCAAAGCCTCCAATCATAAGTATTACTATGAAGAAAATTATTACAAAGGCATGTGCGGTGATGATTACATTATGAATTTGGTCATCTCCAAGTAAGGTTCCTGGTTGGCCTAATTCTGCTTGAATCAATAGACTGAGGGCTGTCCCTACTATTCCAGCTCAGGCCCGAATAACAGGTATAGAGTTCCGATGTCTTTATGATTGGGAGAGAATAATCAACGGTTAATGAACATAAGTAGGGGTAAAGTGGCTGAGTGAGCATTAGACTGTAAATCTAAGGACAGAGGTTGAGCCCTCTTTTTACAAAGCCCTAAGGTGAATTGCAAATTCAAAGCAGCAGCTTCAATTCTGCCTGGGCTTCTCTCGCCTTTTTTTTTTTTTTTTTTTTTTTTCTTACGGCGGGAGAAGTAGGTTGAAGCCAGTTGACTAGGGTATTTAGCTGTTAACTAAAGCTTCGTGGGGTTGGAGCCCACCAATCTAGGAGGATTTAGCTTAATTAAAGCACCTGGTTTGCACTCAGGAGATGTAAAGTTAATTTGCAGTCCTTAAGCAGGGGTTAAGTATGATCTACTTGCTTAGAGCTTTGAAGGCTCTTGGTCTGTGTAACCTAAACTCCTTTAAAGCTTAATTTAATACTGAGAGTGCTGGTGTGAGGGGGAGGAGTATAGTTGATAAAATAATTAGTGGAGTGATGAGGGGTATGCGTTTTGTTGATTCAAATTGTCATTTTATTTTTAGATTGTTGGTGGTAGGGAATATAGTTAGTGAGGAAGAATAGATGAGGTGCAAATAGAAGTATAAGTTTAGAGGAGCCAATAAAGCTATTATGGTTGGTATGATGATATTGACATTTTTTATTAATTCTTGAACGATAATTCATTTAGGGATAAAACCTGTGAGTGGGGGCAGGCCTCCTAGGGATATTAAGGTAACTAAGATGGCTGAGACTATTAGTGGGGTCTTATTTCATATTTGTGATAGTGAAAGGGTTGTTGTGTTTGTGTGATAAATAAATATTATGAATATGGGAATTTTTAGCAGGATATAGATAATTAGGTTTAGGACTATAGTATTTGGGTTAAATGTGATGATAGCTGCTATTCATCCTATGTGGGCGATTGAAGAGTATGCTAGGATTTTTCGTAGTTGGGTTTGGTTTAGTCCACCTCAACCGCCAACTATAATTGATAGAATGGCTACTGATATTATTATGGTTGAGTTGATTGATGGGGAGATTTAGTATAAGATGGATAGGAGTGCCAGTTTTTGTCATGTTTGAAGAATGACGCCTGATTTCATGGGGACTCCTTGGGTTACTTCTGGAACTCAGAAGTGAAAAGGAGCTATCCCTAATTTAATGACTAATGCTAGTATAATTATAATTGGAGTAGAGTGATTTTCTGGATTGATTATTGTTCATTGGCCGAAGTCAAGAATGTTAAGTGTAATTGCTATTATTAAGATTATTGATGCTGTGGCTTGCATTAAGAAATACTTAATTGTGGCTTCTGTTGATCGTGGTGTGGCTTTGTGAATTAAAATTGGAATGATGACTAGTATGTTTATTTCTAATCCGATTCATATAGTTAGTCAGTGGGAGCTAAATACTGTGATTATTGTACCTAGGAATAGGGTGAATAATATGATAGGATGAGGGGGTTAATTAGTACGGGAAGGATATAAACCAACATTTTCGGGGTATGGGCCCGATAGCTTATTTAGCTGACCTTACTAAGTGGTTTAGAATTTGGTGTATCAGGTAGCACAAAGAATTTTGAGTTCTTAGGTGTAGGTTCAAGGCCTATAGTTCTAGAAATAAGAGGGCTTAAATCCTCTATTATTTACTCTATCAAAGTAACTCTTTTTTCGAACATATTTCTATATGTGAGGGGGAATACTTGAAAGTATGATGGGCATGGAGATGTGTCATATACATAGAGCTAGTGTGAGAAGTAGGAAGCTTTTTCATAGGAGGTGTATGAGTTGGTCATAACGAAATTGAAGGTAGGATGCTTGAATTCATAAGAATTATATTGCTAGTAGGAGGGTTTTTACAGCGAAGTTAACTCTCAACATTTCTGGGCTAGTGTGGCTGTGAAATGAGCCTAAAAACAGGATGGTTGTGAGAGCATTTATTATGATAATATTAGTATATTCTGCTAGAAAGAATAGAGTGAATGGGCCGCCTGCATATTCTACCTTGAATCCTGAGACAAGTTCGGATTCACCTTCACTTAAATCGAAGGGAGCTTGGTTTGTTTCAGCTAGAGTTGAAATAAATCACATTATGGCTAGGGGTCATGCTGGGAGAAGAATTCACATGTACTCCTGTGTTGTAATAAGGGATTAAAGTGTGAATGAGCCATTTATTAGAAGAATACACGGGAGAATAATCACTAACATTACTTCATAAGAGAGTTTGTGCGACTGCTCGGAGAGCACCAAATAGGGCATATTTTGAGTTGGATGCTCATCCTGATCATAGGATTGAGTAAACGGCTAAGCTGGAGGTTGCTAGGATGAATAGAATGCCTATGTTTAGGTTGATTAAGGGATATGGTATGGATATGGGTAGTCACATTGAGAGAGCTAGGGACAGTGCTAAGGTTGGGTTGATAATGAAGAGGAGAGATGAAGATGTAAGGGGTCGTAGGGATTCTTTGATAAATAGTTTTATGGCATCAGCAATTGGTTGAAGAAGGCCGTATGGACCTACAATGTTTGGGCCTTTACGTAGTTGTATGTACCCTAAGATTTTTCGTTCGACTAAGGTGAGGAATGCTATGGCTAAAAGTACAGGTAGGATTAAAAGGAGTGTATTAATTAGGAACATATTGTTAAGGAGAGGAGTTGAACCTCTGGTTATAAAGTTTTAAGTTTTACGCAATTACCAGGCTCTGCCACCTTAACAAACCCTGTTCTTGTGTGGTATATGGGTAAGTGTACTAGATTAAGATTATTTCATCTTTTAAACTTAGAGCTCTGCAGAGCAGTAGGCTCTATTTATCTTGTCCTTTCATACTGGGAGAAATACTTAATAGATAGAAACCGACCTGGATTTCTCCGGTCTGAACTCAGATCACGTAGGACTTTAATCGTTGAACAAACGAACCTTTAATAGCGGCTACACCATTGGGATGTCCTGATCCAACATCGAGGTCGTAAACCCTATTGTCGATAGGGACTCTAAAATAGGATTGTGCTGTTATCCCTAGGGTAACTTGTTCCGTTGATCAAATTATTTGGGTCAATTTATGATTATAATTGCTTTGACTTGTTGGGTCTAGGCTAAAATCATTCGGAGGTTGATTTATACTCCGAGGTCACCCCAACCAAAATTTTTAACCCAGGGATTTCCTTGGTTAGGCTCTTGTAGAGTAGAATAAAGGAAGTGTTGGGTTAAATAATTAAAGCTCCATAGGGTCTTCTCATCTTATTGCTTTATCCCTGCCTCTTCACAGGGAAGTCAATTTCACTGATTAGAAGAAAGAGACAGTTTAACCCTCATGTTGCCATTCATGCTACTCCCTAATTAGGGAACGAGTGATTATGCTACCTTTGCACTGTCAGGATACTATGGCCATTGAACATGTGTCACTGGGCAGGCAGTGCCTCTAATACTAGTTAAGCTAGAGGTGATGTTTTTGGTAAACAGGCAGGGTTAGGGTTTGCTGAGTTCCTTTTCCTTCTTTTAATCTTTCCTGTGCTGCACACCTATGTTGGGTTAACAGTAAAAGTTAATAGAGCATCAGTTTGTGAGTTTTGCTATTATAATTGTTAACTATCAGTGAGCATCTGATCTGATATAAGCTTGTGCAAGGAGAATATTGTTCTTGTTACTTATATTAGCATTATTTCTTCTATAGATTTATAGATTAGTCCAGTTAGGGTTTATAAGAGTTCGTTTTAAAATATTCTTATTAAGTTGGTTTTTAGTTGTTGAGCTTTAACGCTTTCTTAATTGATGGCTGCTTTTAAGCCAGCTATGGGTACTAAATTACTTACTCTTTATAAAAGTTGTACCCTTATTTCTAAAGAGCTGTCCCTCTTTAGAGTAACATTTAAATTTTCATTAGGGTTTTATGTCCTTTAGGAAAATTTAAAGTTGAACTAAAATTCTATTCTGGACAACCAGCTATCACCAGGCTCGGTTGGCTTTTCACCTCTATTTACAAGTCTTCCCACCATTTTGCCACATGGACGGGTTCGTTCTTTCAACTGCTCATAAATAGCTCGTCTGGTTTTGGGGTTTTTAGCTAAAATTCTTTTTGCTAGGGATTTTCTAGCTAATTCATTATGCAAAAGGTAAGAGTAGTAATCTCTGCTTTTTTGTGCTATTAATAGTTCTTTCATCTTTCCCTTACAGTACTTTATCTATAGCACCTAAATATAAATTTCTATCTCCTATACTTTAAATGTAAGGTAAATGGTTTAGTTTAGTGGATTATTTTAGTTTCGTTTAAGTTATATAGGGCTAATATTGGCTCAGAGTGGTCAGTAAATGAAATCTCTTGGGTGTAAGCCAAGTGCTTTGAATTAAGCTACAATCTGAAATATTCAAGCACACTTTCCAGTATGCTTACCTTGTTATGACTTATCTCCTCTTACACCTATTTATTTTGTAATTATGGATAATAAATATTTAGTATTTGAGGAGAGCAACGGGCGGTGTGTGCGTGCTTCATGGCCTTGTTCAATTAAGCACTCTATTCTTAATTTACTACTAAATCCTCCTTTGGCCCTTAGAGTTTCATAAGGGCTTTCGTATATTCTGAAGTAGAAAATGTAGCAATTGCTTCGCACTCTATGGGCTACACCTTGACCTAACGTTTTTACGGTGGTAATTGAGCTTACTTTTGCTCCTTTTTAGGGTTCGCTGAAGATGGCGGTATATAGGCTGAGTTGGCAAAGAGTGGTAGGGTTTATCGGGGTTTATCGATTACGGAACAGGCTCCTCTAGGTGGGTATAAAGCACCGCCAAGTCCTTTGAGTTTTAAGCTTTGGCTTGTAGTTCTCTGGCGAATAATTTTGTTATGAAATTATCAAAGTTTAGGGCTAAGCATAGTGGGGTATCTAATCCCAGTTTGGGCCTTAGCTATCGTGAGTTCGAAGAGTATAAAATCACTTTCGTTGTTTATTTTTGTTTGCAACTATTACTTTCTACAGCTTAGTTGTTATTTGATTTTATTTTTGTTTATATTCTAATCACGCTTTACGCCGGATTTTATTAATTTGGGTTAATCGTATGACCGCGGTGGCTGGCACGAGATTTACCAACCCTAAAGTAGCATAACTTAGTCAAACTTACGTTCATTGCTAAATATTTATCACTGCTGTATCCCTTGGGGGTGTGGTTAAGCAAGGCATCTTGAGCTACTGATTAGTGTGCTTAATGTCCGCTCCTCTTGATCTAGTTTGATGTTAAGGGCATTCTCACGGTATGAGGAGTCTGCATGTGTAAATTTGCCACAAAACAATAAAAAGGCTGGGACCAAACCTTTATGTTCATGGAGCTAGAAAGGCTCATCTAAGCATTTTCAGTGCTTTGCTTTATTGTTAAGCTACATGAACTTTTCACTTAGGCCTGGGTTAGAGGTATTTTTAGTGGAGACTCTAATTAATTTTAGTCTTGATGGGCGTAGCCTGTCAAAAGCGAAGTAAAATGTAGAGTGCTATGTCAGTATTGTAAAGGTGCGTTTTAAATTTCAAAAAAAAAAAAAATTCTAGTTTATTAAGCCTAAAATTTTTAAAAATTTTGTTAAAAGTTTAATTGCTTTAATTGAGACTTTGGCTAGAGGTATTTTTAGTTGAGACTAATTAATTTTAGTCTTCATGGGCCTAGCCCATCAAAAGGGAAATGAAATGTAGAGTGCTATGTCAGTATTGTAAAGGTGCGTTTTAAAATTGCAAAAAAAAATTGAAATTTCTAGTTCATTAGCCTAAAAATTTTAAAAATTTTGTTAAAAATTTAATTGCTTTCATTGAGACTTTGGCTAGAGGTATTTTTAGTTGACACTCTAATTAATTTGCAGGGTTAAATTTAAGTAAGTGTTATGCAATGACTCTTGTTTTTGGGGTTTGACAGGAATCGAAATATGTATAACTGTATCATTGTTTTAGGGCAATGAATTTACTTAATGAGGGGTAAGGGGGGGTTTGTGGATATATTCAATTATGTAAGAACAAATCATGTATGCGTGTACTGCGTACATGTGGATGTGGTGAAATTTTCTTATGTCCATCGAGCATGGAAAGATAGTCCCGGCTCATAATTATGAGGATGGAGGGTCTTCATTAGGTGCTCGTCTACAATAAGTGTCCCGGGTCAGGGCCCACCGCGGCCATGTTGAGTCCAAGCATAACCCAAAAAATTAAAAATACCAAATGCATGACATCACAGTTATGTGTGAGCATGGGCTGATTAGTCATTAGTCCATCGAGATGTCTTATTTAAGAGGAATGTGCAGGCGATTTCAGGTTTAATGGCCCTGAAGTAAAAACCAGATGCCAGTTATAGTTTCACGCTAGAAACCCCCAAGTGTTATGGGCCCAGAGCGAGATGAGGGACATGATGTGGGCGGGTTACTGGTTTCACAGAGGATGGTAGATCATGGGATTCCTAAGGGGAGGGGATAGTCATATGGATGACAAATGATTTGACTAAGATGGTCTATGTCCAGTAATGTAATGGATGTACTATGTTGATAATTCAATTGAAGTTGTTATGGATATTCGTGTTGAGAGTAATTGTATGTGCAGGTTGGAATGAATGTGGTATGTTCTGTTAAGCAGTTATGTACTAGCTTATATGCATAAGGCAAGTAGGTTAATGTACGATTAAACATAGGATGTCCTATGTACTTTATGAACTTATGGTACTAATGCATGCTAATGCGGAGGAGCACTAATGCACGAAATACGTAGGAAGTAAGAAAGTTTTATTGATACTGACAAGGCACTTGAATTTTGTTCAAGTACTAGACAGAGTAGTTTAAGTAGAATTTCAGCTTTGGGTGCTGATGGTGGGGCAAGGGCCTCCTCTCTCATGTCCCAGGGAGAGTTGATCTCCATTTCTGATTTACAAGATAAGGGTAATAATCTATACTACGGGGGCCTTCATTTAAGAATTTTATTTTCGATTAGGCTTGCAAGGGGTATGAGGATAAGAATAGTGGAGAAGTAAAGAATGGATGCTACTTGGCTGATAGTAATAAATGGGTGTTCTACTGGTTGTCCTCCAATTCATGTAAGTGTGAGGAGGTCTGTGATGAGAACTCAGAACAGGATCTGGCTGATGGGTCAAAATATTATGCTGTATTGTTTAGAAATGTGGAGTAGAGGAATAATAGCTAGGACTAGGATTGATATGACTAGCACTAGCACTCCTCCCAGTTTGTTAGTGATAGAGTGTAGGGTGGCGTAGGCAAATAAGAAATACCACTCTGGCTTAATGTGAGGAGGAGTGTTAAGGGGATTAGCAGGAGTATAGTTATCTGGATCTCCAAGTAAGTCAGGGGAGAATAGGCCTAGAAGAAGGAGAAGTAAGATTAGTATGAGAAATTTTTGGGCATCTTTAATTATGTAATAAGGATGAAAGGGGATTTTGTCTGAGTTGGAGGGGATTCCTAACGGGTTGTTAGAGCCTGTTTTGTGAAAAAAGAGTAAGTGAATTATGACTAGTGCTGTGATAATAAATGGCAGAATCAAATGAAATGTGAAAAAGTGAGTGAATGTGGCTTTGTTTACTGAAAAGCCTCCTCAAATCTATTCAACTAAGTTTGTTCTGATGTAAGGGATGGCTGATAAGAGGTTGGTAATTACTGTTGCCCCTCAGAATGATATTTGGCCTCATGGGAGAATATAGCCTATGAATGCTATTGTTATTACTGCAAATAATAGAATAATGCCGATGTTTCAGGTTTCTAGGTATGTGTATGATCCATAGTAGATTCCGCGGCCTACGTGTATGTAGAGGCAAATAAAGAATATAGATGCTCCGTTAGCGTGGAGGTATCGGATAAGTCAGCCATAGTTAACATCTCGGCAAATATGGGTTACTGATGAGAATGCTGTTGTTGTGTCAGAGGTGTAGTGTATGGCTAGGAAGAGAACAGTTAAAATTTGAATGATTAAGTATAGGCCTAGGAGAGAACCAGAGTTTCATCAGGCAGAGATGTTTGATGGAGCAGGAAGGTCAATTAGGGAGTGGTTAACAATTTTTAATAGGGGGTGGGTTTTGCGAATGTTGGTCATTAGGTTCTTATAGTTGAAAACAACGATGATTTTTCATGTCATTAGTCATGGTTCAAGTCCATGTAAGAACTATGACATACGTAGTGTTTTTATTAAGTGTAATGTTTGTGATGGGGTTTGTTGGGTTTTCTTCTAAGCCATCACCAATTTATGGTGGGCTGGGATTAATTGTTAGTGGTGGAGTAGGCTGTGGAATTATTTTAAGTTTTGGTGGTTCATTTTTAGGCTTAATAATATTTTTAATTTGGGAGGAATGTTGGTGGTGTTTGGGTACACAACTGCAATGATGACTGAGGAGTATCCTGAAACTTTGGGGTCTAATGTCATGATTTTGAGTATGTTAGTGTTGGGGGTGATGTTGGAGTTAGGATTAATTATGTTTATGATGTTAAGTGATGAGGTGGAGGTTGTGGTTGATTTTAAAAATATAGGGGGTTGAATCATTTTTGAGGGGGATGAGGTGGGTTTAATTTGAGAAGATGCTGAGAAGATTCTTTTTTTTTTTTTTTGACAGGCAGAGTGGATAGTGAGAGAGAGAGAGAGAGACAGAGAGAAAAGTCTTCATTTTCGCCACTGGTTCACCCTCTAATGGCTGCCACAGCTGGCGCGCTGTGGCCGGTGCACCACGCTGATCCGAAGGCAGGAGCCAGGTGCTTCTCCTGGTCTCCCATGGGGTGCAGGGCCCAAGCACTTGGGCCATCCTCCACTGCCTTCCCTGGCCACAGCAGAGAGCTGGCCTGGAAGAGGGGCAACTGGGACAGAATCCGGCACCCCGACCGGGACTAGAACCCAGTGTGCCCACGCCGCTAGGTGGAAGATTAGCCTACTGAGCTGCAGCACCAGCCTAATTTGAGGAGATTCTATAGGGGTAGTGGCATTGTATAGCTATGGGAGCTGATTAATGGTTGTTGATGGTTGATCTTTATTTGTGAGCATTTTTATTGTGACTGAAGTTACTCATGGAGGGGGGGTAGGAGGGTGGTTAGGCTAAAATGAATAAGGCTAAGAGCAGAGAGATCAGGAAAGATAAAGAATAGTATTTGATGAGGCCTTTTTGTGAGGATACGGAGGTTGATGCGAAAATTTGAATGTCTGAGATATTTTTCGGGATCGCTTTTTCAGTTCAGGTCATATCTAGGAGTAATGTGGCTACATTTTGGCTCACTGAAAGATTAAGGTAAGGTATTAGGTGGGGTGTATTGTTTAGGGAAAAATCCTAGTATGTTTGAGAAGTTGAATGAGGTAGATTGTGTGCTCATTTTTAGGTGAAGGCTTAGTTGATTAAGTTCTATGGCAAGGATAAAACCTAGAATAGTAACAAATAAGGAGATTATTTTTATATATAGGGGCATGGTTATTTGGGGGGTTTATTTGGCTGAATGAGGTTGGAAATTAAAAATCCTGCGAAAATACTTCCTGATGTGAGGTGATTAATGGAGTTGATGAGTGAGGGGTTGTTTTCATTAATAATAATAAGAGCTGGGTAGTAGGGTTGACCTAGGAGAGCAAAGAAAATAATTCATGTGCTGTAAATGGCTGTTAGGGAGGTAGCAATAAAAGTAATAATAAGGGTTCAGGCATTGGTATAAGATGTGTTTGCAGATTTAATAATTAGGTCTTTTGAATAGAAGCCTGTTAGGAATCCTATACCTGTGAGAGCTAAACTGCCAGTTGTAAGAGCGGAAGATGTAAAAGGTAATGTTTTATACAGGCCTTCTATTTTTTTGGATGTCTTATTTTTCATTAAGGCTATGAATAATTGATCTGGAGCATAGAAAGAGCATGGCTTTGAAGAAAGCATGGGTGCAGATGTGTAGAAATGCTAGATGGGGTTGGTTGATTGTGACTATTATTAATCCAAGTTGACTTGAAGTGGAGAAAGCTATGATTTTTTGAATGTCATTTTCTGTGAGAGCACATAGGGCTGTGAAGAGGGGGTGATTGCCCCCAGGCATAAGATTAGTGTTTGGGCAGTTTTATTGTTTTCTAATAAGGGGTGAAACCAGATGAGGAGGAAGATTCCAGCTACTACTATTGTACTTGAGTGGAGTAAAGCTGACAATGGAGTTGGACCTTCTATTGCTGAGGGTAGTCATGAGTGAGGCCAAATTGTGCAGATTTACCTGTGGCAGCTAAGATAAGCCCAATTAGTGGGAGGATTGTAATATTGTTATCTGTAGTAAATATTTGTTGAAACTCTCATGTGTTGAGGTTAATAACAAATCAGGCTGTGGCTATATCTCCAATGCAATTATATAAAATTGCTTGCAGGGCTGCAGTATTAGCATCTGCTTGGCCATGCCATCAGCCGATGAGGAGGAAGGATATAATTCCTACTCCCTCCCACCCAATGAATAGTTGTAAGAGGTTATTTGCAGTAACAAAAATTAGCATGGTAATAAGAAATATTAATATTTGAAGAATTGATTAATTTTAGGATCTGAGTGTATATATCATATGGAAAATTCTATAATGGATCATGTTATGAAAAGTGCGATTGGGGTGAATAGTATAGAGAAGTAATCTAATTTAAAGCTGGTTGTTAATTTTAAGGTGTGAATTGTTATTCAGTGTCAGTTGGATACTATTATTTCTTGATTTGTTACAATAAAGATTAGTGTTGGGATAAGGCTATGATAAATGCATAGGATACCAAAGTTTTTACATAATAAGAGTAGTTAGCATTATTAAAAATGCTAGTGAATAAGGCTACAATTGGAAGGACAGCTACAGAGGTGGAGAATAAGTTAATTACTTTTATTTGGAGTTGCACCAATTTTTTGGTTCCTAAGACCAACGGATTACTTCTATCCTTTAAAAGTTGAGAAAGCCATGGGGTTAGACATGGGAGCATGAATTAGCAGCTCTTACAAATATTCTTGGTAAAAAAGGAGGGATGATCTTCTATTATTAGACTCACAATCTAATGTTTTTGTTAAACTATATTTACAGAATATTGGGCCTAAGATGATTTTTGGGCTAATTGATAGTAGAAGAAGTGGGGCTAGGTGAAGTACTATAAGAGTATTTTCTCGGGTGAATGTAGGGGAAATGTTGTTTGTGTGATACGTGAATTTGCCTCGTTGGGTGGTTGATAGTATATAGAGGGAGTAGAGGGCCGTGATTAGGACATTAGTCCCTATTAAAATAATAGTGAGATTAGATCATGAAAAGGATGCTATTGGCCAGCTCCGTGGCTCATTAGGCTAATCTTCTGCCTTGCGGCACCGGCACACCAAGTTCTAGTCCCGGTCAGCATGCTGGATTCTGTCCCTGTTGCCCCTCTTCCAGGCCAGCTCTCTGCTGTGGCCAGGGAGTGCAGTGGAGGATGGCCCAAGTGCTTGGGCCCTGCACCCCATGGGAGACCAGGCTAAGTACTTGGCTCCTGCCATCAGATCAGCATGTTACGCCGGCCGCAGCATGCCGGCCGCGGCGGCCGTTGGAGGGTGAACCAACAGCAAAAGGAAGACCTTTCTCTCTGTCTCTCTCTCTCTCTCACTGTCCACTCTGCCTGTCAAAAAAAAAAAGAAGAAAAGAAAAAGAAAAGAAAAGAAAAGAAAAGAAAAGAAAAGAAAAGAAAAGAAAAGAAAAGAAAAAAGAAAAGGATGCTATTATGATGAGAAGCTCTCCTAATAAGTTGATGGTAGGTGGT
The DNA here is from genome assembly GCF_051225735.1 of Oryctolagus cuniculus. NCBI lineage: Eukaryota > Metazoa > Chordata > Mammalia > Lagomorpha > Leporidae > Oryctolagus > Oryctolagus cuniculus. The sequence goes on from NC_142881.1 coordinate 77,251,371, forward strand.
AGGGCTAAGTTAGTTAGGCTGGCAAGTAATCATCATGCTGCTATTAGTGGCAGGATGGTTTGAAGCCCCAGGGCTAATAATATAGTTTGGCTCTGAATGATTCATAGTTGGAATTGGCTAGGCAGAATAATAATGAGGAAGTAAGGCCATGTGCGATTATTAGAGCGGTGGCGCCTATAAAACTGCATGGGGTTTGAATTAGAATCGTGACAATTACTAAGGCCATATGACTTACTGAGGAATAAGCAATAAGTGATTTTAAGTCTGTTTGCCGAAGACAGAGCTGGTTATAATTATGCCTCAGAGGGAGAGTATGAGGAATGGGTAGGCTATATAGTCTGTGACTGGATTAAGTAAGATAGTGACATGTATCATGCCATAGCTGCCTAGTTTCAGTAGGATAGCTGCTAGAACTATTGAACCTGCAATGGGGATTTTGACGTGGGCTTTTGGTAGTCAATGGTGGAGCCCATAGAGTGGTATTTTGGTATTTTAACTAGAAATGCTAATATGCATGCTAATCATATTTCTTTTTCTTTTTATTTTTTGACAGGCACAGTGGACAATGAGAAAGAGAGACAGAGAGGAAGGTCTTCCTTTTTCCGTTGGTTCACCCCCCCAATGGCCTCTGTGGCCAGCACACTGCGTAGATCTGAAGCCTGGAGCCAGGTGCTTCTCCTGGTCTCTCATACGGGTGCAGAGTCCAAGGTCTTGGGCCATCCTCCACTGCACTCCCGGGCCAGAGCAGAGAGCTGGACAGGAAGAGGAGTGACAGGGACAGAATCTGGCGCCCCGACCAGGACTAAAACACAGTGTGCCAGCGCCGCAGGTGGAGGATTAGCCTAGTGAGCCATGGCGCCGGCCACATGCTAACACATGTAATCATATTAATGAATTAGATCATGACATTGACAGAGGCTCATTCAGAAATTGCATAAGGAGGAAGTTAAGGGATCCTGTGGAGTTTTGGAGGTAGATTAAGGCGACTAGAAGAGGTAATGATCCTATAAGGGTGTAGAATAGGAAATAAGTTCCTGCGTTAAGTCGTTCTGTCTGATTACCTCATCGTGTAATAATGATTAGTGTGGGAATTAGTGTTGCTGCAAATAGAATGTAAAATAGAATGAATTCTGTGGCTGAAAATGTTATTATTAGAAATACCTGTAAGGGAATTAAAAGGGAAATATACATTTTCTTTCATAGTAGAGTCTGTTTATCTAGATGATGTTGGCTTGCTAGGATTATTAAGGGGAGGAGTCAGACCACTAGTATCAGGAAGGGGGTAGATAAGGCATCTGAAAAGAATGTTGTTGAGAAATTTAGGATAGTATCATTTGGTTGATTCAATAAAAAAAGGGTGGTTAGGCTAATTAGTAGGCTATGTGTCATCGTGTTAATTCAAATTATGTGGTTCTTAGATCATCATATGGTAGGAATAAGTATAATTGTGTGGAATAATAGTTTTTAGCATTGCAAGAGGTTAAGGTTTTGGAGATAGTCCATGCTGTAGGTGTTAGAGACTGTAACTAGTAGAGCTAACCCAACAGTGGCTTCACAGGTCGCAAACACTAGGAGGATGATTAGAAATATAAAAGACAGTGTAAAGTGGGCATTTAGGGCTATTAATATAATTAAGTGATGATAACCTCATTCCTTCAAGGCATAGTAGAGATGATATCAGGTGAGACTGGTAGACTAGTATGCCTAAGAGAGCTAGGAGAAATGCTAGAAAAATATTAACATAGATTGAAGGCATTTTGATAATTATGGCCCTGCCAAAGTCTAATGAGTCAAAATCATTTGTTTTAACTAAACTAATTATCATATTCAACTCATTCTAGGCCCTTTTGGATCCATTCGTAGGCCAACCCTAAGGCTAGAATTGAGATTAGTAGGAGTGCTATGATGAGGACTAGGTTTAAATTATTAAATTGTGCGGCTCATGGGAGTGGGAGGAGGAGAGCAATTTCTAGGTCAAAAAGTAAAAATGTAATGGCTACTAGAAAAAATTTTATAGAGAAAGGGAGTCGTGCTGATCCTATGGGATCGAATCCGCATTCATAAGGGCTTGATTTTTCTGAATAGATATTTAATTGAGGGAGTCAGAATGCAATTGTAACTAGGACTAAGGAAATGGTGGTGTTAATTAATAGAACTAGTATCAGGTTTATTACTCTTTTTTGGTTATAGCCAAAACGAACTGATTGGAAGTCAGATGTACTAAGTAATACTAAAAGAGTAAGACCCTCATCAATAAATTGACACATATAGGAACAGTCAAGTTGTGTCAACAAAATGCCAGTATCATGCAGCTGCTTCAAAGCCAAAGTGATGGTTTGATGTAAAGTGGAAGGTAAGTTGTTGTAGAAGGCAGACTATAAGGAAAGTCGATCCAATGATGACATGAAGGCTATGAAATCCTGTGGCTATAAAAAAGGTTGAGCCATAGGCTCCGTCTGAAATAGTAAATGTTTCATAGTATTCAGATGCTTGGAGGAGGGTAAAATAAATGCCTAGAAGAATAGTGGCATACCTGAATAGTGATAGCTATTTCAGGCAATAGTGATAGCCTGTTGCATATTTTTATGGTTACCTTCTGTTAAGCTATGGTGGGCTCAAGTAATTGAGACTCCTGAGGCCAGAAGGACTGAGGTGTTGAGTAGGGGTACTTCAAGGGGGTTCAGAGGATTAATGCCTGTGGAGGTCAGCAGCCCCCTGTTCTGGGGTGGGGGCTAAACTTGAGTGGTAGAAGGCTCAGAAGAAGCCCGCGAAAAAGAATACTTCTGAGATGATAAAGAGAATTATGCCATATCGTAGACCTTTTTGTACAATAGGAGTATGGTGGCCTTGGAATGTACCTTCTCGTACAATATCTCATCATCATTGATATATGGTGAGTGTATTTGTTAGTAGGCCAATCAGGAGAAGTGTAGGGAATTAAAGTGAAACCATATGGTTAAGCCTGATGTTATGAGAAGGGTGGATAGGGCTCTGGTAAGTGGTCATGGGCTTGGGTTAACTATATGATATGCGTGGGTTTGGTGTGTCATTAGGTATTATCATGTAGATACAGGCTTACAAGAAATGTGAAGATGTAGGCTTGAACCTAGGCCACGGCAAATTCTAGATTTGCGAGGAGGATAAGAATAATAAAGGTGATTGCAGCTATTGTAGGACTAATGGAGATTAGGACAAGTGCTGCACCTCCAATGAGATGCATAAGTAGCTGAGCTGCTGTGATGTTAGCTGTGAGTTGTACAGCTAGGGCTATTGGTTGAATAAAGAGACTAATTGTCTCAATAATTACTAATATAGGGATAAGTGGAATAGGGGTTCCCTGTGGAAGGAAATGGGCTAGTGATACTTTGGTTTTGTAGTGGAATCCTGTGATTACAGCCCCTGCTCATAGTGGGATTGCTATCCCTAAGTTTATTGACAATTGGATTGTTGGTGTAAATGAATGAGGTAGTAGGCCTAGGAGATTGGTTGAGCCAATAAATATAATTAGAGAAATTAGTATTAAGGATAAAGTTCATCGTTTAGGGGAATGCATTATTATTATTTGCTTCAGAATTAGTTGGGCTAATCACTGTTGGACTGAAATAAATTGATTATTGATTAGGCAAGTAGGGGCAGGAAATAATAGGGTGGGGAATATAATGATTAGTACTATGACTAGAAGTCCTATTATTGTAGGGGTAATGAAAGAGGAGAATAGATTTTCATTCATTTTGTTTCTCATGGGGAGGGAAAAGAAGTAGACTCAAATGCCTTTAACACAGGGTTCGTAGGGTAGGTGTACTTATGAAATTTAAGTTGAATTAAGGCAAATAGTGAGAGAATTGTAGCGATAATAGTGATTAGTCATGTGGATGTATCAAGTTGTGGCATTTCATTATGGAGAGGGTTAGTTGGCTCTCATTCTCTAGCTTAAAAAGCTAGTGCTAGTTTAGCTTCATAATGAGGTTAAATCATAGATAGTGATCAATTTTCAAAGTGTTTTAGTGGAACTATTTCAAGAACAATAGGCATGAAGCTGTAATTTGAGCCACAGATTTCTGAACATTGGCCATAGAAAAATCTTGGTTGAGTTGAGATAAGGGTGGCCTGGTTAAGACGTCCAGGGATAGCATCTGTTTTTAGTCCTAGTGAGGGCATGGCTCATGAATGAAGCACATCTTCCGATGAAAGTAGTATACAGATTGGCAGTTCTATTGGAAGTACAACTTGGTTGTCAACTTCCAGTAATCGTAGGTCACCCGGGTTTAAATCGGATGTTGGGACCATATATGAGTTGAAGTTCAGGTCCTCATAGTCCATATATTCATAACTTCAATATCTCTGGTGGCCTATGGTTTTTACTGTCAGGGAGGGGTTATTAATTTTGTCTATTATGTACAAGATTCATAGGGAGGGAAGTGCAATTAAAATCAGAATAATAGCTGGGAGAATAGTTCAGATGGTTTCTACCTCTTTGGCATCTATTGTGCTTGTGTGAGTAATATTTGTAGTTAGTATTAGTGAAATAATATAGAAGACCAGTGAGCTGATCAGAAAAATGATCATAAGCGTGTGGTCATGGAAGTGGAGTAGCTCTTCTATAATAGGAGATGAGGCATCTTGAAAGCCTAGTTGAAATGGATACACCATGAAGATATATAGGGGTTGAACCTATAAATTAACTTCGACAAAGTTATGTAATGGTTTTACTAATATCTTATCAAGAAAGTCATAGTGGCTATGGGGCTGGCTTGAAACCAGTTTTAGGAGGTTTGATTCCTTCCTTTCTTGACCTAGGCCTTTTGGTAAACAGGTTCTTCAAGTGTGTGATATGGTGGCGGACATCCATGGAGCCACTCTAGATTTGTAGTGGTTAATTCAATGGTTTCCACCTCTCGTTTCAAAGCAAAGGCTTCTCAGATTATAAAAATTATTACTATTACGGCAGTTAGGGAAATGAATGAGCCTATTGATGAAACAGTATTTCATATTGTATAGGCGTCCGGGTAGTCTGAGTACCGTCGGGGTATACCTGAGAGGCCAAGGAAATGTTGAGGGAAGAAAGTTAAGTTGACTCCTACAAATATCACAGTGAAGTGAATTTTAGCCCAAGTAGGGTCTAAACTGTAGCCTGAGAATAGGGGGAATCAAAATCCTCCTATGGATAAGACATAGTGGAAGTAGGCTACCACGTAGTATATGTCATGGAGAACAATATCTAGAAAAGAGTTAGCTAATACAATTCCTGTAAGGCCACCTACCATAAATAAGAAAATAAATCCCAGAGATCAAAGTGTGGCCAGGGATCACTTAATATTTCTGCCATGTAGAGTTGCTAGTCAACTAAAGATTTTTATTCCCATAGGAATGGCAATAATTATAGTAGCTGGTGTGAAATAGGCCCATGTACCCACGTCTATTCCTACTGTGAATATATGGTGAGCTCAAACCCAAGGAAGCCAATTGATATCATAGCCCATACCATACCCTTGTAGCCAAATGGTTCTTTTTTGCCAGAATAATGGGTTACAATATGAGAAATCATTCCGAATCCTGGAAGGATAAGAATATATACCTCAGGGTGTCCAAAGAACAGGGGGGAATTTTGAAACTATATGTCTCCATTCCTCATCAAATTTTCAGTTTATTCACTGATTGGTTTATAATGGTATGTATTCATGCTTTCTTATTTTTTGATTCAGTTATAATCTAGTAATGTAATTTATTTTGTTTATCCAAGATTGGGCTGTTGAGGACTTTTTCAAGCTGGCTTCTGCGTTCCTTTGACATGTCCTCCTCATTCCTTCAATACTTCTTTGCTTTTTGACAAGCAAGATGTCTCCAACTTATTCAGTGCTTTTTCTGTCCCAAGCTAGAAACATGCCCTTCCCCTTTTCTCAAAGTACCCTGGGTTCCTTTTAGTGGAATGGTATTTAGAAGCCATGATCTGGAGGTTAGATATTGCTTATTGCTGTTGTGTGCCCTTAAGCTCTCTGAGGTATGTGTGATATGTGTATGTATGTATGTATGCATTTATGGGTGTTTATATACATACTTGTGACTATATTTCTCTATCTGTATGTTTTAAAAACTAAGTTCATACCCATAACTTAAGTTCTGTTCTAAATGCAACATTACTCTTTTCCCACAATTTATACATCCCTTCTCAGACAGAAGACTGGTTTCCATTTACCTTAATGCATTCATCACTTGATCAATCCCTGGGGGGGAATAATCAGTTTCTTTACCACCAGTCACTCCCTTTGTGGTGTGGTTCCTCTGCCCAGCTCCCTTGGACCTTGATAGAGTGTGCTGGGCCTTGCATATTTGAGGGTGCTCTCCTCACCCTACTGAGGTGTGAATCTCCATGCATGGCTGCCCCGTACCCTCTACATACAGGCGCTGGCTCCTCATCACCCCTTGGGCTCTGATATTCCATCCCGGTCACCCTCTCCATGTAGATGCCTCCTGTGCTGCTTGGGCTTTGACACCACATGTTAGTTGCTGCCCACACATGAACAGGTTTCTGGTTCTGTTTGGGTGTGGCGCATGGCACCAGACCCTTTCCTCTTTATCCCATGGGAGGTGTGGCAGCGCTTGCTGGGCTGCTCATCCTTTGCATGTGCTGTCATCTTCCCACTCAGGCTTGACTCTGGGATCATCCAAGCTGTTCCACAACCCCACGAGGCTACTTGCTCACTCTGTGTGGAATCGACATACAATGCTAAGCCACCCTGCTGCAGGACCATGTTTCTCAACCTGTTTAGGCTCAAAAACTTCCTGGTAAATGACCAAAAAAAAAAAAATCTAAAAACAAAAAAAAGCCCAGTACCACAACAGAAACCACACAGCCAACCAACCAACAAACTGAAAACAAGCCTCAAGAAAATGAGTCCAGATTCACATATGTACAAACTAAATATTTAGGTTTAATTAACGACATTCTAATCAGTTTGAATGCCATGTGGATATTTTTGGTTTTTGCTCTAAAATTCCTTTGCCCTATCTATTGTGATCACCTCTTCTCTAAAGTGCTTATTGAAAATCAGGCGCTATGATATAAAAGTCTGGATTTTTAAAATCCTCTTAAATGTAGCTTGACTCACTAGATTTAAAATCCCATAGGTAAATGATAATAATACTCAAAATTTGAATTTTCGTTCACATTCTTGAATGTATGTGGTATGATGTGTTGTGATTATTCACCCATATCAAAATGATACGTCTGACACCTGGCTTTGCAGGCAAAACAATGGAAGCCTGATGCTGGTGGAAAGGCAGCTTTAGTCTGCTGAGAGAAAATGAACTCCACATCAGAATTCTGTAATACATGCAGAGAAAGAAAGAATATATTTTTAGAGCTTTATAAAAAGGATGGAAGAAGAAGTTCAAATGACTAGCAAATATATGAAAAAAATGCTGACTATCACTAGCCATCATGGAAATGCAAATCAAAATCACAATGAGGGGCCTGCACTGTGGCACAGCAGGTTAAAGCCCTGGTCTGAAGCACCAGAATTCCATAAGGGTGCCAGTTCTAGTCCTGCTGCTCCTCTTCCAATCCAGCTCTCTGCTATGGCCTGGGATAGCAGTAGAGGATGGCCCAAGTCCTTGGGCCCCTGCACCCACTTGGGAGACCCAGAGATTTCTGGCTTCAGATTGGCGCAGCTCCAGCCATTGTGGCCATCTGGGGAGTGAACTAGCAAATGGAAGACCTCTCTCTCTGTCTCTACCACTCTCTGTAACTCTGTCTTTCAAATAAATAAAATAAATCTTTAAAAAAAATCACAATGAAAGAAGCTCCTAGCTCTTGGATTTAGATGGGCCAAGCACAGGCCATTGCAGCTATCTGGGGAGTGAACCAGTGGATAGAAGACTCTCTCTCTCTCTGTCTCTCTCTTTCTGTCTGTCTCTCTCTCTCTGCCTCTGCCCCTCTGTAACTCTGCCTTTAAAAATAAATAAATAAATTTTAAAAAAAGAAAAAAAAGTTTTGAAAAGGAAAAGAAGACCTCTCTCTTCTCAATCTGCTCCCTTTGCTGTGAGGCCTCTAGTGGTTGTGTGGTCTCTCTGAAACACAAGGCAGCTTTGTTGACATCACTGATGATGCTTGTCAGCAGGGATGGGGCCACACTGCCAGACTGCTTTGTTAGTCATCTCAACTGTCCATGTCCATTGCAGCTGCTCTGGAACTCATAGGAAGATCTCAGTTTTTGCAAACTAATGGAAGAACCACTTGGGTAAGAGGGAGTTTGTTACAGGGTTTTCCGACAAGTTAATGCATGGAAGTTACATCATTAGAACAAAAGAATGCCTTAATTCTATGTTGAAAAAGAAGAGTGGAAAGTGGTTTGCTGACAGGAGTCCTCTACTGCCCTTATACTAGAGGAAGGTTTATCCACCTTTAAAACTAATGAATGTGTTAGCATTCTAATTGCATTTAGAATTCAGAGTATAACTTGTAGAAATTGCTAAGATGCTTCGCTCAGTAAAGATGCCTAGAATACTTGGAAAATCAGAAAACATAACTTTTTTTCAGTTGGTGTGAAATTTTTTATGTGATTTTTGCCTCTGTGCATTTATTAAAAATATTTATGCAAAATGTTTACACAGTGCCTGGCACTGGATAAATGTTGGCTCCTTCGTGTCATGTGAAGCATAAAAATTGCATGCATGAAGTTATTTATTCAGTAACATTTAAAAAGAGAATCTTTTCCTTCCCATTTCATGATTTTTTTTCTCCCTAATGCTTAAAGAAGCATTTCTCAAACTGTTCAGTAATTTTGATGTGATTGGACACTTTTATCTTAGTCCAGGTTTAATAGACAGCACAGTCAGTGCTCAATGTCAAAGTTATTTGGGAGGGTGGTTTTATTAATCAATTCAGTTAATGATTATATTCACAATCTTTAAAATTCTTGTGCTTTGATAGAAATAGTTTTTCCCCTATTTGAGCTGGGACTTACACAAAGAAATGTGGTAATAGGTATGCCAATTACTCTGATCATTTTATACACATTTATGCACTTATAGCAATGTCACACTGTACCCCAAAAATATGTATGATTACTGCATGTCAGTTAAAAATAAAAATATATTAAATTTTAGAAGTAATTTTTCTGTTTCTACAAAAAGAAAATGCTGCTGGAATCTGTAGTGGAATTTAGGAGTTGTCTCCAACAATAGTGAGTCTTGGAATCCATTGATATTGAGTCTCACAGTTGTGAAGAAGAGGATAGCTCTCCATTTAATTCCTTCTGATTTCTTTCATATGTATGCACGTGTATATATAAATATATATACATATATATAGTTTGTACTTTGGATTATTTAAAATGGCAGCTTTTAAGAAATTAATTTCCAGTAGTTCCTTGTCACAAAAATAGTTGATTTTTAAAATTCATTTGTTTATTTGAAAGGCAGAGTTTACAGAGAGATGGCGGGAAATCTGGAAGGTAGAGAGCTTCCACCAGTTCACTCCCCAAATGGCTGGAGCTAGGCCAGTCTGAAGCCAGGAGTCAGGAGCTTCTTCCTTGTCTCCCATGTGGGTACAGGGGCCCAAGGACTTAGACCATCTTCCACTGCTTTCCCAGGCACATTAGCAGGGAGCTGGATTGGAAGTGGAGCAGCCAGGACTCAAACCAGCACCCATGTGGGATGCCAGCATAGCAGGTGGTGGCTTTACCTGCTACACCACAATGCTCACCCCCAGTAGTTGGTTTTGTATATTGCTCTCATATCCTTTGACTTTCTTAACCTCATGTATTCTAGGAGTTTAAAATTCTTTTTGTTAATATAAAGAGAATAGATGTTATGTATTACATAGGTACAGTTCTAAGAAGGTAAGCATACTTCCCTCCCTCCACTTTTCCCTCCATCAGTCCCCTCCTTCCTTTATTGTTTTTCTTTAATCTTTGCAGATACATGCTTTCAATCTACTCTGTAGTCATAGGCTTAATTCACACTAACCATAATATTCAACAAGTAAAAAATAGGAAGACCAGAGTTCTACAATAGTATAAACAAGGGCTAAAAGTGACAATCATATCACAAAATGTTTGTTTCATTCCTATAAATTTTTGATATTCTATATTAACAGCCACATATCAGAGAAAACATATTTGTCTTTTTCGGACTGGCTTATTTCACTAAGCATGATGGTTTCTAGTTGCATCCATTCTGTTGTGAAAGGCAGGATCTCATTCTTTTTTATGGCTGAGCACCATTTAATAGTGTACACACACACACACATATATATATATATCGCATTTTCTTTATCCAGTCATCAGTTGATGGATATCTGGGTTGATTCTAGTAGTTTTATACTTTGGGATTATCTGCACCAAAAATTTTACCATCTGAGTGAAAACAGTTTTCTTTGTTTTTTCCTATTTGTCTTTTATTTGTACTTGCCTTGCTGTTATGGTGACTAGAAACTCCAGTAACTACTGAATAGGAGTATCTTGTTCCTAGTCTTAGAGGTAGAATATTATCTTTTACCATTAAATATGATGCTAGAGTAGTTTTTTTAACTTTCATTGTTATTTTAAGTTTAATTTCACTTTATTGGAGAGAGAGAGAGAGAGGTACCCATCTTCCATCTCCTAGTTTACTCCTCAAGTGCTCACAACAGTAGGAGTGGGTCATGCTGAAGCCAGGAGCCTGAAACTCAAGCTAAGTAAACTCAAGCTGAATCTCTCATATGGGAGGCAGGAACCCAAGTACTTGAGCCATTATCTGTTAATTATCAATCATATTTATATCATGACTGGATGTTGAATTTTGTTAGGAACTTTATCAGCATCTATTGAGATAATTATGTTTTATTTCTTGATGTGGTAAATTATATTGCTTTTTGACAGTTGAATGAGCCTTGCTTTTATAGGATCAACTGCATTTGTTGAAGATATGTTTCATTTTTATATATTGTTGAAATTGATACTCAGATATATTTATTAAGGACTTTTGTATCTTTGTGAGGGATGTTAAGCTGTGGTCTTTTCTACATTTGTTAGGATCAGGATAATGCTAGTCTTATTTGATTTAATTAATTTATAATCTAATTGGCTTTATTTTTATTTTCCTTAAGAGTATGTATCAAACTGATACATGTTGACCCTTTAAATGTTGGAAGAACTTGCCAATAAAATATCTAAAGCCTTAGGTATTTGTTTCATGGGAAGTTTTAAATTATGGATTCATTTTCATTAGTAGTCAATAGGTTTGCTTAGGTCATCTACTTTTTTTTTTTTTTTGACAGGCAGAGTAGACAGAGAGAGAGAGAGAGAGAGAGAGAAAGGTCTTCCTTTTGCCGTTGGTTCACCCTCCAATGGCCACTGTGGCTGGCGTGCTGTGGCCGGCGCATCACACTGATCTGAAGCCAGAAGCCAGGTACCTATCCTGGTCTCCCATGGGGTGCAGGGCCCAAGGACTTGGGCCATCCTCCACTGCACTCCCTGGCCACAGCAGAGAGCTGGCCTGGAAGGGGGGCAACCGGGACAGAATCCAGTGCCCTGACCGGGACTAGAACCCAGTGTGCTGGTGCCGCAAGGTGGAGGATTAGCCTACTGAGCCACAGCACTGGCTGTCTACTTCATTTTTGAAGAGTTTGGAGAGTTTATGGTTATTGAGGAATTTCTCCATTTTATATAAGTTGTCAAATTTGTGTACATGGAGCCATTAACAGTATTACTACCTTATTTACCTTTTTTTTTTTTTTTTGACAGGCAGAGTGGACAGTGAGAGAGAGACAGAGAGAAAGGTCTTCCTTTGCCATTGGTTCACCCTCCAATGGCCGCTGTGGCTGGCACGCTGCGGCTGGTGCTTTGCACTGATCAGAAGCCAGGAGCCAGGTCCTTCTCCTGGTCTCCCATGTGGGTGCAGGGCTCAAGGACTTGGGCCATCCTCCACTGCACTCCAGGGCCATAGCAGAGAGCTGGCCTGGAAGAGTGGCAACCGGGACAGAATCTGGTGTCCCGACTGGGACTAGAACCCAGTGTGCTGGTGCCGCAGGTGGAGGATTAGCCTATTGAGCCATGGTGCCAGCCCTCTAATCTTCTTAGTCACAATGATAATTCTCCTCCAATTTAATATCTATAAAATAAGTGCTTCCAGTATTTTGTTTTTCTAAAACAAGTGATATAGAGCATTTTTCAGATTACATGTGTGTTTGTGAGAACTATTGGAATCTTGACAGTGACCTTAGGTGTTTGAGCTAGCTTCTGGTAGACTTGTGATATGCCACATAGTTATCTGTCTAAAAATTACTTAATGCATTGCAAATACTTGAGGGAGAAATTGGAAAATAACACAAGAATAGGTAGCGAAGATTAAAATGAATAAGTGGTGTAGTGAAATCATCTTTAGGGAAACTAAGTGGGCTAAACCTCTGAACCATTGATTGGAGAAAATTTACTGCTCATTATTTTATCTGATGCAATTATATAGCATTTGAAAGTTGGAATTTATAAATCTTTTAAGTTCTGAAATTAAATAATTTTTACTTAAAAATTTGAGTTGCTATTTTTGAGAATATATTTAGATTAAATTGTAAAAGTTTAAGGTAGCAGATAAGGAATAAACTGAAGGAAGTCAGAAGTACTGAATATGTTATCATCTACAAATGAACCCTTAGACATTCTTTTTAAAATTATAGTTAGATAAATTATAATAAACCTTGTGACATACTTTTTTCTTTTAAAGATTTATTAATTTATTTGAAAGGCAGAGTTACAGAGAAGGGAGCAGGGGGAAAGAGAGAGATAGAGATCTTCCATCCACTTGTTCACTCCCTAAATGGCTACAACAGCCAGTGCTGCTCTATGCTGAAGCCAATTGCCAGGAACTCATCTAGATCTCCTATGTGGGTGCCTGGGCCCAAGCACTTGGACCATCTTTCAGGCATATTAGCAGGGAGCTGGCTAGGAAGTAGAGCAGTCAGGACAAGAACTGGTATCCACATGGGATGCCAGCATTGCAGACGGAAGCTTCACCCCCTACACCACAGCACTGGACCCTGTGGCATGCTTTAAAGTAACTGTATCTTGGAGGATACATGAAAAATTTAAGAAAACAGAAAAATGAGCTCATTTAAATAAACTGAAGGGGAATTGTGGCCTCACATGCACAGCAAACTTTGTGAAACTTGGCAGTTCCTGTTCTTGATTCTAGAGCTTAATGTTGGTACAGTTTGTCTCTGTAGATTTAGAGAGCTGGAGAGGATTTACTGCTAGTCATTAACAGCAGTGACACGCTGAAGCAGACATCTTATTAAATGAGTTTTAAGGAGAAACATGTCTTTTTTGCAATAGGGCATTGGAAGTCATTCAGGAAGATTATAAAGGTATAATGTTTACCTCTGAAACTCTAGAAAATCACTTGTTCAAATCAGAAGAATTTAAAAGGTATAAACTATTGAAAGTAGAGATTTGTAATAGCATTTTTCACATGATCAAAATTAAAATTGCCCTTCTATTTAAAAATTCTTTTTTTACATCTTTAGGTTACTTTTTGTAAATGGGGGAAAGGCACAAGAAAAGCCATTAATAGGAGTCAGATGACTTTTCTTGTCTCTAATATTAATTTGTTTAATGACTTTGGCAAATTCTGTTACCTCTTTAGTGCTTTATCCAGAATGCAAAGGTTTTCTTGATGATTTCAAAGTTGTCTCCTTCCAGTTCTATACTTCTATGTTTTCTTGTCATTTTATAAGTTATACATTCTTTTTTAAAACTTTTATTTAACAAATGTAAATTTCAAAAGTACAACTTTTGGATTATAGTGGCGTTTCCCCCCATAACCCCCCTCCCAACTGTAACCCTCCCATCTCCCACTCCCTCTCCCTCTCCCATATCATCCTTCATCAAGATCAACTTGGTATATACTAAGTAAGCATTTCAACAGTTTGCACCCATACAGATGCACAAAGTATAAAGTACTGTTTGAGTAGTGATTTTACCATTAATTTGTTTAGTACAACACATTAAGGACAAAGATCCTAGATGGGGAGCAAGTGTACAGTGACTCCCATTGTTGATTAAACAATTGACACTCTTATTTATAATGTCAGTAATCACCCGATGTTCTTGTCATGAGATACCAAGGCTATGGAAGCCTCTTGAGTTCACAAACTCTGACCTTATTTAGACAAGGCCATAATCAAAGTGGAAGTTCTTTCCTCCCTTCAGAGAAAGGTGCCTCCTTCTTTGATGGCCCATTGAGTAGTCTTGGTGGGAAAGGTATGCATTCAATTGTAACCTATGCATGCATGCAACCTTTGGAAAAATAAAATGACAGTATAAAGTGTTGAATTCTTGTTTATGTGATGCTGGCTGATACAAAATTAGATTACGATGCCTTGAGAATTTACCTGAAAGATAGAGAGGTTTGACTATTCAAATCTTATTCCAAAATGCTAAGAATTATTGTTATTTTCTCCTCAGAACACTAATTAAATAATAATTTAGATGTATTTGTACATTGAAACCAGCATAATTTTGTGAAATTACTGGTGTAGAATTTTAACTATGGAGTCATAGAAAGTGAAACTCAGGTTAAATAGGCTAGAAGTATCTTTGAAAACCCACGTTAGACTTGGGTTCAAATCTTGCTTTTGAAGCATATCTGTGGGGCCTGTGCCATGGCTCACTAGGCTAATCCTCCACCTGCAGCACTGGCACATGGGGTTCTAGTCCTGGTTGGGGTGCCGGATTCTTTCCCAGTTGCCCCTCTTCCAGGCCAGCTCTCTGCTGTGGCCCGGGAAGGCAGTGGAGGATGGCCCAAGTGCTTGGGCCCTGCACCCGCATGGGAGACCAGGAGAAGCACCTGGCAACTGGCTTTGGATCAGTGTGATGCACCAGCCACAGCGCGCCAGCCCAGCGGCCACTGGGGGGTGACCCAATGGAAAAAGGAAGACCTTTCTCTCTATCCACTCTGCCTGTCAAAAAAAAAAAAAAAAAAAAAAAAAACATAGCTATGTTCTCTTAAGGAAGGTATATAATCTCTCTCTCTTGAGCCTTTTCTGTACATGGGAATAATAAAAATACTGATGCTAGAGGGTTGTGGGAGTTAAATGAACCATGTATTTAGTTTATTGGCCTAATGCCTGGCCCAGGGGTGTAGGATAATTAGTAACTCTTATTTAATGGCTTGCTCCAAATGACCCAGCACAAATCAATGTGTGTCTTAGAATGTTTTAAATCCCTAACTAAAAGTGACTTAAGATACAAGAACATTTGTAAACTAAAATAAAAAGAAAGTATAAAGGTCCCATCCAGTTCCATGGTTACTTATTGGTTATTTGGTTAATGGTTGAAGTTCTAGTTTGGCTTTTCTAGAATCCTTGTGGTTTTCTCTTCCTTTGTAGAAAGTCTTTTTAGCTGTGTCACATTCTCACAGGGTAATACCCAAAGGTTGGTGTAGAACCCATTTTCCCTAGTAGATCTGTTTAATACTTGTTTTTAAAATGGACATGCTATTTCTCAGAAATACCTCAGACTTTCCTCCTGTTTTATTAGCTACATTTGAGTTCCTTATCCTTTCCTAAGCATACATTGGTTCAGATTAATCAAGATCTATTTCCTTGGAACAAGAGGGAAGACATACTTCCTCAAAGAGTACCATGTGAATACAATCTGTCAGCTATTACAGAAAGCAGGTGGAGAGGGAGTGATTTGGGCAGTTGGTTTACATCTATTGAAGTGTTACTAAAAACTAGGCTTTTCCAATTATGGAAGATTGAAACATCTAGTATAACTCAAATATTACTCTCCATGTGTTAGCAAAAAAGATATTATCTCTGGAATTGTCATAATAAGGATGCAATAAGTAGTGAACTTGCATTCTGATCAGTGTTTTATATTACTTTTCTCCTCTGTACATACCTCCCCTATATGTTAAAAATTAAGTCCTATTACAGTGAATTCCCAGAGACTTAATTGACTTGCATTTGTAGTAGTGAGTTTTGTTTCAGCAATTATCCCATTGCTTAAGGATGGAAACTATGTAATGTAGAGATTGTTGTTTATAGCTGGATTTTATTTTCCATAGGAGATTGGAATAATCTGAGTACAATTATGAAAATTTTAATATTGGTAAATATTTTAAAAATAGGAATGTGTAATTTCAACTTGATGTAGTAATCAAGGATTTCTTAGGTTTTTCTATGAGAAAGTATATTTACCTTCAGTGGGGTTGCTTAACAAATAATTTGGTTACATTTCAGCTTTACATAAGAGTGAATTATCATTTTCCATCTTTTCATTGTATTTGATGATGATTTGAAAACACCAATGTTTATGCAGTATATACACTGTGTGCTGTATAATTGAGTATACTTTGAGAGGCATCACATGTAAAGAATTCATTTGAGAATTGAGAGGGACAGATGGTCTTGTGGTCTTGTCAAAGGGTAGAGATGCTTCAAAAAATTACAGTCCAGTAAAGAGAACACATCATTAAAGAGGCTTGGTAACATTGCACATATGAATAGGTAGCCTGACTTATGAATTGGTGGTATTTAGTAGCAAGTAGATTCCCATCAAAAATGCATTCAAGAAGAGTACAATAATGACTATATAGCACCATAATCATTTAGAAAACTATAAAATTTGCAATTGTATTCTTTATATACTGTATATCACTATATATATCTATATACATAATACTGTATATATTTTAGCACATAATTACACACTGTGTGAATTATATGTAGTATGTTTTTGAACAATTTAAGAGGTTGCCAAGCATAGTTGGACTGTTTGAAATTCTGATCTCACTGGCTGACTCAAACTCAGTCCCTGAATAAGATGAGGGACTACTGAGTAAAGACTGATATTTGCTATAAAAGTTTAGAATCATTTTGTAATGTGTAACTTTTTTCTTGGTTTTTTTACCCCCTAAGAGAGCCCCTAATTACTTTGTGTGTGTATGCAGAATGAAACCAATGTAAAGATGTGTGTTTTTGTTCAAGCAACTCGGTGTAACTGTCACCAAAAATCTAAAGAGGAAAAATGCACTTATGCTGACAAATATACCCAGACTCCCTGGAGAAGAATTCCTGTGAGTAACAAATGCTCTCACCCTCCTCTCCTGTCATTTGCTATTGATGTTTTGTCCACTCTTCTTACTCTTAATCACTAATAATTTTGAATCTGCTTATGGCTTTTAGTTTTTTTTCTTAGGCAAGTTGTTTTTTCTAGTCTCTTAGATGTGAATGTGCTGCTTTCTCAAGCTTCACTTGTATGTCCCGCACAAGTGAATGTGCCTTTAATAACTTCCATTCTGCACACTGCAGCTCATTTTATTTGAATGTCTTCTCTCCAGTCATTGCATGTATCTATGAGAGTAATATTTGCAGAAGCCCTACAATAAACAGAAGTCCCATATGCAGCTGTTGCACCTCAACAACATACCACATTTTGAAAATATATTATGTCAGCAAAGTCCTTTTTTTTGCTGAAACTCTCAAAGTATGTTTTAATATTTAGTCAAATGAATGTTGACGGTATCAGGAAATAATGAATGGGAAGGTATAGGCAGTAAAGATTATGGTTTAGAAATAGTTAGGGAATGATTTCCCCTAAAACATAGAGAATCTTGTATTCCATACTTTCTGTGTTTTTCAAAAATGTTCTATAAAAATGGTTTAGGACTAACAAATAACCTGACCATCATTTAATCTGAGTTCTTTAGAACTTAGTTCGAGATATGCTTAAGCCACAGAATCATCATCTAGTCAGTCATCTCATTTTACTATATGGAGAAAGGTAATAGATGTCTATTTCTTGTTAAGAAAATGCCTACTGGGCCAGCGCCATGGCTCAATAGGCTAATCCTCCACCTAGAGGCACCGGCACACCGGGTTCTAGTCCTGGTCGGGGCGCCGGATTCTTTCCCGGTTGCCCTTCTTCCAGGCCAGCTCTCTGCTGTAGCCCGGAAAGGCAGTGGAGGATGGCCCAAGTGCTTGGGCCCTGCACCCACATGGGAGACCAGGAGAAGCACCTGGCTCCTCCCTTTGGATCAGCGTGGTGTGCCGGCTGCAGCGCACCAGCTGTGGTGGCCATTGGAGGGTGAACCAACGGCAAAGGAAGACCTTTCTCTGTCTCTCTCTCTCACTATCCACTCTGCCTGTCAAAAAAACAAAAATGCCTACTAAGCCAGCCTTTTTCCCCACTTGTATTTAGCAATGCATCCTAGCATCATACATGAAAAGGGAAATATAATGTTTTATGCAATCAGCAAACCAGTTTATAAACTCAGCTACTAGCCTTCAAAATTTATGAGTTATTTTGTTTCTTTTTATCTATTAAGTATTTATTTGTATGCTCAGTACAAGGTAGGAATATAAGAAATTATTCAACAGAAGTTCAGTGATCCTGTCTCATCCCCAATTTTAGGCTCTTGAAATAGAACTGGGGAGGGAACTATGCAGACAAACCAGAGTTCCATTCACAAGTACATTTAAAATGAACTGGTAATGTATTGATTTGAAGTGTTGCAACATGCAGAAGCTTCAAAAGGTGGGGAAGTCTAGTTGAAACAAGGAGCTGGGGCTGGCGCCATGGCTCACTTGGCTAATCCTCCACCTGCAGTGCCAGCACCCTGGGTTCTAGTCCCAGTTTGGGCACCGGATTCTGTCCCGGTTGCTCCTCTTCCAGTCCAACTCTCTGCTGTGGCCCGGGAAGGCAGCGGAGGATGGCCCAAGTCCTTGGGCCCTGCACCCCCCCCCACACATGGAAGACCAGGAGGAAGCACCTGGCTCTTGGCTTTGGATTGGTGCTGCACACTGGCCTTAGCGGCCATTTGGTTGGGGGGATGAATGAAAGGAAGACCTTTCTCTCTGTCTCTCTCTCTCACTGTCTAACTCTGCCTGTGAAAGAAAGAAAGAAAGAAAGAAAGAAAGAAAGAAAGAAAGAAAGAAAGAAAGAAAGAAAGAAAGAAAGAAAGAGAAAAGGGAAGAGAAGAAACAAGGAGCTGGATGAGAAGGTGAAGCCAGTGTTTGAATAAGTAGAAAGCAAAATATGCCCACAGAGATGATGTAATATCAGATGTGGAAATGGATCTACTTGGAGATAGTTGCAAAGTAAAAGATTGTGACTCTTGTTTCTGTATCAGGAGTGGGCAATGTATTTCTGCCAAGGCCTATTTGGATATTGATAGCATCATTTGTGGGCCATACAATATGATCAACTTAAACTCAGGCTGCTACAGATTTGTGAATTTTGAGTCCTGCTTACAGCTGCTTTGGCAGGGCCAGACCAAGTGATTCTGCTTGCTTTATGTGGCCCATGGGTCAGATGTTCCTACTCCTGTTCCAGATGGAGATTTGGGCTTTCTGTGTTTCTTTTTTTTCCCCACACAATAGTTTGCACCTTCTGACTGTGTTGCTAAGTACATGGCTGAGAAGTTCCATTTTGCCATTCTCCATGGAAGTCTTTATAACCCTCTGTGATTCTTTCAGCCTCACTGTTCTGGAAACTGGGTATTAGTCTACCTCTTCCCTAGCCAAAAGTGACTGGTTTAAAACAATCCTAATACCTATGAAATATAATCATCGTGGGTGAAATATTTGATCATGGGTGAAATAAAGATAATTTCTCCAGCCCACCACCCATAAATTAAAAGAAGAAGGGAAGAAGCAGACAGAGTGAGAACAGAGGAAGAACACACAGCAGGCTCATGAACTACCATTCTGCTAACATCTGATAGGTCCAGGAGGACAAAATCTGTAGAAAGGAGTGTGCAGGGCCAGCGCTATGGTGCAGTGGGTTAACACCCTGCCCTGAAGTGCCAGCATCCCATATGGGTGCTGGTTTGAGACCAGACTGCTCCACTTCCGATCCAGCACCCTGATAATTGCGAAAAACAGTGCGGAAGACACCCGTGGAACCAGAGGTGGCCATTCACCGAATTAGGATCACCCTGAGCAGCTGCAACATCAAGTTCCTGGAGAAGGTGTGTGTTGACTTGATCAGAGGAGCAAAGGAGAAGAATCTGAAAGTGAAAGGATTGGTTCAGCTGCCTACCAAGACACTGTGAATCACTACAAGAAAAACCCCTTGTGGTGAAGGTTCTAAGACATGGGACCAGTTCCAATATGCTTGTGTCTTTTTGGAGAATGTGGGACAGCCCACTTGGTTACCAGCCAGAAACATCAAGCCTGCAACTGACAGCCAACCAGAACCAGCTGAACAAGACTGACAGTCCGCCTTATTAGCAGATGCACCTGCCCTATCATCCTACCCTGAGGAACTACCCATAGCCACAACCACTACTGCTTTATACCCACTAGCTCTGGTCAGCCACTCAAATGGCCCACAGCCTGTGTGCAGTCATGCCATTCCTGATTACCATTGTTCCTCATTCCTATGCCCATCTGAGCAAGTACTCCTCTGGTCTCTCATTTTGAGCACTGGTTAGTCAATGATGGGTAAGATCCCCTGGGGGACAATCTAAGACAGGCACAGCTGCATACAGAGACCACATGGAAACAGGGTCAACAATGGTATGGCCAAGAATCATGCCTCCCATTGCTGAAAAATAAATGAAAAGGGGGAAATGTGGTGGAATGAGAAGGCCATGACAAGATGGCCACTGGCAACAGAAACTGCCTGGCAACAGGCTGTGAATGGATGGTTTTGGAAACCATATGACAATGGAGCCTGCCTGGCAACAGGCTGTGGTTGGATGGCTTTGGAAACTGCCTGGCAACAGGGTGTGATTGGTTAGGGCATAGACCGCCCCTTGACCAGATTGGCTGCCTTAGCTATATAAGCAGCTGTAGCAACTAAAATAAATGAGTCTGCAGGCTACTTGCCTCAGGCCTGCTTTCACCCGACTCCCGGGGTCTGTGTGGTGACTCCACACCTCTTGCCCCCACCACACTCCTCCTCTCAGAAATGAATCCACAGCAACAATCATGGGTGAAATATTTAATCATGTGTGAAATAAAGATAATTTATCCAGCCCACCACCCATAACAAACTCAGACTTCAGCTTTCCATGTTATCTGTTACTACAGGAACCACCTCACTAAATGCTTTGAGGCAATAAAATCCAGGGAAAGCAAATGGCATATTAAAATTCCTGTAATTAATAGCTCAGCTAGCATTTTAAATTTAGGACTCCTGACAGCTAGTCCCAGATCCCCTTCTGCAAAAGCATACTGAAAAGCTTCCAGGATGAGAGGTTTGTGGATTGAAATGGGAGGACTTTCCATGTAAAGGAGCAGGACCAATAAAGAACAAGTAGGAAGATACAGTTGGGCAATAGTAATTACCTGATAGTGGCTGGAACACAGATGTATGTTTAGGGAGAGTGGAAATTAGTGTTAAAGCTAGTTGTTGATTATTTTTTTTAAGATTTATTTATTTGTTTGAAAGGCAGAGTTACAGAAAGCCAGAGGCAGAAAGAGAGAGAGAGAGAGAAAGTGAAAGTCTTCCATCCACTGGTTCACTCCCCAGTTGGCCACAATAGCTGGAGCTGAGCCGATCCGAAGCCAAGAACCAGGAGCCAAGAGCTTCTTCTGGGTCTTCCATGTGAGTGCAAGGGCCCAAAGACTTGAACCATCTTCCACTGCTTTCCCAGGCCAGAGCAGAGAGCTGGATTGGAAGTGGAGTAGCCTGGACTCGAACTGGCGCCCACATGGGATGCCGGCACTGCAGGCATTGGCTTTACCTGCTATGCCACAGCGTCAGCCCCTAAAGCTAGTTTTTAAAAACCATTTATCTTATTTATTTGAAAAGTAGGGTTACAGAGAAAGAAACATAAATTTTCCATGTATGGTTCATTCCCCAAATGGCTTTAATGACTGGGACTGAGCCAGGCCAAAGCCAGGAGCCAGGAGCTTCTTTTGGGTCTCCCACATGAGTGCAGATCCTCTGTTGCTTTCCCAGGTGCATTCACAGAGAGCTGAATCAGAAGTGAAGCAGCTGGGACTCAAACCAGTGCCCATGTGGAATGTTAGTGTCATAGGTGGTGGCTTTACCAGCTGCCTTACAGTGCTGGCCCCTAAGGCTAATTTTAAGGTAAAATTCAGATGTTTAGTCCAGGATTTACTGGAAAAGCAGTTTTGCTGAGTTGTATTGAGTTAAATAAATCATTATATGTTTAATTGTTTAAATGGTAATTATTAAATATTGAACATATTCTCTGATTTTTTTCTTCTGTTCCTTGGGCTTTTGGGATCAGTGGGATTAATTTGAATGACATCATTTTGGAAATGACTTACTATATTTACAATGATTTTCTTTTCCTACTAAAAAAGTTACTCTTTAAAAAATATTCTTTTTTTTAGCAGTATTCTTTGTTAGCAGAAACCCAACATACCTTAAATATGCTTGTGATGAGGGGAATGTGGAGATGCAATGTCATTCTTTGTTGGAAATATTTAGTAATTTGTCGGATTAAAACATATTACAGTGAAAGTCCTCAAGCATAGTTTGTGTAAAATTTTGAATTTTGAAATTCTAGCTTAAGCCATGGAAAAAGTTGAAAATTATTATCTCAGTTTTGGTTGTCACCATTTCTTATACTATACTGAAAAATTTAAATATCTATTTATTCATTTATTTGAGAGGCTGAGTTACAGAGAAACAGAGAGCAACAGAGAGAGAGGTCTTCCATCTGCTGGTTTACTCCCCAGTGGCCACATCCAAAGCCAGGAGCCAGGAGCTTCTTGCAGGTCTCCCACATGGTGCAGGAGCCCAAGCACTTAGGCATTCTTCTGCCACTTTTCCAAGCCATCAGCAGGGAGCAGAGTCAGAAGTGGAATAGCTGGGACAAACTGGCACCCATATGGGATGCCGGCACCATGGGTGGAAGCTTAACTTACTACTCCACAGCACTGGCCCTTAAATGTCTTTCTTGACACTGTCTCAGTCACATATTGTAGAATCTTCCTCAGATTTGTGGGGTGTATTAGCATTTCCTCATTTTTTGTGGACACAAAAAAATCAGTTTGTGATGGAAGATAGCAAAAAATGGTGGAAAAGAGTTATTCCCTATAACATTTGTTGGCAGCCATTTGGGAGGTGGAGAGACATACTGAGAGATATACTGAGAGAGAAAATCAGACTCAGCAGTCAGAGCTGCCAGTGGAAGCAGAGTGGTCTACCGACAGCCAGAGGAAGGTATACTGTGCCCGTGTAGATTCGCATAGATTTGTCCAAGCCGATTTTGGTATCACCTGTTGGCTAACAAATAAGACCTTTGGTGTAGACAGCCTTTGAGGCAGAGAACTAAAAAGAAGATGAACAAAGCAAAGAGCAAAAGCAGGGAAAGGAAGAGAAGCTGAGGAGACTGGGAGGAACAGAGAGGCGAAACGGATGATCACTCTTGGAAGGGAGAGAAAGGGTTGATCTGGATGAGTGATCATGATAAGGACTTAATTCTCTGACACAGAAAAAGTGCATGCCCAGCTTTACACTGTATGGCAGAGATCTTAGTAGTCCATTGTGATGATCCATGGCAACACACAAGGGATCTGTAAAAAGTTCATGGAAAATATGTATTATGAAAACATTATGCTTGACTTTCAAAATTTTTTGCACCAAAATAAATAATGTTTGAACAGGATTTAGTTAAAGACACTAAGAAGCATAAGACATTGATTTGAAAAGAACTTCTGTCAGTGCTGCATGAACTCTGCTAAAATCAAAGCATGCATCAAATTTATTGTGAAACTTGGGAGAACAGTGAAGTTGCCAATGGTTTATAAAAAGCTTATATGGCCAAAGTCCCAAAGAAATCAGCAATTTGTAAGTGAGTAACTCATTCTAAGGGGCAAGAGAATGTTGAAGATGAAGCCTGTGGTGGCATACCATCCACATTGATTTGTGAGAGAAAATTTATTCTTGTTCATACCCTACCTAACTGAAGAGGACCAATAATTAACAGGAACTGTAGCTAACACCAGACCTCTCTGTTGGTTCAGTTTTTACAATTCTGACTGAAAAATTAAGTGAAGCAATTGTTCTGCTCAATGGGTGCCAAAACTTTTGCTACAGACAAAAGCAGAGCTTTCAGTAGATGTTTTCAACAAGTGGGATCAAGACCCTGTGGCATTTCTTTGAAGAAATGACATACATTGAGATGAAACATGGCTTTAAACCTATGATCCTTAAGACAAAACACAATCAGAGCAGTGGTTACCGAGAGGTAGAAGTGATCCAACCAAAGCTTAAGTAGACCAATCAAGAGCAAAGACCTGGGCAGAAGTTTCTAGGGACGCTCAAGGCCTTTTGCTTGTTGATTATCTGGAGGACTAGAGAAAGATAACATCAGCTTATGAGGAGAGCGTTTGGAGAAAGTCAGCAGACGCTTCAGCAGCAGCACACCTAGGAAAGCTTCACCAAAGGGTTTCTCCCCCACAGGGCTCCTGCTTGTTCCTCTCATCAAGCAAGGGCAGTTTTGCCTTTTGATGGGAAATGATTAAGCATTCACATGACAGCTCTGATTTGGCTCCTTCTCCCTTTTTATTTCTTACCCTGTAAAAATCTGTAAAGAGTACCTGTTTTGCTTTAGTTAATCATGTTTAAAGAAAAAAAGACTGCCCTGACAGTGTTGAACTTCCAAGACCCTCATTTCTTTAGGGATGGGCTGAGTGACTGGCATCACCATTGACAAAAGGGTCATGACCTTTGAAGTTCCTTTGTATTTGGAATATTTAAAATCTCTAGGAGAAAAGTATTTATTGTTGAAAAGTGTAGTTTAGATAAGAGGGTGAAACAAAAATCCTCCTCAAGCTAGTTTGTTTCAATCTAGTGTTAGAGGAGAAAAAATCTATTGACATAGTAAATTATATGTCATTCTATCAATTAAATAAATTCAGCGTCTTTTCTTAAAGCACTGAAACAAATAGAATGCTAAAGATGTTTATGGATAACAATCAAAGAATTTATGCTTAAAAGAGAAACAGGCTAAAATAGATATTCCTTCCCTGTCCATTTTATTGAGAGGTAGCAGTCTATTCCATAGCAAATAGAAAGTAAAGAAGCAAAAGCAATTTAAGAGAAATTTAAGGTATTCAAAATCTGCTAACACTGACAACCATTGTCAACATTTCATTTGTGGTCTTCCAGACCTTTTTTTATTTTTTATTTTTATTTTTTATTTTATTTTTTTTTGACAGGCAGAGTGGATAGTGAGAGAGAGACAGAGAGAAAGGTCTTCCTTTGCCGTTGGTTCACCCTCCAATGGCCGCCACGGCTGGTGCGCTGCGACTGGTGCAATACACTGATCGGAGGCAGGAGCCAGGTGCTTCTCCTGGTCTTCCATGGGGTGCAGGGCCCAAGTACTTGGGCCATCCTCCACTGCCTTCCCTGGCCACAGCAGAGAGCTGGCCTGGAAGAGGGGCAACCGGGACAGAGTCCGGCGCCCCAACCGGGACTAGAACCCGGTGTGCCAGCACTGCTAGGTGGAGGATTAGCCTATTGAGATGCGGCACTGGCCCCAGACCTTTTTTATAATATGAAATATATGTGTGCATGTGTTGCAGATCTATCATATAGCATTTTAGATAGAATTATGTGTTGCATGTATTTTAGTCTGCCTAGTGGTAGTGGTTGCTATTACCACTATTTTGTTTGGCTTATTACTAAGCCAAACTTGTAGTAATAGATTACTTTTATTGAATAAGAATGATTTCCCAGGGACTGGCATTGTGGCATAATGGTTAAGCCACCACCTGTGATGCCAACATACCATTTAGATGCTGGTTTGAGTCCCAGATGTTCTACTCCTTATCCAGCTCCCTGCTAATGTCCATGGGAAAGCAGTAGAGGAGGGCCCAAGTTGTTGGGCCCCTGTACCCACATGGGAAGCCCAGATGAAGCTCCTGACTCCTGGCATCAGCCTGGCCCAGCCCTGGCTATTGTTGACATTTGAGGAATGAACCAGCAGATGGAAGATGTCTTTCTGTGTCTTTCCTTCTCTCTCTATAACTCTGTCTCTCAAATAAATAATTAATTAAATAAACAAATAAAAATGAACTCCATTACTGGATTGTTTATTTTATTTGAGAGAAATAAGACAGAGAAGAAGATCTCCTATTCACTGATTCACTTCCCAGATGCCTGCAACTGTTAGTCCAGGTCTCTTATGTAGGTGGCAGGGACTCAGCCACTTAGCCATCACCATTGCCTCCCAGGACCTGCATTAGCAGGAAGCTGGAGTCAAAAGCCAGAGTTGAGCATCAGATCTAGGTACTCCAACGTAAGATATAGGTGTTTTAACCACTAAGCTAAACATTTGCTCCTGGATAACTTTTTTTAATATTTATTTATTTTGAAAGTCAAGAGTTAACACAGCGAGAGGGAGAGACACACACAGAGGGACATACAGAGAGAGAGACATCTTCCATCTACTAGTTCACTACCTAGATGGCTGTAACAGCCAGACTGAAGCCAGGAGCTTCATCTAGGTCTCTGAGGAGGGGAGCAGGGGCTCAAACACTTGGGCCACCTTCTGCTGCTTTTCCCAGGCCATTAGTAAGAAGCTGGATCTGTGGGCTGGTGTTGTGGTATACTAGATAAAGCTGCCACTTGTGATGCTGGCATCCTAAGGGCATTGGTTCATGTCCTGGCTGTTCTACTTCTGATCCAGCTCCCTGCTAATAGCCTGGGAAAGCAGGGGAAGATGGCTTAAATCCTAGGGCCCCTGCACCCACATGGGAGACCTGGAGGAAGCTTCTGGCTCCTGGCTTTGGCTTGGTTCAGCTGTGGCCAGGCAGCCATCTGGATATTGAATCAGCAGATGGAAGATCTCTGTCTCTCCCTCTCTAACTCTGACTTTCAAATAAATAAAAACATCTATTAAAAAAAAAAAAAGAAGCTGGAAGCCGTTGTCACAATTGGTAGCTTAACCTGCTATTCCACAATGCTAACCCTGGGTGATTTTTTTGTTTTTAAGGCTCTTGAAATGTGTGACCACAGTTGTTTTTGAAAGATTTAGACATTTTATACTGCCATCAACCAAGTATGATCAGAAAGTGGGTTGGTGGCCGCAATGTTAGGATGCGTGATTCATTATTTGATGTCATTAGGTTATAAGATCCTATGGTATTTTCCTCTACAAAAGTTAAATATCTGCTGTCATGACAGGACAGGTGACTCCTTAGCCAGGAGAGCTCCCTGTTGAGCCACACAGAATCATTTCGGGTGGGGAAGCCATTCCAACTTGTATTTCTATTGTGACCATTCCTGTTATGGACTAGTTCTTGTCTTATTAATTCTGCCTTTCTTCCTGTTAGCCAAGAACCATTTCATTATGTTGTTTTCTGCATATATTCAACTTCACCTTTTACGTATTGGTTATGTTTTTTGATCCTCAGTATTCTGGAAACATCTGTGTGCTTGTAGTAACATTTAGCTTTCATCATACAGGTATTTCTGGTGCTTAATGTGTACTGAAAAAGATCAAAACTGTTTTGGGTTTGGTTTGGATGTTACTTCTGAGATTGAACCCAGCAGTTCATTTAGAGGCTGAGAAAGGTAGCTGCTGCCTTAGGAAGCTGCCTAAGACAAGCTGTGTTGGCATATGAGAGGATACTCTTAAGTATCAGGAATTGTATTTCCAGCATTAAGTACCGCAATGAAGTGCTTCTTACCTATTAGAATGAAGGGGATGTAAGGTCATCCTCTGCTTAGGAAAGGGATAATACAGTCATATAAAGTACCCTAAGCCCTTGGGACTGAGTTCCGGAATTGATATGAACAAAGCTACTCTGTGCCATCCCCTCTAACTTCCTGCGCTGTGCAGTGCGGCAGCTGTTACTCACCTGTGACCCTTGAGCAGTTCAGATGTGGCTGGTGTGACTGGAGGAGATACTTTTCATTTTATTCAGTTGTACTAATTTTAAGTGTATGTAGCTATATGTGGCTGGAAGATCGTCTTTGAGCTAAAGTAGCCAGAGAGCTAGTGATGCTTCAGAGACAAACGCACCTGAGGGAGTCGGTAAAGGGTGGATCAGCAAAGGCAATTTCTGAAGAAATGAAGGAAAGGAAAGGTGGAGTTTAGAATCAGGTAGCAGGGGAAAAGAGAGGAGAATGCTCTGTAGGAGAAAGTGGTGCCTCCAGAGGAAGGTGGGCGTCTTTCACTCACCTGAGGGAACACACGTCCAGATAAAGTGGCGATGTGGGCAACATGGGAAGAATCACAACGTGGAAGGGCCCTAATCATGCACACAGAAGTGGTTGAAGAGACCAGGAACACTTCTGGAGGATGGTGAATATATGAAAAATCAAGAAAAAATCATTCTGAATATACATGTTTATAAATGTTTTTAAAAACAGAGTGAGATTTCTGACCCTTGTACAAGCATATTCTCAAAAATGGCATTATCTTGGAATGAACTTTTGTTTTCATATATTTTCAATATTGTTTGAAAAAGCATTTAATATGAGTAAAGCTAGGAATAATTACTTTACACATGAAGTAAATTCTAAATTTTCACGTTAAATATTTATTTATTTAAAAGGCAATATTACAGAGAGGCAGAGGCAGCGAGAGAGATAGAGAGAGAGAGAGACAAAGAGGCAGAGGTCTTCCATCCACTGGTTCACTCTCCAGATGGCTGCAATGGCCAGAGCCAGGACAATCCAAAGCTAGGAGCCAGAAGCTTCTTCCAGGTCTCCTGTGTGGGTGCAGGGGCCCAAGCAACTGGGCCTTCTACTACTTTCCCAGGCCATAGCAGAGAGCTGGATCACAAGTGGAGTAGCTGGGACTTGAACTGGTACCCATATGGGATGCTGGCACTGTGGGCTGAGGTTTTAACCCTCTGAGCCACAGCACCAGCCCCAACACAGTAACTATTTTTTTACAGAACCATTTGTCTATCTTGTTAATGAGAGGAGCCAGAATGTCAGAAAAAAATTTCTAATTTCCCACCAAATCCTTTATTACTTATCCTCTTGACTCTGTAGGCAGGGAGAGCAAGATGGATCTAAAGCCTGTACCTGCCCTGTCATATGACCTGACCTGGATAATGTTGAAAACTGAGTGCAGGAATAGATAGACTCTTTTTTTTTTTTTTTGACAGGCAGAGTGGACAGCAAGAGAGAGAGAGAGAGAGAGAGAGAGAGAAAGGTCTTCCTTTTCAGTTGGTTCACCCCCCAATAGCCGCTGCGGCCAGTGAACTGCGCTGATCCGAAGCCAGGAGCCAGGTGCTTCTCCTGGTCTCCCATGTGGGTGCAGGGCCCAAGCACTTGGGCCATCCTCCACTGCACTCCCGGGCCACAGCAGAGAGCTGGCCTGGAAGAGGAACAATCAGGACAGAATCCGGTGCCCCAACCAGTACTAGAACATGGGGTGCCGGCGCCGCAGGTGGAGGATTAGCCTATTGAGCTGTGGCACTGACTGCTTGCTTATCTTTTAGAAGATTTTTTTTTTTTTATTCAAAGTGTGAATTATTTCTCAAATTTATGTTCTACATTTATCAGATTTATGTTCTACAGACATTTTCTCCTAGTCCATTGCTTGTCTTCATGGCTTTTGAAGCACAGATGTTTTCAGTTTCCATGCCATCAGGTTGATCTGTATTCTTGCTGTGTTGTGCCTTGGGTGCCATATCTAAGAAATCTTTGTCAAGTCCAAGTTCTTGAAGACTTTATCCTGTGTCATCTGAAAGTTAATTGTCAGAGTGAGTGCCTGGCTCAGCAGTTCAGATGCCAGCCAGTTAAGATGTGCAACATCTCCGTCTTCTCCATCTTAGAATGCTTGGATTCAATGTCTGGCTCCTGACTCCAGCTTCCTGCTAATGCAGACCCTGGGAGATAGCAGGTGAAGGCCCAAGTCATTGAGTTCTTGCCACTCACATGCAAGACCTGGACTGAGTCCCCAGCTTCCTGGTGGACATCTGGGGGAACAAATAAATGACTAGAGATCTTTCGTGACTCTCAATTAATAAGTAAGCCCTGTATAAACTGATTTTAAACATTTCAAGTTGGTATTATTTTACTTTTTATGTTTAAATCTCTGGTCTATTTTGAGATAGTTTTGGTGTATGGTGTGAGGTAAGGGGTTTTGCATGTGGATATCCAGTTTCCCAGCATTATTTTTTAAAAAGACTGCCCTTTGCTCACTGGGTTGTCCTGAGGACACCTTGCTGAAAATACACTGTCAACAACTATAAGAATTTTACTCTGGAGTCACTCTGTTCCGTGGGTCCATGTGTCTGTCTTCGTACTTGTCCACACTGGGTTCAGAAATGTAGCTTTATAGTCAATGTTGAAGTTACAAAGATAGAAAGCTCCAATTCTGCTCTTGTTTTTTAAAATTATTTTGGCCATTCCTGATGCTTTTTTAATTTTTCATTTGTGGAGCAGAAAGAACAACATATAAATGCAGAGAGTGAGAAGGAAAGAGAGTTTCCATCCACTCCCTAAATGCCTGAGACAGCTGGTGCTGGGCTGGGCTGAAGCCAGGAGTCAGAAATTCAATCCAGATCTCCTATGGAGGTGTGGCAGAACCCCGAGTACTTGAGCCAACACTAGATGCCACCCTGGGTCTCCATTAGTAAAAAACTGAAATCAGGAGCTAGAGCCAGATTTTGAGCCTAGGGACTCTGATGTGGGACACACACATCTTAACCACTAGGCCAAATGCTGACCTCCACTCCCCCACATTCATATCTGTAATAATTGTATGTAAATTGTAGCAGTATCTTGTCAAGTTCTACAAAAATGCACAGTGTAATTTTGATAAGGATTTGGAAGGACAGTCACCTTTCCAATACCATGTCTTCCGATCCACAAGCAGGAAATAACTCTTCAGTTATTCCATCAGTCATGTTTTATATTTATCAGTGTGCAATCCTTACACTTCCATTAAATCCATATCTAAGTATTCTATTCTTTGGATGCTATTGTGAAAGGGATTGTACTCTTCTTCAGGTTGTTGATTTTTGCATATTAATCTCATCCTGAGGCTCACTGTGTATAATGATTAATTCTGATAATGCTTTTACCGGATTCTGTGGGGGCTTTCTACATAGAGGATCCTGCCATTTGCAAATTAGGACAGCTCTGCCCCTTCCCTTCCCATGTGGATGCCTCCCCACCCTTTGCTTGTCTGATTGCACAGCCCCATTTCCCTCTTAAGTCGTATGTAACTGAAGCCAGTCACACAGGAGTCACTGGCTCCCTGGGGCCCTGACCCTTGCTTGTGGCCCCCTTACTGATCCTCAACCCCCATGGCTGCCTCTGCTCTCTGACCATTGTGCCCTCAGAGGGGTGCTTGCCTGCCCTCCATGTGGCTACACTCTCTCTGCACAGGCCAGGAGCTCCCCAATCCCAACTACTGCACCGCAGCAGCGGGTGCAGATTTTACCAGCCCAGATGTGGGTGCAAAAAACAGGCATTGCGTTCTCTACCCCCAAATTCTCCCTGGCTCAGAAGGCCCTGTTTCCTGCAGAGAGCCAAGGCCGGGGCCATCCCAGCATGCTCACGCTGGACAGGTGTGGCTGAGGAGCTGGTGCTGGGTCCCATCGTGGGTATTGTGGGCAGGGTCTGGGCCCAGCACAGGGATCCTGAAGCTCCAGCCTCCAGCCAGGATGTGCAGCCTGTGGGCCCGGGCCAGGGCCAGGCCACTCCCCTGGCAGATTGACCATTAGAACTCAGGGGTAGGGAGCAGAGACTCAAGGTTCCGCTCGGTGGTGTGACCCACAGCAGCCCTCCATAGGACTCTGGGGGCATCAGGGCTGGGCCTTGGTCATCACTCTGGCCTCCCCTCCTTCCCTCACTGCTGACCTGGGCAAGATAGGGATGGCAGCTAAGGTTTCTTGCTAAGGCTGGAGCCCTCTCTAACCCCTGCCACCCCACATCCTTCCTGGGCATTGCTCTGTGCAAAGAGGAAACATGCCAGGGAGAGCTGTCAGAGTTGTGCCCCCAACAGGCCCCCCATGATGCCCCATGGCCAGAGTCCAAAGGCCCCTCTGCCAGGTCACATCCCAGGCTGGGGAGCAGGAATGTACCAGAGCAGCACCTCCCAGGACGCGGTGTGATGACATCGAGAGAGCAAACTGCCCTGGGCCATGGACACTACTTCCAATTTCCCCAGATAACAGGGTGGTTTCCTTTGTAACGAGGTCTCCGGCAGGCAATGTGCAGCAGGGCTTGGTGTCGTTACGCAGCAGCTTCTATATTAATGGCGACAGAGGAGGATGTAGGCATGGCTGTCACGGAGCGAGCAGGGTGACGGTGTTAAATGCTCCTGTTGCAGTCAGAAGACCTCAGTGCAGTTAAGGGGTGAACAAGCAAGGTTGGATCCATGGGTTCCTCAGACAGCCCCAACTCCCCTGCCCCGAGCACCCCACCTCCCAGCAAGTCAAGCAACCTGAGTGTGTGTGTCCATGCATGTGTGTGCAAGAGCATGCGTGTCAGTGCATGTGCATGTGTGTGTGTGTGTATGTGTAAGTCCCTCACAGGAGCCTGTAGGACACCCAAGGTCAGTGCTCAGAAGGGGAGGCAGGCCAGGGAACTCCCAGAGAAGGAGGGCACCTGTGTGAAGTCCAGGTGAAGTCTCAGCAGCGTGGGGAGGAGGTGCTGAGCCCAGAGCTCTGAGTGCCAGGCCCAGGCTTATCAATGGGTAACAGCTGTTGGGTGCAGAAGGCAGGCGAAGCTCAATGTCTCCTAGTGGTTCAAAGCTCTGCTTGCTTGAGCTCTTTTAAAAGTAACTGGAAGTGTAAAAGTTTGCATTTGGTGCTGGCTGGCAGTCGAGCTAATGGGTTTCAGGCTGCAATGAGGAGATGAACTTGGAGGCCAGCACCCAGAGGCCCCCAGTCTGCTGCTGCTGTGAGGTCGGCTGCTTTCTGGAGGGAGGAAGCTGATTTAGCTCAGTTTTGGAGGCTGAAACCCCAAGATGAGGCAACACCTGTGGTCCAGCCTCACAGGAGTGGAGCAGGGGTGGAGCAGACAGGCAGCCAGAGAGGGTCTGGGCAAGGCCTGTGTTCTTAACAACTGTTGTCATGGGAACCAACCATGGAGGGGGGATGGAGGGCTACATCAAGTCCTTCCAAGGGCAGAGCCCCAGGGACCCAGTTACTTTGCAGCTGGCCCTGCCCACATCACCAGGCTGGGGATCAAGTCTCTGACCTGACACTTGAGGGGACACACTCAAACCACATCCAAACCAGTGCATCACCTGGGCTCCTTCTATAACAAGTCCCCAGAGGAGTGGTGTGTGCTGCCTCCCAGCAAGAATCCAAGGGGAGCACCCAGCTGAGGCTACCTGGACTCTGATTATGTCTGTGCCTTCCTGAATTGCCTGCTCTTGGTGGAGTAGGGGGTGGGGGGAGCTCTTTAGACTCAGCCACATCAGCACAGACCATGATCCAAATGTGGGCCTAGGGGCATAGCCTTGAGCTTGGTTTCTAGTTGGAGTCACCAGCTCAGCCATTCTGACACAATCCGTCTACTCTAGGGCAGTGGTTGTCAAAGGGAGGCCCCCAGAGCAGCAGCAGCAGCAGCAGAGCACCAGGGAACGAGTGAGACATGCCAGTCCCCAGGCCCCTGATGTCCTGAGTCAGAAACTTGCAGGAGGCCCAGCGGTCTGGTGCAACAAGCCCTCCAGGTGACCCTGAACTCCCAGGTGATGCCACTGCTTTACCAGTCTTGGAATCACTGCCTCAGGTTGGTGGCATCAGACTTAGCTGTGTACTAGATTATGTGGGGTGGAGGTGTGAGTGGTGACAGTGATGAGGCTTTAAACCATAGTGAAGCCTGGGTCTGGGCCCCTGGATCTGGTTTAGCCTTGAGGTCAGGTGGGTCACAGTTCTTGAGCACTGATGAGCATCAAGTGCAGCCGATGCTAAGAACCTGTGCAGGGAGCATTGCCCACTGGATGAAAGTGAGGAGGAGCTTGCAAAAGGGAGGGTCATGGCCCATAATGAGAGGGCATGAGAGCAGCTGCCTGCATTGTCTCCAAGCCACCATTGTCTCAGTACACACAAGGAACCACCCCACACAGCCCCTGCCCTTTCCTCTTCCTTTCTTTACATCCACCAGGCTTTGCTAAGAGTTCCACTTGATTGGCAGCCACGCTGCTCTGGGCTGGGGTCTCCTGCTGTGGTCTGATCTGCATTGCCCCTGCCCCCCCATGGCTCCTTCCAAGGAATTTGAAAGAGCTTAGGATAGGGAGCCTGGGTGGGCTGCCAGGTATGGAGCTGTCAGCTCACTTCAGCTTCCTGGGAAGGGTGATGGGGAGGTGAGGAGATGTTCCCCGGGGGTGGGGCAGGAAATGAGAAGAGTGTGGCTGTCCCCAGGCTGTGCACTGAGGCTGCTCAGCCTGCCCCCCACTCTCCCCTGTGCCCGAGTCATTTGCAGGCTTCCATGTCAGGTGTGCTCAGCAGATCCCTTTCTTATGAAGCCCACGGCTGGCAGGGGTGGGCTCTGTGGTCTCCGCTGGGCAATTTCACTGATATAAAGAATTGTTAGCGTGAGTTGTCATTCACTTTGGGGGCTGGCGCTGTGGTGAAGCAGGTTAAGTCACTGCCTGCAACAAACACCTGCACCCCTATGGGCTCTGGTTTGAGTGCCAGCTACTCCACTTCCAACGCAGCTCTCTGTTAATGTGCCTGGGAAAGCAGTGAAAGATGACCCAAATGCTTGGGCCCCTGCACCCATGCAGGAGAGATGAAAGAAACTCCTGGCTCCTGGCTTTGGCTTGGTCCAGCCCTGACCTTCGGGGCCATCTGGGGAGTGAACCACAGGTAGCTGAGAGTCACGCTTCCTCTGCCAGCCTCGCAGCCTCCCTCCAGCGCCCACTACTGGCAGAATCTAACAGAGCCACTAGCACAGCTGGGATGCTCCAGGCCTGGTCCCAGCCTCAGTGGGAGCAGGGGAGCTGACCACGATGCCTGCACACAGGGCACACTTCCCTGTGGACAAAGTGGAGGCCTCCTCTCTCGTACTTCTCTCTTTCCTCTCTGTGGCAGGCCTCAGGGCTTCGAACCACCACATAGCTGTCGTTTCTGTCCTGTGGGGTGTAGATGGTGCAGGGCTGGTGTTCTGCCCTCTGCGATCCATACCAGGTACACAGCGCACACCTTGCCCCTGTGCCCTGCTGTCCACCCCGTGCCAGAGACGCTCAGCCTGGGCAGAGAGGGAGGGAAGCTGACTCCCTGTTTCTCTTCTGTCCCTCCTCACCTGTCCAGCTCCTTCCTGTCCTGTGTGTGCACCAAAGTGTGGCACCAACACCTCCCAGGGTCTGAGCTTTCCACAAAAGAACAATCCAATTTCTCAGGAAGGGAGCGATCATAAGGTAAGATTTCGCCACATCAGAGCAGCACGTCCATTAAATATGGGCCCAGGTGTTCTCTCTGGGCTCCCTCATTCTGAAAGACTCACAAAACAATTAACTCCCAGGTTACTGAGCTGAGAAATGCACGATTGTCTTGTTGGGGGCAATAACACAGGAGGGACTGTTCGGGCATCTAATTGGCACCCGGCCACACATGGCAGCATGTTAATCAGACAGCAGTTACCTCAGAGAGCTAACTGACATCCGATAAGCAGTCCAGTGACAGCCTAATTAAACGCCTCAGTGGGCTGAGTTTGGCAGCTGGGAGGGGCTCAGGAAAGGGCTGCATGCTCCTGGCAGCCCCCAGACATCAGGGGTCATCGGTGGAGTCTCCTTCCACTCCCGGGAAGTGCAAGGGTCCAGCCACTGGGCCAAGAGGCCGTTGACCTGCTGGAACCTAACGCCTACCTCAGCTCAGAAAATCCACACAGCCCCCAGAGCACAGCCAGTTTCTGTGTGATTCCGGCCCTGCCCCGATGGCTGGTTCTGGCTCCACTCTCCTGTGCAGAGGGCCCTCACTCCAGCATGAGTTCCCTTCCCTGCCCACCAGGGACGGTGCCCAAATCTCAGGCCTGTTGGGAGGGGCCAGCCCAGTCCCTGCACAGAGCAGGAGCTGAGTGTCTTCTAGGGTCCGCTGTCCTCCCGGAGCCTTCCCTGCCACTGGCTTCTTCCCACGCCTGGGGTCTGGCTGGGCCGCACACCGTATGGCTGTGGCGCTGACACCACCTTCCCCAGCTGTCCACTGGGTGGAGACCAAGCTATGATCATCAAGTGTGGCTTGGACCTGGGATTTCTTTTTAATTATTTATTTGAAAGGCAGAGTTACAGACAGGGAGACACACACACACACACACACTCACACAGATATCTTCCATCCACTGGTTCACTCCCCAGATGGCCACAGCAGCTTAACCTGCTACACCACAAGGGCCTGCGCCGGCCCCAAGGGCCTGGGATTTAAATGCTAGTTCCACCATTCCTTAGCTGTGTGACATTGACTCAGTGGCTTCACATCTCTGTTCTTGAGTGTCTCATCTGTGTCTTCCACATCTGTGGGTTCTGCATCTGGGGATTCAGCCAACCACACATGGAAAGTTTGTTCAGAGAACAAACCTTGCTTCTGTTCTGACTGGGTACAACCTTTTGTCTCCTTGACAGTATTCTGCAAGCGATATAGTATAGCCACTATTCACCCAGCACCTAGATTATAGTTGATACTGTAAGCAGTGTAGGCATCATTTAAAGTGTGTGGAATGAAGTGCACAGATTATATGCACAAATACTCTGCTGGCTTTTGTAAGGGTCTTGAGCATTCATGGATTTTGGTATCTGCCGGTACCCAGGGATGGCTGTGCTCACCACCAGGGTTGGTGCAAGCCTTAGGTGGCTCAGCATGCACAATAGGTATTCAGCGTGTGTTGGCTGCTGCCATCTAGGCCCCCGGGGTGATGCCCCTGAACTTGATTCTCAACCAGGTCATTTGGTTTTGGGTTTTGTTTTTCCCTAGTAAGCATCGTTCTCATGCATCCAGGCTTCTCTCATCCCTCCCTAGTCTCCAAGTGGCCACAGGCTTCATCCTTACTTCTTTGTCTTGAGGGTTGCCCAGTCATTCCAGATTCTGGCTGCTGCAACACAGCCACCGCATGTTTTGTTAAAAGAGAGAGAGGGGTCAACACTGTGGTATAGTGGGTAAAGCCACCGCCTGCAGCAGCAGCATCCCATATGGGCACCAGTTCAAGTCCCGGCTGCCCCACTTCCAATCCAGCTCCCTGCTATGGCCTGGGAAAGCAGCGGAAGATGGCCCAAGTCCTTGGGCCCCTGTGCCCATGTGGGAGACCTGGGAGAAACTCCTGGCTCCTGACTTTGGATCTGCGCAGCTCTGGCCGTTGTGGCCAAATAAACCAGCGTATAGAAGGTCTCTCTCTCTCTCTCTCTCTCTCTCTCTCTCTCTGCCTCTGTCTCTTTGTAACTCTGCCTTTCAAATAAATAAATAAATAAATCTCTTTTTAAAGAAGAAAGAGTGTGTGTGCAGGCACAGGCATTCGTATATCAGCGCACACGCTGATTAGGTCAGCGAGCCCCAGTTCCCTTAAAGTATAAGAAAAATGTGAGTCTTTCTTTGCCCCTGGTTGGTATTCCATCTTAAATATCACTTGGGAGCTTAGATTGTTCATGGATCCAGGTCAACTCAATGAAAACTAATTTATCGAAAGGCTAATTTGCCATAAGTCAACTTACTGAGAGTTAATTTGCTGGAGATCAATTTGCTGAGTCATCAAATCACCAAATCCATCGAAACTGTCAGCCCCTCAGCAGTGGTAGGGTGGGTGGGTGCAGCCATCTGCTTCCAGAGCAAGAAGCACATGGGAAAGTAGTCTTAGATACAGAGGTAAAAGTAGGGCAAATGTTGGAATGATGAGGATGGAAGCTGCCTTTAGGAGCAAGTGCATGTGTCCACAGTGAACCAAGGTTGGATCCCCTGTGTAGCTGAGCTGGGCTAGTTGCTCTGTGGTTAAACAGCTGTAAGGAAATGATGATGAAACTAAAACAAAGTTCATTCTCGGGGACAGCATTGTGGTGGGGCAGGATGCCTACGTCCCATGTGAGTGCCGGCTCAAGTCCTGGCTGCTCCACTTCTGATCCAGCTCCTTGCTAATGCGCTTGAGAAAACATCAGAAGATGGCCCAAGTGCTTGGACCCTGCCACCTACAGTGTGAATCCAAATGGGGTTCTGGGATCCTGACTTTGGCCCGGCCCAGCCCTGGATGTTGTGAGCATTTGGGAAGTGAATCAGCAGATGGAAGACCTCTCTCTCTGTAACTCTGCCTTTCAAATAAATAAATGCATCTTTTAAAAAAGGAATTCCCTGTAATATGGTGATACAGTCATCTACAAATGGGCTCTGATTTTTAGTGACTCAGGCTGCTTCCTCCTGCTGTGTGGCCTCGCCTTCAGGTGTGCTGGTTCTGAAGGGAGGACAGTGCTGACCCGGGGCCATGGGCCTGGCCTTTGCACCTTGGCCAAGGTTGTGGCAGGGAGTCTTGGGCAAGAGGATGGGGGGCCCAGGGGCTGGAGCTGAAGCTGGGGTAGCAACCTCTTCCTGGGGGTGTGCTTAGAGGGGTTCCAGACCCCTCCAGAAGCTCAGACGAGTGGCCT
This sequence comes from Oryctolagus cuniculus, assembly GCF_051225735.1. Classification (NCBI taxonomy): domain Eukaryota; kingdom Metazoa; phylum Chordata; class Mammalia; order Lagomorpha; family Leporidae; genus Oryctolagus; species Oryctolagus cuniculus. The sequence continues at coordinate 77,289,816 of NC_142881.1, forward strand.
GGGCCCAAGGCAATGGACAGGGCCTTGGGGCAGAATCCTTCTTTAACCCCACGCCTTTCATCAGGAACAAACCAGGACTAGCAGAGGCTGGGGACAGGCCGCTGCACACAGACCAAGCAAGGAATCTCAAGACCCCTAAATGTAGACTCATCTATTCAGTAAAAAAGAAAATAAAGTCATTCTCTACTCACATGTTTAAAAATAACATTAACTGAATCTATTGAGCATGTTCTGTGTCCTAGAACCATGTTGGGCATTTGTGTGCTTAGCTCACTTAATCGTGAGAGCAGCTCTACAAAGGAGTCTCTGCTTTAAGTCCCAAGGGGTCAATGGTGCAGGCTACGATGTCTGTGCCCAGTGATACTGGCAAAGGTGGCTCCCTGGCCCAGTTCCGTGGAGCAGTTGAGGAGTAGTTTTCTGAGAATAAAGCGAGCCTGATTTCCCTGGCCCTCCTAGACTTTCCACATATTTCCATACATTTCTTTCCATTTAAACTAGTCTAAGCTAGTGGTTCACATTATAGAGTTCTGGCTGCTACAGAAAAACAATGACAAACCGGTCTATTGCTCTTTGGGTAATTATTTGTAGCCACATCCACTGCTCATCATCATGGGACTTTTAACATGAAGTCTCTCATGATCAAAGAATACCATTCTATGACGTGTAAGTTAACATCATTTTATTTCCTTTTTTTTCTAAACAATGTACCAGATGAAAGGCTGGTACACAGCAGGGTCACTCTGGTCTAAGAAAAAGCAACTTCTTGCCTGGACGTGATCAGTCCCAAACTCCCTCGCCGACGCTACACAAACTTGGCTTTGTGGTGGCCAAAACAATGAGGACAGTGATTTGGGGCTAAAAGAGCACCAAATGGCTACTCACCCAGAGAAGCTGAAACTAGAAGGAACTAAATCGCTTGGAGATAGTGAAGGGAAAACAAAGCAGATCAAACACATAAAACCAAAGAACCCAGATCTGACTGGATTTTCATAAGTGAGGAGAAAGAGACCACGGTAAGAAGGTGAACCCAGAACGTGGAACCAGGAAGGACGGGAATGGATTGGGTAAGATGAAAACCAAGGGAGGCAGGTGCTGGGCAGTGATGGGTTGGCCCTCCTGGCTCGCCTGAGCTGACTGTGGTGGGGAGAAGCGTCCGATTGTTGTGCACTATTTTCTAAGCCAAGCCTCACTCCCGCTGTGGACTGGGCTCCTGCTCTGACTTCACCCTGCTGTTGGTCAGCTGACCTGCTCACTGCAGGCCTGCACTCCTGAGTGGGTGAAATGTTCTATCGCCCGGAGCCAGGCTTGCTCAGAGGCAGATTGGCCTATTATCTAATCACTGCCAGATCAGGCGTTAGAGCCATGTTCCAGAACCCGAGCCATCATTTCATATAAATGTCTGCCAAAATTTTAAAAATATATAGCAAACTTTTTAAAAGGTTTAGACACCTGAACATGAAAGCAAGGGAACCTTTATTTGCATGAGCGTGTGCATGGGTTTGTATATTTGTGTGTGAATATTATGTTTATGAACATAGAGGGGACTTCAAAAGGCTTATGGAAAATGGAATTAAAATATAACTTTATTTTGTTGCAAGAATTTGAAACCCATACCCACTCATGAGTATAAACACACACAAACACATACAAATTACTATATATATATATAGGCATGGCAAATTCAAACACTCTAAAATGTATCCTCAGTACTATTCCTTAAAATTAACTACTACTAGTTACTTTCTTGAATATTTTATAAAAGGATTACATAATTATAGTGTATTAATATGTGTATTTATACATTTGTATCATTTCCTTTTTTAAAGTATTTGAAAGGCATACTGACAGAGAGATATCTTCCATCTGCTGGTTCTCTCCCCAAATGGCCACAGCAGCCAGGACTAGGCCAGGCCGAAGCCAAGAGCCCAAAACTCTATCCAGGTCTCCCATATGGATGGCAGGGGCCCATGCACTTGGGCTGTCTTTTTCCCAGGTGCATTAGCAGGGAGCTGGATCGAAAGTGGAGCAGCTGGGAATCAAACCAGGGCTCAGATATGGGATCTGGTATCACAAATATGGGATCTGGCTTAACCTGTTATAACACCCACCCCTGTATCATTTTCTTCTTGAATCCATATGAGACATATACTGCTCTTCCTTGTACTCTCCCCATTTAGAAAACATAAATTGGAGCTCTTCCTACATAATCCCTCATAAATCCCTCGTCCTTGTTAAAGCTCTGAGTGCTATTGCATTGCATGGATTTACTGAGCCACATTTGATTTAAACACATAAGGGAGTTCTGACTGCTGTATTTGACAGTGCTTGGGATTGCCAAACTCACTATGTTCAGAATTCTGGGGGGTAAATGGTGTTTCATTGTAGCTTTAATATGCGATTTCTTAATGACTAGTGTAGTTGAGTACATTTTAATAATAGGTTTATTGGCCATTTGTCTATACTTTTGGTAAAGTAGCTCTAAAAGTATCTTTCCTGATTTTCTGTTGTGTGTATACTCATTATTTACTTGTAGTAGATTTTTATATATGCTGGATTCAAGCCCTTATGAAATGATGTGTATGCGTGTGCTTTGTTTTGAAGATTTTCTCACTGTGTATTTGTGATTCTCTTAACAGGTGCCTTTTGGAGTATAAGAGTCCTCAATTTTAATTATGTCTAATTTAGCAATTACTTCCTTTATAGTTAGTGCCTTTTGGGTCCTATTTAATTAATCTCTCTTTACCCAAGGTAATGGAAAAAAAATCTCATGTTATCTTCTAGAGTTTTATGTTTCTGTTTAAATCTACAATCCATTGGGGCCGGCGCTGTGGCTCACTTGGTTAATCCTCTGCCTGCAGCACTGTCATCCCATATGGGCGCCGGGTTCTAGTCCCAGCTGCTCCTCTTCCAGTCCAGCTCTCTGCTGTGGCCCGGGAAGGCAGTGGAGGATGGCCCAAGTGCTTGGGCCCTGCACCCGCATGGGGGACCAGGAGGAAGCACCTGACTCCTGGCTTCAGATCAGTGTAGCTCCGGCTATGGTGGCCATTTGGGGTGTGAACCAACAGAAGGAAGATCTGTCTCTCACTGTCTAACTCTATCTGTCAAATAAATAAATAAATAAATAAATAAAAATAAATAAATCTACAATCCACATGTGTTTGATTTTTTTTGTGTGTGGATGATAGAAAGTCAAGGTTAAGAATAAATTTTTCTCCAATAGCTTATTCATTCATCCCAGCATCACACTTACTAACAGACCATTATTGTCCCTCTGAGGTACAATATGGGTTTTGTTATAAACCCAGCGCCCCATATTCTGATGTGCAGTATGTTTCCAGGATCAGCATCCCATGTCATTGGTTTAATCGCTGCTTTCATTTTGTTGGCTTTCTAGGAGTTGATGTTGAGTAGCTCACGTTATCCCTGCTGATCCTTCCTCTTAAACCTTCCTTCGATTTCTATGAAACCTTCAAAGGCGCTTCACTTTTCTTGGCACTTTGCATTTCCATATAAATTTGAAAACCAGCTTGATGATTTCCAAGCTGAAATGGAAAAACCCTGCTGATATTTTGATATGATTGCCTTGACTCCACACATTAATTTGAGGAGAAATTAACATCTGCCCAACATTGCCTTCCAGTCCATGAATATAGCATGTTTCCCCAATTACTTAGGTTACCTCTAGTTTTTCATAGTGTTCATAATATTCAGCATCCAGTTCTTATAGCTACTTTGTTAGATTTATCCTCTGGTTTATTTTTTGTAATACTATAATTGGAATTTTAAAAAATTCTTCTCTATCTGTTTATCAAATCATAAAGCTACCACTACTTTTTGTTCATTGACCTTGTGTCCAGTGGTTTTGCTAGACTTCTCTGTTAATTCTAATAGTTTGGCTATAGATTTTCACATATTCTCTATTGCATACTATATAGCTGTCTGTTATGACTGTTCTACATCTGACTTTCTAGTTCCTAAATCTTTCGCTATTATCCTCGCTTCATCACGCTGGTGAGGATCTCTAGTATACTGTTGCATACGTGAAGTGACAGCAAGCATTCTTGTCTCAGTTCCAAAGTCGGGGGAAAGCTTTCAGAATTTCACTTTTTTTTTTTTTTTTTGACAGGCAGAGTTAGACAGTGAGAGAGAGAGAGACAGAGAGAAAGTTCTTCCTTCTGTTGGTTCACACCCCAAAAGGCCACTATGGCCAGCGCGCTGTGCCGATCCTAAGCCAGGAGCCAGGTGCTTCCTCCTGGTCCCCCATGCGGGTGCAGGGCCCAAGCACTTGGGCCATCCTCCACTGCCTTCATGGGTCACAGCAGAGAGCTGTACTGGAAGAGGAGCAACCGGGACAGGACCGGCGCCCCAATCGGGGCTAGAACCTGGAGTGCCGGCACTGCAGGCAGAGGATTAGCCTAGTGAGCTGTGGCGCCAGCCCAGAATTTCACTCTTAAGTGTGATGTTGGTTGTTAGTTTTTTTTTTTTTTTTTGTACCTTAATAGAATAAGAAGATTCCTAACCCTAATTTGCTAGAAGTTATGTTTTTGATCATGAGTCGTTGTTGCATTTATCAAATGATTTATCTTTATATGTTAAAATGATCATGTGACTCTTCGTCCCTTCTTCAGTTTACATGGTAAATTAAAACCATTGATTACCTAAGGTTAAGCTCCCGTCCGTCCTTGGAATGTACACATCCAGGCTGTGATGTGTTATTATTTTTATTGATTGCAGACTTGTGAAACTTTGGAGTCTCTGTTTTAAAGGACATTGGCTGTTTTTTTTTTTTTTCTTGTAAAGACCTCCTCTGCTTCTGGAATGGAAATTTACGCTTGCTGCCTAGAACAGGTGGGACGCGCCCCGCCTGATGCTCCGTGAAAGGGGTGGGCATGACTGGTGTTACTCCTTCTTTCAATGTTTGCAAGAATCCACCAATGCAGTGACCTAGGCATGGAATTTTCTGAGAGGAAAGGCTTGCAGACATGGGGTTAATTTCTTTAATTAACCTAGTGCAGTTTAAATTCCTACTTGTTTTAGGGTTTCTTTGAAATCCATCCTTTCCAACTAAATATTCAAGTATATTGGCCAAGGGTTGTCCATCACTTCCACATCTCTTTTGAAGGCTTTGCCGATGTTGAACTTTCACTCCCTTCTCTATTCCTGATGTGATGTCTTGGGTCTGCTTTTTTTTTTTTCTTCCAAGATTAGTTTTCTCAGGGGTTTATACATTTTATTAGTGCATTCAAAGAACAGGCTTTGATTTTGAACTTTGGCTTCTTCATTCTTCCCTGATTTACATTTATTTTCCACTTTATCGATTTCTGTCCTTCTCTTTACCACTTTCTTCCACTCGGTCTGACTTTAGCTGGCTGTCCTTTTCCTAGCTTCTGGAGGTGGATGCTGAACTCCTTGACTTTTGACATTTCATCTTCTCTCATGTGTGCATTTAATACTAAATGTTTGCTTCTATTCATAGCTTTAACTGAATCCCATAAATTTTGATATGCCAATGCCAGTTCCAGATGTTTTCTAAATTCCATTGTAACTTGCCTCTTTCACTCATATTCTATATAGAAATATACTGCTTCATTTTGAAACGTTGGGGGATTTTCTGTTTATCTTTGCACTACTGATTTCTAGCTTACTTCCAATGTTTCAGGGAATGTACTTTGTGAAATCCTAATCTCCTTTGTAAAAAAGAAGGCAGAATTACAAAGAGGGGAGGGAGAGAGAGAAAGGGAAAGAGAGAGAGAGAGAGCCAGCTGTGATCCACTGGTTCACCCCCCAGATGGCTGCAACAACCAGGGCTGAGCCAGGCTGAAGTCAGGAACTCGGAACCCCATCCAGGTCATCCACATTGACTTGGGCCTTGGGCCATGAGCCATCTTCCACTGCCTTCCCAGGAGCATTAGCAGGGAGCTGAATTAGAAGTGGAGCAGCCAGCACTTGAACCGGCACCCATATGAGATACCGGTGTGGTATACGGTGGCTTAACCTACTGTGCCACAATACTGGCCCCAGAAATTCTAATCACTTTTTTGGCCCCAGAAATTCTAATCTCTCTCTTTTTTTTTTTTTTTTGACAGGCAGAGTGGACAGTGAGAGAGAGAGACAAAGAGAAAGGTCTTCCTTTTGCCATTGGTTCACCCTCCAATGGCCGCCGTGGCCGGCGCACCGCGCTGATCCAATGGCAGGAGCCAGGAGCCAGGTGCTTTTCCTGGTCTCCCATGGGGTGCAGGGCCCAAGCACTTGGGCCATCCTTCACTGCACTCCCTGGCCACAGCAGAGAGCTGGCCTGGAAGAGGGGCAACCAGGAAAGAATCCGCGCCCCGACCGGGACTAGAACCCAGTGTGCCGGCGCCGCTAGGCGGAGGATTAGCCTAGTGAGCCGCGGCGCCGGCTGAGAAATTCTAATCTCTTAAACATTGTTTAACTTGCATTACGAATCAGTAAGTAGTTGATTTGGATAAATTTTGTATGGTATGCTTTGCAGTTTGAGCTGTAGTGTAAATTGGGAAACAGGAGTTAATGTGTTTAAATATGATTTCCAAATTTTTGTATGATTATTCTGCCAGTTATGGAGAGAGGTGTATTAAAAGTTTCAAGCCCCAGGTATAGATTCATTTGTTTTTTTTTTTCCTTTTAGGTTCATCAATCTGAATTATGTATTTTGATACTATACCAACAGTGCCTACAAATTCAATTTTTCACAATCAGAATGATTGTTTACTCTTTTACCATTATGAAATACCTCACATTATCACACAGAACATGTGACTGTAAAGTTTATTTTGTCAATACCGCCATACTATACCAGCTTAAAAAAACAATTCTATATTTGAGAAGCAGAGAGAAAGACAGAGTTCATTCCCCAAATGCCCTCAATGGCTAGGGCTGGTCCAGTGCACATGGTGGGAACCAGGATCTCAAACCAGGTCTCCCCTGCTGTTGGCTGGAACTAAATTATTTCCTGAGCCATCGTTGCTTCTTCCTAGGATCTGCTTTTGCAGGAAGCTGGAGTCAGAAGCCAGTGTCAAGAATCAAATCCAGGTCCTCTGATGTCCTCTCATGGGCACAGGGGTTAAGATGCCACTTGAGACTCCTGCATCCCACACTGGAGGGTCTTGGTCATGTCCTGGCTTTGCTTGTGATTCCAACTTCCTGATAATGCACTCCGTGGGAGGCATTCATTGATGACCGAAATACTTGGGTCCCTGGCACCTACATGGGAGACCAGATTGAGTCTGGGCTCCTGGCTTCAGCCCCAGCTGTTGGTGGCATCTAGGGCTTGAACCAGCTGATGGAAGATCTTTCCATTGCTCATCTCTCTCTCTCTCTCTCTCTCTCTCCCTCGCTCCCTCCCTCCCTCCCCTTTCTCCCCTCTCTCCCCTCCCTCCTCCCTCGCTCCCTCCCTTTCAAATCAAAAGAAAATTATTTTTCAATTTTTCATGGACAATGTGTACTATAAAAGTAGTTTTGGGGGCTGAAGTTGGGGTGTGGCAGGTAAAGCTGTGTCCTATGATGCTTGCATCCCATATGGGTGCTGGTTCATGCCCAAGATGCTCCACTTCCAATCCAGCTCCCTGCTAATGGGCTGGGAAAGCAGAAAAAGGTGACCAAGTATGTGGGCCCCTGCACTCAAATGCAAGACTTTGATGAAACTCTTCGCTCCTGGCTTTGGCCTGGCCCCACCTTAGCTATTGTGGCCAACTGGGGAATGAACTAGCTGATGAGTGATCTCTCTGTGTGTGTCTCTCCCTCTCTCTCTCTCTCTCTCTCTCTCTCTCTCTCTCTGTAGCTCTGACTTTCAGATAAAATAAACAAATCCTTAAATAAAAAGAAAAAGAAAAAAGTATTCATGGATTTCAGGATTTCTCACTCCAAAATAAACTTCTCTTCAATTCCCATTGTGCACAAACTTTGTGAAGCCCCTTTACATGAAACTCCACTGCTGCAGACATGCTCTACCTTCACACTGTCAGGCAGCAGCCAGGGTGATCAGGGCCGCGTGGCGCAGCCTGGCCCACTGCCCCCTTCCTTGCTCACTCGCTGGTTCAGCAGCATGCAGAGGGCTGTGGGTCCTCGGGGGTTGCTGTCAGGCATCCCTGGCAAGTGTGGGCCAACCCCTTCTCCATGCACCCTCAGCCCCAAGCTTGCAGGTCCCCTTGGGAGGGATGCAGGAGGGAGTCACAGTGCATCCTTGTGGCGCTGTCCTTGGTTCTTCTGAAAGTAGAGCCGGACCCCCTTGCAGTGCAGCAACTCCATGTGTGTGAAGAGCGCAGCGCTGGGAGCTGGGTGAGGTGCCAGGAATCTTCTTTGTAGTGGTCACTAGGCTGTTTTGTCTTTATTTGTTTATTGGTCAAGCAAACAGATCAAGTAAGGCTTTGGTAGTCTGCCAATCTCTTTCAGCTCTGGGGACCCCAAGAGTATTTGACCGCTGAGAACTATCCCCACGGGACAAATCATTGTGATGAAATTGCTTAGACTCGCTGCTCCCCACTGCAACTGCCCCTCCCTCGTCTCTGAGGGTGAGAGCCCCTGCTTCATTTATTCCTTTCTGGTGTCGCTCTGTGGTCCTTTAATTGTGGACCCTGAGCCAACACAGCAGCATCACCAAGGAACTGGTCAGAAGTGTGAATTCTCAGGTTCTGCGGGCACCTCCTGAGTCAGAGACTCTGGGTCTGGGAGAGCCCTCGAGGGGGTGCAGATGCACACTGAAGGCTGAGACACCGCTGTGCCTGTCGGCCCCCAGCATCAGGGAGCCCACTTCAGAGGTGGCAGTCACTTTTGTCACTCCAGTCAGCCCAGGGGAGCCACCACAGCGCGCTGATGAAGTTGCAGGCCAGGTGCAGCTAGTCCAGTGTGTTTCTCCAGTCCTCATCAAAGACAGCTGTCTGTGCCCCCAGGGAGGCAGCTTCAGGGTATGGATGAGCAGGTCACACCTGAGAAATCCACTCTTTCATTCCTGTCTCCCTGATGTTTGAGTCATTTTCTCCAAGGAAGTGATCACAAGGAAATCCTGGCACTTCCACTTGATTTCACCTGGGCAGGGGCTGAGTCCAGGTTTCAAGTAAGCCACCCCAGAAGCTTGATCGGAAGCACTGACCCAGAGCATCGGTTAGAGCATCCATCCACAGGGTAACATAATTTGGAATCACAATTATCTATGTTCCTTCCTCTCCAGGCTAATTTCCTTAGAATCTCTTTCCATAACAACAATCTCTAGGGTATTTACCAATAAAAGTTGACAAACCAGGAAAACTACTGTAGCTCAGGGTGTTAGCTCCTTTTTAACATCATGTTTATACTCAGACATTTGTGCTCTGCTGGGATCTGATGCTGGTTAGAGGTCTTCAGGCAAGAAGGAATGGGGGTGGGGAGGGAGAGAGAAAGAGAAGAAATGCTTGTGTGTATTAGTTTTGCTGCAAATACAGTATTTTGTCAAACATTATCTTAAGTCTTTGTCAAACAAACTGACAGGAATTGTATACTACTGTAGTTTTAATGATTTTCTGACTATTTAAAATTTATAAGAGTGAAGTCAAACATCTTAGAATTTGATTATTATTTATAGCCCTTGCCTATTTTCCTGCTGGACTATGGTCTTTTTAGTTTTTATTTGTCGGACTCTTTATTTAGGAGAGCCATTAAGCCTTTGACTAAAATGTAAATTTTAAAAATATGTTATCTCAGGCCGGCGCCGCGGCTCACTAGGCTAATCCTCTGCCTAGTGGTGCCGGCACACCGGGTTCTAGTCCCGGTCGGGGTGCTGGATTCTGTCCCGGTTGCCCCTCTTCCAGGCCAGCTCTCTGCTGTGGCCAGGGAGTGCAGTGGAGGATGGCCCAGGTGCTTGGGCCCTGCACCCCATGGGAGACCAGGAAAAGCACCTGGCTCCTGGCTCCTGCCATCGGATCAGCGCGGTGCGCCGGCCGCAGTGCGCCAGCCGCGGCGGCCATTGGAGGGTGAACCAACGGCAAAGGAAGACCTTTCTCTCTGTCTCTCTCTCTCACTGCCCACTCTGCCTGTCAAAAAAAAAATGTTATCTCAAAAAACAATAAATAAAGCATTAAGTTGAGAAAAACAAGGAATGGTGGGAGCTGGGTCCTAAGGGGTGTGAGGTCCTTCCCACAATCGGAAAGTTCTTGATCCCAAGCGAGGCCACTCTGGAGTCTTTACAGAAGGCTGAGCCACACACGTCCAAATCAAGGGGACGAGGAAACTTCTGTCGGCAAAGAAGGACTCTGAAGGCTTTAGGTGTCCGGGTGCTCAGAGGCAACCTGGTGCACCGGCGTGACCTCACCCTCAGGGTCCACCCCCGTTGTGACCCTGGCTTTCCCACCAGAGGCCTGATGAGAGGGCAAAGCCCAGATGCACTGAGATTCTGGCTCTGAGGCGTCTGTGAAATTCTCGTTTATGTGGCAACTCCGCAGCCTTAGGAAAGGTGCAAAGCTACATAATTTGCAAGTCTAAGGAGAACAGACATCAGACTGAAAAGAACAAAGTCGTAAATAATATTAAAAAACGGGGGTGTTACAGAACGCATGCAATATGTATGACAACAAGGAGACAATACCTTTTTAAAAATGTATTGATGAGGGTAGCAGGCTGAGTCATCACTCCCACGTCCGCTGAACCTGCAGGTGTGGTCCATGGATCCTGCAATGGGAGTATCTGCTGGACGTTCCAGGTGGCCTCAACCCATGCATCTAACAGCAAAGCACCTTCCCTCAGCTGCTGAGTGCAGAGGGATGGCAGCAAGGGGAAGAGGGAGGAAGGGGCCACAAACCCCAACATGCGGGCAGCCTTTGGAAGCCACTGAGGCAGGGACCAACTCTCCCCCAGGGCCTCCGGGAGTCAACACTGGCCGTCATCTCGGCTTTGGCCAACTTGAGATTCACTTCAGACTTCTGATCTCCAGGACGATAAGGAAGTCAGTCGTGTTGTCTCAGAGACTGCTCCTCTGTTATGGCAGCAGTGGAATGTTACCACAGCAAGAGACGAACAACCACACATGAAAATGGACGAAGAATTGGAAGGCACGATTCTCAGAATAAGACCATAGGGGCTGGCACTATGGTGTAGAAAGTTAAGCCACTGCCTGCCGTGCCGGGATCCCATATGGACACAGGCTGGAGCCCCAGATGCCCTACTTCTGATCCAGCTCCCTGCTAATGCACCTGGGAAAGCAGGGGAAGATGGCCTGAGTCCTTAGGCCCCTGCACCATGGGGGAGACTCGGAAGAAGCTCCTGGCTCCTGGCTTCAACCTGATAGGCAATGAATACTATAAATAACATGAAGATACATTGATTTATCTAAAACAGTTTTGGCTGTCTTTCCTACAGAAATAATAGGGCCATTTGTATTTTTCTGTAAATGTATGAGGAAATTTATTGCAGCAATCTGAAGGTCCATCTTGGGAAATGGATCAATGACGATCCATCCATAATGCAGAATAGTATGCATCAGGTAAGATTAATTAGACTGCTGTGTGGAGGTCTAGAAGGTTGTCTTTTGCATGCTAGTGCAAGATAAAAAAAAAGCAAGCAGCAAGACTGCAGAGTATGAATCCATTGGGAGGCAAATGAGCGTATTTACACACACTTACTATGTGGAGAGAAAGATGTGGATGGAAGGGCTCCAAGCAATTAACCTGGATGATCTGTAGGCATGGCTCTGGGTGTGCAGGGGCACCAGGGAGAGCAAGAGAATTCACTGCTGCTTCTTACATCTCCATTGTTCATCTGCACCATGAACTCATAAAATTGTCCTAAGATGAGCCATCCCTGCCATGACATGTAGGAAGGGAAGAAGCCTTGCTTTAAGGGATGCACAGTCCTGCCCACCGATGGCCACGCAGCCGTTTCAGCCGGCGCTGGTGGCTCTGCCCAGTTTTGGCCACAGCGTGCCTTCTTTGTTGACAGAGCTGTGCAGCCTTATGCGACTGCTGCTACATTCACTGGCAATTTCTGCTCCCCCTCCCCCTGGATAAACATGAGGGAAGGTGAGAAAGATGACAGAGCAGATAAGAAGTGGGGGTTTCATAAACACAGAACAATAGAGGCAGACATGGAAATTGTTTGGCACACCTGAAGTGCTGAATCTCTTACCTGGAATGGATGCTCCCTGGGCGTGAAGCAGTTGACTGGTTCTGAAGGAAAAGGACAGAATTCAGGAACAGTGGCAAAGATACCGAGTCTCTCGAGAGCAGTCATTAAGCAGCTACAGAATGTTTTGCTCTCCCCAAGTGGAGATCATCTTGGAACATGGCATGGGAGCCCAGGCAGGGAGGGTCGGCTGCTGTGGGTCCTGGTCTTGACCAGCGGTGGGACTGTGCCTTAAAAGCTTTTTTCTTTTAACAAAATGTGTTTATTTCAATGAGGCAACATTGAGAGGCTCAACAAATAATTATTCTTTTGTGTTACTGTATTTTTGACATCTCCCCACCATGAACATGAATGATCAGTTTTATGTATAACAAATTTATATATATGTATGAAGAAGTGGACTGTGTTTAGATATGTTAATAATAATTGAAACTTGGTAACTAATACATTTCTTCTAATTTTTCAAACAATTATTTATTTATTTATTTATTTATTTTATGTGAAAGGCAGAGTTACAGATGGAAAGAGAAGGAGAGACACTGGTTCACTCCCAAATGGCTGCAAGAGCCAGGGCCTGGGCAGGCCTAAGCCAGGAGCCAGGAGCCAGGAACTTCCAGGTCTCTCATGTGTGTGCAGTGGCCCAAGGACTTGGGCCAACTTCTGCTGCTTCCCAGGCACATTAGCAGGGAGATGGATTAGAAGTGGAGCAGCCAGGACTCGAACCAGTGCCCACATGGGATGCCCACAAGGCACCACAGGCAAGAGGCCTAACCTTCTGCACCACAGCGCCCTGCCTGCTCATATATGTTTTAAGAGGTGAGAAACTTTGGTGCATGTGAGAAATCAGAGACAGTGTGGACGCGGTACAGATGAGGTGGTGGGGTGACATAAAATGTCTTGGGGACAGGCCTTGCATGTTGAATGAGTCGAGAGAGAGGAATATGGGGGAAGGGAAGAGTGGGCTGTCCCTGCAGACCAGCCAAGAGGAAGTACAGGGCCTGAAATGATCAGCAAGCTGGCAAGAGCGGACGAGAGCCCCGGGAGGGGGAGGAAGATGTGTTCCGCCTGGGTGGATAATAACCAAGCACGTGCGCACCAACAGAGCCCCCTTGTTAAGAACCAGTGGGAGCTGTTGGAACTGTGTGAGCTACACTGGGCACATTTAGCTCAATAATGAAACGTGAAGAGAGAAAATAGTCTGTGTTATTTCTCTCCCTCCCCCAGGTGCACACTTTCCTCGCTTGACTTCCAGCAGTTAATGTCCTGTGCCCTTTACATTTCCTGTGTAAGAGAAGATGCTCTCCACCCAGCCATTGTCCATGGAGCTGTTCAGTGACGATGGCCAGAAGACTGCTCCTGGCTTCATCTGGGGGGAAGGTTAATGCAGAGCCAAGGTCAGTGTCATAGTGAGAGCAGTAGTGACTGGAGGTCTCCGAAGACTCCGGGAGTTGCAGTCCTGGTCCGGACTTTTTCATCTCCTCTTTCTTCTCTTCCTCACCTCTCCTCCTCCTGATGGCCTTTTGGGCAATGCGGCTGTGGGGAAGAAGGTGATCCCAGCAAGAGTCTGTGCCACATGTGCTCCATGGCTCAGGGGCTCTGTCCAGGGTCACTGTGGAGTGATAGGCTTGAGTGTGGCCACTCAGCTTCACAACCTGTGTTTCCAGATCTGTCTCTGGATGGTCTGTGCCAGGCCCCCAAGGAGGAGGCATGAAGGCACCCGGAACTGGGCCAAAGGGAAGGGCCAGTAGGAAAGGCATGCACAGGAGTGCAGCCTAGCTGAAGAGAGCCCTGCAGCTGGGGTGACTTCGCCTACAGTGAGAAACGAAGAATGGAAGAACAGCAGGTGCACCAGGAGGGGTGAGGGCCCACCCCTCCTCTCCATGAGCCCAGGGCTGCCTGAATACAGGGGTGGTGCAGATGGGGCAGTGAGGGCCCAAGAGGGAGGGAGGGAGCATGAGAGATGCTCGCACCCAGAGGCAGGATCTTAACTGGGAGTCCACGCGTGGGGGGTGGAGCTAGAGAGCTACACAGCAGTTTCACATGGCTGTGGTTTTCCAAACTGGGCCCATTGGGGGCTGCTCTGTAAAGCCTCACCTGGCTTCCTTACACACGTGTGCCCTGGCCAGAACTGTCGAGCATGTGAGGGGAGCCTCTGCATATATCTGGGGGGTGCTCTCCTGCATGCTCTGGCCTCGTCACCCTGGGTCTTGCCTTCTCTGGCTGCCTGGGCTTCCTGGACCCTCACTTCTGCTTCCTGGACTCTGCCTGGGCTCCTGCTGGGCCCTGCCTCCCACACCACAGCCCCCGAGCTCTCCAGGCAGAGAGGGCAACCCTGCTGCTTCTCACGTCTCGGGCGTCTCCGTCCTGCAGAGCTACATTCCAGCGTCTCCAGAACCCTGGCATCACACGTTTCACCCAGTGGTCCGTTGTTTCTGGCGAGACAGTAAATCCATTCTCAGTCTCCCCAAGTTTTCCAAACATGGAAGAAACTGTGTTTGGACTCTAGGTCAACCCCCCAGGCCATGCCTCGCCCACACCAACCCCCAAAGCACACTGGCATATGCACACACACTTTCCTGGCTGACGGAGATCGGGCCACCAAGTCTTAAGGGACTGGCACCTCCTGATTCCTGGTTTCCTGGATTGAATTTGGCCTCCTGCTGCTGTACCCCCACAGCTCCTCATCACCCCTGTGTTGTGTCACTGACTCCAACCTGAACTCAGCTTTGGGAGGGGCCCTGGAGGGGCAGGGGCTCTGCAAACTCTGGCCCAGTGAATGAATAAATGGAGGGATGGATGGATGGATGGATGGATGGATAGAAAAAAAATCACATCTCATTGGTCTGCTGAGGCCTTTGCAGACTGGGCAGGATCAGAGCTGGTTTGTGCCTAAGTTACCTTGGGAGGTGTTCCCTGTGATGTCCCCGGGTGACTGGCGTGTGTGTTGTGGAAAGGACTCGCATCTTTGTGTTTGCTAGCCTGAGCATGATAAAGGCACCATCCGGTGAGGTCAGCTTTGGTGCTCTCATGAAAATGACCCAGCTGATGGTCTGGCTGGGGGATTGCCTGCCTAGCCCACACAAGAGGGTTGGAGGGCATGGCACTCTATGCCTCCCAAGACTGTCTGGCTGCTGACAGGTGGCAGGAGCCCCAGGCACATTTAAAAGGTGCCCTTTAAAGGGTGTGCTTGATTGTTAATAATAGACATGTTCACTGAAACTTGTCCCCAGTGCTTCTTGTTGAAGGACACTGTCACCCCACCATCCCAGCAGTATGTGGGCCTCACAGGATGAACCCGCACCTCCTGAGACAGTGTCCCCTTCTCTGGCCACCCCTCCAGGGAGCCTCGCTACACACTACAGCCAGGAACCAAAAATCCCCCAAAATATGTTTTCCTTCTCTCTTTCTTTCATTTTTAAAGTTTTCTTTATTTGAAAGGTAGAGTGACAGAGAGAGAGAGAAAGAGAGAGAGAGAGAGAGGAAGAGAGAGAGAGAATCTTCCATCTGCTGGTTCACTCCTCAGATGGCTGCAATGATCAGGGCTGGGCCAGGCTGAAGCCAGGAGCCCAGAACTCCATCTGGGTCTCTCGTGTGGGTGGCAGGGGCCCAAGCACTTGGATTGTCACCCGCCGCCTTCCCAGGTATGTTAATAGGGAGCTGGGTTGGAAGTGGACCAGCTGGGACTTGAGCTCAGGTATGGGATGCCATTGACACAAGCAGTGGCTTAACCCTCCCTGCCACGTGCTCCCCCACCCCCCATGCCAGCTCTGCTCTCCAGGGCTCCAGTGTTGCTGGAAGGCCTTTGGTGCTCTTCCAGATTTCAGACAGGGAGTGGGGCAGGGTCCTGTGTTCAGGTTCCCCCTTGATGTAACTCAGCTCTCCCAGTCCCTTCATGGGGGCCAGGTAATGTCCATCCTGCTGATGACCCAGGGTGGGAAAATGGTTCTTATTTGGCTCCTGCATCCTCATGCTCACCTCCTACTGCCCTCTCAGAACTCTGGTTCCTGCACATCCAAGCCAAACAAATCCTTTGAGATTCAAAGGAAAACCAGTTCCCTGTTAAGCAGGCAGCCCTGGGAATGGAGATCAAAAGGAAGAGCTTAACCCTTTGTTCTACTCTGACTCTTCCCTCCCTCCTCCTGGCAGGTGGACACAGGGTCCTGGGGCAGGGAGGCAGGGGTGCCTGGGAGCAGCAGCCCTGTGATACCTAGAAATATCACACCACTATGCTTCCTTTTAAAGGTAGGATATGTTTTCTCTGGAGAGCTTATTAAAAGTTGAAGATTATGTATGAAGTTCTGAAAGATGACTTTCTGTATGATAACACATGCTAGAACCCAGGTATTAAACTCAGTCAGAGGACATTCAATCCCAGGGTGGAGATGAACTTGCAGGAAATCTGTGGCTCATGACCCCAAAGTCACCCTGGAGCAACCCACTCTCTGCCCCCTCTCCAGCAGCTCCCAGTCCTGGGTTCCAGCTGCTGCTGTGCAGCCCAAGGTGTCCCTCCTCTTCCCTCTTCTGGGAGCCTCCCCAGGGGGACTGAGTGGGGCAGGGCAGGGGGAAGTGGACTGAGTGGGGTGGGGCAGGGGGAGGTGGACTGAGTGGGGTGGGGCAGGGAGAGGTGGTCAGAGGCTAGTACACCAGAATGTGTAGAGTGTACCCAGAAGGCAACACGTGCACCTGCTCAGGGCCATGGGCTTGGCTACCTGGCAGAGAAAGCCCATGATGATGTGGAGGACAGGTGCACACCTGAGCTCTCCTCACCGCAGCCACAGGGGATGTCGACTTAGGTGACCTTGACCAGGAGAAGGGGAATGAGTACCCTGTGTGCTACAAACCTTTACTCTAAGATGTAACCTGAAAAATCCTGTCCTACCTCAAAAGAGATGACTTACCTTTGAGTGACCTGTGCAAGGACCCCCTTCTCCTTCTCCCCTAAGCCCACACTCACCTGTGCAGCTGGGGGAACCAGGGCACACTGCTCCCTAGCAGGAGAGGAAATTGCAAAGATGCCGTAGACGTGAAAAACAAGAGGCTATTTCGTTTTCCAGCCGGAGTTGCAGGTGTAATTTTTGACTCTGCTAATAAACAGGGAGATTGTTGCTTTGTGATTCGGGGTGAAGGGTGGCTTCCTGGGCTTTGGGTGCAGGATTGCAGCTAGGCCTGGGGACAGTCTGGACCGCAACTGAAGGCCACAGAGATGGCCTCTGGCTCCCACCTCCACCTCCTTCCTGGCGGCTCGGTCTCTCTGCCAAGGCCCTTACTTGCCTCTTGGCCTATAGGATGTCTAATATTATCTACTTTTCCTCCATTACAAGGCCAGACTCACTCCTTCCTGATTCTGAGTTTCCAGAGACAAACTCTCCTTGTCTCAGCTTCACTTTGGGGTCCTGCCAGAGTCAGCCGGCCCTGGCCCCAGCATAAGTGCCCTGGGGAGGGTGGTCAGATGTTCATGGCCAAGGTCTGGCTGCTTGGCTGGTACCATGTCATACCAGTGGTTAAATGTTTCCTACGAACACAGGACAGGACGAGGGCACATACTGGGCCACAACCTGCCAGTAACCACGGCTAAGACACCATGAAGATATCTGCTTCCCACACTGGAGTGCTAAGTTTCCACACTTAGGCTCCTGACTCCAGCTTCCTGCTCCTGCAGATCCTAGGAGGCAAGGTGGATGGCCCAAGTAGTTGGGTTCCTGCCCCTTGCATGGGAGGAGACCAGGACTGACTTCCCGGCTTCTTCCCAGGCCCAGGCCCAGCTACTGGGGTGGGGGTGGGGGCTGGTGAACCAGAGGGTGCGAGATTTCTCTGTTTAAAAAAAAATAGCCTTCTGCTGCCATCGGCAAGTGAAAGACCCTGAAACCCCGCAGCAGAGGCAGAGCAAGGCAAGGGGAGGAAGGGGACACCAGCACCTGGTCCCGCCTCATGCCTGTGCACCTGGCACCAACCCCAGCAGGCTCCAGTTCCCGCCTGTGGTGGGGCCCGCACTCATGGCTGTCCCTTTGCCCTGAGTCTGTAGTGGGTTCTTTTTGTGCTTCTTTGCTCTCAGGTTGCTTCTGCCCCCCCCCCTCCTCGGGGCACTCCTGAGTGTGAGGATTGCCCCTTCCCGGTAGTTTATATTCCCATGGGGCACCCCCTCCAAGTATTAAAAGTAGTGTTGTAATAAGTTTTGCCCGTGACCTGATGTGATCTTGAGTGTGCATGCCTGTGTCAGGGTTACTCGCACAGACGTGACCCTGAGTGTGTGTGCCTGTGTCAGGGTTACCCGCACAGATGTGATCCTGAGTGTGTGTGCCTGCGTCAGGGTTACCCGCACAGACGTGATCCTGAGTGTGCGTGCCTGCGTCAGGGTTACCCGCACAGACGTGACCCTGAGTGTGCGTGCCTGCGTCAGGGTTACCCGCACAGACGTGACCCTGAGTGTGCGTGCCTGCGTCAGGGTTACCCGCACAGACGTGACCCTGAGTGTGCGTGCCTGCGTCAGGGTTACCCGCACAGACGTGACCCTGAGTGTGCGTGCCTGCGTCAGGGTTACCCGCACAGACGTGACCCTGAGTGTGCGTGCCTGCGTCAGGGTTACCCGCACAGACGTGACCCTGAGTGTGCGTGCCTGCGTCAGGGTTACCCGCACAGACGTGACCCTGAGTGTGCGTGCCTGCGTCAGGGTTACCCGCACAGACGTGACCCTGAGTGTGCGTGCCTGCGTCAGGGTTACCCGCACAGACGTGACCCTGAGTGTGCGTGCCTGCGTCAGGGTTACCTGCACAGACGTGATCCTGAGTGTGTGTGCCTGTGTCAGGGTTATCTGCACATGCAGGCATGCCCAGCCGGCCTCACCTGGTGATGGGGAGTCAGCAGTCAGGATTCAGATGAGCCCAGACCCTGAGGTTTTCTCAGTGGTGATGTTTTGGCTTTGAGAGCCAGGGGGACACTTTGGCCACCCCTGAGTCACGGGGGACACTAGGGGTTCATGCAGGGGCCACTCACTGCATTCCCCTGTGGCAGCTGATCCTGCCTGGACTCCAAGGCCCCCGCTAGGTGGCCCTGGATGTGACAAGAACTTGGCACTTGGGGCTTGAGGAGTCCTGTTGTGACTGACCCCACTGGGCCTGGGGTCCCTTCCCCTGTGTTGCAGGAGGGGCTCCAACCTGGTTTCCGGAAGGCAGGGTTGGGTTATGGGAGGGCATTTGGGAGGAGCAGAGGCCTGGGGCTTACCTGTGACTCTGTGTTTAGGGGTAAGCACCCTGTCTTGGGGAGCCTCAGTTTTTAATCTGTACAAGAGGTTCAGCAATGCACTCCTCTTTCCACTCCCACGAGAATCCAACAGGATGTCAGGTCCAGCCACTGTGGCATGGATGCCTCACTAGCTGGGCCTCTGCACGCCAGCCACTTCGCCCGCTTCCTGCTGCCTGGGGTGGTGGGAGGAGCCGCTGGTGGGGACAGTGCAGAGAGGCCTTTGCTGTTTTGAGTGATACATGGAAGCACGTCATAGTCTGAGTGCTCAAGCCTGAGAGACCAGCACATGTGTTTCTTACCAAGGAGATTTGCCTGTGGTATTTGGGAATTGGTGGTTTAGAGCCAGTGCCTTGAATTCTGGCCTGGTGCGGCGGGAGTGGAGGGAGCACCTGTTGTCCTCCTGCTGTGTGTTCAGGGTTGGGTTGGCATGGTCAGGACTCTGGGATAACTGCTGCTGGTGTCAGCTCCATCCTGTCTCTGGGCTGACCAGGAAGGACATGAAGGACAGGCAGAGGAGCTGCTGGAACTGAAAAACCCTCAGGGTGAGGGGGCGTCAGCATCTGGGTCGGGCTGGAATTCTGGTGCCTGAGAGGAATCCTGAGGAGTCAGAAGAGGGGAGGCTGCCTTGTTCCCCCCACCCCCACCCCACCCCCACCCCCCCAGAGCTGCTTCCAGCTGGAGGAGACTCTGGGTCCCACATCACCAGCCCCGCAAAACAGCAAGCCCCAGACACAAGTTGTATTGCATCAGAAAATGATTTATTCTCTGAAGTTAATGATCTGGAACACGAGATTGGCCTTGGTCAAAAATCAATGTTTATTATTTGGAGCAAGGGCTGGATCAAGTCTCCATTCATGATCAGGCTCCCAGACAGCAGCCCTGAATGACAGTTGGTCAAGGATGAAGCTTCAGTTGAGCTGTGCTCTGGGCACACTCACAACTGAGTTGACAGAGAGAGAGAGGTCTTCCATCTGCTAGTTCTCTCTCCAAATGGCCACAATGGCCAGAGCTGGGTCGGTCCAAAGCCAGGAGCCAGGAGCTTCTTCTGGGTCTCCCATGTGGTTGCAGGGGCCCAAGCACTTGGGCCATCCTCTGCTGCTTTCCCAGGCCATTAGTAGGGAGCTGGATTGGAAGTGGAGAAGCCAGGACTTGAATAGGCACCTATATGGGACATCAGTGCTGCAGGCAGTAGCTTTACCTGCTATGCCACAGTACTGGCCCCATTCCTTTCATTAATTCTTAAACTTAAATGCATTCTTGGTGATGACTTGTGTAACTCCTGCTTAGAGTAAGTCGGCGAGATCTGGCTTTCCCTGGAGAAGAGTGGCCAGCGGCTGAGTGGTCAGGACGCAGGGTTGTGCTTGTGGACGGCCTCTCAGAACTGGGGAGTTGGCTCAGGGGTTCTCAGCTGTGAGCAGCTCCTGGCTCTGTAAGGCACTTGGAATGGGTCCCAGAACTGTCACAAACCACAGGTCACTGGGTGGGCCCCATTCAGTAGAGGAGGTCCTGGAAGGCAGAGGGAGGTGACAGGTGGCCTGGCTGGAGGCTGCAGAGATGGCCCTGGCTCGGGCCTTCGTGTCCCTGATGCTCTGGGTCTGCTCCAGCACCCTCTCTTCTGTCCCCAGAGCTGGGAGCCCCTGGGTCATCCTGGTGCTCTCCGCCTCATCCTGGCTCAGCTGCCCTTGGGGTCTGGTTCCTGCCTCCCCTCCTAACCCCGCACACACCTCGGCACCCACTGACCTGGACCTTCTCTGAATTTCCAACGTCTTGTCATCTGTGATGTTCACCCCGCCCCAGCCCAGCCGGGCTCCCAGGTCACAGAGAACTCTGCCCTTATAGCCAGAGCTGAGAGCCCAGAAAGGGGCTGGGGCAGTGGGTTGAACCACTGCTTGTGGTGCCGGCATCCCATATTGGAGTGCCGGTTCAAATTCTGGCCACTCCAATTCCAATCCAGCTTCTTCCTAGTGAGCCTGGGAAGGCAGTGGAGGATAGCCCAAGTGCTCGGGTCCCTGCCCCTAATGTGGGAGACCCAGATGGAGTTTCTGCTTCCTGGCTTTGGCCTGGCCCAACCCTGTTTATTGTGCACATTTGAGAAGTGAACCAAAGGGTAAAATATTTCTTTGTCTCTTCCTCTCTCTCTGATGCTGTTTCAAATAAATAAACCTTTTAAAGCAAATGGTGCCTCTTCTCTGAATCTTACTGGGGTAGGGTGTGTGTGTATGTTGCATGTGTTGCTTGTGTGTATGCATTGAATATGTATTTATGTTGTGTGTATGTGTGTGTTGTGCATGCATGTGTGTTGTGTATATATGTGTGTTGTATGTGTTGTATGTGTGTTATGTATGTGGGTATGGTGTGTATATGTGTGTAGTGTGTGTGTTTTGTGTATGTGTGTTGTGCATGTTGTGTGTTTGTGTTTTGTGTGTATATGTGTTGTGTATATGTATGTGTGTTGTGCATGTTGTGCATATGTGTGCTGTGTGTACATGTGTGTGCTGTATGTATGCTGTGTGTATCTGTGTGCTGTGTATATTTGGGTGTTTTATGTGTATATGTGTATATATGTGTTGTATCTATAGGTGTTGTGTGTTGCATGTATGTGTGCACTATGTTACATGTGTGCTGTGTGTATGTGTGTGCTGTGTGTATATGCTTGTGTGCTGTGTGTGCTTTGTGTTTGGATATGTGTGTGTGTGCTGTGTGTTTTGTTTGTATGTGTGTATGTGTGTGTTGTGTGTGTTTTTGTATGTGTGTGCTGTGTGTTTTGTGTTTATATGTGTGGATGTGTGTTGTATATGTGTTTTGTGTTTGTGTGTATGTGTGTGTTTTGTGTTTTGTGTGTGCTGTGTGTTTGCATGTGTGTATGTGTGTGTTGTGTGTGTATGTGTGTATGCATGTGTGTTTTGTGTTTGTATGTATGTATATGTGTGCTGGGTATATATCCATGTGTGTTTTGTGTTTGTGTATATGTGTGCTGTGTGTATATGCATGTGTGTTTTGTGTTTGTATGTGTGTATGTGTGTGTTGTGCATGGTTTGTGTGTGTGTATGTGCTGTGTGTGCCGTCTCAATGTCCCCAGGCCAGCAGCATCCACTTGCAATAAGATAACTTTGGTGTTGGTAACCAGAATGCCGGTGGCTGGTTAGTCCCACAGCAAAGACAGGATCTCAGCCTCTGGCCCATGCTTCAAGTTCTGGGGGACTGTCCCATGCACACCCAACAGGCACCCCAGTTTCTTCTGCTCTGATCTCCTTGCTGCTGGCCTGAGAGCCGCACCTCCATGCCCTCTCCTCTCTGCCCTCTCTTAGACCCCCACTTCCACTCTGGCAGCTGCTCCCCAGAGCTCTGCAAATGGCAACCTGCCCCAGGGGGCTCTGCTCCCCTGCACATGCTTCAGTCTTCTTGGGTCAGAGCAGGTCCTGTGCCACCTTCAGACCTTTGCCCCAGGCCCAAGCCTGCATCTGAAGGTCACAGGTGCTCCGGACAGCCTCCATCAGCTCATACCTGCTGTCACTTTGCCTCTGCAGGGGACCTCACACTGGCCTTTATTCTTCTCTCCTCTCTTGCCTAGAAGCTCCCATGCCAGTTCAGGTGCCCAGGTCCCTGGGCTGGGAGGGGCTTATTCTGATAGAGGAGAGGCACTGGCTGGACCCAGAATCCCTGTGTGTGTGTGTGCATGTGTATGTGTGTCAGTTTGTATGCACTCATGTGTGTGCATGCGAGCTACTCATCTATAACTACTGGCCTTTAGCAGATGGCCCAGTGGGTCACTTGAATTTGCTTTTTACACCTTTCTTTCCTGCCTGAGGTTCATGCATGAGATTATTAGACATGAATAGGGAAGATGCTAGGTGGAGTCTGCTGGTGACACAAGAAGGAGACCCAGGTGGTCACGATGGTGAGGCTGAGCAGGTGGGAGGGGAAGTGCATGGGATCAGTGCCAAGGTGGCCAGATGGGAATGAGGGCAGGTATGTGGGGAAAGCAGCTCAGGTACAAGTGGGCCTAGAGTCCCTGAGCAGGTTCGTGTCCTGGAAGCCACCTACCTCCTGGGACCTGGGGACCTGCCCCGAGCTCCACTGGGGTTGCTGTGCTGACCAGCTTCCTGTCCCTGTCACTTTGGCTATGGTATTCCGAACATTGGCTCCACATTCAGGTTTCCTTTGAATCCAGGTCTCCATTGTCACCACTGCATCCCATTCTCTTTTCCTCTGTCGCTCTCTGCATCCAGAGGGAAGGAATTTGCCCTCCTTGGGCACTCTCTCAATGCCTGCACCTCCTTTAAACACGGTCTGATTCTCTGTGAGGACCACACCAGGTGGCTAAGCCTATGTCCCCAGAATGCTGCTGGTGGGAGGCAGAGTGAGGGCATAGCCGAGTCTGCTGGCTAAGCTTGTGTGCTGCTGGCTTCTCCTGTTTCTGATCAGTGTGTGATGGGGACACTTCCAGTGGTCGGGGCTTCTCAGCCAGAAGAGCAGTATGGGATGTTGTTCTGCACTTGGCTCTGGAATTTGGAAGCACAGCTGAAGCAGCTGTTGGGTGGGGGTGATAGAAGGCCTCACCCAAAAAGGAATTCAACTAAGAGGGGCATTTTAGGATAGGCGATATGAATGGGAAATTAATCTTGTCAGGTACTTACGTTTAGAAATATTTTGTGTATTATATTTTTGGGATGTAGAACTAGAATACTAATTCAGCTGAATCAGACAAATATATCTAGGTCAACAACACACTAAGAGAGGCAGACATTCAAAAAAGTGGAAGAGATAAGCTTTAAGAAGTTTTAAGAAACTTTTTGTTATGGAAATTCTAAAACCTATCCAAAAAAAAAACAGGGAAAAGAGACTCCTATCTGTGTGGGCATCACTCAACTTCCACAGTCATCAGCCATAGCCAGTCTTTTTTTTTTTAAAGACTTATTTGTTTATTTTTATTATAAAGAGAGAGCAAGAGAGAGGTCTTCCATCCACTGGTTCACCCCCCAAATGACCACAACAGCCAGGACTAGGCCAGGCTGAAGCCAGGAGCCAGGAGTTTTTTCCAGGTCTCCCACATGGGAGGCAGGGACCCAAACACTTGGGCCATCTTCCACTGCTTTCCCAGGCCATTAGCAGTTATCTAGATCAGAAATGGAGCAGCAAATTCTTGAACTGGTGCTTATATAGGATGCCAGCATTGCAGGTGGTAGCTTAACCCGCTGCACCACAGCACCGCCCTGGTCTTGTTTCTTCAATTTCTCCTGGATTGTTTTGAAGCAAAGATAAGAACATTTTAAGTTACCAAAATGAAATGATTACATCTAAGAATTTAATAATATTTCCTCCAAGATCAATATATAGTTGACTGACGTTCACATTTCCTTGACTATTTAACAAATGTGATTTATTATTATGGTTTGTAAGGTTAGGATCCATGTAGATTCATCCTTAGCAATTAGCCGATGTCTTTTTTTTATTTTTAAGTTTTCCTCTCTCTCTTTCTCTGAGATTTTATTTATTTATTTGAGAGGCAGAGTTACAGAGAGAGGGAGAGACAAAGAGAAAGGTCTCCCATCTGCTGGTTCACTCCCCATTTGGTGGCAAAGGCAGGAGCTGGGCTGATCTGAAGCCATGAGCAGGAGCTTCTTCTGGGTCTCCCATGCTTTTTTGCAGGGGCCCAAGCACTTGGGCCATCTTCCGCTGCTTTTTTAGTAGGGAGCTGGGTTGGTAATGGAGCAGCCAGGACTTGAACTAGCACCCATATGGGATGCAGGCACTGCAAGGCGGTAGCTTAACCTGCTGCACCACAGGACCAGCCCCAAGACCCCATATCTTAATAATTTCTGTGATTTACTTTGATTTTCTTACATCTTTGATTATTTAAGGGGAAAAAACACATGAGTCTTCACTTTCAAAAGAACTAACACTCTTCACAGCTTTCTCACACCCTTTGTCCATTTTTATTTATTTTCTTTATTTACTTTTTTTTTTTTTTTTTGAGGTAGAGTTACAGACAGAGAAAAGGAGAGACAGAAAGGTCTTCCATCTGCTGGTTCACTCCCCAAATGGCCACAACAGCCAGAGCTGGGCTGATCCAAAGCCAGGAGCCAACAGCTTCTTCTGTGTCTCCCACACGGGTGTGGGGGCTCAAGCACTTGGGCCATCTTTTATCCCAGGCCATAGCAGAGAGCTGGATCTGAAGTGGAGCAGCTGGGACTAGAACCGGTGCACATATGGGATGCCAGTGCCACAGGCAGAGACTTAGCCTACTGCACCACAGTGCGGCCCCTGGCTGATGTCTTTAAAGCCTCTCTTCTTTATTCAGTGCTTTTTGTTGTTGAAAAACACCTGGTACTGCTGCTGCAGTTTCCTGCAGCCTGGTTTGCTACTCGCACCATGAGTGGTTCCATGTTCCCCATCCCGTGTGTCATCTGCAAGCAGATGTGAGGCTTCGAAGACATGTGGCAGGTGTGCTGGCAAGGCTGTGTCCTCCATGGTGCATAGTGCCCACTGCCACAGCCTCTGCCTGTTTCTCTTTTGCCATCAGCAGCTGCTGATGATCACAGGCTGGGCACATTACTCACCAGGAACTGGGCCGTATGTTGCATTCTGATTTTATCAGCTTCCTCCTGTATAGGCTGGAAGACCTCTGGCGAGAGCAGCTTCACCCCATTCCCTCCTGGGTTATTCAGAAATGCAGTTTGTGAGGGAAAGAGAATTCCTCTGCCCAGCAGTGAGCTGACTCTGCAGCAGCCATGCAAGGGGACCAGTGAAGCTGCTGCTTTGGTTGAGCGTCTTGGTGGATCTCATGGGTTGAAGTGTATTTGATGTGCTTGGATCCTTGGAGTTAGGACCCTTACTGGTGCTCAGAGGGATCCATCTTTGCCTGGGAGAACTGGCTCAGAGTGGCTTCTGAGTCCTGTTGACAGAGCCCCACCAGTCATGGAAAGCTTTCCTCCTGTCTCATTGCACAAGAGGTACCAGGTTCATCTTGCTCATGGCTCCTTGTGTGCTATTTATTTATTTACCAGTGAGAAATAGAAAAAGAGTGCTCTGATCTGCTGGTTCACTCCCCAAATACCCACAATGACTACAGGCCAGGAGCTACCACTGGGGACTCAATCCAGGATGCCCATGTGTATCAGGAACCCAACCACCTGAGCCTCTCCACGTCTGCATGAACAGGAAGCTGGGGTCGGAGCTGGATCCAGGTACTGAATCCACACATTTCAATATGGGATGCAGGCTTTATAATGAGTTTCTTAACTGCAAAGCCAAATGCCTTCCCCTTTCACATCCTGATCTGGAACCTTCCATTTCTCATTGGAATCCCGCTGCTTTCATGGAGGTGGTATTTGGAGACCACCATCTGAGTACTAAAGGTGCTTGTTGCTGTTGGCTTGGTTATTGTTTCTGGGTTTCTTTAGTAAGCATAACTTGGAAGTGTTTATCAGTTTGAAAATACAACACAAATCCAAACTGCTGCTTCCAATTTTAACCCTGGATTGCAGAGTTTTCACTTCTCCTCTCAGTCTGTTATCTGCATCACCTTTTCTTCTGCCGAAAATTCCAGGTCTCATTGAAGCCAGCGTAAGCACTTTTTTGCATTTTCCCACAATCCACACACGCAATGGAGGGTGAATGTTAAAATTTTCTGGCAGTCATATAGAGAGAGGAAGTGGCTGGCAGATGGAGAAGAGCCTGTGGAGACCATTAATGCGGCTCTGCACGCAGGGAGACATTCTGACCCGAGGCTATGGAGACCTGAGGCACTGGACCCGAGACACTGAAACCTAGGAAGTTCCTGCCTGTGGGTCACCCACTGGCTGGGCGGCAGGTTGCTGAATGTGCTGAATCCACCTGCCCTTCCTGCCACGCTGCCACACCAGGGAGCTGTGCACCGGTACACGTATGCATACACAGAAGTGATCCTGCCCAGTGCCTCTGGTGAGCCAGGGCTACTCCTGCTGCTATAGCTGGCTGCCTCGATTCACATTTCTGCCCTTGAAACCACCAAAGGGAGTTGAACTTGACTATCCCTCAGGGGTAGAATAAATTAGAGGAACCACCCTCCCTCCACCACCACACAGACTCTCTGTTTCTATTGCCGCATATTCCTACCAAACTGTTCCCTCCCTGCTTCTCCAGAGCTCATTCCCATTTACACATGTGCCATGCATCTCCAGCTCCACTTGGCATTCTACTAAGACAGTTGGATACTAACACAGGGTAAGGAGAGTGCCCAGGTGCCTTCCCAAGGACCCAGCCCTTCTCTCTGCTCATGGCTGCCTCCAGCCTCCTTTGAGGGATGAGGGGCAGAGATGGTGCCCCTTAAGTAAGATGGCTTACTTACTAAGGAGTATGCACAGAGCAGGAAAATGCCCCTGACCTGTCCAGATTCCACTCCACAAAGCCATTCGGTGTCACCAGGGAGTCCTAAGAGTGTGGAGACCAGATGAGAAAGTGACAAGATCTGCTTTAGGATTTAGGAGGAATCAAAGGGCTTCTTTGTTCTCAACCTTAGGCCAAAGATTGGACTCTAATTTACTGGTTCCCTACCCTTGGTTCTTGACCTTGTCCCTACTCATATGAAAGCGGTGGTTTTCTATTTTTGTATTTTCTATTCTCATTGTCTGGGTCTGCAGGATCCTTGGAGCTGGGTGAAACTTCTGCATCTTTAATTCCCTGCACATAGCATCTTTTAACAGCTTCAAAACATCACCCCTATTTTTTTTAAAAAAAGATCTCTTTACTTATTTGTGAGGTAGAATTAGAGAGGGGGAGAGGGAGAGGTCAAGGGAGAGGGGGAAAGAGAGAGAGAGAGAGAGAGAGAGAGAGAGAGAGAGAGAGAGAGAGAAAATCTTCCATCTGCTTGTTCACTCCCCAAATGTCCACAACAGCTGGACTTGTGCCAGGCCAAAACCAGGAGCCGGGAACTTCATCTGGGTATCCCATGTGGGTGGCAGGGACCCAAGGACTGGGGCCATCTTCCACTGCTTTCTCAGGCACATTAGCAGGAGCTGGATGAGAAGTGAAGCAGTTGGGACTTGAACCAATGCCCAGATGGGATGCTGGCATCCCAGGTGGCAGCTTAACCAGCTACACCACAATGCCAGCCCCCACCCTTATTTTTAATATTAAAAAATGGCAAGGTTTTCATGTTAAAGGAGTTATCTAGTCACATCAAGTCTACTTTCCGGGTTGGACTACAATAAGCTGTGGAGGTAGCAGCTCTTTGTCACCGTGGTGGCTTGGGCTGGGATGGAATGGAAATGACTTCTGATACTGCCACTTCCTGAGCAGATGACTGTGGGTAAACTGGCTGGCCTTGTGGCATCCCTGTTCCTTGTCTATAAACAGGGATGTTGGGATTAACTTCATAGAGTCTTGGCGCTCAATGAGCCCAGGGCCAGCACAGGCACACGCCGTGGATTCCCTTCACAGTCTGCATCACCCTTGAGTTACTAAATACAGAGAGTACTTCCCACCTGGGAGCCCCCCCCCCAGAGGGCACCAACCTTGCTTAGTCAGGGGAGTCAGATGAATGCATGATCAGTCTCGCCCTGCACCTGTAAGAGTGCCTGTGGGAGTGGGTGTTGTGGTGCAGTGGTTAAGCCACTGTCTGGGGTGCCCACATCCCATCTTGGAGTGCTGGTTCTAGCTCCCTGCTAATGCATTCTGGGAGGCAGTGCTGGGGCCAAGTACCTGGGCCCCTCCTACCCCTGCAGAAGATCCTGAGGAAGCTCCTGGCTTCTGGCTTCAGCACCAGCTGTTGTGGGCATTTGGAGAAGTGAACCAGTGGATGAAAGATTGGTTTCTGTCTCTCTCCCCGCCATCACCCCATGTCTCTTTTGCTTTGCCTTTTGAATACATGAAAGTAAATAAATGAATATTTTTAAAAAGTGCCTGGTGGGTCGAGTTCTTCCTCCCCCTTTCCTTGCTTTGAAGCACCTTTCCCCTCTGTTATCTGCCCTGCCTCTTTTAGCTCTCCCTCTGTCTTCTTCTCTCTGCTCTGCTCACTCCCCCTCCTTCTCCCTTCTGCTCCCTCCTCTTATGTTGAACAGGAGGACCATATAATATGTGCTGATATGACTCTGGATATGTTTTCCTTTTAAAATTTATTATTTATTTTGTTCATTTGAGAGAGAAAGAGTGAGGGAGAGAGAGAAAGAGAAAGAGAGAGAGAATATCATAGAGAGATTCCCCCATCCACTGGTTCACTCCCCAGATGGCTGTACCAGGCCAATGCCAGGAATCTGGAACTTCATCCAGGTCTCCCATCTGGATGTCAGGATCCTGATTACTTGAGCCATCACACCTGGCATCTCCCAAGGTGTGCAGTAGCAGGAAGCTGGAAGGGACAGTGGAGCAACTGGATCCCAGACCTGGACCTTGCCAGATATGCAATGTGGACATCCCAAGTGGCAATGCAGCTGCACCACCAACCCCCTGCCCCCTCCTTTGTTTGTCTTTAAAGTGATGGTGCTCCAGGCCGGGAGCACCCGCCTCTGGGGTCTCAGTGGAATCTCTAAGATGCAACCTGAAAGAGTTCTCCACTGCCATTCATTGTTAGAGACTCAGCAACTGACTGTGGCAGCCCCACAGTGCAGGGCATGCAGGAAGAACAATCAGACACAGAGCTGGGACATGGGTGGGGCTGAAAATGGCACAGTCTCAGAACGAGAAAGCTCCTGGACAGGGTTTCACCATGAGCCTCATGTGCTGCCCAGGGAGAGACAAAGGCAGACCTGGCATGCTGACGGCTGGCCTTCCACACCAGTCCTTAGGCACGCACTTTTCTTCCATCTGTCATCTTCCTCAGTCTGGCTAAGAACTCAGCCAATGAAGTGTTGTAGGGGTACAGTGAGCCCCTTGCGTATCTGTCTCCTGCATTCAACAACTGTGAATGTTTTGCCAAATTTGCCCTTTTTTTTCCTGCACCATTTCTTTTCTTTTTTTTTTTTTTTGACAGGCAGAGTGGACAGTGAGAGAGAGAGACAGAGAGAAAGGTCTTCCTCTGCCATTGGTTCAACCTCCAATGGCCACCGTGCCCGGTGCGCTGCGGCCAGCACACCGTGTTGATCCGATGGCAGGAGCCAGGTACTTCTTCTGGTCTTCCATGGGGTGCAGGGCCCAAGTACTTGGGCCATCCTCCACTGCACTCCCAGGCCACAGAAGAGAGCTGGACTGGAAGAGGGGCAACCGGGACAGAATCCGGCGCCCCGACCAGGACTAGAACCCGGTGTGCCGGCACCGCAAGGTGGAGGATTAGCCTAGTGAGCCGCGGCGCCAGCCTCCTGCATCATTTCACAGAAATTTCCATCATCATTAAACCTTAACTCTGGACACTTCTGCACGTATCTCCTAAAAATAAGTTCCTTCTCCCACCTGGCCACAATACCCTGTTCACACCTGAGAAGATTGATAATACCCAACATCATTGAAACACAGTTCACTCAGGCACTCCCAGTTGTCATCCAAACATCTTTTGTGGCTTTTTTGTTTAGATCAGGATCCAGTTACATTTCATACACTGAAATACTCACTTTTATTTAAGGAGGTGGAAACCAAAGTCTCCCTTCTGCCTGACACAAATAAACTTATGGATATGGCTCCACAACCAGTGGGCAGTGAACTTGAGACTCTTGGCCGTGGCTGTGGGAATCCAAGTCCACAGTTCCCTATATATGATTTTATGGGCCAAGGTCACAGAACTTTAGATCCCAGCCTAGGGCTACTGGACTTCTATTTAAAAACAAACAAACAAACAAAAAAAAAAACAAAAACAAAAAAAAAACCACTATGGTTTGACCATTCAACCTAAAATGTTTCAATGCCAAAACTGCAGGCCTAGTGTCAGAACACAGGTCCAGGAATCTCAGGTCTCAGAGGAGGATTCTCTCTGCCACACTGCTGAGCTCATGGGCTGGGAACTGAGGACCCACAGAGCTGATCTGGGGGTGGTGGGGACACCGAAGAGGACCTGAGTCCTTAGGAGCTTTCAGGTGAGCTGCTGTGCCTCTGGGTTCCATCCTCTGCAGGCCCACATGTTCAAACGCACAGCAAGGATGAAATAATTCTACCATGAGCATTCACAACAGGTTGAGCCCATGACCAGCACTGGGCGTCTGTGTCTACTAGGGCCATGTAGTGGGGGGGGGGGTACGGTGCGCCCCGCTACCCCTGACCTCCATTGTATCACCTCCATCTGAGTGGATGATGTGCTTGCACAATGGCCTCATCCACGTGGAACCTGATCGCAAGTTCCCATTGCATCCACACACTCATCTGGCTGTGAATTCTTTTTTTTTCTGACAGGCAGAGTGGACAGTGAGAGAGAGAGAGACAGAGAGAAAGGTTTTCCTTTACTGTTGGTTCACCCTCCAATGGCTGCTGCGGCCTGCACACCGCGCTGATCCGAAGCCAGGAGCCAGGTGCTTCTCCTGGTCTCCCATGGGGTGCAGGGCCCAAGTACTTGGGCCATCCTCCACTGCACTCCCGGGCCACAGCAGAGAGCTGGACTGGAAGAGGAGCAACCGGGACAGAATCTGGCTCCCTGACTGGGACTAGAACCCGGTGTGCTGGCACCGCAGATGGAGGATTAGCCTATTGAGCCGCAGTGCCAGCCCGGGCTGTGAATTCTATTGGGTTCTATTCACTCTTGATCTGTTGAGTGTGCAGGATAAATGCAGCCAGTTCAGCCCCAAGTCAGATCCTCCTTTACAGCCTGTCAATAGCCAGGTTCCCACAGTGGCAAGGGTCCTCATTCTCAGCTCCATGGAACCAACCCTGGCCCAGGTGGGACACCTTTAGCACTTGGAGGCTTCTACTTGAAATAGTGAGTGATTAAATTTAGCTATCCGGGATGCACAGTATTTGGGAGAGAGAAAGACCAAAAGTGGAGCAGAGGCCTTGATTCTCCACCTGCCGGTCCCTCCCAGGTTATCTGGGACACACAGCAGCCATGGGAAGGCGCTGCACCCAGCCCCATGCTCCCTCTTACCTTCTGACAAGCTAACTGGGGGCTGTGCTGCCTCGGAGATGAGCCTGGGGTCCATCCGGCTTTCTCACCAGGAAGTTGGGAACTCAGGGGCTTCAGGACCATGAGTTCTGCCTCTGTTTGTCTTCCTGTCCTCTTGCGGCTGCTGTCTTGCACAGTGGGTCACAGGTACTCAGAGAGACAAAGCATGGGATCGACAGGCTTGAGAGCCAAGAGCCATGGGCCTAGGGACCCAGCGTGAGGGAAGGTGGACCAGAAACCGTAAGTGTCATGCAGGCTTCTTGCCTGGAGCTGGAGACTGAACGTGGGCATCTGTGTCTGAAGACTGGGGCGTCCTCCTGCCCCAGCACAGTGGGAATGAAATTGGGCCATGGGAGACTCCCTATCCCCTCAAGGTTTGGGGAGCCTCCCTCTTGGGGGTCTGTGTGGGGACTTGATCCAAGAGAAGACAGAGCTTCTCACATGTCAGGATCTTCCCCCACATTGCCTGGGCACCACAGGGGCCTGGGCAGGTGCTTCTGTCCCCAGGTGGCTCCAGCTGTCCTCTGAACCCAGCACTCAGCATCCAGCCAGGGTGCATCACCTGCCAGGAGGAGCAGGGGGAAGCCAGGCAGCCTCCAGGACACCTGCTCTCAGGCAGCTGATTCCTCAGTGGGAAGATAGGGCCAGACGGCTTCTCTCCAAATGTACCCTCAAGTGTGGTTGGCCTCGTTGCTTCCAGAGGCGAGAGCACACAGGGGGCAGGCTGCACACAGCCACACACATCACACAGCACACCCACACCGGACACACAGCATGTACGCACACCACACGCACACACACACACACACACACACATACAAATAAACAGTCAAAGGGGCTGGCGCTGTGGCACAGTGGGTTAAAGTCCTGACCTGAAGTGCCAGTATCCCATATGGGTGCCAGTTCTAGTCCTGGCTGCTCCCCTTCTGAAATAACTCTCTGCTATGGCCTGGGAAAGCAGTAGAAGATGGCCCAAGCCCTTGGGCCCCTGCACCCATGTGGGAGACCCAGAAGAAGCTCCTGGCTCTTGGCTTAAGATCGGCACAGCTCTAGCCATTTCAGTCATTTAGGGAGTGAACCAGCAGATGGAAGATCTCTCTCTCTGTGTCTCTCTCCTCTCTGCCTCTCCCTCTCTGTAATTCTGCCTTTCAAATAAATAAATCTTAAGAAAGAAACGCAGCCAACAGGAAACTATTTTGCTGAGGCAGCTGCCAGAGAAAAACAACTTTCAAAGAGCGCCTCAGCCAGATTTTGTCACCGTGTCCCTGTGAGTCATCTTCATCTTCAGCGAGTGTCACTAATGCTGCTGAGGAAGGCAGGGTGATGGAATGGGCAGACAGCCCCATGGTCACTCCCAGGTTACGCGACACCCTGCACGTGGAAGCAATCTCCTCCTTGGACCCGAGACAAACATTCAATTTGTCTGAACGGAGAGTCAGGTTTCCTTTCTTCTGATGCTATGTCTACATGAAAAATGTGTTGGCTTTGAGAGGCCCGATGGCAGAAGCCCACACAGAAGTCCATGCTGTCTTGGGGTCCTAGCAAGGCTGGTGACACTGACACTTGTTCAGCACCTCCCAGAAAGTCGGCCACTAATTGCTCAGTGCACCTCCCCCCACCCCACCCCTCCCCTGTCCTGGCTCTCAGTGGCTGACTGTTCCTCTGAGGCTCTGTGGTCCCAGGGCGGCAAGCATCCTTGGTCACAGGAGAGGCCCTGGGCCCACCCTTCAGTGCAGTGGGGGTGGGGTGGGGGAGTGCAGGAGCTGGAAGAAGTCTCCTTGGGGTGCCCCGAGCTTCTGCAAGGAGGAGGTCATGGGTGGGACACACCCGAGGCTGGAGAAGAAGCTGGACTCCCAGCAGGGATTTTCTCTGAGCAGAATCTGAGGCCTCGATCTCTTTCCTGTTGCTGGTTTGTGACTGGCCTGGCAAAGCCACCTACCCACTGCGGCTGCTTCAGGACCAAAACGGGGTCCAGCACCACCTCTCCTGGCTCCCCAGGGGGCACTCTGCAGTGGAGCTGCTTGGAGGGCACAAAACACTCAGTCCTTCTCCACTTCCTGACTGCTTCAGAGCAGCAAAGAAACGACACGAAAGTCAGAACGACAAGGTTATGGGGCAGGGCACACAGTAAGGGAGGGGGGCAAGGAGACAGAGCAGTTTGACCCGAGGAGACCACAAGGAGCTGCCTGCTCACCCGAGGGCTGCACACACGCCCACAGCAGCCCCTTGAGGCACACTTTCACAGGACAAAGTGGCCACCTTCATGAAGCCACCTCTCCCCCACCTCTGCTGTCTCAGTAGCCCGTGCCTCCCGCCCCGTGCCTTCTCTTCTGCCCTGAGAAAAGTAGCTCAGAGCTGCTCTGTAAAAGGCATCGGGGCATCCATTAGAAAAGAGTGGGTGGAGGCCTGGGAGGTGGAGGGGATTTCTATGCTCTCCAGAGAATTGGTCTCATGGCTAATCCACCTGGAACCAGAGAGGCGAGAGAGCAGGACTTCCTCTTGCTTTAAAAGTGTTTGCTTATTTGAAGCTGAGGCAGGGGGATCTTTCATCCATTGGATCTACCCTCAAATGCTTGCAGTAGCTGGTCTCCCACATGCATAGCAGTGACCTCAACTACCTGGGCCATTACCAGCTGCCTCCTAGGGTCTGCACTAGCAGGATGATGGAATCAGGAGCCAGAGGTGAGTATTGAACCAAGCACTCACATACAGGATTCGGATATCCTAATCCACGTCTGTTATGTTGGGCACCTGCTCCAGACAGCTGGACTTCTGTGGGGGTGTGTGGCAGAGTGCCAGTTCGAGTCCTGGCTTTGCATCTGATCCAGCTCCCCGCTAATGTGCCTGGGAAGGCAGCAGGGGTTGAACCAAGTGCTGGGGTCACTGCTACCCATATGGGAGACCCAGATGGAGATCCAGATGCCTGGCTTCAACATGGTTCAGCACTGGCCATTGTGGCTATTTGGGGAGTGAACCAGCAGATGCAAGATTCTCTCTCAATCTCTCTCTCTCTCTCTCTCTCTCTCTCTCTCTCTCTCTCTCATTCTGCCTTTCAAATAAATAAATAGATAAATCTTTAGGGAAAGGAAAGCAGGACTTCTGTTAGAATAGGAGGGGGCTTTTCCAGCCCAGGGAAGAAGGACATTTATGTCTGAGGATGTGTTGACTCTCCGGGATGTGTCAAAAGGAGAAGATCTGTAGCAGCCCTGTGGTCTGCTCCATGAGTGGGGGCAGCCTCTTTTCCTGGCTGGCATGGAGTGGGTGGGAGATTGGGGTTGCAGTGAGCTTTTGCAGAGGGGAATGGGCTTCTCTGAGCACCCACCCTCTGGGATGCACACGGACACCCTGTTCAACCAGCACAGCTGGGATGCAAGTTTGGGTCAGACCTAGCAGAGTTCCGTCCTCCTGGGAAAGGCTACACTGCTTGTGCAGTCTGGCACCTGTTTCCAGAAGGTGCTGATGCTGAGCTGTGCCAGGGTCAAGCTTGGAGGAGCACCCTTCCTGTTCTCTTTGCAGGGCCAACCAGTATACAGCTGCACTGAAATCAGAAAATTCGGAACAGATCAAAATTCAGAGCTAAACTTTTTTTTCAAATGGAAGACTTCCCAATCTGCAGAATGAAGTGACTGAACTTGGCAGACAAAGTGAGAATAAAGAGGTTTCTCATTGGAAGAGGAAATGGCTTCTGAGTGATGTGGGAGGAGCAAAGGGAGGAGCTGCACCTGTTCGGGAGTTTCTGCCATCTTTTTTCCGTCTCTGGCAGGGCTGCTGCTGGTGTTGACTTCAGCTTGCTGCCCACAGAGGTGGTGATGTGTCAGGATCCCCAGGCCTCAGAGGATCCCAGGTGGGGGCTCAGCAGTGCCAGTTACCCAGCTACCGTCTTGGTTGGGGTAGGGGCCAAGGCAGTCACTCAGTGACCAGAGCTGTGCATCACCTCCTCGTGCAGAAGAGGCCCTGCTCGTGTTTGCTTTCTCCAGCTGCCACAACATTTGCTTGGGGATGGTGGCATTCCCCTGGTGAAACTCACAGATGCCTCGGGAGGGTATGTGAGGGGGCCTGGCTATGAGTGATGGAGTTTGGCTAATTGGCAGAGCAGCCCATGTCACCTGTTGATGTCATGATCTAAACAGTCTTCACATACACCCAGCTTTCTGCAGTCTCACTACACTGACTTAGTTCAGGCTGGAAGTTGTGCAAAAAATTTAACATACCTTAGGATTTTTTGAGTGTAAGCAATGGAAACTTAGGGAGAGAGAGAGAGAGAGAGAGAGAGAGAGAGAGAGAATGAATCAATCAATCATGTTCTCCCTCCTCATGGAATGCAAACTTAAGGCTAGGCTTGGGCTTCAGGAGTGGAAGGAGAGCCTGGGGCAGTGCAGAGCCCCAGCCAGTCCTTGCTGGTGACCTCTCTGCTCTCTTTCTTCTGCACTGTTTGCCTCATTTCCTGCAGAATAGCTCCTCCATGCTCTAGTTAGTCTGGCAAATCAGACCTGTAGCTAGCAGGTCACAGTCCAGTGCCCCCAGGAAATGGAAGTAACTTTCTCTGGTTCCTAGTGCCTGGTGCCAGGGCACGGGACCCACTGGCAGCTCAGGTCAGGTCCTCTGGCAGGGCTGGGTCAGCAGAGTGCCTGGGATATCCAGGCGATATAAGAGTTTCCATTTCTGCACTTGGATGGAATTAATAGATAACTAATGTCTGGGACAATGCCCCAGGGGACTTTCTGCCCTCACTCTCTCTTGCTCCCTACACGACTCTCCAAGGGTTCCTCTGCTTCTGCACCCAACTGGCCTCATTTGCTGAAAAGAGGTTTCCTGCCCCCTCAGTACTAGCAGCAGAG
Organism: Oryctolagus cuniculus; assembly: GCF_051225735.1. NCBI lineage: Eukaryota > Metazoa > Chordata > Mammalia > Lagomorpha > Leporidae > Oryctolagus > Oryctolagus cuniculus. The sequence goes on from NC_142881.1 coordinate 77,326,995, forward strand.
GAGGCTAAGCATCTTAACCTCCTCTGGCCAGGGACCCCCACCGCTCTCCTTTTGTGTTTGCTCTTTGGCTCAGGCTTTGCACAAAATGCTCTTTTCTCCCACCTACTCTGTGCTCAATTTGCAGACACTCAGCTCAGACACACCTTCTCATGGGCAGCCCACCCCAGGGACAGGAGCTGCCTCTGCCCTCTGCCACCTGTTGTCCCACCCGACAAGGTCCAGATGGCTCCAGAGTTCAGCCTGGTGTCCAGGTGTCTCTCTACTGCAGTGGAACTTGCCGGGCTCCCATGGGAGCTGATGGGCTGTGCCCCTTGGGAAACATCGACTGACTTTGTAGGAAGACAAATGCAGGAGCTATGGTGTCACTTGTGGTCCTGGGTGACAGCAGGGGACAACAAGGAGAGGAAGGGACAGTACTGCTTTTCCCATGCTCTGGGTGCTCTGGGACCCCTGCACTCAGGCCAATAGGGGCTGTGGGGGGTTTTTGGTGCCTCCAGTGGGCTCCTTTCAAGCTGCCTGGCCATTCGGAGGCTGCACTGCTGAGTGCTGTGGACAGGCTGGGGAGGGGAGGCTCGGACTCAGGCTGCCCCGGTGCTGTGTCCTGGGGAATTCAGGTGAAAGGAGAGGGAAGAACAGCAGGGCAGGGACAGCAGACCCAGCCACCCACGCGGGTCGTTGGGTTTTTCCTGGCGCTCGCTCCTTCTGCTGCCAGGCACCAGGCAGGCTCTGCAGAACGCGGCCACCCTGCAGCCCCATGCCCTTTGAAGTGCACAGGAAATGGGCAGCGGTGCGGGGTGCAAGCCGAAGCTGGGCTTTTGGTGTTTTTGCCCTTCTTTGCAAAGTGATGCATGGCTATTGTGGAAAATTGTGAGATACAGAAAAGTCAAAAGAAGAACAAAACAGGCAAGCAGGAGTCCATCGTCCAGAAATAACCACGGCTAGCAGTTGGTGACTTTCCTTTCTGGCTTTTTCTCCACTGACTTTTTTTTCTCATTTCTGATCACGTGCTATGCATGCAAAAATCTGTCCTTTATTATTTGTTTTACACACATACATTTAGTTCTATGGCCATAAAATATGATTTTAAGGGCTCCATAATCTTTTATTTCCAAAGGAGCTACTTTTGACTGAATGTTAACTGATTGGGATTTTTCAGTCAGTGCCACCACCACGCTCAGGCCTTGAAGAATGGGGAGGTGGCCAGGGCCCACTGGGTCAGGCACGGAGTGCAGTGGGGATGTGGAGAGAATGGCTGAGGTCCTACATCCACAGGCCATGTCCTGGTGGTGACCCTGAATGAGACCAGCCAGGAGAGCTGATACAGAGGAAAGAGCACAAGTCTGAGTTGCAGGCAGAGGTAGGTTTGCATTCTGTCTGTCACTGTTACTGGATGTTACCCACACCTTCTGGGCCTCAGTATTCTCATATGAAATATGGGCTGATAAATAAATGCCTCCAAGCACTGCACTGAAAACATCAAGTAAGGCACCATGGAACAGATAGCATAGATGGTGTAAAAGAGTAAATATACAGGGCCAGTGCTGTGGTACAGCCCATATGGGAGCCGGTTCAAGTCCCGGCTGCTCCACTTCCAATCCAGCTCTCTGCTATGGCCTGGAAAAGCAATAGAAGATGGCTCAACTCCATGGGCCCCTGCACCTGTGTGGGAGACCTGGGAGAAGCTCCTGGTACCTGGCTTTGGATCAGTGCAGCTCTGGCTGTTGCGGCCAATTGGATAGTGAACCAGTGGATGGAGACCTCTCTTTCTCTCTCTCTCTCTCTCTGCCTCTCCTCTCTCTATGTAACTCTGATTTTAAAATAAATAAATCTTTGAAAAAGTAAATATACATGAAATGTGTAATATGTGCCATAGGATATAATTTTATCCTATATTCTATAGAATATGGGAAACATGATATTAAGAAGTGGCAGAATATGAAGGTATCTTAGCAAGTTGGCAGAAAAATGAAATTAAAAGATAAGTGTAGGGCTGGCATTTTGGCTGCTCCACTTCCAATCCAGCTCCCTGCTAATGGCTTGGGAAGGGCAGCGGAGGATGGCCCAGGGGCTTGGATCCCTGCTACCTACATGAGAGACCTGGAGGAAGCTCCTGGTTCCTGGCTTCATGACCTGGCTCAGCTTTGTCCTTTGTGGCCATCTGGGGAGTGAGCTAGTGGATGGAAGAGCTCTCTATGTAACTCTTTCAAATAAGTAAATAAATCTTTAAAAAAAGTAAGTCTAGGGGCAACATTTGTCCCACACCCCGTATGGGAGTGCCTGAGTGCAATCCTCAGCTCCAGCTCCCAAGTCTGGCTTCCTGCCAATGCAGACCCTGGGAGGCAGCAGATGTTGGCTCAACTGATTGGATTCCTGCCATCTACAAAGGAGATCTGGATTGAGTTTGTGGCTCCCAGCTTCAGCCCCAGCCCCAGCCCAGCCCTGAGCATTGCAGGGAACATTTTGGGAATGAACCAGAAAATGAATGATCCCTCCCACCCTCCCTTCCTTCCTTCCTTCCTCTCTTGGCCTCTCAAATAAAATAAGGGAAAAATAATCAGTTCATTTTAGTGCAATACATTTTGAAACCCCTGCATCATCTTTCATAACAGACATTTTCTGTGAACTTTTGGAAGACTTGTCATATGCCTGGATTTCAATTTTTTTTTTTGCATTAAAATTGCCTTTTAACTCCACTTCCATGAGCAGTTTGGAGACCCCTCCCACCTGAAGGACTCGGAACAGCACCTGGCATGGGAAATACTTGCTATTCCCTGCTAGGCCATGGGGGGCTCCTGCTGGACTTGGTGAATGGCTGGGGGCTGGGCTGGGCTGGCAGCAGCACCGTGCAGTGGAGCAGACGCAGAGAGGAGGAGAGTCAGAGAGCCCCAGCAGTGAGCGTCGCAGAGCCTTGTGTGCAGAGCTCAGTCAAGCCCCCAGCAGCTCCGTGAGCAGGAAGGGGTCTGGGGGTTTCCTGGTGTCCTCACCCCTTCCTCCCAGTTCATCTCCCACTAGGCCCTCTACAGACTGGACCTGTATTTTGCTATGGGCTCTCTGAAAGGCTGGGAAAGCGCTGACACACGTATTTGCTTCTGTCTAATGGCAGAGGGGCAGGGTTGCCCTGGTGCATGCTGGAGGAACTGTCCACACAAATAAACACCGTCACCAGACTTCTCCCTATGGAATGAGGGCACTCGGGGTCGGCGAGGCTCCAGCACAGAGATGGGCTTCCAGGCTCCTCATTTGCCTAGTGCCAGCTTCCTGCAGAGGGGACTGTGGAGAAGATTGGCCTGAACCATGGCTGTGTCCGCCATTCCTGGTGTGTCCTCGGCCAGTTCACTTACCTTTCTGTCAAATGGGTGCAACCCCACGTAGGTGGCAAGGCTTTTGTGTGGACTAAATAAAAGTAAAGTATCTTGGACAATCATTTACTCTCCTGCTTCTTCCTCTCTCTGTCCAAGAGATACATTGTTGGCCCATAACCCTTAGGCTGTCACATAAGCACACATGTGCACAAAATGCATGCATCTGCAAGCATGTCCCACACACGGTCACACATATCAAAGCCCGTGTGCACACACACAGGCACGCAAGGCACTCAGTGCATGGATGCCCAGACATGCACACACATGGGTACTTCACAGAGTTGGTGGAAAAATGAAATCAAAAGACAAGTTTTCTTTGGTGTAAAAAGTTTTTGAAGTTCCTGCAGTGCTTTCTTAATATGCATTTTTCATGAACCTTTTGAAGACTTCTTGTATGCATGGGTTTCAATTTTTTTTTGCACCAAAATAAACTTATCTTTTAATTCAGTTTTCCATGAACTTTCTGAAGCCCCTTCTGCACATGGGTGCATGACTATAGGCATGTTCACAGACACATGTGCAAAGATGCAAGCATGCAAACACACATGCATGTATACATGTGCACACCCACATACAAACACACACATGCATGCATGCACACACGCACACACATGCCCTGTAGTTTGCACTCATTGGCCTACTCAGCTCCCTAATCGCGTCATGCATTTTCTCACTTGTGAGCTTTGGAAGCTTCTCTCTCCCCCCTCCTTCACCCCATAAATCTGTTCTCCTGCAGGATCCACGTCAAATGTCACACCATCCGTGGGGCATTTCCTGGCATCCAATGCAGACCTGCTGCTTCTCCTTGTCCCCAGGAAACAGCCAGTGACCTGGGGGATTTGTCTTACTCAGCTGTGATCTCTCTATCTCTCTCTCTTTTTTAAAATTTGTTTTATTTTGCTGGCGCCGTGGCTCAACAGGCTAATCCTCCACCTAGCGGCACCAGCACACTGGGTTCTAGTCACAGTTGGGGTGCCAGATTCTTTCCCAGTTGCCCCTCTTCCAGGCCAGCTCTCTGCTGTGGCCTGGGAAGGCAGTGGAGGATTGTCCAAGTACTTGGGCCCTGCACCCCATGGGAGACCAGGAGAAGCATCTGGCTCCTGCCTTCAGATCAGCGCGGTGCGCCGGCCACAGTGCGCCAGCCGTAGCAGCCATTTGGGGGGGGATGAACCAATGGAAGGAAGACCTTTCTCTCTGTCTCTCTCTCTCACTATCCACTCTGCCAGTCAAAAAGAAATTTGTTTTATTTATTTGAAAGACAGAGTTACAGAAAGGGAGAGGCAGAGAAAAAGGTATTCCATCTTCTGGTTCACTCCCCAGATGGCTGCAATGGCCAGAGCAGCACCAATCCAAAGCCAGGAGCCAGGAGCTTCTTCCAGGTCTCCCACGTGGGTGCAGGCTTTCCCAGGTGCACTAGCAGAGAGCTGGATCAAAAATGGAGCAGCTGGGATTAGAACCAGTGTTTATATGAGATGCTCCTGTTGCAGGAGGCGCTTTACCTGCTGCACCACAGCACTGGCCCCTAAGGACCTCTTTATAGTTTTTTTTTTTTTAAAAAACTTTATTAATTTGAGAGGTAAAATAACAGAGAGAGAGAGAGAGAGGGAGAGAGAGAGAGAGAGAAAGGTCGTCCAACCTCTGGTTCACTTCCCAGATGACTGCAATGGTCGGAGCTGGGCCAATTCAAAGCCAGAGCCAGGAGCTTCTTCTGGGTCTCCCACAAGGGTGCAGGGGCCCAAGGACTTGAGCCATCTTCCACTCAATTCCCAGGACACTATCAGGGAGCTGGAATGGAAGTGGAGTAACTGTGACTCGAACCAGTGCCCATAGGGGATGCCAGCCTCTGCCACATGCAGAGGCTTAACCTACTATACCACAGTGCCGGCCCCTCTCTTTACACTCTTAAAATTTACTGGCGTCCACCAAAATTTTGTTCATGTGAGTTCTACCTGTTAATATTTACCATGTTAGAAATTAGAGCAGAGGCATTTCCTGTGTATTTATTTATGAACTCATTAAAAATAAAATAAGCCCATTACTTCTATCTGCAAACCTTTTTAATAACTATTTTCTCATGTAAAAATTTCATAAACATGGCATTGCTTTAGGTTTTTGCTCCTTCCCCTAATGCCTGGCTGTTGAAGGACAGCAGGGCTCTCCTCTCTGCCTCTGCAATCATAGCAGTGGATTTGATAGGATAAAGTGTGCACCTGCCCTGTCAACCCTCAGCTCTATCCTGCACCAGGTCACTCCTGGAAAACCCACTGCATGCTCAAGTGACAGTGAGCGTGATGGAGCCAGGTTGTCCCTGAGCAATGTGATGGGAGAGTTATGAGTTCACAGGTCCCCTGAGAGGGTCATGGGCAACTCGTGGGTCCCCGGGTCAGTGTGAGAAGCAGTGGATGAAATCACATGGGAGTCTTGGTGTTGGATTGTTTCTCCCTCCAGTGGAGACTGACAGCCACCTTAGTCTTGACCTTGACCCTCCAACACTGTGGGCTTGTTGCTCTCTGAGGGGCTGATGAAGCTGCAGGCCCTTGATGTGCTGTGAGGCCCCTGAAGACTGCAGGGTGAATGTCCTCCCAGCCTTGTCCTGCTCACACTGTTCTGGTTACTTCCTCTTAAATACATCTGGATCACGTGACGCCCAGCAACTGAGCAAAGCTGGTATCTTTCGTCTGGCATTTGAGGCTCTCTGTCTTTCCAATAGCGTCTAGTTCTTGACTTCTCTGCCCCCCACTCTGGGCTCTCCCCAAACCAACCATGCACACCCTTCTCTTGTACTGAAGGTCCTAGGCTAAGCCCCCCTCTCTGTACTGAGTCTGCTGCGCAAGGCCTGGGAATGTGGACTTGTGCATTACCACCTTGCCTTTGGGACAACTCCCAAGCATTCTTTGGATTTTGGACCCCACAGCACTTCTCATCCTTGGGCTGCATGGCCCTGCCTCCTCTTTCCTGCCACAGCCATTAAACATGCCCAGAGTAGCACTTTGCCCATCTTGCACAGTAATTATGCAATGCTTGTTAATGCCCCCAGTATCACACCTGAGTATTAGCTGACTGGCGTGAGCCTGTGCTGGGAGCCACTGCCCCTGGCAGAGCTGGTTCTGCACTACCCTGTGATGCTTGGGGCAGGTAGAATTGCAGACCACAAGATGTCAGTGTTGTCTCAGCTACAGAGGAGTGGCCAGGGCCGTGGCTCCCATGCCTTGCCTTGCCTGGTCCTAGCAGAGCTGAGTGCTGCCAGGAGCTGATGGGGTTAGACAAACATTCCTCCAGCTGCTGTCACTTGGGAGGGAAGAGAACCATAGGGTGAGGGTGGAACCGCATCAAGAGGGAGGAACTCGTAGGGGCTGAGCCGGTGCATGGTCTCAGGCTACACTCCATGTGACAGATGGATTAACCAAGTTGGAACAGGTACAGAAAGGCCACTTATTATCCTGCCAGATATCCAGCTGAAAGCACTGTGGGGTCAGCAAGGGCCATTCAGTGGGTTTGGCAGAGCCAAATTTAAACAAAATGTGTGTGTCCACATGTAATCTTTTGTCCGAGCTGTAAGCTAGCATCCGGCAGAGTAGGAGCCACTGACTACCTTCCTCTGTTGTCTCAGGTGTCTGTGGGAAACCACAGGGGCTTGGTCTGTCCAGGCTCTGCACCCCTGTGGTGGCGGGAAAGGTGAGGGGTGTCCCAGGCTTGTCCCAGCCTCCAAGCCTCGCACTCCGCATTTCCCCTGGCTGAGCTGCCTCAAGGAACACTGAGCCACCTGCTTCCCAGATGCAGCTTCTGCCCTGTGATCTGTGTCTGCTGCAAGGCTGCCTACAGGTGTTTCTTCTCACCCTACGCGGGAGACCCAGATGGAGCTCCTGGCTCCTGGCTTCTGCCTGCTCCAGCCTCGGCCTTTGTGGGCAACTGGAGAGTGAATCAGCAGATGGAAGATCTCTCTCTGTCTCCACCTCTCTCTGTAACTAACTCTGCCTTTGAAATAAATGAATCTTTTTTAAAAAGTTAAAATTCCTTCGAAAGAGGTTTTAAATTTTGAATGGCAAACATCAATGCCCAATAAATCTAATTTTCCTCAAATTTTTTTTTAGGCAAAACTTTTGCTGGCCTGGATGCCGTCCGTGGACCTCTTCCCTTCTATTCCAGATCCTAATGTGATATTTCCCAGAAGGCCCCTCACCTCAAGGTCTCACAGGTGCTGGGATTTTGTGCAGATCCTGTTGAAAAACATCATTTCCACAATAAAGTCTGGGGTGATTGTATTATTTAAGATCTTCTAAAGGCATCACAGATGACTTATTGATTCTTTAAAATTAAAATTAAGAAGAGAAAGAAATCTCTACAATTATTTGTAATTCACCAGATGTGAGGACGCGGGGGCTGCTGAAGCAAGAGCCTCAGTGGGAGATGCTGGGGAAGGTTTTCAATGCAGAATCGATGAGACATAGGACAGTCATGAAAAGGTGAATCAGGATCTGAAACAGCCCTTTCCTCTGAGTCAGTTACACAGAAGCAGGGGAAGCATCCGAGATTTCACTGAACCGTGCGGCTAAGGCTGGGACTGGCAGTGAGGAGGGTGGGGACAGCAGAGGCAAAGGGACAGGGGTCCAGTGCCCATTGTCCCGGGGACTGGGCCAGGCATGCCAGAGTCACGGCTGTTCCCCTGTGCTTGAAATGTGAACACACGGACTTACCTCCATGGCTGTGGCCCTAAGCTCTTCCCATCTAGCTGGGTAGACTCCCAGAGATGAGCCCAGGAGGCTCGCATGGTGTTGGAGTACAGCCCACAGCACCACAGTGGTACTCACGTGTCACCCCCTCGCCTGCCAGGGTTTCCTCAGAACCGGAGCGGTTGTTGTGCATCTGGTTCCTATAAAGGCCCACAGGGACGGAATGACCAGTGATGTCACACGTCACTTTATAGGGCAGAGCACGGCCACTCAGAGAGCTTAAGTCCCACAGGATCACATGGCTGGTAGGTGTTGCAGCAGAGCCAGGAGTTGAACCGCAGGGTATGGCTCCGGAGGCTGTGCCCCTGACTCTGTGTTATGCTGAGTGGTGACGGTGCCATCGTCTGTGGGTGTGCACCTGGATCCTGAGGAGTGGAGATTTTCCAAGGAAGAAACATCAGGGTTTCACTTTCTTCTGGGAATGCAGTGCCCAGGAGGAGCTGGGTTACGCCCTTCACAGCGGAAGGGCCAGGTGCTTGCCTGAGCCTCTGTACATGCCAATGGGGCCCACCCTCATCCATCCTTTATGGCTCTATTTCTGGTTGGGCCCACAAAACCTAGAGAGGACACTGTATGTTACAGAGATGTGTGGGCGTGTGGGTGCATGCATGCGTGTGTGCATGTGCATCTGTGTCTGGGGGTTGTCGGGAGAGGCTCCCTGATAGCTGACATTTAGCTTAGCAGACAGAGATGAGCAGGAGACAACCTTGAGCATAAATTCAGGGCCAGGTGGTGAGGTCAGAGGGTGGGGTTGGGAAATGACATGTTGTGCCATCAAATGGAGCAAATCTTTCAGAATTGCTAGACAGTGAAATAGTCGCGTGTGAAGAGTTCAGGGTTACAGCCTCACATCCAGAGTCAAAGACTGGTGAAAAGCATGCAAGGAGGCAGCAGTGGAACCAGAGGGGGGACAGAGGAGGGTCTGCCAGCCTAAGTGAGCCTGCAGTGATGCGCTGCTGGAGTGAGTGTGTAGATCTAGATTGGCATCTGACCACACAGCCAAACCCTCCATCCTCTTTTCATCTGGGATAAATTTTACCAGGTAAAAGTCATTTACAACATGTCAATATGCTAAAGTTAACATCTACCTTGACAAAGCCCCACTCTTCCTCGATCTTCGGTGGTGGTCCAGTGAAATAGCTTTTCCCTTGAAGGGAAAGAGGTCTTGAGGCAGGTTTGCTAGACAGTGAGCTAGCATGATACTGAGAGACATTAGAAGCTTTATTCCCAAGCTTGCCATACAAATACCACAAAATCCAGAAGGCTAGAAATAGGGGGAGGAGCAGAGTGGGGAATTAGGCAAGGTAGCCAGGGCTGATGTGGTGTCCATGCAATCATCTTTCCACCCATCTACCCATCCATCCACCCATCCGTTCCTCCACCACCTGTTCAACCATCCATTCAGTTATCCACCCCCCAGTCTACCCATCCAGCCATCCACCCAACCACCCAACCATTCATACACCCATCCAATCTTCATTGAATGTGCCAAGTACTAGCCTTAGAGTTGGGAGCAAAGGGGTAAACAAGACAGGCATGATTTTGCTCCTATGCAGCTTACATCTAGCAGAGGGAGAAACACATTAACTTTGTCACCTCCATGGGTGTGGTCCTCCTTAGTGTGGTCAGGGAAGGCTTCCACAGAGTGACAGCAGTGAGCAGAGGGATCAGCTATTCAGGGTCTGGGAAGTGGATTCCAGCACGAAGGAGCCAGTGCAAGGCTGGGAATGAATGGAGCAGGCAACAGAGAGAGGAAATAAATGGCCAGAAGGCAGGAGCAGGGACTGAGGTGGGGAGCATCCACACAGCCCCTGACCTGAATTCCCCTCTAAGAGAGGTGAAGCTGGAAGATGCTGTGACCTCACTGCAGTGAGCTGATCTCTGTGGCTGTTTGTGGAGCATGGAATATGAGATGTGGTGAGAGAAGGAGACCAGGGCAGATGGGCTTGGAGAAGGAGACGCTGGTGCCTGCCCTGCAGTTTAACCTTGTCCAGGTTCTTGTTATTGAAGTGCTGCCTGGGTCAGTAAGGTGGAGCCTGCAGGAGCATGTGGCTGGGATGGAGAGACTGCTTACAGGTGGGGACAACCGAGCCTCCCCAAGCTGTGATGGTGAGAATGGGGAGGAAGGAATGGGTTGAAATGATGCACCTGGGGAAAAGGATTCAAAAGCCGCCCCTAAGGAGGACCTGAGCTGCTCAGGGAGTCTCCCTTTCTGTTGCACAGCCCAGGTGGAGGCAGGGCTAGGCTCTTCCCACAGCTGCTGTCACCCCTGTTCACCTGCCCAGTGCAGAGTGTGCTCCAGGAATGTGTGGGGAGACTGGGTCAGCTCTGTGTGACCAGCAGTGCTATGTGCTGCTCCAGGCCTCTCCTGCACCTGGCAGAGGTGAGAAAACTCCCCTTGCATGGGCTCCTGGGCATCTCCGGTGGTGGTGGTGGCATCTGGGGGTGTTGAGGACCCCGCGGGTGGTTTCAAAAAGAAGAAAGAAGCCAGCCATTTTCAAAGACACTCCAGTCCAGAGCTGGGCTCCCCCAGGCTTAAAGAGTGGGGCAGGCATCTTCATCCAAGTCTCTGTCTCCCTAGTCCCTGCTCTTCCAGTGCTTCAACCCCACTTAGGGGCTGGGGCCAAGCTTTTGATTCAGATTCACAATACATAGGAAGCCTTGAGAATGGAGGGCAAAGCCCAGGGGGCTCTTTTACTCAGCTTCCTGGGTAACTCAAGGCTTCACACCCTGGCCTTCTGTCAGGAATATTTTCCCATCCCAGAGCATGTGGAAGGGAGCTTAGTGCCTTGGTATTTCCCCAGGAATGGAAATGCAAGGACATGGGAGCAGGAGGGACCCAGGTAAGGTCTCCTTTGTTCTAATATGTAACAAGGAAAATGTATCTGTGTTTCCATGTTCTAGTCTCTGAGTAATTAAATACCATGTTATATTCTCCAAGATTAAAGAGTGACTTCACATCTGTGTCCAAGATGAATTACTACACCTTGAAAGCTGTGTAGGCTGTTATGAGGGGAGCAGTTGCACAGGGAGCACGAGGCTTGGAAGGCACAGCAAACCCAACAAGGCAGGAGGCACAGCTTTAAAACCAATTTATGAAGACAAGGAGGGTTTGAGGATGGGATACGGGACACCGTCCTGGAGCACAGAAATCCCAAGAAGGGAGATTTTTAGGAAAATTTAGGTTGGAAGCTCTTCTCTTATAGGTAGGACTGTCAACAGCCCTAATCCTCCACTCCTGTGTAGCAGCCAAGAGAAGGTGTTCTGTCTCAGATATCTGCAGAGTGCTTTGGAAGGAAGTTCCAGTAATTGCATGCATCTGTCTCTAACAAATGGAAAATGGAAATAGCTCAAGAAATAGACTCACACTTGCCGGAGTTAGCACTTGCAAGGCTAAACTCGAAGCAATTTTAGACACGGAGGATGAAGACTCTCAGCAGGAAGCGTATCGACTGCTGGTGGAGGAGAGCAACTCAGGAGAGACTGGTTAGAAGGGTGTGGGTTGCACTAGTGTGTTCAGCAAGATGTATTCTTGAGGTTCAGGCCTGATAGGTGGGTGCAAATCCAGGCATCATCACACTCATTTGACCAGTAAGGAATCCAATGTCCAGAGAAGCTAGTCACTCATCCTCAACCTAGAGAATTGAGCCAGTGTCTGGACAAGTCCACATCTCCCTGCCCATTGGTGAATGGTGGCCAGGGGAGAGGTAGACCAGACAGCTGAAGAAGAAGAGAGTGAGAACATGGCTGCAGTAGGCACACTCTTTGGCCTCCCTGGCACACTCTTCTGCCACTACCATGGCTTTCAGCCTTTCTCAAACCAGGTTCCTTAATTGATTATTGTATTTCCAATATTCCATGAAATGTTAAGAAATGTTCTCCAAGGAGGACTTGGTGCTTAAGGAAATTTGGGATAAGAAAATGATCCTTTATGGAGGACCTTGCCGCCTTTTAATAGGCGTGTTCATCTACATGGTAAAGAGGAGATAAGACTGCTGCTTCCCAAATTGATTTGGTCTTGATGGCCTCTGTTTCTGTAGCTATAGCTATATCCATGTATCAGGCTCCTTTATTTAGTGAACTGTATGAAGCTACTTCAGAAAGTTTGTAGAAGGAGCAGGTGATGTGGCTTAGCTGGAGACACCCACATCCCATGCTGGAGTGCTGGTTTGAGTCCCAGCTGCTCCACTTCTAATTTGACTCCATGTAATGCACCTGTGAAAGCAGCAAATGATAGCTCACGTACTTGAGTCCTTTGCCACGGACATGGGAGATGTGGATGGAGTTCTGAGATGCTGGCTTCGGCCTGCCTGTGGTGGCCACATCAGTGAAAAAAAGATGGAAGATCTGCCTGTCATTCTACTTCACAAAGTTTGTGGAAAATGAATTTAAATGGTAGGTCTGTTGTGGCACAGAAAATTGAAATTCATGCTTACATGGGATTTTCAAATATTTCATAGAAACCATAAACCATATTATGAAGAAAAACCACATGGATTTCAAAAATATCTTGGAGTCAGCACTGTGGCATAGCAGGTGGGGCCGCCACCTGCTGCACTGGCATCCCATGTGGGAACCGGTTCAAGTCCCGGATGCTCAACTTCCTTTTTTTTTTTTTTTTTTTTTTGACAGGCAGAGTGGACAGTGAGAGAGAGAGACAGAGAGAAAGGTCTTCCTTTGCCGTTGGTTCACCCTCCAATGGCTGCCGCGGCCGGCGTGCTGTGGCTGGTGCACCGCGCTGACCCAATGGCAGGAGCCAGGTACTTATCCTGGTCTCCCATGGGGTGCAGGGTTCAAGTACTTGGGCAATCCTCCACTGCACTCCCTGGCCACAGCAGAGAGCTGGCCTGGAAGAGGGCCAACCGGGACAGAATCCGGCGCCCTGACCAGGACTAGAACCTGGTGTGCCAGTGCCGCAGGTGGAGGATTAGCCTAGAGAGCTGCTGCACCGGCCATGCTCAACTTCCAATCCAGCTCTCTGCTATGGCCTGGGGAAACAGCAGAGGAAGATGGCCCAAGTGCTTGGGCCCCTGCACCCAATGGGAGACCTGGAAGAAGCTCCTGGCTCCTGGCTTTGGATTGGTGCAGCTCCAGCTGTTCCAGCCAACTGGGGAGTAAACCAGTGGATGGAAGACCTCTCTCTCTCTCTCTCTTTCTCTTTCTTCCTGACTCTCCTTCTCTCTGTGTGTAACTCTGCTTTTCAAATAAATAAATCTTTAAGAAAAGTTTTATTTTAGTGCAAAGATTTGTCTTTGAATTACATTTTCTTCAGTTTTAAAAAATCATTTGAAAGACACACACACACACACACACACACACACACACATCTTCTATCCACTGTTTCACCTTCCCAAATGCCTGCAATGGCCAGGACTGGGTCAGGGTGAAGGGTGAAGCCAGGAGCATAGAACCCAATCCCGGTCTCTCCAGTGGGTGGCAGGGACCCAATTACTTGGGCTTTAACCTGTTGCCTCCCAGGGGGCAAATTAGCCAGAAACTGGATTGGAAGCTGAGGTAGGACTTAGTCCCAGGCACTCCGATACAGGATGTGGGCATCCCAAGTGGCGACTCAACCCCTGTGCCGAATGTGCACCCCTTTCACAAACTTATTGAAGTATCCTCATATATGTAGTTCATTCTATGCAGTAGTTTTCCTTCCTTTTACTTTTCTTGAAAATGCTCTTTATTACGAGAGCGTCTATGCAGCTGGCCGTTCAGAACTTTGTTGTGGTGTATGCAAAGGGAGAGGGCAGGGGCAACACAGATTCAGCTCCATGAGCAGCAGGTGCACAGCTGGGAGAAAGAAATGACAAGGCTGGTAGCAGCCCAGACAAGGGGCATAGGACAAAGCAGACTAGGAGACAGGAGGCTTGCAGAGATGCAGAGAAAAAGTAAGCAGGGCAAAGAGGGGAGAAGGTGGGTCCACGGCACTCAGCCCTTACTTCCTTGTCCAGGACCCCTGTGTGAGCTGCTTCTCCCTGCTGGAGCCACGCAGGCTGTTTCCCAGGAAGTGCGCTGACAGACAAGCAGGGTCTTTGCAGCTAGATTTGTGTTCAAATCATGCACTCCGATTCCTGGCTTGTGACGTGAGTAGATTGCTTCACCTCTCACCTCAATTGCCTGAGAGGTTCAAGGAAGAATGCATCTAAGCACAGTGCCTGGGTCCTTACTGGAGAGACTCAGAGTGCTGCCCTTAGCTCGTTCCTTTGGGTGTAAGTTCAGAGTCCTTTTTGACGGTCATACACTCTGCCTCGCTTGTCTCTCTGTCTTCCACCATCTGGGCTCATCTTCCCGTCACTCGTTTGGGCTCTGGGCTGTTGGAGCATGGAGGATTCTGGATAAGCACCTTCCTGGGCTCTGGTGCCCTGAGAGCTGATTGCTCCTGGCCTGGAGTTTGCACTTGAAGTTGGAAGCTGGGTGAAAGGAGAGGCTGCCCATGCCTTAAGTGCCCTGTGGCTCCTTTGCAGGTTGACGGAGGGCAGCCATGGTTCTGCTGAGGACTGAGGGCTGCTGGTCCTGGTTGATCTGTTTTGCTTTGCTATGTTATATTCTGCCAAACAGATTGAAAGAGAAATCTTATTATATATTTTTTAATTTTTATTTTTTACAAAAGATTTACTTATTTGAAAGGCAGTTACAGGGAGAGAGGGAGAGACAGAAAGATCATCCACCTACTGTTTCACTCCCCAAGTGGTCACACAGCTGGTGCTGGGCCAGGCTGAAGCCAGGAGCCAGGAATTCCATCTGGGTCTCCCACATGGGTAGCAGAGACCCAAGCAATTTGGCCATCTTTTGCTGCTTTCCCAGGTGTGCTAGCAAGGAGCTGGATTGGAAAGGGAGCATCTTGGAGTCAACCAGCACTCATATGGGGTGCTGGCATTGCAGGCATTGCACTGGCTTAGTCCAGTGCGCTACATGGCAGACCCCTGAAGGAGAGCTTTTTTTAAAAAAGCTTTTATTTAATAAATATAAATTTAATAGGTACAACTTTCGTAATACAGCAGTTCTTCCCCCATACCCACCTTCCCACCCCCACTCCCATCCCACCTCCTACTCCCTCTCCCAGACCATTTTTCATTAAGATTCATTTGTAATTGTCTTTATATATAGAAGATTAACTCTACACTAAGTGAAGATTTTAACAGTTTGCACCCACAGACACACAAAGTATAAAGCATTGCTTGAAGACAAGTTTTATCATTAATTCTCATAGTACAACACATTAAGGACAGAAGTCCTACATGGGGAGCAAGTGCACAGTGACTCCTGATGTTGATTTAACCATTGACAATCTTATTTATGACATCAGTGATCACTCAAGGCTCTTGTCATGAGCTGCCAAGGCTATGGAAGCTTTTGAGTCCACAAACTCCATCAGTATTTAGACAGGGCAATAAGCAAAGTGGAAGTTCTCTCCTTCCCTGAAGGAGAAATTTTAACTCCCATGTGATGGCTGCATTGGCAGCATGGCATCAGGGAATTTTTAAATGATGTGTTTTTTTCCCCGATTGAGCCTATTTGTTACATATTGTCTTTTAAAACTGAGTCAAAACTTTATGGGCATTTTTACAAGACTTGTAATATACTTGTGCAGGTTTAGCAAGAAGTGCTTGCTAGAATATAAATTCCCCATTGGCGGGTTAAAAGGAAACAACTTCATTGTATACTTTTTTCCTGCCAGTGTGTTATATTATGTTCTGTGTCAGTTAGATCAGAGCCAAAAGGAGGTGGAAGGTCTGAAACTGTTGTGGTTAGCCGTTGGAATTTTGGAATTTTGGACAGATGACCTGAGTTTATCTGAATGAATAATGGATTATTTGGGAGTGTGCTAAGGTGCTAACTTTGGAGGCAAATGTGTTTTTAAAAAATACATTGGAAGAGTAAATTTGAAAGATTTATTATTTTCCCTTGAATTTATAAATGTAATCCATGCTCACCGTAAAACCTGAAGTGCAGAAAAGGAGCATGGAACAAAATTAAATTAGGATGTATTTTCTTATTTGCTAAGCCAGTCTCTGTTTCTCCTCTCATAAGCCAGCAGGTGAGTGGACTGCACACTGGGGCTGCCTTCACCTTCTCTAGCATGCCTTGGAGACTCACCCACTACATAATCTGCTGCCCGGTACTGTGTCACTGTTTCACCCTGGAGTGAGCCACTGATGATTGCACCTGTCCCTTGCTGCTGCACCATCATCTGTTGGTAGATATTTAGGTTGCTGCTACTGGTTCTGGTATTATGGATAATGCCTGTGATGGATGTGATTGACAAGCATCTCATGCACTCCTCTAAGTAGTTTCTTACAATGCTTCCTGGAGCATGTGGCCTGATAAGACACCCAGGGTCCATGGCTCAGAGCAGTTCCTGGAGAGGCAGCCCGGGTCTGCATCCTCTGCCAAGACGGATGGCCATCCTGCTGTGCCTCACTAACCTGGGTCCAAGGCCACTCAGAGCAAGGCAAAAACAAAAACATCCACGGTCCATCTATTGTGCAAACCACACCGCCTCATTGGTGTGCTGTGCTCCATTATTTTGATTTCATAGGAGCTGAACTATTCCTTTATGTCATGCTTACATTTCATTCATTTCCTTAAAAGTTGGCTTCTTGTGCCCTTTGCCAGGCTGTCTGCTGGAGAACCCACTACAATGCAAAGTGCCTGCTCATGTATGAGATAAGAGAATCCTTAGAAAGGTTGCGTGTGTGTGTGTGTGTGTGTGTAGCAGGTGTGATGCTGTGGCACTGTGGTGTTGTGGGTTAAGCTAGCTCCAGTGTCACCAGCATCCCATAGGAGTGCTGGTTCAGGTCCCAGCTTCTGATCCAGCTCCCTGCTAATGCACCTGGGAAAGCAGTGGAAGATGGCCCAAATGCTTGAGCCCCTGCCACCCACACAGGAGCCCTGGTTGGAATTCCTGGCTCCTGGCTTCAGCCTGACCTGCCCCCTTGCCCTGTGGCCATTTGGGGAATGAAGCAGCTGATGGCAGACCTATCTGTAACTCTGCCTTTCACATAAAAAATAAATAAATCTTTTTTTTTAAAGAGAAAGTTTGTGGAAAAATGGGATGAAAAGGTAAATTTATTTGGCTGCAAAATATGTTGAAATTTATGCAGTTTCTTTATAAATATGCATTTTCCATGAACTTTTCAAAAGCTGCTTGTATACACAAATTTAAAAATTTCCTTGCACCAAAATAAACTTATCTTTTGATTCTATTTTCCACAAACTCTTTGAGTATCCTTGTATATTTCATTTGCTGTTTATTTTTCTATTTCACCAGTACTCTCAGTTTTGTTTAGGGTATTTATAGATGTTCAGAAGCTTAAAAATCCGGGGTAGTAAAACTAACCAGACTTCTCCTGATCCTTTGGTCCTTTATTCCTATGTTTACAATGATCTGCTCTACTCTGAGGTCACAGAGCTATTTGTTAGCAGGCCCTGGGCCTGGTCACCTGTGGGGCCTGGGAGTACTCAGCCTCCACAGGTGCTGTTGGAGAAAAGCTTTGTTTCCTGGGGACAAGCAAAGGTGACTGTGGAAAAGTTTAGTCCCCTAAAGAAACTGCCTCCACCAAGAAGCAGTCTGCCTGGGCTCTTGTAGCAGGGGTTAGGGGAGTATCCAGGACTTAGTGAGCAGTGCACAGGCCCTTTTTGTGCAAGCATTACCCATTGATTGTCATTCACAGCTCCAGGCTGGCTGGTGTCTCCCAGCTTTCTGTGCCTTTAGAGGTCTGGCTCCTGCTGAGTCCAAAGTTGCAAGATCAGCTTTCCTGGAACAGCCCCTGAAGAGCCAGCTCCCTGCAGGGAAACTGGAGCAGGTCCCCTGCTCCTGTCCCTGTGCCCCCAGCCCCTTGTCTAAACCCTACACTCTGGGCTATAGACTCACTCTGTCTTCTTAGATTTAGCTCATAAATGCTTTGCAATTTATTTTAGTGTGTGGTATTAGGTAGAGGTCTAATTTATTATTTTTAAGTGTTCAAGCAATTATCCCAGCATGATTTATTAAATAAAGCTCTTATGCACTGAACCCCAATGCCTCTCTTACTATATAAGTAGTATTACAAATACATTGGTTATTTTCTGAGTTTCTCCATTTTTTGCCTTCCTTAATGCCTTTTAATTCTTCATTACTGCCACATTTATGTGATCAGAAATACATATTATTCTCTTCTTTTTAAAAGTAGAAATTTTTCTTCCTCAATTTTTATGAGGAAATACATTTGTTTTGGTGAGCTCCTCAAAAATTCCATTGCTATTTTATTTTATTAATAGGCAAAATAGTTTTGTACTTAATTTTCCATGTATGGTTATGATATAGCTTTTTGTTTTTCAAGCTTTATTTTTACAGAACATTAAATAATTTTCTTCACATAATTTTGTCACATATTAATTGAATGTTAGGTGTTTTACATTATATTTGTTGTTATGAATGATTTTTACCCATATTAAATTATCAATGTTTTTCTATTGTATAAAAATTGGATGGTTTATGCCTATTTATTTTGTAATTATCGTCTTGTTGAGCTCTCTTGCTGTATTTTTGAAGATTTATTTATTTGAAAGGCAGAGTTACAGAGGGAGAGAAAGAGAGAGGAGAATCTTCCATCCACTGGTTCACTCCTCAAATTGCCAAAATGGCCATAGCTGGGATTGGGCCAGGCCAAAGCTAGGAGCTTCATCCTGGTATCCCACATAGATACAGGGACCCAAGCACTTGGGCCATCTTTGGCTGCTTTCCCAGGTGTATTAGCAGGGAATTGGATCAGAAGTGGAGCAGCGGGGACTTGAACCAGCTCCCATATGGGATGCTGGGGTTGTAGGTGGCAGCTTAACCCATTATGACCCCTCTTGGTGGTTTGGATAGCTATTTTGGTTGATCTTTGAACATAGTAAATATTGGAGCTAGTATTATGGTACAGCAGGTTAAGCCACTGCTTATGATGCCAGCATCCCGTATTGGAGCACCAGTTAGAGTCCTAGCCACTCTGCTTCTGCTCCAGCTCCCTGCTAATGCACCTGGGAAAGCAGCAGAAGATGATCCCAGTGCTTGGGCCACTGTATCCACATGGGAGACCTGATGGAGCTCCTGGCTCCTGACTTCAGCCTGGCCGAGCCCTGGCCATTGCAGACATTTGGGGAATAAACTAGTGGATGGAAGATCTCCCTCTCTGTAACTCTGCCTTCCAAATAAACAAATAAAATATTTAAAATACATATGCTTTAGTTTTACTGAGATGGTTTTTTTTTCCCTAGCTGTGAATAGGATGTTGATTTTATCAAACATTTTTCCTGCTTCTGTTCAGGGAATAATATAGTTTTTCTTTTTATAACTTATTGATATGCCACAGTATTTTCATTGACTCACAAATAGTAAACATCCTTTTTTGGCATAGATCATTATTTACATAGCCCCCTTGTATCTTTAGTTGACTGTATAATAGATTCAATTTTACAAATCATTTCATTTGTATTTCCAGCTATTTTATGGGGGGTTTCTTTGTTTTGTGCTCCTTTCTCAGCTTTGTAACTGACAAATTTTTTAAAAAAAGATTTATTTGAAAGGCAGAGTTACAGAGACACTCAGAGAGAGAGAGAGAGAATCTTCCATCCACTGGTTCACTCCTCAAATGGCTGCAACATCCAAGGCTGGGCCAGGCCACAGATAGGAAACAGGAGCTTCATCTAGGTCTCCCATATGGGTGCCAGGGGCCCAAGCACTTGGGGGCATCTTCTGCTGCCTTCCCCAGGCACATTAGCAGGAAGCTGGATCACAAGTGGAGCAGCCAGGATATAAACTAGAGCCCATAAGGATGCTGGTATCGCAGGCAGTGGCCTAATCCTCCATGCCACAACACCAGTGCAGAAGAATTTTTCTTAAGAGATTTGAAGGCAGGGTTTAGCGTGATGCAGCAGATTAAATGATGTTTCAGAGACCTGCATCCCACATTCTAGCACTGTTTCAAGCTCTGGCTACTCCTCTTTTATCCAGCTCCCTGCTAATACATCTGAAAAAGCAACAGAAGATGGCCCAAGTACTTGGGCCTCCGTACCCATGTGGGAGACCCTGATGGAGTTCCTGTCTCCTGGCTTTGGCCTGGCCCAGCCCTAGCTGTTATGGCCATTTGGGGAATAAGCCAGTAGATGGAAGATAGTCTGTCTCTCTCTCTTTCTCTGTCTTTCTGTGTGTATGTCCCTCTGCCCTTCAAAATACAGTAAATGTTTAAAAAGAAGGGAGTTACTGGGAAAATGATTAATAGCCAAGATCTTAAGTGAACTTAAATTTTTAGCAATATTTTCACATTTTTTCCCTGTATGTTAATGTTGTCAAATTTTCTCACTTAATCTTGGATCAGTGTTGTTCATTTATGCCTTTATATTTCTAAGTACGTATACATGGACTTTTAAAAAATGTAATTCTCTATTAAAAAACCCTCTGCCTCTCATTCTCTGTCTTCTATATTTTTAAAGTTGTGCAGGTGTGCTCGCTTTCTCTGCTTGTATTTCCTATCTTACATTTTCACTTCTGTGTGGAATTTTCCAGGCAGGAGGGTTGACACATCTTCACCCTGCCTTTATCAGCTTCTAGCCTGTTGTGATGCATCACGGTTTACCTGCTCCCGGCTAGGTTGATGTGAATATAATGTTCTGGCTTTAACAAAACTCATTCCTCCCAAATGGAAAAGAGGATTATAAAGATTCTTGCAAAACGATCTGAGATAGAAGATGATCCTAATGAGGTGAGCACTAGTACACAAAGCAAAGCAGGAGAGTGATGCTTCTCTCAGCCCCAGGTGGGTCTTCCCCACTCGGGCCTGGGAAGCAGAAGGTGCCGGGTGCAGCTGCTGCCCTTGGAACGCTGCCTGCAGTCAGCAAAGCCTCAGGACAGTAGGGCCTCTCAGGCCTGAGCCATCAGGCCCCCACGATAAGTGTTTGTCACTTTCTCAGCCATGTCTAAGCCCCATGAGCTTTATCG
Organism: Oryctolagus cuniculus; assembly: GCF_051225735.1. NCBI lineage: Eukaryota > Metazoa > Chordata > Mammalia > Lagomorpha > Leporidae > Oryctolagus > Oryctolagus cuniculus. The sequence goes on from NC_142881.1 coordinate 77,348,051, forward strand.
CAAATCTATTAGACTACATAAACCATTCTGAGATTTTGTTTTGTATAGTGAAAAACCAAACACCACCCATCATAAGGGACATATTTATTTTTCCTTTCATGGCAAAAGTCTTTGAATTTATACAGAAAGACCTATCTTGACAGAGTAAAAGGGCATTTCTTTGTCAGTAAAACGTATTTGAAGGCAGGTAATGTGGGGAGCAATCCGGACTAGACTAAGTTACTCGAATTAGGACTTATTCTATGCATCTGCTCTCCCACAATATGGCACTGGGAGAGAAGTAAACAGCTTCCGCACAGCTGCCTCCAGTTCAACTAATAAACTGTAGGACTTGCTCCTGATTGGAGAGCAGCGTACTCGGCGTGTGGGCAGCCGAGTTAGGATTGGCGGAGGAGGAATATAAAGGAGGAGAGAGACGGCATTCACCAGGAACATCTATGGGGAACATCTAAGGGAACCCGTGCAGCCCCCGAGAGAGCCGGCCGGCGGTGTGCCGCTCCCCTGCGGAAGTGGGGAATGCGGCCAGGGGGAACTGCCCTTCCACGGAGGTGGAAGGGATAGTAGCCAACCCGGGAAGAACCAGCAGCAAACCCGGGGAGGGCTGAGCAGACGAAAGAACAGCGCAGGGTCCTGTGTCGTTCCTCCACGAAGAGGGGGAGCGACATAATGGTGCCGTGACTCGGATATGAAGCCTAGGCAGGGTTTAGTGTCGTTCCTCCACGAAGATGGGGAGCGACAAGGTAAGATCTGTCGTATATTTGAAGAAATGAGTTTCAGAACAGATTCTTTGATAGGGAAGGTTTGCTCTGTCGTTGGACGGAAGATGGGTGTTTCCGAGGTGTTTCCTTTTAGACCAGGATAGACAGCAATTCACTGCCCAGTGCACTGTGTGTGTGTGAGAGTACGTGCACACGTGCATGTGTGTGTGTGTGCTTGAGCACATATGCGTGCACATGGGTGTGCATATGTGTGCGTGTGTGTGCACATGTGTGTATATGCATATGCACGAGTGTGCGTGTGTGTACATGTGTGTGTGTGCATGAAAGCTGAGCCACTCTAATGCACTAGAGAAGATGGTCTGTCAACAGCCCATCATTCTTTAATAGTGATTTTTAAAACCCTGCTGTTTCATGGGGTGCAAGGCAGGAAACTGCATCAGTGCAGCCACAGAGGGAACAGGGGCTACTGGGGAAGTAAAAGGGAGCAGGAGTAGTCAGGGGTTGTGCCAAGTGTGAAAGTCTTCCATTATCTCTTCTCAGGTTAGGACACACCCCAACTAAGGTGGGTCCTGAAGGGCCATTGGCAGCAGTTAGAAAGCCAATGGGATCTTCTGCCCCTGGTGGAGAGCAGGGGGTTGCCCCTCCTGGAAGACAGCCGGGTGTCTCCAGCAAGGGTTTCAAAGATTCCTCAGATTCAGAGAGATGCATTGTTTTCCCATACAGAAGGGTGGTCCAGGGCCAGCGAAGTGGTGTAGCGGGCTAAGCCCCAGCCTGCAACACAGAGGCACAGGGTTGAATCCTGCCTGCTCCACTTTTGATTCACCTTCCAGCTAACATGCCTGGGAAAGCGGCAAAAATGTCCCAAGTGCTTGGGCCCCTATACCCATGTGGGAGGCCTGGATGGAGTTCCAGGCTCCTGACTTCAGCCTGGCCCAGCCCTAGCTGTTGTGCCATTTGGGTAGTGACCCAATGGCTGGAAGATCTCTTTATGTCTCTCCCTGTCTGTAGGTTGCCTTTCAAATAAATAAATTAGATAAATAAGTAAATGAATATATATATTTTTAAAGTAAGATAACCCAAAATCGATGACTTCCTTTCATCCAAGCAGGTATTTTTAAAGAAACAAACACATTTAATCTGTCTCTTTAAGGCAAAGATAATCATTTAACAAGTGAGAAACTGCTTTCTGACAAAAGGCTGTGCTAAGGAAAAGTGCATTTTGAAAACAGATGTCTGAAATGTTTCATTGTTACATGATTTTCCTACTGAAAACAATATATGCCTCTTAAAATATTTCTTGCATATGCCTACCCTCCCCCAAACCTTAGAAAAACAAAAAAAAGTCTTAACTCATTTTAAAAACTGTTCCAAAGAACACTGTTGTTTTTGAGCTTCTTTAGCTTAAAAAAAAATCAAAACACATTACCTTCCAATTACTTATCAATTGCTGATTGACAACTGGGATATGGAAATTTGCTAACAGAATTTCAGCACAAAAGCCTTTGCGTGGTGAGCTCAGAATGTGCACCCAGCCACACGTCTCTCCCCTGCGTGTGGGCTGCAGGGGTTGCTGGGATCTTGCTGTATACAAAGAGGCACTAAAGCTAAATTCTAACCTCTCCCGAGGTTGGACCTGGCTTTCAGAGTGGTGTCATGGGATTTGTAAACTGTAGCACAGAACTGGGCCTCACTGCTGTCTCATGGCTGTTCTCTCCAAAAGGCAAGGTCAGGGACAAGTGACCCAGGCAGGGAGGGGTCTGAGCTTGGCCTTCTGTTGTCTTTCCTTGGCCCTCCTCCTGGCTGTTCCTTGGACAGTTTGAAGACTAGGACTTGAGAGCTTCATTTCTTTAACTTTCCTATTTTGTCTTTTACAGACGTTAAGTGGTGCAGAATATAACAGAATGTAACATCGCATTTTTGAAAGTCTCTTTTATTCCCAACAGATTTTGCTTCATTCTATTTGAGGCTATGTTATTTGGTGTATAAACTTTTTTCCTGAATATTAGCGTGTCCTGGTAGAATGTACTGCCACCAAAGGCAGGATAATCGTCTTCGTTCAGGTTAACCATTTGTGTTGCCTCAGAATGTACATTGGTGACAATCTAGCAGGTTGGGAATTTGTTTGGATTTATGTTGGTGTAGAAATAGAAGCATCACACCTCTGATCCTGCTGGCTGGGGGACCTTGGGCCAGTCCTAGCCTTTCTGTGTTACTTTGTTGTACAGTTTTGAAAACAGCTTGAAACTACACTTTTGAGGCAGAGAGCAAGTGGTCTTCTTGGTTTAGGATGGTAATTTAGTGATTTATACTTGTCAGGTTCATTCAACCTAATTTTTTTCATTTTGTTTTTGCTTTGCCAAAAGTCTTCCCACTCCTATTCCTTTGCTACATGTACTGTCTTATTTGATTCTCTCTTTCCCTTGTCATGATTTATAGATTCAAAACACTTTTTGAATTCTACAACTGAAAGGATTTAATTGAAAATGCCTCATTGGGAGGTAGGCCTTGTGGTGCGGCTGGTTTGGCTGCTCCCTGGGAGGCCTGCATCTCATATGGTAGTGCCTGGGATCCAATCTGACCTCCGCTTTCCTTTTGGCTTCCTGCTAATATGAGTAGGGGAGCCATGGAGGATGGTCCAAATACTTGAGTCCTGGCTCCTGGCTTTGTCCTGGCCCAGCTCTGTTACAGGCATTTAGGGAGTGAGCCAATAAATGGAAATCAATCTCCCTCTCTCTCTTTCTTCTGCTCTCTGTCTCTTCTCTGTCACTTTAAGTAAATAAACAAAAACTTAAAAAAAACCTTACTATAGTTTCCTTTAATCATCAGCATGAAAATTTAAATATAAGAACACACATTTACTTTCCCTTAAGTTTCATATTCAAAAGTTATTTTATGATATCATGTTTTATTCATTTTTACCTCCTTTTTTTCAAGATTTATTTATTTATTTATTTGAAAGACAGAGTTACAGAGAAGCAGAGAGAGAGAGAGAGAGAGAGAGGAGGGTCTTCTATCCACTGATTCACTCCTGAATTGGCTGCAATGGCTGGAGCTTAGCTATCTGAAGCCAGGAGCCAGGAGCTTCTTCTAGATCTCCATGCAGGTGCAGGGGCCCAAGGATTTGGGCTATCTTCCACTACTTTCCCAGGCCATAGCAGAGGGATAGCTGAATTGGAAGAGGGGCAGCCAGGTCTCAAACCTGTGCCCATATGGGATGCTGGCACTGCAGGCAGCAGCTTTACCCTCTACACCATAGCACCAGCCCCCATCCTGTTTAATAATAGATTTTGGTGTTTCTTGGAACCATATTTACAACAATTTTTTGAAGATTTACTTATTTGAAAGGGTGAGAGAGAGAGCGAGCTCCCTTTTGCAGGGTCATTCCCCAAATGGCTGCAAAGTCAGGAATGAGCCTGGCTGAAGCCAGGAGACAGGAGCACCATTGGGTCTCCCATGTGGTCTGCAGGGACCCAAACATTTAAGCCATCTTCTGCTGTCCTTTTAGGTGCCCTGACAGGGTGCTGGATCAGAAGCGGAGCAGCCAGAACTCAAAGCAGCACTCTGATATGGGATGCTGACATCACCAGTGGTGACTTGTCCCACAGTGCCGCAACTCTGAGCTCTACAACAAATATTTAGACCAATCTGTGCTTACAGAATCTCATTATTCACTACCACATTTCCTGGTTTCCTTTGTCTCTGGATCAACTCCAGTGCATTTAAGTCTGGTGTTCTGCCAGGGAGACACTGGTCATCCAGGGAAAATCTGAATCTCCTCCCACTCCCATCCCCATCCCATGCCACTTGTCCCCCGATTCATGCTTACGGGATTCTCTTTATTCTTGTTAACATTTAGACTTGCCAGAAGAGAGTCCCTTGTCACTCCTTTTCATGAATATTGTTTGCCTGTTGGAGAGCACTCTGTCTCTCTGATGACTGCTTATCTGCCCTGTGCCCCCACCCCTCAGGTGCAGTGCCCCCAACCCTGTGCCCTTCGTTCCACAGCATCAGCAGTTGCTGTGTGTTTATAGCTTTGTTCTTCTCAGCATTGAGAGACAAGCTCTTGAGCTTTTCTTCCTCTTCACTGATTTTCTCCTCTGCAATTTGTTAACACTTTTCTTCTCTTAACCAGGTCCCTGTCCCTGTGTCTCTTGTTTTGCAGACCCTGTGTTTCTCTTAATTTAAATGAGAAGCTGAAGCCTGTAGTTAAAATATTTTTTTTCTGCTATTCTTGAAGTAACACCTTGACAGTAGAAACTCTGTTTCTGAGCACCCGGGACTCCATCTTGAGAAAGCACCCCCAGTGTGATATTCTGGTCTGAAACTATGATCTAAAACTGATCTAAAACTATGCTCTAAAATATGCTGTTCTAAAACTATGATCTAAAACTAGACAATAACAGTACTCAGGCAATAACCGTTCACTGCATCCCACTTGGCAGAGCATAGAAACTCCCTAGTATGATTGCTTAAGCTTAAAACAGATAAGCTGCACCTGGATACTGTTAACATTGTAATTTGTCTGTTGTCAAGGTTGTAATTGATACTTCCCAAAGGCCTTAGGTCAGCTTGACCCTAGTAACCATGTATTCCCCCTCCCCCAACCTTGTGGTTTTTGCCTTTATAAACCCTGTTTCTTTGAGCTTTGGAGTCAAGAGTTCTTTAGGGCATAATCTTGGGCAATAAAGGACTCCAAAGTTTATCAGTGTGTGGTGCTCCTGTGTTTGCAATCGCTCAGATGTGACAACCTGCACACCACTGCTTCCTTCTCTTTGGGTGGCCATGTTTCTTGCGTGCCTCTCTTCAGAAGCTGAGGCTCCAGGTGCTCCTTCCTTCCCCACCCCGGAAGCCATGCCCATCATCTGCTGGATCCTTTAAGCCCATCCCACGTCTATTGCTGCCGTCTTGTAGCACAGGTGGACAGTTGAACACCAGACCCACTGAGACCTCTGGCTTACATGGCTGGGAATCAGCATTGCTGGATTCAGTTGCATGGGGAAAGGAAGCCTGCTGCTCCTTGTCTCAGTGTGACTGCCCCTCCAGCCAGCACAGCCAACACAGGGTGCAGTGAGGGTGTGCGGGAGAGGGCTTCATCCTTTCTCTGGCTGGTGGACAGTCTCTGCCCATCAGGAAGATGGCCTGAGTTATCATCTCACTCCCTGCATCTTTAGGAATGGCTAGTAAACAGGTGGAGGAGAGCCTCAGACGTTTGGAGCTGCCTGTTGGCGTAATTCATTCAGCATTGCAGAGAGGAATGGTAAGCATTGCAAGAACCTAATACAGCTGCCTCAGGGGAGAGCTTGCAAAGAGCCTCCTGGTGCCATGTGGAAGCTGTAGTTACTTAGGCACTGACTCAGGTAATAACCAGGAAAAAATAAAGTTGAATTTCTACCTCTCTCTTTAAACCAAAAAAAAAAAAATTCTCCATATATTGAGTACTAAAATCTTTCACAAATGAAAAAATAAAAGAACCAAAAGTAAACATGAAGACACCTTTTAATCTTAACATAGAAAAGGCATTTGAAAGGATCTCGCAGAATCCAGCAGTCTTAAAGAGAGAAGATGGATAAATTGGCTGATAAAATAAAATGATTTTTTCATGGCTAAAAGGTACCATTAACAAGGTATCTTGGTCTATTTGTTGTTACTATTAAAAAATTCCTGAAGCTGAGAAATGTATAATGAGAAGTTTTTTGGCTCGTCATGTTGGAAGCTGAAAGGGCAGGATCAGGTGGCCCCATCTGTTCAGCCTCTGGTGTGGGGCTCACGGCAGATGGCATCAGAGTGGTGGCAGCAGGTGCAGAAGAGAGACCGGGCCAGCTGGGAAGACTGAGGGATTCAAGGCCCTGGCTTGCTCTCCATAACAAGTCACTCTCTGGGGAACTAACCAGGTGCCACCAGAACTACATTCCTCACTTTCACAGGTGAGGCCCCCAGTGATGTGATGACCTTGCACCTGGACTCCCATAGCATGAAATTTCTACTGCCTGGCAGTGCAATCCCACTGGAGAGGAACTTCCGGCATGCGAACGCTTTTTGTAAAACATTATTTATTTGAAAGGCAGAATGACAGAGAGGGAGAGATAGAGATGTTCTAACTGCTGTTTCATGCTCTAAACAGCTGTAAACAGCAGGGGCCCAGAACTCCATTTTGGTGTCCTATGCGGGTGGAAAGAGCCCAAGGATTTGGGCTATCTTCCGTTGCTTTCTCAGGCACGTTAACAGGAGCTGGATCTGAAGTAGAGCAGCCAGGACTTGAACCAGGCACTTTGCTAGGGGATGTGTGTTTCCCAAGTGGTGACATAAGTACTGTGCCCAAAGCCTGCTCCATTCACTCTACCTTGGAAGTTTCCTTTATGGGAATTTGTCCTAGGCGTATCCCCATGAAAAGCATAACATCATTTACTACAGCTCTGATTACTCTAGTAAAAGAATGCAAGCTATGTAAAAGTTCATCCATTGGGATCTTATCAAGTAAAATACAGTAAAGAAAATAATACACAGAAATACCAGAGTCACTTCTTTTATTTTTTAAAGATTTACTTATTTGGAGGCAGAGTTATAGAGAGGGAGAGACAGAGAAAGAAAGGTCTTCCATCTGTTGGTTCACTGCATGGTCGAAACAGTTGGAACTGTGCTGATCCAAAGCCAGGAACCAGGAGCTTCTTCCCAGTCTCCCATGTGGGTGCAAGGGCCCAAGGTCTTGGGCCATCTTCTACTGCTTTCCCAGGCCATAGCAGAGAGCTGGATCAGAAGTGGAGTAGTCAGCACTTGAACCATATGAGATGCCAGCTCCTCAGGTGGAAGCTTAGCTTACTGAGCCACAGTGCTGGCCCCCATGGAATCATTTAAAAATGAGAGGCAGTCTACCCACACAGAGAGAAAACACTCTCATGCCATATTAAGTGGAAAAGCAAGGAGTGCTGCAGTGTACACAGAAGGAGGGCTGCACAACCAGGTCACTGTGCATCTACAGCCACCTCTGGAGGGAGCAGCAAGAAACTGGAGACTGTGGCTTCAAATTTTTATTTTCACTTTTTTTTTAAAAGATATATTTATTTATTTGAAAGGCAGAGTTAGGGATAGAGAGATTTATCTGCTAGCTCACAGGTGGTGGCTTAAATTGCTATGCCATGTAGACCCCACTTTTTTATTTTAAATTTTACTGAAATGCAGAGGGAGAGAGAGAGAGATCAATCTTATCCTATCCTCAATGCCCATAGCACCCAGGGATGGTCCTAGCTGAAAACCAAGATCCCAGAACTCAAGCCAGGTCTCCCAACTAGTGGAGCCATTGCCTGCTGCCTTCCAAGAAGCTAGAATTGAGAATGGAGCTGGGACTCAGACCCAGATGTTTTGATCTGGGATGCGGGTATCCCAAGTGGCGTCCTAGCCATGGTGCCGGATGCCAACCCCAGTATCAGTGCTTTAAATGCACAGTGGGGGAGGGGAAGATTCACTGTTTACCACCCGCCCCTCTATGCTCTGTTTTCTAAGACAGTCATATATATGTATCAGCTATTCAAAAAGAGAAAAACACGATACATATATGCACTGAAAAGAATGTTACTCATTTAAGTTATTGTGGCTGGTAAGGAAAAAACTCACATTTTTCTTGTTTTTAAAATAGAAGAGTCATAAACCTGTTGTCAAGAGATGGAATCATTTTATTTCCATCAGCTGAATTATCATGGCAATATTGGACACGGCATCTCATGGTGGAGACAAATGCGGAGTCAGCACTGATCTTTCCAGTTCCGTCTTGGTTTTTCCTGCAGAGACAGTGCTGTCTGGTCAGAGCTCCCGAATCACCAGCCTCAGTCTGCACTGCCGATGTCACCTCCATTGATCCACCAACCCCCTTTACTCGGGGAGCATGGTTGAAAATGAGGTTTTCCTTAAAATGCTCTAATCTCTTCCCTTGTTAATTCTCCACCCCCTGCCTGACTCTCTGTTCCCTCTTCCCTGTACCCCAGGCAGCTGTCCCAGCCAGCTCTGCTGACCTTGTGGCCCATGTCCCTGGCTGCACCTGCTTCTGCTGTCCATCTCCTGCAATGCTACATGTATGGGTGGTTGGCTCAGCAACACTGACGCCTTGGTGGGGGGAGCGGCTGAGCTCTGGGTGGCATTTGAGAGCTTCACACGCTTGACCTCAGCTTTGTTTCACCCCTGCCCCCTGCCCTATGCACCCACATCCTCTGGGTTTTGAGGGAAGAACCAGGCTGGAGCCTGCTTATGCAAGACAGGGCTGTATTGGAAGGATCCCTGGAGAGGCTTGGCTGTAGTGGCCTCAGGAACCCTCGGGCCCACCTCTGGTTCCTGTTCTTCCCTGGGCACCAGCTCCCTGTGTTCCTTTCTTTGGCTCTGTTCTCCACAATGGACATGGACAGTGCCTGAGCTTTCTGCCTGCAATCTCAGCCACTAAAAGTGAATGGGCTTCTAAGACCCTAGTTCCAGGGAAGTGTCTCAATGGCCAGAGTGGTCTAGGTAGGAGGGATCAGGCAAGAACATGGCAGCTTCCCCTACTGATGCCTGGATACAGGTGGGGATGTGCAGTTCCCAGCAGCTCCATGGACGCTGTCCCCTTCAGTCCCCATGTGCTGGGGACGATGTGCACTCCTGGTGGAGGGGATTTGGGGGCAGGAGGTGGATTGGGAGACATGAACAGAGAGGAATGAGGTTCTCCCAGGAAGAATCCAGTGCACCAGGGCCCTGGGGGCTTCTCCAGCATGTCCTCTGCACGAGGTCGTGGTTTCTGCTGGAGTCACCCCTGGCTCCCGGAAGTTGGGCCGCTGAGGGAAGGAGTTCCTTCTCTGCCTTCATGGGAGAGACTGCATGCTGGAAATGCTACCTGCTGCCAGTTTAGCTTTTGCTAGGCTGCCCTTCAGCCTTGGTGAAGCGCCTGCCCAGGAGAGCATTGCCTGAGACTATGTTTGTGTCTGTGCTGTCCAGGGGCTTCTGGGAATGGCTCAGTCCCTGCTGAGAAGCCACTAGGCAAGTAAAGTGACCGCACTTTTGAGGGTAGAGGCCATTGCAGGGGTAGGATGCTGTCATACCCGGCTCTGGTCCAAAGCAGAGGTGGTGGATGGGTGGGGAGTGCTGAGGAACAGGCTGACATCGGCTTCAGAAGGGCTCTTCTGATTCCAGAGAGGGCTGGTTCTGAAGGGAGGTCCAGGGTTGTGGGGTGAGACCATTTTGATTCAAGGTAGTCCTGACAGCTGGGGTCTGTAGAACTGGGGTGGGGCAGGAACAGCTGAGGCCACCCTCAGGGGGTCTTAGCTCCTCTGGCCTCCAGGGGGCTCCCTGCTCTTCTGGCCTCTGGCCTCTGTGTTCTCCTCTGAGGGCCAGGTGCCTGGGAAGGGACTCTGAGAACCTGCTGGGGTTCAGGCCATGGGCTGCAGCCCCCCTATCTTGGCTGGAGACTGTGTATCCCCAGGAACTACTGCTCAGGGTAATTTGAGTCCCCAGTTTGCATAACCAATAGGGCCATTCTGGCACCCTGCACCCCCTTCCCTGTTGCAACCCCTCCCAGTGAGTGATGCCCGAGGCCCCAGACACAGTCCCAAGTGCCACCCAGCTCACTTCCCTTCTGGATGCTTTGAAGCAGCCACTGAGCCATTGGTTCCATCTGACCTACAACATGCACCCAGAACCCACCTTGTTGCAGATGCGCCTCTGATTCTCTCTTCTAGGGCAGTGCCAGATCCTCTGCTCACCCACCTTCAGCGTCCATTTCTCCCCATCCACCACTCTGCTGAGGGCCACAGAGTTCATCCTTGGGCCACACGGGACTTCCCTCCTAGGAATCCTCGCACTGCCTTCTGCACTGGGGTGGGGAGGGGTGGAGGCAGTGGTGCACATCTCCCGGTGGCTGCAGGGGCTGCAGGCCTCTCAGGGCTTCCATGTGCCTGCAGAAGTCTGGGCATCACATGACCTGGGTCTGGCCCTGACCATCTGTGGGTCTGAGGCTGGGGGTGGGGGTGGCCCCAGTGTGTGGATGCTGACTTGAGTCTGCATTGCCTGGGGATTTGTGTGCACTATGTATGTGTGTGTGTGAGTTTCTGGGTGCATGGTACATGCTTTCCATCCCGTGTGGCACCTCTGAGCCTGTCCTCTTGGGGGTGGGAGTGATGGCTGTGCATGGGGGATGTTCTGATCTGGAACAGTGTGGAGGGAATTGTTCTGTATGTCCCATAGAGAGACCATGTGCTCTGTTGTTGGGAGCAGAACAGTTGTTGATTTCTGAGACTCAGGTCTTTCCTGCTCCTGTTAGGGCCACAGACTGGCTGTTGCTGGTTGTTCACAACCTGAGCAAGTGCCCCTCCCTTCCTGAGCTCCAAGGAGGGGAGGAGGGGGAGAGGCAGGGGGAGAGCACGGAGCCAGCCAGGCCTCCATCTGTCTCCATGATTGACCACGTCTGGGAGAGTGCAGGTCAGTCTTGCGGGGAGAGCTGAGTGTGCCAGGCTCACTGTGCAGAGATTGGGTGCCCTGGAGGGCTGGGGAGGCAGCAACTTCTCATTGCTGCATCTCTTCTGGCTTTGGGGTCCTTTGTATCTGAGCAGAGTGAAAGCATTTGTTTGAGAAGAGCAGGTGGAGGGGTGGTGAGGGGTGGGGGAGTTTGAGTGAGGGGAGCCTGGGCTAGGAGGGATCCAAGAGTCAGGGGCACTGGGGGGCAGTGGGGAGCCAGAACCCCAGGCCCTGGTGGCCCTTCTGAGCCTCTCTGTGCTGGGCTCATCCTCATCCTGCTCCATATGCCTGGTTCACTCCCCCATGAGCCTCTGGCACCCAGGCCGCTGTGTCACCTGCTTGTCCCAAGGAGGAAAACCCTAAACCAAGAATGTCCTTGACACATAGGACAGAGATGGGGCCTGAGACTGAATTTCTCCATGCTGGTGTGGCCCTGGGAAAATGAGGAGGGGGCCCTGGCAAGACAGCCTGGCCCCCACCCCAAACCAGACCGAACAGGACAGCAGCAGCAGCTGTCAGCTGTCGCTCGAGTCTCCCTACACCCACCAAGGTCCTTTCTATCACACAAAGGTCGTTCCAGATGACTTTGGGTGTCAGGAGACTTTCAGTTTATTTAAAACCAGAAGAGGACTCCCATTTAGGGGCCCGTGCGAGGGAAGTGGAAAGTTGTGTGCTGAGAGAGAGAGGAACAGAGCTTGCGACAGTGGCTCAGGGACTTTCATCTGGAAGGAAGCTTCTGCCTTTGAAGAGGCAGCTGGAGGGAGGTTTGATGTGGGCCAGAGGGGGAGAGTTCTGAGAATGAGCCGCACAGTGGCCAACTCCGCCAGTCAGTTCAGTTCAGTGCCACTGACATTCGCTCCGGAGACGGCCCGGGGCTGGGAAGGGGCAGGGCCTGCAGAGAAGACCGAGACGTGGCTCTGCCTTCAAGGTGCTCACAGGCTGGTGGGGAGCCAGGAAACCAAGACCGGCCACCGGTGCCACATGTGGAAGAGGAGAGGAAGTTCATCCAGCCCTCTGCTGGGGCTCTGGGTGGAGAGCAGGCAGGGCAGGTGGGTGTGGGAGGCTAAGGCATGTTCACAGAATGGCTTACACCACACTGTCAGAGTTTAGGTGAGGAGAGAAGACAGATCTCACTAGAGGGGTCACAGTCACACATGGTTTTTTCTTGGGGATAACAGAATGGGAAGAACTTGCTGTTGGGAATACTTCAAAACATTCATGGGGAAATGGAATTAAAAGATGAGTTTAGAGTTTGATGTTTGGCTTGGCGGTGAAGTTGCCCACATCCCACTTTGAGAGCCTGGGTTTGATTCCCAACTCTGCATCCTGCCTCCAGCTTCCTGCCAACCCACGCCTTGGGAGGCGACAGTGGGGACTCAAGTGGTTGGGCCCCTGTCAGTCACATGGGAGATCTGGACTGAGCTCCAGGCTCCTGGCTCTGGCCTCGGTCAAGCCCTGGCCACTGTGGGCATTTGGGGAGTCAGTCAGTAGTCAGTAGCTCTCATCTGTCTGTCTTTCTCTGATGGTTTGCCTCTCAAATAAATTTGAAAAATTTCTAAAGGGGCCATCATTGTGTGGGAACCTGTGTTTCTCTCCACCAGAGGCTGGGACAGAGAACCAATGGAAGGTGCAGGAGCAGGATGGAGCTGCATGTGGGAGAGTGACAGCAGGTGGCCAGCAAGCCCAGAGCCAGCCTGGCCACAGAAATGGCTGGGCAATAAGGGCAGAAAGGACATAGTCCCTACACCTCTGAGTGGATATCTGTGATGATTTTTGTAACTTGTATGGAACTACCCTACGTTTATCCCCAAAGCAATATTGTGGAGAAAGGGGCACAGTGTCGTGCACAGCCCAATCTGCATTCTTTGCTTGTGTTTCTGCAAGCCCACAGAGGGGGCATGGTCTCTGGAGATGCTGTTCAAATTGGCCTTTTTTTGCCCTCCCTGCAGCTCCTGGAGAAAACCATACAGAGTTTTATATTCTCAACCTGAGAGCCAGCTGCCTTGGCTTGACTCATCACCGAACTCATCACTTCCTGCTTGTCGACTCCCTCCACCCTCACTGCAAGCCTTCACCTCCTCTTCCTCTGTTCACCTGCGAGCATCTGTTAACTTCCTCCACTCCCATCTGGTGTCCATTCACAGCAGCCCAAGGATCCACTGCACAAAGCAGTCCTTTTGTTGATGGGGTGTGGGTGGAGAGGCAAGACGGGAGTTGTTAGTGAACCCCGGAAGAGGCCAAGCTGGGCATGAGACAGGTTCCTCCTGGTTGTTTTGCCAAAGGAGCCCCACTGAAGTGGCAGGGAAAGGACAGAGGAGGGACCTACAGGAGTGAACCAGCAGTGTCAAGGTCACTGAGCCGCCCAGGGAGGTCTCCTTTGTGGTGATGACTGGACAGGAGGACAGCCTAGATGTCCCAGGGACTTACTCCACCGAGACATCCGAGAGTCCCACGGCAGTAGGGCTCAGCCTGCCCAGATCGCTGGGGCTTTGGCCTCCCCAAAAAGCCATGGGGACAAGGATGAGCTGGAGCAAGGCTTCCTTTCTTCCCACTCTGGGGGGAACTCCTCAACCCCTGGCCTGCCTTCCTCCTGCAGCTTCCTGATTCATGCCGAGGTCTGGCAGATGCTTCCAGAAACCTTGAGGACCCGAATAAGATCTGTAAACATGCACCTCCCATTGCATCCCTCTTGCCTGCCTGGGAAACGTCATGCTTCAGTGGAATCTAAACAGCCTTTAATTGTGCATCAGCTCTCAAGGACCATTTAGGAACCCAACCAGTATTTACAAATGGATTTGAAATTTTCTCAGTAAAGGGAATTCTGTGACTTCTCAGTGCCTTGGAAAGCAAACAGAAGATAAGGCAGGCTCATTATTTGTTCAGTGATATGGGCAGGGTGGGGGGGCCATGGCCCAAATCAGGCACCCTCAGGATTTTATCTGGTTTGAAACAGGAGCTTTGGAATGCACCTGACTGCAGGGAGTGAGCATCACTCCAGAGGGGAGTCCTGCTTCCTGAGTAGAGCTCATCTGGTTCTCAGACACAGAGAGGCAGGCAGTGGGTGTGTCAATGGCTTTCCTCTAGAGCTGGCTGCTCTCCCCCCCTCCCTCTCTCTCTCTCCTTCTCTCTCTCTCTCTCCCTCCCTCTCTCTCTCTCTCTCTCTCTGCGTATCTTTGAGCTTGGAGCTGGGTCTTCTCAGTGGACTCACTGGAACTATACCACTGCTTCTGCTGGGTCCCTGGCTTGGGATTTCTTAGACTCTGCAGTCACATGTGTTAATTCTGTGTAGTGTGTGTGTGTGTGTGTGTGTGTGTGCGTGTACACAGCCATGTGTATCCTATTTGCTCCATTTCTCTGTGGAACCCAGACGAATATGATATCATCTGTGGTCTTCATTCCAGGTTGGGCTAGATGATGCTTGTCTCTTTTAAATGCTCACAAGCATTTTCTCTCATCTTACTGGTTTTTTACCCCTTGTTTACAGGGGTGCCTCCTGCTTCACATCATAAATTTCTTGGATTCATTTCCATAGTTTCAAGATGCAGCACTAGATGCAGCCAGGGTGACCTGAGAAAATGTATGCACCAGTGGTCAGTGCATGAGCTGCCGAGCTGCTGTGAGCTCTGTTGATTGGAACAGGGCCCAAACCTACCTCCTCAGAGCTCCCTGTCTAGTTCTGATTCTCCAACCATGGCTAAGTCAACATAGGCTGACACCTGTGCCTTGGGAAAGGTATTCATCAGTATGTGTGCAGAAAAAGGCCATGTGATCGAAGGTGTTCCCTGGGGACATGGCCTCAGACAGAAAAGCAGAAGGAACAGTCAAATTACAGTGAATAAGTGAATTACAGCATGTCAGCATGTGGGCACTTACACAGTTTTCAAAACTGTCATTCTGAAGACAGTGGGACAGTCTCCAAGCAGACAGACATCCTAAAGAGAAAATCCAACTCTGTACAACAGTCTTCATTTGTTCATTCATTCATAAGCACAATGCACAAGGCCTGCTCATTATCAATGAGTCTCGATTTTAATAAAGACTTTCAGGGGAAAGGCAGATGGGGCTACACCCTCAACACAGGACTTTGATTTGTGGGTATCTGCACCTGCATTTCTCTCCTCCCCCTGGGCCCTCTTCTTAATACCCTCAAAGCCTCCTCCCTTACCAGGATGGCCTCGCCTTTCTTCTTTCCATCCTGCTCCATCTCCTTTTCTCCTATGTGGTCTTAAGAAACCAGAATTATCTGGTTTCTGCAATCCTGGGTCCCCACATGCCATATCCTTCTCCATTAACAGTGGAGTCTTTGGGAGTATACTTTTCGCAGAAGGCAGTAGAAGGATTGTAACTAACAAAGTATGTCTCCTGTCCAGACACATGCTAGAGACTACACATCTCATCAGAGATGCCAGCCTCCCTGGGTCTCAGTCTACTCTAAGCTCCATGTGGTGCAGAGGGCACAATGCCCAGTAGCTCTGGGACAGGTGAAGCCCCTCATGGCTGTTCATGAGGAACTGAAGGTGGCATTGATGGTGCTTGTGGCACATCATGACCCAGCCATCTTTGCTGCCCTGTTCTCTCCCTGGCACAGTGGGGAGGAAGCTTCTGGAAGAAATGAAAGGGAGTCTTTTGTCTAGTTGTAGATATGGCCCTATGGTGCTTAAATAATTCATGTGTTTGTAAAATAGCAAAATAAATGTTTTACATTTGAATTTCAGCCATGAGGAACACCCTTGAAGCACACAGATTAAGAGCTAGACTCCAGACATGAACACCATTGCTCAGCAAGGTGTTGCTACCACTGGAGGCTCATAAGTTGGAGCTGATTAGACTCCACACTCAGAGCCCCAGGATTCCAGCCTGGTGGCTGGGCCTGGCCCTCCTGGGAATCCAGGGAGGAGTCTGCCTCTTCCTTCTCTCTCTAAAACCTATTTCATTCATATGAAAATCAGAGTGACAGAGAGAGATAGGGAGACAGGAAGAGATCTTTCATCCATTGGTTCACTCCCCAAATGGCCAGCTGGGCCAGGCTGAAGCAGGAGATGGGAACTCCATTCAGGTCTCCCACGTGGCAACAGGGGCCCAAGCACTTGGGCCACATCTGCTGCCTTCTCAGGTTCATTAGCAGGGAGCTGGATTGGAAATGGAGCAGCTGGGACTCAGACCAACGCTCATATGGGATGCTGGCATCCACAGGCTGAGGCTTAACCCACTGTGCTGCAATGCTGGTCCCATCCCACTTGTCTTTTTCTGGTGAGACACCAGAGGCCTGGATTTGGAAGGCTCATCAGCCAGGAGTTAGGGACAGGAGTTTTAATCAGAAAGGAGTGGATTCAGGAAACTAGGAGGAAGAGCTGGGCAGGAGGCTGGGCTCAGGAGGTGCTGCTGACTTCCAGGGGCTCTGGGCAGGCTCAGAGAGCTGCTCTCCAGGAGATCGGAGACTGTCTCAGCAGCTGGCAGTGGGTACATGAGTGGTAGCTGGGATGAACCCCAGAAGCTGCTGGCATAGCCCCGTATCTGCCAATTGCTGACACCTGTGGCTGCCATGGAAAGGGATTGAAGCTCCTCCCCTGCTTCTACCTTCCAGCTGTCATTGCAACCTCGTAGTAGCTGCATCTCAAACAAGTCCTGCAGGCAGGGGAGTCCTGGAAGTGTGGTTCCCAGGCTCTCAGCCCCACAGTCCTGGAAGGTGCTGAGAGGGCAGAGCTGTGCCGGGGACCACGGGTGTCTTTTTTTTTTTTTTTTGACAGAGTGGATAGTGAGAGAGACAGAGAGAAAGGTCTTCCTTTTGCCATTGGTTCACCCTCCAATGGCTGCCGCAGCCAGCATGCTGCAGCTGGTGCATCACGCTGATCTGAAGCCAGGAACCAGGTGCTTTTTCTGGTCTCCAATGCAGGTGCAGGGCCCAAGGACTTGGGCCATCCTCCACTGCACTCCCAGACCATAGCAGAGAGCTGGCCTGGAAGAGGGGCAACCAGGATGGAATCCAGCACCCCAACCGGGACTAGAACCTGGTGTGCTTGCGCTGCAAGGCAGAGGATTAGCCTATTGAGCCACGGCACCAGCCGGGTATCCTTTTTAGCATTAGACTTGACAAGAGGCAGAGCCCACTCCAGTGTCTCTATTAATAGAATAAGCTTATGATTCTTCACTCTGCTATGATTCCCACCTGCTGCAGATTTGGAAGGGACTAGGGAGGCTAAAGGAATGGATAAAATCTCCTGGTGTCATGACACAAGCAAAACGACCCTTGCATTAAAATATATGAGAAACCAGGATGGAGATGCACCCATAGCTTTGAATACTATTCATTTATTTCATGTTATCTCCTGAGGTTCCTCCTATAATATCCATTATTTCAAATGTTCAAGTATTGCTTTCATCTTGAAAAATATGCTTAATAAACTTAAGAAAGTATTACTGCTGTGAAAAAAGTCCAGAAGCACGATATCCATTTTGTTATATATATAATATATATATTTCAAAAACATTGCTCTGAATTTAGTTAATTCCTTAGGATAGGTTTCTAGAAGTGGGCTGCTCATCCAGAACCATGAGTTAATTTCTTTGCCAGTGTTGAGAGTGATTACCTACCACCAGCAGCACACAAGACTGCCCTTCTCTGTCACTTTGTGAATATGAGTGCAGACTGTTTATCTTATAAAAACACAAAAAAAGGACTTTGTCATTTCTATGGACAAATATTTTATGACTCTATAGTTTTGCTTTTTTAAAAATTATCTTTACTTATTTGAAAGACGTAGCAAACAAGAGTGAGCAAGTGAGAGAGAGAACTTCCACCCACTGGTTCACTTCCCCAGATGCCTGCAACATCTAGGGCTGGGTTAGGACAAAGTCAAGAAGAGCCAAGAACTCTAGATCTCCCACATGGGTGGCAAGAACTTAAGTACTTGAGACAGTCATCTGCTGTCTTCTAAGGGTGCACATTAGTGAGAAACTGGATCAGAAGCTGAGGTAGGACCTGATCCCAAGCATTCTGATGTGGGATGTGGGCATCCAAGTGGCAGTTTAACCTGCCCCATCATTTCTTTGATTTTCACCAGGAAGGTAGAATTATATAATTTTCATTATTTAGGTCCTGCATATGTCTTTACAAAATACTTATTGTTATATAGGTACTGTCAGCTTAAGGCACAACATTCAAAATGAACAGCATGACATATGGTGATGGTTAAGACTGCTTCCTGCCCTTCTGCTGGGTCAGGGTGCCCTGCGGTCAGAGTATTTGCCTGTTTGTTATACTCCAGAGTGTTGTACATACATATAAGCCACAACACACATGTGAACACATATATAATGTACACACACTGTACATTTTACAAAAAGGTAGAATATTACGTACATCATTTTGAAACTTTTTATATCAATGTAAATTATAGCACTTTCCATGTATTAGCACAAAAAAAGCTATGTTGCATTCTTTTTAATGTCTGTAACATATTCTAATATACTATGATTTATTTAACTAGTCTACTACTGATAGTCATTTTAGGTTATTTTTCATTATTATAAACCATGCTGGAATCAATAACTTTGTAGTAACTAATTTTTAAACATTTAGATTTATTGAATTGGAAGTGCTTAAGTGTAGATTATGTATGTTTTAAATTATATATATATTTTAAAGACTTATTTATTTGAAAGTCAGAGTTATGCAGAGAGAGGAGAGGCAGAGAAAGAGAGAGGTCTTCCATTCAATGGTTCACTCCCCAATCGGCCACAATGGCCGGAGCTGTGCCGACCTGAAGCCAGGAGTAAGGAGCCTCTTCCGGGCCTCCCACATGGGTGCAGGGGCCCAAGGACTTGGGCCATCTTCTACAGCTTTCCCAGGCCAAAGCAGAGAGCTATGAAGTGGAGCAGTGAGACTAGAACCGGCACCCATATGGGATGCCAGTGCTTCAGACCAGGGCGTTAACCCACTGAGCCACAGCTCTGGCCCCTTAAATTTTAATACATATAGTGTAGTGGGTATTTTTGGTAACCTTAATAAGAAAAATAAAAAAATGCCTAATACTGAAAGCCTAACATTTTATAGAATTTTTCTTACATTTTTTTCTACACATAGTTATATTTATATATAGTTTGATTACAAACTGTTTGTGATTAGAAGAAACCAATTACTGTCTTCTTGAGCCATGCTGGGATTGCAGCCTGGGAGTGTGTTCCAATAGTAACATCTGTGCTGAGGAGCTGTGACTGGGACATGGGGTACCCCGATAAACATGATGTCTAGGGGCTGGTGTTGCGGTATAGTGCATGAGGCCACCGTCTGCTATGCCGACATCCCATGTGAGTGCCAATGTGCATTTCTGCTACTCCTGATCCAGCTCCCTGCTGATGGCCTGGAAAAGTGGCAGAAGATAGCCCAAGTACTTGGGGCCTTGCCACCCATGTGGGTGACCTGGAAGAAGCTCCTGGCTCCTGGCTTCAGCTTGGCCCAGGCCTGGATGGTGCAGCCATTTGGGGAGTGAACCAGTGAATGGAAGATCTCTGTCTCTCTGTCTCTTCCTCTCTGTGTAACTCTGCCTTTCAAATAAACAAATAAATCTTAAAAACAAAACAAAAGAAACCACGATGTGTAGGTGTGTTACGAGAGTGTTTCTGGATGAGTTTGTGAGTCAAGGGGCTCAGTGATGTAGGATCCCTCCCCAGGGTGAGTGGGCATCTCCTAACCCATTGATGGCCCAAACAGAGCAAAACGCTGAGAAAGGACTTTGCCCCCTTTCTTCTGCCTCATTGTTGAGTTGGGACATCTAACCTCTCTTTCTCCTGCCCTTGGCCTGGAATTAACACCACTGGCTGCTGTGCTTCACAGGCCTTGGACTCAGATTCAGTTACAACAGCTGGCTTTCCTGTGACTTCAGCGTGCAGACTGCAGATGGAGGGACTTCTTAGCCTCACGTTTCTTGGGAACCAGTTCTTCATAATACCTCTCCTTTTTTATACAAAGCTATTCAAAAAATTTGTGGAAATCAGAATTAACAGATGCCCCAACAGCCAGACCTCGGCTGATCCTGGGCTGATTCTAGGTCTGCTATGTGGGTGCAGGGACCCAAAGCACTTGGACCACCTTCTACTGCTTTCCCAGGCCAGAGTAGAGAGCTGGATGGGAAGTGGAGCAGCTGGGACTTGAACCGGGGCCCATATGGGATGCTGATGTAGCAGCCAATGGCTTTACCTAATATACCACACAGCACTGGCCTTTAGAAACAACTGTTGACTTCTTTTCATAACCATGTGCATTTGGTCTGGTTAGTAACACTTCCATTTGAGGGAACTGAGGCACAAGGCTTTAAATAACACACTCAGGGCCACGGGTGATGCTGAGGACTCTTCCAGGCTGCTGGCCCCAGAGGGGAGGGTGTGTGCAGCCTGGGCCAGGGGAGCCCTGGGACAGCTCCGGCTGCTTCTGTACAGCCACACGGGGTGGTTGGCCTTGCCCACCCCACCTCACTCTCTCATCTCTGGGGACCGAGGCACCAACTCAGGACCCTGCCACCTACCCCACCTGACCTCCTGGGTCCTAACAGTGCATTGGCTGAGTTACCCACATCTGAGTTCCTCCTAAATGGCTGGAAAGGAACTGAGCCTAAGATGATGGGAGTGAGAGCTGGGGCTGTGGGGCAGACATGGAATCTGGTTCAGGCCCTCGGGGACAGGGAAGGCAGTTTCTAAAGAGGTGGCAGGGGCCGGCGCCGTGGCTCACTAGGCTAATCCTCTGCCTTGCGGCACCGGCACACCAGGTTCTAGTCCCGGTCAGGGTGCCGGATTCTGTCCCGGTTGCTTCTCTTCCAGGCCAGCTCTCTGCTGTGGCCAGGGAGTGCAGTGGAGGATGGCCCAGGTGCTTGGGCCCTGCACCCCATGGGAGACCAGGAAAAGCACCTGGCTCCTGGCTCCTGCCATCAGATCAGCACGGTGCGCCGGCCGCAGCGCGCCAGCCGCGGCGGCCATTGGAGGGTGAACCAACGGCAAAAGGAAAACCTTTCTCTCTGTCTCTCTCTCTCACTCTCCACTCTGCCTGTCAAAAAAAATAAATAAATAAAAAGGTGGCAGGGGTGCCCTGTGTCTTCTGACCCTGGGCCACTCTCCCTTTCCTGGTGAGACTGGGCTGTCGCTGCTTCTGTCCCACAAGCACCCAGGGGAGGCAGCACCTGGAAGCACAATGGGGCCACCCCAGTGCCTGAACAGCTTTGCACCTGGGCCCCCACTGCCAGCCTGTAGAGCTGGGACAGACCCATCTCTGCTCTGCATGGGGCCCCAAGCACTCAGGTCATTGATGACAGCAGCAGCAGGGGATGAGCACGGGGACCTCTCCCCACCAGAGCCCAAAGGCCAGCAATGCTCTGGGTCCCAATGACTTATGCTGGCCCGAGGCTAGGACTGCAGAGCCCACACTCAACCGCACTTGGGTTCTGCCGTGGGGGCCCCCAGCACCTGCCTCTGTGCCCACCCCTGCTCACAGGAGTGCACTCAGCCCCCATAACTGGGCTCGGGGCACCTGGGCCTTCCAGGGGTCCTTAGATGGCTGAAAGGGACCCAGTATTGGCTGGCTTTGGCTGTCACTGTGCAGGGTCTCCCACAGGCCCACCTCCCTCTAGCCCTGCCCACATGTAGGTGGGAGCCCCACCCACCCCTGTCCTATTAGGGTCCTCTGTGCAGACAGCTGTGGTCAAAGGGTCAGGGGCCTGTGTGGGGTCAGTTGGGGAGAGGCCCCCTGGGTAGGCAGGGCTGCTTCTCATCTTGCTGGAGTGGGGGTCCAACTGTGCTCTGGGCTCCTGGGGTCACTGAGCCAGGGCACCTGCTCCAGACCTGGGCAGCGTAGCTCAAGGCAGGGCTTCGACTCCACCTCACAGTGGAGGTCAGCCAAGGAGCCAGAGCCACAAACAGAGCCCTGAGGACAGCTCCACAGCCCGGCCCCAGAGTCATGGTGGGAGAGCTGTCACCCTGTCCCTACCCTGCAGGAGGATTCAGGGAAGCTGCCCAAGGCCCTGCCAGACCATGCTGTCAGAGCTTCTGAAAGCAGAACTGCTGAGCCCAGGGAGGACAAAGAGGATGAGGAAGAGGTGAGGTCCTGTCGGCTGCCAGGGCCTGGCACTCCCACTATTGATTCCCCCAAGGGAGAATGGGAGGGGCCGTGTGCTAGACTCACCTTTGGGAGGCAGGAGGCACTGGAGCTTCCCCAGCTCACGCATGGAGGCCCACAGCTGCCTGATGACCACATCCTCACTCATTGCCCAGGCCTGCTTCAGCATCACCCGAGGGACAGGCAGGGGGACCCCCAGCTCCTCCGTCCCTTGCACCCAGGCTTCTATGGGCCCTGAGAACTCACTGCAATGGATCTTGAGGGCCACGTACGCCATGGTGGTGAGCACATGCTTGCCCTCAAGGATATAGATGTCCCACATCCTCAGAGCCAGGGGGAATGGCACCTGGAGGACAGAGGCATTAGAGGACCCCGCCCATCAGGGCCTCAGCAGGGCCCATGGGGTGGGTGTGCAGTGTCACTATCCTAGGACAGAGGGAGACTCTAGGAGGCTGCATCACACAAGAAGGCCAGAGCTCCTCCTGGGAGGGAAGGTGAGGGTGGGGGACTCATTTCATTGGGAGATGAGGCCATGCCTCACAGCCACATCCCCACTCACTCAGGGAACCAGACCCAGAGAGGATGACCATGTCCTGTCCTGGACCCTGGGGGTCTGCACACTTTGGAAGCCACCCTGGAGATGCCAGACAGCCCAGGGACCTGGGGGAGGGGTCAGCCCTGTG
This sequence comes from Oryctolagus cuniculus, assembly GCF_051225735.1. Classification (NCBI taxonomy): domain Eukaryota; kingdom Metazoa; phylum Chordata; class Mammalia; order Lagomorpha; family Leporidae; genus Oryctolagus; species Oryctolagus cuniculus. Next base: position 77,371,021 of record NC_142881.1, read on the forward strand.
CCACTGGGGGTCTATGGATCTCTTGCCACTGGCCTTTGCCAGGCTCTCAGGATGGGTCCTGGTGGGATCTGTTCCCTCCTTGCTGTCCCTGAGGCTCAGCCTCAGCTTGGACCACCATTAGCGGGGCAGGGCCTGCCTGGTCTGCACAGCAGGCTCCCTCCTGTGTCTGCTGGGGTTGGTGGAGCTCAGGGTCACAGGCCACCAGGACAGAAGAGCCAGGCACTGGGAGAGGAGCTTCCCTGGGAAGGGGTCCCCGGGGCACTTACCCCATCCAGGAAGCACTGGATGTACCAGTGCGTGGTGTAGTCCTCCAGGCACACACCTTCCTTCTCCTAAGAAGAGGCAGAGGGGGCTCAGGGCCCAGGGCCCAGGCCTGACTCCCTCTAATCTGAGCCCTGTGGCAGAGCCCCTGGGTGCAGGAAGCCCAGCAGCAGGTGCATCCCCTCTCCCAGCCATGCAGGTTCCTGAAGGGACACAGGTCCCTCAGTCCACTCTGCCCTGGGGACAGCATCTCCCTTCAATCTACGCAAACTCTGGGGGACCAAGTGCTGAAAACACACCAATACCCAAGCTCCCACAGACCCCAGTAACCAAGGAAAGTCTTGGTGAGGATGTGGCCTCCCCTGGCTCAGGAAGCAGTCAGGACCCCTCTCTGTCCTCCCCTCCCTGAGCACAGAGCCCCCGAGAGGAGAAAGGAGATGCTTTACTTACCAGGTGTTTCTCCAGGGAGGGGAGCACGCGATGCACAATATCTCTCAGGTGTTGCTGGAATTGCTCCAGTTTTGGGGTGTTTGGTTTGTAGAAACCTTAGTATCAGCCACACCCCCATGGTAGAGCTTCCTCCTAGGAAGGCTGGGTGGGGTGTTTCTGAGCACTGAGCATCAGGGGCAGGTGGGAACGAATGTGGCCAGGGCAGAGGACCTGCTTGGGAGGTGGGTGCAGGTGGGTGACTGTGTGTAGCCCAGGCCAGGCTGCCCCCTGGATACTGCTGGGGTGAGTGCTGTCAAACTGGGTGTCTCCTGACCATTCCAAGACTCAGGAGTGATGAGGGAGTGACCCTACAGGGGATGCTGCCTTCTGCAAGTTCCCTGGGTGTGGCTCTGTGCTTGAGAGGCTGTGTAGCAGACTCATAGAATGGCAGATGTCCTAAACAGCACTCTGGCCTCAGAATAAGCCCTAAAGGCATTCGGATCCAGCTGAAAAGCCCATGAGAGTATTTCAGGCATGGAAAGCCAAGACACTCTGGCAAAGAAAAAAAAAAAAAAAAAAAAAAAAAAAAAAAAAAAAAAAAAAAAAAAAAAAAAAAACCTAAATGAAAGATATCCGTGAGTGAGATCCCAGTGGAAAGAACAGGTCTTCAAAGAAGGAGGTACCTTTCTCTGAAGGGAGGAGAGAACTTCCACTTTGACTATGACCTTGTCTAAATAAGATAAGAGTCAGAGAACTCAAAAGGCTTCCATAGCCTTGGAAACTCATGACAAGAGACTAGGGTGATTACTGATGCCATAGACAGGAGTGTCAATTTGTAAAGTCAACAACAGGAGTCAGTGCACTTACTCCTCATGTAGGATCTCTGTCCTTAATGTGCTGTACATTGAGATTTAATGCTATAACGAGTACTCAAATAGTATTTTTCACTTTGTGTTTCTATGTGGGTGCAAACTGTTGAAATCTTTACTTAATGTATACTAAACTGATCTGTATATATAGAAAATTGAAAAAATCTTGATATGAATGGAAGGGGAGAAAGAGCGGGAAAGGGGAGGGTTGCAGGTGGGAGGGAAGTCATGGGGGGGGAGCCAATGTAGTCCATAAGCTGTACTTTGGAAACCTATATTCATTAAATAAAAGTTTAAAAAAAAGTTAAAAAAAAAAGAGAGGCTGTGTAGAGATGTGTGAGGCAGAAGAGCCAGAAACAACCTGAGTCACTGGACAAGGACAGGATCCCTTGTTCTGAAGGTTCCCACACCCAGGATGGCCATGGTGAAGCTGCAGAGCCTTTGGAAGGTGGTAAAAGAAGGGGGCTGGCTCAGTCTAGGATTCCTCTGCCAGCCCTGGCTTACAGGGAGCCCCCCCCACCGGGACATTGTCCTGCACATTCAGGAGCCATTGAGGGCCTTGCATGGACTTGCATGCTCTGGGCCCCACACGCCATCCACCTACCATGCATTGTGTGCTTGCTGTTTTCCATGAGCTGGACCAGGGCCCATAAAAAGTCTTCCTCAGGCATGAACATGAGTAAGAGCCCCACAACATGGCTCAGGCCCTGGCTGTATCCCACCTCCTGCAAGATCCCAGAAAACCTTTAGGAGACCTCCCTTGGCAAGAATAATATCCTGGGATGACCCACCTCTCAGGGAGATCAGTGTCACCCACTGAAGGGTCTAGGAAGATTGGGGAGGGAGCCCCTGTGCCTGAATCCCGCCATTTGGTGTCAGCAGCCCAAGAATTGGAGCCCATAGAAGTTCTCCAAGTTCCTGGAGGGAATCCTGCAGGGCCTGAGCTTAGGCAGCACAGGGGAGAGACCTGAAGTCTGGACACCTGTTACCCCCAAGATGTCAGGATGGGCCAGGTTGCTGTGGGAATCCAGATCCATGCCCATGGAAGTTTCTGGACCCCTGAGCTCTGCAGGTGACCTAGTGGCCCTTTCTCACATGAGGAAGAAGTAAGCCAGGAAGTGCTACCAGGACCAGAACAGGTGTGCCTCTGTCATGGGTGCAGGCCTGGGCTTCCTGAGTGCCAGGCCCCCTGGGAACCAGGGCACCAGGCAGGGTTGGCCAGTGGCAGGTCAGGGGGATGGGGATGTCCAGGCCTTGCTGGGTCACCCATGGATCCCTGCACCTGCTCCACTCATGGGAAAGGTCTGAGTGGGTGGTTGTGGCAGTAGTGCTGTGTGGAGTGGGATTCAGGCCCATGGGTCCAACTACATGTCTGGTGGGTATAATGGCATCAGTGGGACCCAGACTCAACTTTGATGAGCAAAGTCATACACCTTATCTGCCCTGCCTTCGCCCCCCACCCCCGTGTGGAATGCTAGTCCTGGGAGGGGCAACCCAACACTGCCAAACTCCTGGGCTCTGGAGGCCAGCCCAGGAGAAGGCTGCCTTTCTCCTCCCAGAACTTGAGGTTGGGGCCAAGGAGGCCTGGAGCTTGGCCCCTACCCCTCTGTCTTGGAGTTGTGGATGAGAGAGGCCCCCTCAACCCAGCCTGGGATCTCTGTGACCAGGGGTGCCCTGCAGGGACTGCCGGGATAGTACCTGCGATATGATCCCAGAATACTCACGGGATTGTATACGGAATACTCCATGAGCACTTGGAATAAGGCGTGTTGGCTGGAAGAGAGAGGACAGAGGCTGTGCGTCCTGTGCTACCGAGGCTCTCAGTGTGGCTCTGCCTAACAGAGCCTGACAGCCACACGCAGGGCCTGTGACACTCTGCTCGTGAGCAGTGATGTGGTCAGGGCACCTGCGTGTTGTCCACTGTGTGGGTGAACACTGCCTGCAGGGACACGCACACCTCTCAGGGTGCAGTCACGTGCAGTTTTGTTTCCCCAGGTGGGTGTTCATTGCACAGGTGAGCGTTCCACTGTGGGAGATGCAGTCCCATGGGTCTAAGCCATGGAGAGTCAGCCTCCCATGCACGTTCAGCCTGGAAGGGGGCAGCTCCTGTCGCCTATGTATTCCCCATGAGCCCTCTGTGGCCAAACTCTCCACCTCCCCCAGCCCATGGCCACCACTGCCCTATTGTGTGTTCCAGGGTTTGGCCTCTTGCAGATGTCCTGTGAGTGGATCATAGCATGTGTAGCCTTTGAGGGATGCTTCCTCTCTTAGCAGAATGCACCTTAGATGCATCCAGGTCAGCCCAGGGCCGAGCCTCATCCTGCCTCTCACTGAATCCCGTTCTCGGATTCAGCTGTGACACGGGTTGCTTATCCGTTTCCCCACTGAGCATCATGCAGGCTACTCCTGTGTCCAGTGACTGTGAACACAACTGTGAATCTTGTGTGTTTTCTGTGCACTCAGCTGTTCTGGTGGTTGTGTACATGTGCGTGTGTGCTGGGGGTTCGTGTGGAAGGTGTGTGTTTCTCATTGTGAGAAATGGCCCTGGGTGCTGCCGAGGGCCTGGGCTTCTGTGCTCTGTTCCTGGCAATGAACCAGAGTGGCACTCACCTCACATTGTCCCCAGCACCCAGCGTCCTCAGTCGTTTTTTTGTTTTGTTTTGTTTTGTTTTTGACAGCCAGAGTGGATAGTGAGAGAGAGAGACAGAGAGAAAGGTCTTCCTTTTGCCATTGGTTCACCCTCCAATGGCCGCCACAGCTGGCGCACTGTGGCCGGCGCACTGTGCTGATCTGAAGGCAGGAGCCAGGTGCTTCTCCTGGTCTCCCATGGGGTGCAGGGCCCAAGCACTTGGGCCATCCTCCAGTGCACTCCTGGGCCATAGCAGAGAGCTGGCCTGGAAGAGGGGCAACCGGGAAAGAATCTGGAGCCCCGACCGGGACTAGAACCCGGTGTGCTGGTGCCGCAAGGCGGAGGATTAGCCTAGTGAGCCATGGCATCGGCCTCTCAGTGGTTTTAGTTCCCCCATTCTCACAACTGTGCACTGGTGTCCCATTGTGGTTTAGGTGCTAAGCATGTGTTCATCGTTGAGGAGGTGAATTGTGTGTGCCGTTATGAAGGGGCCCTCCTGAGTCTGTGTCCCTGAGGTACTGGGCGGCTGTCCTCTGCTTCCTTGTTACTGAGGTGAAGGGCTCCTTGAATATTCTGGAAATAATACCTTTATTAGGTAGATTGCTAATACTGTCTCCCCTTGTGTTTCTTTTCATTTCATTCTCTCTACAGTGTCTTTGAGAAAGTTTATATAATATAAAAAAGTTTATATAATATCTAAAAGGCAATTTTGTTTTCTGTGCTAAATGAACTATTTTAGGTTTGCACCTAAGTCTTCCCTAGGCACCCCATGTGCCCCAGGACCCTTGCTCCTCCCACCCCCAGGTCCTCCCCAGCCCAGAGGCCTCACTTCATTCTGTAACGTTCCTGGAAGATCAGGTGGTTTCTGAAAGTCCATGTGATGGTGGAGTCGATGTGATGGAAGTGACTGGCACCCAGTCTGGCCTGCTCTTTCATCTCCTGCAGAGCAGGGACAAGGAGGGGGACAGCCTCAAGAACTGCAAAAGCCCCATTGCCACACAAGGACTTCAAGTCCACGTCAGCTCTTCTGGCTGACAGGGAGAGTTCCCTGCAGGGAGCTCATTCCTTTCTGGGTCCCACGTTGAAGGAGGGTCATGGACTCCCTACTTGCCTCAGCATCCACATCACCCCAGTGGCCAGCATCCCTGCTGAGGGGGCCACTGAGACCCTGATGGTCAGCATCAGCCAGGGGCTCTGAAAGGTCCCTGTGCACTACCCCTGCCTGCCCTCAGCTCTCAGCACAGACTCGATCTGACCCCAGCCAGGCTTCCAATCCTCCTCACTGGCATCTCAGGCCCTCCAGAAGTCAGCCACAGCCTGACCACTCCTCCATGCTGCCCCCTGCTGGAGGGGCCCATCTCCATCCAGATGTTGGAAGCCACCCTTGGCTTGGAGCTGAGTCTGGGCAATGACTGTTTCAGGCCCAGCTCCCAGGGCAGCCCCAAACTGCAGACTTGGGAGAGGCAGGGTGGGCCACACAGCTGGGCCCTTCTCCCTGATGGCATCTGGGGACATGAAAGCCAGCTGCAGTTGCCAGCCCTCTGTTCACACCAGTCCTTGCTCCCTCCTTTCCCAGAAGCATTGAGATCTGTCTGACCATTGGACCAGCCACTGCAGTCAAGGGCAATGCCAGGGGCTGCAAGTCCATGTGAAGGCAGGGCCAGTGAAGGGCAGGCCCTGTTAGCACAGAGCCTGTGGGGCTCCCTACCTCACACCATTGTGATCTCACACTGGTAGACCCCGCTATTCATGGACCAGCAATTCCTCTGTTCTGGCCTTATCCCAAGCTGCCCAAGTGAGCTCAGCAGAGAGCAGGTTAAAGCCTCTGGCACAAAACACATCTGTCCAGTCCCAGCTGGGTCTGAGGAGATGTGGAGGAGGCACTGACTAGGATCTAGGGAGAGGAAGGCAGGATGGGGAGGAGGCTCCCAAGGGCTCAGTGAGGGACAGTGCACCATGGAGACAGGCTCCTGACCAGGCCTGAGCAGCTCAGGCCCCCTTGGGCTGAGTGCAGAGCCATACCGCATATTTGCCTGGATTCTGGGCCTTCTTTTTGTCCACCTCCAGCATCATGGCCCACACCTTCCCATGCACCTGCGCAGGGATGCCTTAGTAAATTCTCTGCTGAAACTATAGGAGAGAGGAGGCTCTGGTGAGTGGTGAACATGGCCACTCAGGGAGGGAGCATAGGGTGAGACAGCAGGAGGGAGAAGCCAGGGGAGGATCTGCCCAGATGGGGGCCTTATGACCCACAGTGACTGGAGGGCCAAGGGCTCAGGGGCACTGGCTCTGCTGTGCACTGACTGCCCCCTACAGGGCACCTGGAACCACACCTGCCCTGCATCCAGGATTGTCTTCAGCAGTGACTTCAGATTTTCTACCAGGACAGTGTCCTGTGTGTATGGGAAGGGGTGCAGATGACCTATGTCCCTAGGGGTTGGACAGTTGCCCCTGGGCATCTGAGAGGCAGGCAGTGCCTGGCACAGGAATGGGCACTGCTCAAACCCCAACTCAGCTCTCAGTGTTCCTGAGGGGCCCTCATTGCCACGGTACCTTCTCGCTGCCGCAGTATTTTCTGTGGTTCTTCATCATTTTTATCCATTTCTGGATTCTGCGCATCTCCTGTTTACACTGGAAAATGAGACAGGATGACCTGAGCCCAGCTTCGGGCTCTGAGAATGGCCCTCAGATGCAGCTCAGGAGCTCTGTGGGTGCTCAAATGGAAGGAGCCAGAAAAGGCAGACCGTGAGCCCCAGATCTGTCTGGGGGAGTGTCAGTGGCCTGGCCTCTGACCCGAGCTGCCCTGTTGTAAAGACAGAGCCCCTGAGCTCCAGCCATGTCACTCCCAACCATGCCAATGAGTCAGCTGTGGCTCAGTTCTGGGACAGGTGAGTGTGTGAAGATGTCAGCAGGTGCCATGTAAGTAACTCATCGCAGGACCTTATGGTGTTCCCACTAATCACTGCCCAGCCCCATGTGCCCCCTCCACCCAGCTTTGCTTCCAGATGACTGGCCCATGGCCAAGGACTTGTCCTTACCTTTGCCCCTAGGGTGCTGTCTTGGGGCAATTTCTGCTCACTGGAAAGCAAGGGAGGTGGAGAGGTGAGGACCGGACCACAATAGGCACCTCTACCTCCCTAGTGGGCCAGGGAAGGACCAGCTTCATCCTCTCATCCCAGGGGACTGAGACAGGAAGGGAGGGGCTGGTGACCATGAGCAAAGGGAGCCCAAGGCCAGGCAGGGGCCCTTGCTGCCAGTGGGGGGCTCCAGGCCTGTCAGAGGTCCACCTTTCTGGGTGTGTGGCAGCACCCCCACAGCGGCTGGGGGGTTGCTGTCCTGAGCAGGGCCAGGCTGCCCAGGGGTGAGGCAGCTATATCCCCACATCAGCTCTCCCAGGATGTCACCTTGGAACTGAGTCCAGGTGGCCTGCCTGAGAGATGCTCAGTGTTGTGAATGTGCACCTGGAGCTCGAGGCACCTGAGACCACCACACTCCTCAGGGTCCCCCACCACATACCCTCCCCCACTGTGCACTGGCCACCTGAGGTGCATGCACCCCACCTCACCCCTCCTCTGTCAGCCCGGACTGTGGCCATCTCTCCACCACTTGGCTCCTGCTTTTTCTCCAGGTTCTGGCACAACATGGAGGCAGAAGACCCCTATCCCCATGCTAAGGTGGGCTGCTGAGTCATGCCAGAGATGGCCTGAGATGGCTCCATCCCTCTAGGTCACCAGAGCCCACCCTCCAACCATGGGGCCTCTCTCCCTGACATTTGTGGGAACAGCTTCCAAGTCTGACTCCTGCTCCCAGGCCCCAATCTCCCAGCACAGACCCGGGGGCAGGGCCCTCAGCTGCAGCCTCCCTGCAGTCTGTACTGTGGGAGCCCACAAGCAGGTTCAGAGCCAGAGAGACTACATCCCTGGCCATCCTTCAGACTAGGTCTTCATAAGCCTTGAGCCTGGCCCCTAGACCCAGGCACCTCCTGGACAACTGCCAGCTGCTAGGCTTGTGCCCCAACCCCATGGACACAGCTCTGGAATGTTGATGGCCAGGCTTTGTTGCCTGGGAGCATGGGGACCCTCAAGCCACCCCCTCTAATTAACAAAAACAGAGGCCTCAGAGTAAGAGTGTCCAGTGCTTGCCCCACATCCAGCTCTGTCCCTGCCTGCAGTCCTGAGTCACAGGGTCACTTGGCTCTGGCCAAATGCTGACCAGTGCCTGCCTATGACCACAGCTGGGGTCAAGGTTGGGGCCTGGGGACAGGTGTGCCACCTCATGTTGGGGTTTCTGACCCCAGTCCCTGCCCTGAGGTGAGCTGAGGTGTGGAGGACTCACTGCAGGAACCCAAGCCTTTCTGGGACGAGGCAGCCTCCCTCATCGTCCTCTTCTTCAGTCTCCAACAGTGCCACTCCTCAGCGTCCCTGCAGCCGAGAGGGACCCATATGAGAAGCCCGGGTCTCAGCCACTGGGGGAGCTGAGCTGCCCGCCCTGCTCTGTGTCCCCAGGGAGGCAGCATCTGGCTCTCACAGGCACAGTACTTGAGGCAGGGCCCCACCCCCTCTCCCAGCACCCTGGCCCATACCTGCTCATATTTCATGATGATCACTGCTCGCTCCTGGGCCCTCCGGGACCTCAGGGTGTTCATATCCCATCTATAAGACACACACACACATGTGAGCCAGCATAGGGGAAACCATGGGAACTGCTGCCCTGAGGGCTGTCCCCCTGGTCAGAGGGAGTACCGCCACATAGCCAGGTGGGTGGGCACCTGATGGCTGCATCCCAGGAGGATGACTGATCCAGAGCACAGGAACTAAGAATGGTTGGGGAAGGACAGCCCCCACCTTGCCTCTCCTGCCCTTGGAAAGGATGATCCTCCCCCAGCCTGGCACCCATGTGTCCTCCAGGGAGACCAAGTCTAAGGGTCTCCCTGGATGCTCCCAGCTCCCGCATCTCTGGGGCTCTCAGAGCCAGCCTCCCTGCCCCACCTGATACCAGTTGACCCAACATCTAGTCTTGAACCCGTGTCCAGACTCATACTCACACCAAGGCCCATTTGACACTGATGCCCAGCAGAGAGGGAGGAATGAGATGACTGTATACACACTCTGCACACAGGGCCCACTGGGAGCTTAGCCACATCATTCATGGAACCCAGCGTGGGAGACCAGTGCCACCCACCTGGGCATGACCTTCCCCACACCATAGCTCATGCAGAGAGCAAGTCCCACTCACCTCTGTCGAAAATCCATTCGATTCTGTCAAATGTGTCTCCTGCCTACGCTACCAACACCTGGTCAGTTGAGCAGTAGACACACTACTGGCCACTGGTCGCCTCACAGCCCAGAGTGCGCATCTCAGTGACTGTGACATCACAGAAGCCTGCCAGCCAATCCCAAGTGGCTCTGCTGTGGCAGGGGTCAGGGTCCTCAGCCCTGGCTTCATTAAAGGTCACCAGAAGTGGGGCCTGTGTTCTCCACAGGGCCCAGGTGAAAAGGGCAGGACTCTGGCAGTACTGCCCCAGAACCATGGGGTCAGGGCTCTCTGTCACCTGCTGTAACGTTCCCAAGTCCCAGGAAATCTGCACCCCCTGCCCCTCCCTTCTTCTTCAATTTTATTATAGCACCACTGTGAAGTCCTCTTTATTTGAACACAAGATGGCATAGGGAGCCCCACATAGACCTTTCCCCACACTCCCAGGCTGCCCCTGCAAAGACCTGAACTGAGACTCCCAGGTGTGAAGCTTCCTGTCCTACCACAGGCACCACCCCAGCACTGCCAACCTCTGCTGTCCCCTCCAATCAACCTCAAGAGACATCACAGGGCCTCATCTGAGTCCTGGGACATGGGGCTGGGCAGGTGCTGGGAAAGACTGAGTGTGCGAATAAGCCGCCACTTCCTTTTTTTTTTTTTTTTTTTGACAGGCAGAGTGGACAGTGAGAGAGAGAGAGACAGAGAGAAAGGTCTTTCTTTTTGCCATTGGTTCACTCTCCAATGGCCGCCACGGCTGGCGCGCTGTGGCTGGCACACCGCGCTGATCCGAAGGCAGGAGCCAGGTGCTTCTCCTGGTCTCCCAGGGGGTGCAGGGCCCAAGCACTTGGGCCATCCTCCACTGCACTCCCTGGCCATAGCAGAGAGCTGGCCTGGAAGAAGGGCAACCGGGACAGAATCCGGCGCCCCGACTGGGACTAGAACCCGGTGTGCCGGCGCCGCTAGGTGGAGGATTAGCCTAGTGAGCTGTGGTGCCGGGCAGCCGCCACTTCTTACAGGGCACTCTGGAGCTGCCCCTGTGTTTCAAGTGAGCCATGGGCCTGCGTGCATGGCTGAGAGCTGTGGCTACACAGCTGCAGAGATCACCTCTGACAGTGGTGCTTAGGGAGCGCAAGGTGAGCCTGCGTGCTAGGGCCCTGCCTGCCCACAGCACAAAACCTCAGCACACAGACCAGACCCCTCCACGCACTGCTCCAGCCCTTCCTTGAAACCGCTCTGAGTCCCAGGGCCAAGGGCTCTGTTCCTGTGGTGTTCACACACAGGCACAGCCACTTCGCCCATGGAACCCAGCATGGGAGACTAGTGCCACCCACCTGGGCATGACCTTCCCCAAGCCAAGAGCAAGTCCCACTTACCTCCATTGAGAATTCATTTGATTCTATCAAATGTGCCTCCTGCCTATGCTACCAACACCTGGTCAATTGGGCAGTAGATGCACTAGTGGCCACTGGTCGCCTCACAGCCCAGAGTGCACATCCTCAGTGACTGTGATGTCACAGAAGCCTGCCAGCCAATCCCTAGTGGCTCTGCTGTGACAAGAATCAGGGTCCTCAGCCCTGGCTTTATCAAAAGTCACCAGAAGTGGGGCCTGTGTTTTCCCCAGGGCCCAGGTGAAGAGGGCAGGGCTCTGGGAAGGGTGCCATGGAACCAGTGGCACCTGCCCCTTTGTGTCGGGCCCCCTCTGGGTTCCTGTGGAGCTGTTTGGTGGGACAACCCAAGGGACTGACCTTGAACTCTGCAGTCTGATTTTTTTCATTTTTTCCTACAGTGGTGGCCAGTGCTCCATAGTAAGAAGGAGAAGTTCAAATAGAGAAATCATCTAGAAACTTTGAATGCAGAGAGGGAAGATAATTCAAATCTCTAAGTGCCATGTATGTGATATAAATTTATAAGGTATTATCACACATTTCAGAAATATATCACCACACTGTATATTCTAAATGTCACATAATGGACTCAGCTTTCTGATTTCTCAAATATGTCTTCTGTGCTGTCAAATATATTTTAAAAGTAAGTATCTTTTTAATGGCCCATAGTGGGTCACCTCGACAGAACAGGAGAAAAATCACAATTTCTCCTGGTGCTAAGTGCTTTGTACATGCAGAGGTGGCCAGAGAGAGGGAAAGAGTACACTGTTCTTTTCCAGGTTGTGGTGTAGGAAGGGTGAGGTTGGAAAACCACATGGGTCCCAATGCTGCCTGCAATTCTGGCTCCATGGCACCTTCAGGAGGAAAGGGAAAGGGGTGTGGTCCCTGCTGTCAGGGTGGGAGGGAACAGAGGGAAGGGCACCATGTGTAGCATGGACCCTGTCTGGGCTATCTCACTTACTCCTCCCTTCTCTACCCTGATACACACAGCCGTCTATCAGAAGGGTGCTGAGGTCAAGGCCTGGACCAAGGCTCTGTTAAGGTGATGCTGCCTGAGCAGGAGGCTTCCACTCAATCTCATCCCAGATGGACTGTGGGGCATCCGCCCTGGCCAGAAGTTGCCAGCTCTGCAGCCTGAGAAGATGGAACCCACGGAGGCACTGGGGCATCTCCAGCCCTATGATCTTAATGGGGAGACTGGCAGGGCTGGGGGATAGGGAAGCATCCAGGGTCCTGCCCTTAGGGGAAACAGATCTAAGTCAGTTAGATGGGGCCAGATGAATAGCAGAGTTACAGAGCAGAGGGAGGGAGGGGGAAGGGCAGAGGGGAGCGGATGAGGTCAGTCCTGAAGCTGCCATGTTGAAGCCCCTGCCCTTGTCACTACCCGCAGCAGGTGTGTTCTGGGAAGCCTAGAGATCGGTCACATGGAAAAGGAAGGGAAACACAATGGGGGCTTGGGGGTCCTGGCTAAGCTGGGCCATTGGGTTCCTACCTGCAGAGGGCGCACAGGCCCAGGTGGCATCTCTGAGGAGGAGCTCCACATCCCAGACACCTGGTTCCGTGGTGTCCTTCCAGCCTGACGTCCATGGGTCTCCAGATGTCTAGCACCAAGCCCTGGCTCCGAGTGCAGGCAGATGGCTCCTGAGATAACCTGACCTGAGCCAGGCAGGCAGAGGATCCCCCAGGCCTTGGACTTCCTCCTGGGATCCTGTTCGCTTTGTTTCTGGCTGTGTTCCTGATGCTTAGATAGATTTTTTTTTTTACATAACATACATAATTTTATTACAAATTTTTTTTTAAAAAAAACAAAGAATGCAACATCCTAAAAAAAAAAAAATCCAAATTTACTAATGATACTAATTCCTACAACTTTGCTGTGCTACCATACACAAGTCAAGAAATTAAAGAAACCATTAAATATTTAGGAACATTCAACATCAGAAGCTTTAAAATCTAACTGTATGTAGTAGCCCCTCAAAAAGCTACAACCTGCATTTTTTTAAAAAAAGTATTTTCTCTACAAAGAATCTTATTAGCTATACAAAAATCTGTACAGTTTTTTTATACTGAAGCTAATATTGAGCTGCACTTGAATTCACATTCTTAGCAAAACAACTGCCTGAGCACACACGCACACTCCACACTCATCATTACAGGATAGCCATTTATTCTTCATCTTCATCCTCTTCCTCATCATCTTCATCTTCTTCCTCTTCTTCTTCTTCCTCCTCATCTTCAGGTTCATTCTTCTTCTTTGAGCCTGTGGGTCTACCAGGGCCCTTCTTTCCCGCTTCACTTTTGCCCTTGGCACGGTATGCAGCAATATCCTTTTCATATTTCTCCTTTAGCTTAGCTGCTTTCTGTTCATATGGTTGTTTATCTTTGGCTGACTGTTCAGACCACATCTCACCCAATTTTTTTGCAGTGTCCCCAATGGACAGGCCAGGGTGTTCACTTTTGATCTTTGGGCGATGTTCAGAGCAAAACAGAAAGAAGGCAGATGGTGGTCTTTTAGGAGCATTGGGATCCTTTTTCTTTCCCTTCTTATCACCCTTGGGAGGAACGTAATTTTTCATCTCCCTGTCATAACGAGCTTTATCACTTTTTGCCATATCTTCAAACTTGGACTTTTCCTTTGCAGACATGGTCTTCCATCTCTCCGAGCATTTCTTAGAGAATTCCGCGAAATTGACCGAAGAGTCAGGGTGTTTCTTCTTGTGCTCTTCCCGGCACATCTGCACGAAGAAGGGATAGGAGGACATTTTGCCCCTCGGCTTGTTGGGGTCTCCTTTACCCATGACGACGGAACGGCGGCCACCTGGTGGGGAGGGAGCCCGTGGGTCGGCGCGGAGCCCGCCTAGATAGATTATTTTAACTTCATGAGCTGGAAGGCATACCTCCTTCACTGTGTTGCCCTGTTCACCTGCCTTTCAATCAGGGGACCCCTCACCAGGAAGTAGCGCCTCTTACCCAGGATATGGGGGTGGTACCATGTAAACACTTCCATTTTTTTGAAAGCTCATAAAAAGTGAGGAAGGATGGAAGCACTCTCTCCTTGTAGACTCAGGACAAGCAGAGCAGGGTATGATGATTCCCTTCCCTTAGCCATTTCTCCATTAATAAAGCCCTAATGGGCCTGTGTATTTTTCTCACTTTGTAACTAAAGTTTACCACACTGCAGGCTGTGTTTGGGCCTGTATTTAGAATTCTTCTCTAAGTAAAAGGCAAGAGTCTGGAAAATTAATTTAGGCTCAGACCAAGCCCATAACATTCCCAGTTTCAGACTGACCCACTCAGGAGTCGGGTCAGGTCCGTGGATCCCACCTTTTTGGGAGATGCCCATGCTTTCACTGGAAGGGTCTCTGCCAGGACATCTTCCCTGCAAGCCTGGGGCCCTGGTCCCATGCTCCCCTCACTGTCCACAGGAGCTGTTGGGAAGCTGCTTTCTCAACCCCTCTGGCCAGAGCTGCCCTCCAGCTGTTGTCTCCAACCCCCAGGCCAGGCCCACACAGCTGGGGGTCAGGTTGGTTCTGACCTGCTGACTGTTAGCAGTGCAGTTTGTTCAGAACCAGTACTGTGCAGGCTGCAGGCGGGAGCCACAGCAGCACTTAGAAAGTTCCTGGAAAGTGGAATTGAAAGATAGGTTGCTTTTGTGTGGGGGGAAAAAATCTTTGTAATCAGTGCATACAAGGGGTCTACAGAACATTCTTGGAAATGTACATTATGAAAAAATAGTGCATGGATTTCAGTGTTTTTTTTTAACCAAAATGAACTTGTCATTGAATTCCATGTTCCGTGAACTTGAATTGCCCTCGTATTTTTGGTATCACTCACATGCACACTGTGGCTCCACAATGATTCATTTGCTGCTGCTGTTGCTGTGTTCAGCTGTGTCCTGTGATAAGATGCTATCCACCTGCCCCTGAGGAACAGGCTGGAACCCTGTCTATGAGCATCACAGTCATTATCAGGGCCTGCTGCGTGCCCTGTGCTTGTTAGAGGCACTGCCTGCTATGGAACTGATTTAAGCATCATGCCTGTGATGATCCCCCTTTGCAGAGGAGAGAATGGCTCAAGGCCATTAAGCTGAGTTTTTGAAAGGGGAAGGATTCAAACCCTGGCTGTCTTACTCCAAGGCCAGGACTTCTAAGTGCCTTATCACCTTGCACATCAGCACTGCTCTCTCTCTCCTGGAGCTTGCATGGAGACTCCGATCCAGAGCAGACACAGACATGCTTTGAAACCATCAGCCTTGTGGCTGTGGGCCTCGCTTCACCCATCTATAAAATGGGTATAATGATTGCTCCTCTCTGGCATTACTTGGGAAATAGCAAATACTGAGTGTGGAGCCTGGATAAGTCTGTTGTGAATGCCCCGTAGCTGACAACTGCTCTCACTGGGGAAGCACAGGGCCTGTGGCCTTGGTGGGTAGTCCTGAGCAAATGCCACAGAAAAGCCTCTCCCTCATAATCATTGTCCCACGGCTGTGATGGATAGCTCAGAAAAGCAGTATTGCTGACAGCCTTTTCTGTATGGCCCCTCGTGAGAATCTCTGGCTTCCTACATTGGCTTCTGCCTGTGCTCAGCCAGCTGGACCACAGCCAGGTGTTGGGGAGTCAAGAGGGATTAGCCACAGGCCTATTCCAGATGCAGAAGGTTATTACACGCATGGTCTCCAATGAGTCACATCTGCCCATGTCAACTCTGGGCCAGGCCCATGATTTTGCTTTGTCCAAGGGCACACCAATCAATGTGACGTGGGTAGAGGCTGGACGGGTATGCATGCATTATAGTGTGAGGCCAGCCGAGACCACGTGGAGGAGCCACTGAAGCACCCAACTGTCCAGCCATGATCACCAGACACTTGAGTGAGGCCATCAAGGTGCGCACCAGTCCCCAGTTGATTTCCCATGACCACAGGTGCAGGGCACTTTCTGCCCTGGCAATGGAGCAGTGCTGGGGTTGCCTCCACATGTGCTGGAGGGCTTGGGCTGTCAGGGTGCTTCCTCACCACTAACCTCCTAAGGAGAGGGACGCTTCTGGTCTGCAGTGTTTGTTTGTTTTTTTTGGGGGGGGCAGCATCTCTGCCATGAACGCTCTCTCTGCACATGGTGGATGGTGGTTTGGGTGCTGGCCACGCCTATGCCTCCATTTTCTGTGTAGAATCTGCTACTTTTGGAGTATGTCAGCAGGGTAACCCCACATGACCTCAGCTGCCTCTGCATGCAGAAGTCACAGCTGCCCGGTCACCCCTGTTCCCTCCCACAGAACAGTTGTATGCCTGTGCCTGCGTTTTACATGTGCACACCCCAGGTCCTGCCCAGCTTTGTGGCAGATCATCTTCTGTGCACATCAAAGATGGCACTTGCTCTTGAAGTGAGCTTCCCCATTCACTTCCAGGCTCAGGAGGCAGGCCAATAAGAATGCATGGGCAGCCTGGCACTCCTGGCTGAAAAGGGTGTTAAATACTCAGGTACCTCAGCTCCGCCAAGGAGCAGGGATAAATATGGCAGGTAGGAAATGGCCTAAATTGCTCTTGATGACTCTATTCAGTAATGTTGGTCTTTTCCTTCCAGTCCCACATAACAATAGTCATTTTCAAAATGGGGTGCTGCAGTTGTTTTTAAGGAGGAATTGACAATAGTGACCTATAGAGCAGTAATTTGCCAAATGTTCTTTCTTTAAGCTGTTCGCTGGGAGATGCAGGAATGTCATTGGACAGGAGGGATGGTGACTCCAAGAACCACTCATCAGAGTGCCTGACAAATGCTCTGACTGCACCCAAACAATGCTGAGCCCTTAGATTCCTTATGTAAATTCACAAGCAGCAGCCCAGTCCAGCCTCTGTCCTTCGAGATCACAGGTGCATGTGAGTCATTCTTTATGCTCTCATGCTGCTGGATGTCGGGTGCCCAAGGTGAGAGTATGTGTGGGTGTTTTGCATATGCTCATCTGAGACTCTGACTCTGCTCTGCTCGGGGCTGGCATTTGTTCTGGAGTTTTCCCTGCAGTCCTCCTCCCTTGCTTGCCAGTTCATGAAGGCAGAGCATCACATGCCAGACTTGCTGGCCAGGGTGAGGGGTGGGAGAGAGTGCATCACAGGGTCCAGGGTGCAGTGGCTTTCAAGGTATTGCCCCTCCTGCCTTTGAATTTCCTGAAGCCCAGAGCACTCAAGACCTTTTGTTAAAGGCCTTTCAGGGCAACAAGAGGAGGGAGAGGGAGTAGACTTTCCATAGTCTGAGAGAGGTGATGGGAAGAAGGGTGCCCCTACTACTTAATGGGAAGATAATGCTATACTAATACTTAATGCCATACTACTTTTAGAGGGAACAAGGCCTCAGGGGAAATAGTTCCCAATGTGGGCCAGGGGAGAATGGCTTGCAATTCTCAGCCTTTACAAAACTCCTGCACCTTGTAATGTGCACTACAAGGGGGTACTGCTGGGTCTCCTAAGCCTCCTTTGGCCTTAAGCCATGGAGTTGTCAGCAGCAACCCTGTTGTGGCTGGAGGCCTCCCTGTGGTTTATGGACTTTTTCTATGGGCCCATCTGTTGCAAACCTGGAGAAGGTGGCCCCAGTGATGAATGAGATTTTGTTTTAAAAAAGTTTTATTGATTTGCAAGGCAGTCACAGAGTATGAGAGAGAGAGAGAGAGAGAGAGAGAGAGAGAGAGAGAGAGAATATTTTCTCTGCTGATTCACTCCCCAAATTGTTGAAACAGCCAAGACGGACAGACAGAAGCCAGGAACTAGGAACCCCAACCGGGTTTCTCACATGAGTGGCAGGGGCACAAGCACTTGGCCCATCTTCCACTGCCTTCCCAAGCGCATTAGTAGGGAGCTGGATCAGAAGTATAGCAGTTGGGACTGAGACCAGACTCGAATATGGAGTACCAGGGTTGCAAGCAGTGGCATAACCTTCTGTGCCATAATGCTGGTCTCACAATGGGGATTCAATTCCTTTTATTCTGCCAATATTTTATTATATCAATGGCACTACATTTAAATGGCCATGAGGCCAATTCAATGTAATTCCATTGGAATAAAATTCAAGGATTTGAAATGCAAGGGTTCATGGGAGAATGTAATTAAAAACTGTCTATTTGGGTGCAAACCTTTTTGAAATCCGTGCATAGTTTGTTAATCATATGTACATTTTCCATTAACTGTTTTTTTTTTTTTTTGACAGGCAGAGTGAACAGTGAGAGAGAGAGAGAGAGAGGAAGGTCTTCCTTTGCCGTTGGTGCACCCTCCAATGGCTGCCACGGCCGGCGCGCTGCGGCCGGCGCACTGCACTGATCCGATGGCAGGAGCCAGGTACTTATCCTGATCTCCCATGGGGTGCAGGACCCAAGTACTTGGGCCATCCTCCACTGCACTCCCTGGCCACAGCAGAGAGCTGGCCTGGAAGAGGGGCAACTGGGACAGAATCTGGAGCCCCGACCAGGACTAGAACCCACTGTGCCAATGCCGCAAGGCAGAGGATTAGCCTAGTGAGCCGCAGCACTGGCCCCATGAACTGTTTGAAGACCTGTCATCCACAGCAGCAAGCTGGGTGAGGAAGGGCAAGTCTCCTCCCACAAGTGGAGGCCTCCTAGAGGGAATAAGCTGTGGGTCATCAGTCAGCCTCTGTGTCCTGGGGCTGTCATGGAAGGACCTCTTGGGGAGTCAGCAGGGGAGGCTCAGGAGGCTGCTGGGGCAGAGGGAGGGCTGCAGCATGAGGGAGAAGCTGAGCATGGGCAGCAGTGTGCTCAGATGGAGGGGCAGCTTCCTGCTTCTCAGTTTCCATGCCTGATGTCCATCCTCCAGGAGATGACTTCAGTGGAGGGTACAATTCCTGTCTTATGAAACAGCTCCATCCCCTTGTGGTCCTATCAAATAAAAGAGGAACCCAAATAGGAATATGGGCTGGGACAACCCAAACACTCTCTATGATGAGATTCTTAATGGTTGCCAACAGCAGGAGGCATGTTGGTGCTGACCCCTCCCCACACATCCTCCTGTTGCATCACCCCATTGCCACCTGTTTGGTGCCAGTGCACGGCCATCATCCTCTGCCTCACTCAGGGTGAGCTCAGTTGCTGCAGCAACAATACCCTGGGATCTCAGGGGCGTAAACAAGCACATTCATTTCTCTCAGCTTGCAGGCTGGTGGGGGGCTCTGCTCTCCCTCGCTCAGGTTGGGAGGGAGGCTCTCCTCTTTGCTTTCCTGTCCTGGCCTTTCTGCTTCAGAGGCCCAGTGGTTGGGAGGGCCTTCCTGGAAAATTGACTGTGTCCCACCCTGTGGGCTGTGACCAGTCAGGGATATCAGGGCAGCCTGCATCCACATCTGGTTCCAGGTGGGTTCCAGTTGCTGGAAAAGGATCCCTCGAGATTTTCCATGTCTCTGTCTAGAGCCTGGGACCAGCAGGATGAGGAGTGGCAGCCATTTTGGTGGGATGTGCAGCACACCAGTGGAATATGTGGTGGCCTCTGTTCTTGTTTCTCTTTTTGGGGTACTTGCCAAGATTCTATCAAGTATGTGGGCTCAGCCGGAAGCGCTGGAGACACTTACCTCTACATGGCATGTATGGCATCATTCTGAACCCACTGACCAGCACTGAATTCCAGAGGCAAAGAGTCACTCTGGGTGGCTAGCATGGTGCTTGTTTTTGTGACCTTGGGACACCGAAATGGTGCAAATATGTTGATTTGGGGGTGATTCTCCCACATGTTAGATATAAAATATATTCAGAATTCTGGATACTGACAGCTCACTGCTGACTGTGGTGTTTGCCCTGTGTGTGGGTAGATCTGTGTGTCATCACACACTTCCCAACTGCAGTGCTGTCTCTGGTCTACAGCACCAAAAGGTAGCAAAGGTGGTGACCAGGTTCCTTTATCCTGTGCTTCCCCCAACCCCCTTATCTCTGGTTACCAGGTGGTCTCCCCAGCCCCTCTGCAGACTCTGTGCCAAGTATATGGTGGCCCCTGACTGCACTTGTATTCCCTGAGGACTCTCAAGACTATTGCTTTACAGTGCAATGAGCTCTGACAGAGGCCATCTCTTGCTGCTGATTCAGTGGTGATGTAGTGCTCTCATGTGCTGGTCTTTTTCTTTTTTTAAGATTTTATTAATTTTTTGAGAGGCAGAGTTACAGAGAGAGAAAGATAGACAGAAAGGTCTTCCATCTGCTGGTTCACTCCTCATATGGCCACAATGGCCAGAGCTGAGTAGGTCTGAAGCCAGGAGCCAGATGATTCTTCCAGGTCTCCCATGAAGGTGCAGGGGCCCAAGCACTGGGGTCATCTTCTATTGCTTTCTCAGGCCATAGCAGAGAGCTGGATTGGAAGAGGAGCAGCAGGGACATGAAATGGTGCCCATATGGGATGCTAGCACAGCAGGTGGAGGCTTAGCCTGCTATGCCACAGTGCTGGCCCCATGGGCTGGTCTTAAGTCATGCAGGATGGAGGACAGAAATTCCTTGTGAGAATGGGATGGATCTTTTACCTCTACCCTGCCTCCCTGCTGGAGGTGGGGTATGGAAGGCAGGTGTGTCATCAGTAATGGTAGAGGTACCATTTTAGGAATGCAGCAATTATGGCCTAGAGTTCAATAGAAGACATGGTAGGGACATGTGCTGTTCTACTTCAATGCTATAAAACACCAAATGCTAAATTTAACACCAACAGAAAATGAGTTATCTCTCACATTTTCCTGTGCACTATGATTAAGAATAGCATTGTGTGGACATGATCAATGAAACAAAATAATGACCTCTAAGAATGCCACGGGAAGCCAGAGTTCATGGATGGTGTGTATGATAGATGATGTAATGGTCACGCACAAGTAACGATGTCATTAAGATCAAATAACTTGAGGGGCAAAATCTGTTATTTCACTAAATCAGTTTCCAAGGTCAATGGCCATGGCTCCTGAATAATAACAGTGCTGATACCTTTTACTTATCACAGGGGATGTAAAAATGGTATACTGGACAACAAAGGACATGAAGAGATGGTATGCTCATTGGACAGAAAGCAATTACATCAATATCCATATATACAAATATACCCAGCAATCACTAGAATCTGGAGAGTGAACATCTCCATGTTGCCCAGAAGTTTCCTTGTGCCCTTTGGCAATCTTTCTTTGTGCTCTGTTCCAATACTCACTCTCCCAGGGCAGCCTTTAGTCTACTTTCTATCATTATACATTAATTTGAATTTCTAGAATTTTCTATTAATAGAATCATATAGTATGTCCAAATATTTAAATAAACACAAACTTTTTTTATGGAGTTTTCTTCATTCCTCTTTTGGACAGTTTGTTATCAGTGTGTAGAAACTTGTGTAGTCTTTGTTGCTGATTCTTCATCCTGCAACTTTACTGAATTTATTTTTGGTGCTAACAATTGGAGGAGTAGTATTCAGTATTTTCTATATGTAAGATTATGTCATGGGGCCGGCGCTGTGGTACAGCAGGTTAACACCCTGGCCTGAAGTGCTGGCATCCCATATGGATGCTGGCTCGAGTCCCAGCTGCTCCTCTTCCAATCCAGCTCTCTGCTATGGCCTGGGAAAGTAGAAGATGGCCCAAGTCCTTGGGCCCCTGCACCCACGTGGGAGACTGGAAAGAAGCTTCTGGCTCCTGGCTTCGGATTGGTGCAGCTCCAGCTGTTGCAGCCAATTGGGGAGTGAACCAGTGGATAGAAGACCTCTCTCTCTCTGCCTCTCCTTCTCTCTCTGACTTTCAAATAAATATTTTTTTAAAAAAGATTATGTCACATGCAAATAAGGACAATTTAACTTCTTTCTGATTTTAGTGCCATTTTATTTCTTCTCTTGCCTAATTGCTCTGGCTGGGACTTCTACTACTATGTCAAATATTGATACAATTGGGCATCCTTGTCTCATTCCTCATCTTAGAGGGAAAACTTTCAATGTTTCCCCATTAAGTATGATGTTACCTGTGGATTGTTTACATATGGCTTTCATCGTGAAGTGGTACAGTCCTTCTTTCACTTTCATTAGCTCGTTGACAGTTTTTATCCTAAAACAATGCTGAATTCCATCCAATGCTTTTTCTGCATCTTTCAAAGTGATAATACAGTTTTTGTCCTTAATTCTATTAATGTGATATATCACATTTATAGACTTCCCTGTGTTGAACCATCCTTGCATCTCTGAGATAAATCCCACTCTATGATGACCCATGATCCTTTTCATGCACTATTGAATCCCATTTGCTAGTATTTTATTGAGGGTTTTTGCAATCACATTCATCAGGAATATTGGCCTGTAATTTTCTTTCACTGTGGTATCCTTGTCTGGTTTTGGTTTTATAGTAATGCTGGCCTCATAAAATAATTTTGGCAGTATACCTTCTTTTGCAATATTTTCAAAAAGTTTGAAAAGGACTGGTATTATTTCTACTTTAAATGTTTAGTAGAATTCAGCAATGAAGGCATCAGGTCCTGGGCTTTCCTTTGGTGAGAGAATTTTTATTAATGATTTAGTTTCTTTACCCATTATTTATCTACTCAGATTTTCTGTTCCCTCACGATCCAGTTTGGTGGGTTGTATGTGTCTAGGAATCTATCCATTTTTCTTTATGGCTGTGTAATTGATGAAGCGAACTCCTATAATCCTTTGAGTATTTGTGGTATCAGTTTTAATGTTCCCTCTTTCATTTCTGATTTTATTTGAGTCCCCTTTTTTCCCTGGCCTAGCTAAGGATTTGTCAAATTGTTTTGTCTTCTCAAAGAGCCAACCCTTGATTTTATTGATCTCTCCTATTCTCTTCCTAATTCCTTTGGCTTCTCTGATATTTATTATCTCCCCTCTGCTAACTTTAGGCTTAGTTGTTCTTTTCCTATTTCTAGTTATTAGAGCTATGACAACAGATTGCTTATTTGAAAACTTCCTTTTTTTCTTGTAGGTATTTCTTGCTATAAACTTCTCTCTTAGAATTGCTTTGGCTGGGGCTGGTGTTGTAGTGCAGAGGGCTAATGCCCTGGCCTGGGGCGCTGGCATCCCATATGGTTGCCGGTTCAGGGCCCAGCTGCTTGGCTTCCTACCTGGCTCTCTGCTGTGGCCTGGTACTTGGGCCCCTGCACCCATGTGGGAGATCCAGAGGGAGCTCCTGTCTCCTGGCTTTGAATCGGCACAGCTCCAGCCATTGCACCCAGCTGGGGAGTGGGCCATCAGATGGAGGACCTCTCTCTCTTTATTGATTGATTTATTTATTTAACAGATAGAGTTAGACAGTGAGAGAGAGAGAAAGAGAGAGAGAGAGAGAGAGAGAGAGAGAGAGAAAGGTCTTTCTTCCATTGGTTCACTCCCAAAATGGCCACTATGACCAGAGCTATGCTGATCTGAAGCCAGGAGCCAGGTGCTTCCTCCTGATCTCCCACGTGGGTGCAGGGGCCCAAGCACTGGGCCATCCTCCACTGCCCTCCTGGGCCACAGCAGAGAGCTGGACTGAAAGAGGAGCAACCAGGACCAGAACCCGGTGCCTATATGGGATGCCAGCACTGCAGGCAGAGGATTAACCAAGTGAGCCACAGTGCAGGCCCCTGTATCTCTCTCTCTCTCCCTTTCTCTCTCTGCCTCTTCTCTCTCTGTGAAACTCTTCAGATAAATAAACAAATCTTTTAAAAAAAAGAATTGCTTTGGCTGCATGCCACAAATTTTGATATGTCAGTTTCCACTTCATTTGTCTCAAGATACACTTTAATTTCTTCATTGACCCAGTGATTATTCAGGAGCATGTTGCTTCATTTCCATGTTTCTGTAAATTTTCCTAAATGCATTCTGTTATTAATTTCTAGTGCCATACCACTGGAAAAGATAGGTGATCAAAAAATATAGCTGATATGATTTCAATCATCTTTAATTAATTAATGTTTATTATATGATCTAATGTGATTTACCCTGGAGAATGGGCTGTGTGTCCTTGAGAAGAATGTGTATTCTGCTGCATTTGGATGGAATGTCCTATAGATATCTGTTAAGTCAATCCACTCTGAAGTATAGCTTAAGTCTGGTGTTTCCTTTCTTTTTCTATCTGAATGATCTGTTCATTGCTGAAACTGGAATGTTGAAGTCCTCTACTATCATTGTAGTACAGCCTATTTGTCCCCTCAGGTCTACTAGTAATTGCTTCATACATTCAGACACCTATTTTTGGGTGCATATATATTTACAACTGTTAGATCCCCTTGATGAACTGACCTCTTAGTCATTATTAAATGACCCTCTTTGTCCCATCTTCCAGGTTTTTACTTAGTCTGTTTTATAGAAATATAGCTACTCCTGTCCTTTTTTGGTTTCCATCTGCATGGAATACCTTTTCAATCCCTTTCTCCTCAGTGAATCTTTACAAGTATAGTGAGTCTCTGGTAGCCAGAATATAGTTTAGTCCTATGTTTTTATCCATTCAGCCACTTTATGTCACTTTACTGGAGAATTAATCTATTTTCTACAATAGATGTCATGAGGAACAGCTACTTAGGCCCCTCTTCCATCTGGCCCTGTGGCTCTCCACAAGGTGCACCCCATGGTAAATGGCATGCTTGCAGTGGCAGAGCCATGAGATCAGTCCCAGAAATGGGCAGAAAGGATAAGATGTCATTAACACACACCAGCTGTCGTCTGTCTCCCTCCCTCCCCCAATGTCACAAGGCAGAGAAGGACTCTGGAAATGCTGTGCTTTTATGTGAAAGGTCAAGGAAGCCAACAGGGTGAACACCTGTTCAACCTTAACTGCACAAAAAATACTGTAGGTAAAGCAAGAAGTTATGTTCCATGCTTGCCATGCGAACAAGACTGAGGAATTCAGAAGGCACAAGAAGCATGAGATACTTAGCAGCAAGAAGAGAATGTCAACCTCCTTGTCTTTTTCCCTCATTCCATTTATGTTGCTTCTGCCTGATCCTCCACCAATGTCCTTTTCTCTTTCCATTCACAAGTGTGTTTCTCTTAGCAGGTGTCAACAAAATATAGCCCAAAGACCAAATCCAGTCCACTACCTGTTGTCATAAATAGTGCTTTATTGAGATATAGCCATGCTCATTTGTGTCTGCACTGTCTGTGCTACAATGCCAGAGTTAAGTACAGGTGACAGAGGCCTTATTGCCTGCAAAGCCTAAAATATTTTCCATGTGGCTTTTTATAGGAAAATGTTGGCTGGCCCTGCCCTTGAAAATACACTATGCCTAATCTATGGTCCATAGAATGCTATAATCTTGGAGTTGAATTAGTGTCACCTTATTTTTTTAAAGATTTATTTTGTTTACTTGAAAGAGTTACAGAGAGAGGTAGAGACAGAGAAAGAGGTCTTCCATCCACTGGTTTCAATCCCCAGATGGATGCAATGGCTGGAGCTGCACCAATCTGAAGGATTCAGGAGCTTCCTCCAGATATCCCACATAGGCACAGGGGCCAAAGGACCCGGCCTGTCTTCTACTGCTTTCACAGGCTATAGAAGAGAGCTGGATCAGAAGAGGAGCAGCCAGACTAGAACCAGCACCCATATGGGATGTTGGCAATTCAGGCCAGGGCTTCAACCCACTGCACCACAGCACCAGCCCCAGTGTCACATTATTTTTAAGAGTCCTTAATAAAATTGAGACTCTGAACTATGCAGAGAAGTTTCTGCAAGAATTCTCAGAAGCCATATTATGTTTATACACATTTTAAGTCTCCAATGAAGAGATGTTATGGTCTTGGTGCCTGAACCTTATTTTCAAAAGAAAATGAGGGCACAGGTATTGTGACAAGAGGGTTAAGCTGCCTCTTGGGATGCCAGCAGCATCCTCTATCACAGTTGAAGTCCTGTCTACTCTGTTTCTCATCCAGGTTCCTGCTGATACATCTTGGAAGGTAGTAAGTGGTGGACCAAGTACTTGGGTTCCTGCTGCCCACATGGGAGACCTAGGTGGAGTTCCTGGCTCCTGGCTTAAGTCTGGCATAGTCCTGGTTGTTGCAGGCACTTGGGGAGTAAACCAGTGGGAGGGAGTTTCTCTTGCTCTCTCGTTCTCTGTCTTTCAAAAGATAAAAATAAGCATTTAGTAAAAATAAAAGAGAGAGCCTTAGGCAGAGGCCTTAAGTACTATCACTGTATTAAGTGTATAATCCCAAGCAGCAGGCCAAAGGAAAGGAGCAGGGGAGCAGAGAAAGAAAAGAAGGAGAAATGACTCTGCATTTCCAGTCTGGCTGCCACCAGCCAGGGCTGCTGCTGGCCTGTAAACCCTGGATTCCTTATTGGTTTTCTACCTGGATGATCTGCTCATTGCTGAAAGTGGAGTGCTGAAGGCTTTTGGCCATTGTGACAGAAAAAGAAGAAAATGTGTCCATCAATTTGTAGGGGCTCAGAGTAGGTGCCCATGGTGACAGCAGGCAAAGTCAGACACCTGTGCACCTGCCTGCAAGTGTAGCCCATGCAGAGGTGTCACCAGAGGTGCAGCCCAGAACAAGAGAAGGGTGATGACACAGAAAAGATCTGAAGTGGTGCACACAGTTCTGATGCCAGAAAACACAGAATGTTGAGCTTCCTAAAGCTACTTGTGATACAGATGAGGCAGGGAGCCAGTGAGGAACAAAGGAGCTAAGAAGTTTCCAGCAGTCTCGTCTCATTGCCTGGATCCTAACTCCCCCCTCCTTGCCGGTCAATTTAATTGATGCACCTGAGCCTCCTGTATCATAAAGATGCCATTATGAATATGTGTACACTGGGCTCCACGTGGAGATGCCAAGAAAACCTTCCCAGGAATCATCACATGCACTGAACCCTGCTCAAGCCCCACCCCATTTGTATATTCAGTTATGTCACTGCCCCTATCCAATAAAAGAGACCACTGAACTGGGCTACAAATGCTTCTCTTTGTAGTGTGTGCCTCTCCTCATGGGGCTACCCATGTTAACTTTCAAATGTTCTCTCTCTAAATAAATCCTCCTTCCATTTTTGCACTCAATATATGACTCTACTTTGAATTTTATCTCACATGGAGATAAGAACCTGGAGTAAATACAGCTGGGGACCTTCCCCACCCCACCCGCCTACAGCAGTTGGAGTCTTTTTTTTTCTTTTTTTAAAGATTTATTTATTTATTTGAAAGACAGTGACAAAGTGAGGGGGAAAGACAGAAGGATCTTCCACACTTGTGCACTCCCCAAATGCTCTCAGCCACTGAAGCTAGGCCTGGCCTGCCTCAAGCCAGGAGCCTGGAATTCCATCCGGGTCTCCCATGTGAGCACAAGGGCCCTAGTACCTGAACCATCTTTTGCTGCTTTCCCAGGTGTGTTAGCAGGAAGCTGTACGAGAAGCATAGCATCTGGGACTCAAACCAGCACTGGGTTACAGGATGCTGGCATCACAATAGGCAGTTTCATCTGCTGCACCACAACACCAAGCCCTGGAGTCCTCTTTTCCATGAGTACCCAACAGATACATCAAAGAGCACCAATGTCATTCACACTGGTCTACACTGTCCAGGCCACACTTCTATAGCTCCCAACTATCCACATCAGAAAGCCTCCCTTCTGACTCCCACAGCCTCACTGATGTTTCCTAAGTCTCTTCCAAGCCAGGTCTCTCTTCTCAGCAGCAACCCCTACCGAGAGGCAGCTGAGCCTAGCGAAAACAGCACACCTGGGTTAAGGGAGCCCAGTTTGAATGCAGCTCACCTCAGCAGCTGTGGGATCCTCTGTCAGGTTATCCAAGTTCCACAAGTCTCTGTTTCCTGAACTCTAAAGCAAGCTGACTACACATAGTGCCATGAGGAATCAAAGGTCACCCAGGTAAAGAGTTGCCCACAATACCTACACAGTGCACTGGAACTGTCCATTTTATTATGACTGTATTGTCTCATTGTGTTGGCCTTGCATTTCCATGAACTCCTCTCTTCCCTCAGCTTTCTGTTATCCCCAAGTTACCCCTTACCCCTGTCTCCATATTTCCAAGTCATCTTCTCCTGTGGAATGAATTGTGCCCCTCACTCACAAACTCATACATTGGAATCTCAACCTCCAGTATAACTGCATTTGAAGATAGGGTCTTTATAGAGGTTTTGGTGGCTAAATAAGGTCATAGATATGGGGCCCTGCTCATATAGGATTAGTGTCCTTAAAAGAAAAGATATCAGAAAGCTTATATTCTATTATTCTATTTCTCTCTCCTTTGCTCACACACATGAAGGAAAAGATATCTGAAGAAAAATGATTCATATAGAAATCTAGATTTACACAAAGGACCAAAAAGCACTGAAAATAGTAACTATGTGGGGAAATACAAAAAACAAGTGTCAACAAATTTTCAAGTATTTAAGTCATACAGAATGAATTCTGTGATTATCATGCCATTAGATTAGCAATCAACAATAAAAAGATATCTGGAACATCACCAAATTTTTGGAATCTAAATAACATACTTCTAAGTAACCCATTGATCAAAGAATATATCAAAAGGGAAATTATAAGGTATTTTAATGAATTAAAACAAATTAATGAAAAAAGCAACTCACCAAAATTTGTGGAATGCAATGAAAGTTACAAGATGAGGCAGCTATTCCATTCTTCAATATTTACCCCCAAAATAGTAAAAGTTTGTGTTGGGGCTGGCACTGTGGTGCAGCAAGTTAGCACCCTGGCCTGAAGCACCAGCATCCCAAATGGGTGCTGGTTCTAGTCCCGACTGCTCCACTTCTGATACAGCTCTCTGCTATGGCCTGGGATAGCAGTAGAGGATGGCCCAAGTCCTTGGGCCTCTGCACCCAATGTGGGAGACCAGGAAGAAGCTCCTGGCTGCTGGCTTCAGATCAGTGCAGCTCCTGCCATTGAGGCCATCTGGGGAGTGAACCAACAGATGGAAGATCTCTCTCTCTCTCTCTCTCTGTCTCTACCTCTCTCTCTGTAACTCTTTCAAATAAATAAAATAAATCTTTTTGAGGATTTACTAGGAGTAAATTTTAAATGTTCTCATCACAAAAAAGGTAAGAGCATTGAGATAATTCATGTCAATTAACTCATTTAGCCATTCCAAAATGTGCATGTATTTCAAAATATTGTGCTGTATGTGATAAATATATGTAATTTTTGCCAGTTAAAGTACATTTATAAGTAATAAACAGGCCTGATTCAACAGCCTCTCTGAGGTCACCAGACCGTTTTTCTGGCTGAGAAGAGTGGACTCCAGCCTTTGGTAGCACCTCTGCTTGCCTTGGGAAATATCTGAGGTGCCGGTGGGGGTCTCCCCAAGGGGGACCAAGGCATCAGTTTCTGTCTGCAGCAATTGGGTCTGCCAGAGGTGGGAGCTGAGGCGGCTCAGTCAGTCTTTGCCATTGTCTAACCGGAAGGAAAGTTTCTTTCCCTCCCCACTGCACTCTGAGCACTCTGCAAGGGCCTGAAGAGCTTCCTTTAACAACTCACACTGAAAGGCAGTCCTGAGCTGGAATTTCACTGAGGGCAGCCCTGGGGGTGGGAGTGGGAGCCAAGAGGTCAGGCTTCCTGACAGGCAGGCGGGCACACCTCGGCCAGTCAGCCCAGTGGTCCCTGGTTCCGGCCCAGTCTCAGCCTGGGGGAGAGCAGCCCTCCAGGTTTTCCCTGAGAGCAGCCTTCCACGTCCATCGGGAGTTCTGGAGGCCTTGGGATGGGCAGGGCAGCCACTGCCTTTGTGCCTGGGCCTGGTGACTGTCCCTTCCGTGCTGCTGCTTGCCCATGCCTCACCCTGACAGGACTCTGGTCTCTCGGCACCTGCACTCCACTGTGTCAAATTCTGCAATCCACCATTTGCCCACCTTAGCCAAGGACCCGGGCAGCTGCTGAGGCCGGCAGTCTGTGGGGCTCCATTTTGCTTCTCCTTTGGGCTGAAGACTTTTTTTCTTCATCATTTCTTCCCCCAGCCATGGACAGGGCCTCTGGGTCCAGGGACAACAACCACACGAGAACTCTGGGGCAGCTGTGTCGGTTGCAGCATTCAAGTCGCAAGTACTTGATCCAGCACCTGCAGCCTCCCTGGATCCCAAGGGCCGAGGAGCCGGAAGCGCACCTGCACAAAGATGTGGGAGGCAGGCAGCGCCCCGCAGGACAACGGCTGCGCCTGGACATCCACCCCGTGGGCAGCGCTCCCCAGCGAGACACTATGACCCGGAAGTGATGCTGGCACGTGACCTCCTGCTCCACCACGCGCATCGCCTGGGTTCCAGCCTGAGCGTTGAAGATACTGCTAGGAGCCGCCAGGAGCTGGTGTCCGAGGCTGGGAAAGACCCCACCCAGCCAAGGGTCAGGCCCATGGTGGCCACGCCGTTTTTGGGGACGTGCTGGAACTCTCTTCATGATTTTCTGCGGGGGCTCTAGCGATTCTCCACGGCGGCTTCCGTAAGTTTTCACCTCAGGACTTTCAGTTTTGTTCCTGAGAAACGAGTATTTTTCCCCCTCCTACAGGGAAGGTTGATGGAGGAAGGAAGGTGTGGAAAAGAGGGAGAGGGGGGAGAGAGAGTAGGAGACGGGAGAAGAGAGAGGAAGGAGGAAAGGAGGGAGAGTGAGAAAGAACTTTTCCTGCTGGCCCTGAGAACATTTTGTGGCATTTCCTCTTCCCCGAGCCAAAAGTATCCGTGGCAACTCAGTGAGAAGAGGCCATCGCCGCCTCTCTTTTCTGAATCGTACTGATGTGTGACGTGTGCTGCAGTGTGCTTGCGGAATTCATAGGTGTACAGCTGAGGGACTGTCACAGACCCAGCACACGTGGCACGAGTGTTACGATGAAAGTAAAAACAGAACCGTACTGAAACCCAGGACTCCCTCTTGGGCTGTGTTCCACCACCGCTCTGCTCTACTGATGCCCAGTTTTATTTTTCCCGGATATGTGTGTCTTGCTTTTGTGGGGCAGTGTTATCTTTGTGAGGGTCGTCTGCATTCTTCCGGTGGGTCATGGAAGGCTATTCCTGCGGCTCTAGCGTTCCTGCGTCCATGGCCATTGGAGCAGTTCTGTCCGCGTTCTATGCAGACCCTCTGTGAATGTCTGCAGCAGATCGCTGATGGCAGCACCGTGTGTCCGCGCAGGCATACGCGTTCCTGTAGGAACTGGAGGGGCTGTGTCACTGAGTGCGCGTGTTCAGCCTTGAGCCTGCTGTCTCAGGTGTGGATGCACCTTCCCGCCAGCAGTGTGTGAGTCCTGATTGCTTCCTGTCCACAACACCTGGCATTTGGCACGTCTTTGCCTTTCAGCCCTTCCAGGGAGTTATCATGATAGGGCCCTGTAGGTATGGGGTGTGTGTGTATGTGTGTGTGGGTGGGTGTGTGTTTCTTTTTCAAATCTTGTAGTGTCGGCCGGCGCGGCGGCTCACTAGGGTAATCCTCCGCCTGCAGTGCCGGCCCCCCAGGTTCTAGTCCCGGTTGGGGCACTGGATTCTGTTCCGGTTGCCCCTCTTCCAGTCCAGCTCTCTGCTATGGCCCGGGAAGGCAGTGGAGGATGGCCTGTGTTTGGGCCCTTCACCCGCATGGGAGACCAGGAGGAATCTCCTCGCTCCTGGCTTCAGATCGGTGCAGTGCGCTGGCTGTAGCAGCCATTTGGGGGGTGAAGGAAGACCTTTCTCTTTGTCATCCTCTCTCTCACTGTCTAACTCCGCCTGTCAAAAAAAAAAAAAAGTTTCTAGGAAAACTGGAATTAAAATGTAAGTTTACTTTGATGCAAAAGTTTTGAAATCTATGCATCATTTCTTCCTTCTAAATGCTTTACCTGACCTTTTAGAAGCTTCCTTGTACACATGGCTTTCAAAAAGTCTTGCACCAACATAAATTGAGCTTTTACCCCAGTTTTCTGCCAATTTTTGCAGCCCCCTCAGACTTTCTCTCTACTCCTGATGTCTTTCACCAGCCGTGGGTTTTGTCTGTTCTGGAGCATCCTGTTGACGGAACAATACGTCATGTTGCTTCCAGAGCCTGTGGCTCAGCCATGCTTGCTGCTGCACAGAACCCTCGTGTGTTCCCTGTGATGGCTGAGCACCCTGCAGGACGTGAGCAGACCCGTGTTGGCAGCTGACAACCCCTTGCTACTCTGATGGCCATTTGCATGGTTTCCCGTGTTTGGCTGTGATGAGCAAAGGTGCTGTTATATGTGTTCTTGTCCCAGTCTGCCTGTGAATGCACATTTTCATTGTTCTGGGGGAAATGCACCTACCAGTAAAATAGCTGGGTTCTAGAGTAGGTGTAAGGTTTTTGAAGAACCTGCTAAACTGGTTTACAATGTGGTTGTACCATTTTATACTCTCTAAGGCGATGTTTGGGAATTCTGTTTTCTCCCCATCCTTGCCCACATTCGGGGCCATCAGTTGTTTTACAATAGCCATTGTATTGTGTAAGAGTATCCATGTGGTCTTTTTTTTTTTAATTTATTTATTTATTTGAAAGAGTTATACAGAGAGAGGAGAGATAGAGGTAGAGGTAGAGGTAGAGCTAGAGGTAGAGGTAGAGATAGAGGTAGAGGTAGAAAAAGAGAGAGGTCTTCCATATGATGGTTCACTCCCCAATTGGCTGCAATGGCCCGAGCTGTGCCGATCTAAAGCCAGGAGCCAGGAGCCAGGAGCCAGGAGCCAGGAGCCAGGAGCTTCTTCCTGGTCTCCCACACTGGTGCAGGGGCCCAAGGACTTGGGTCATCCTCCACTGCTTTCCCAGGCCATAACAGGGAGCTGGATTGGAAGTGGAGCTGCTGGGTCTCAAACCAGCTCCCATATGGGATGCCAGTGCTTCAGGCCAGGGCCTTAACCCACTGTGTCACAGTTTTGGGCCCCCCTCTATGTGGTCTTAATGTGCATTTCTCTAATGACTAATGATGCCCAGCACTTTCATTGTGGCCTGCAAGGAGGGGCTTCTTGTCCATTCACAGCATTCCATCGTGAAGTGTCCAAGACTTCTGCTCATATTTTATTTTTAAAATGTTGATTTTAATGGACATACAATATTTATCTTTAATTGTGGGATACAGTATTCTAATTCAATACTTGTATACAGTATATAATTACCAAATCAGGGTAATGAGCATTTCCACATCCTTATATTTTTTGTTTAGAGCCTAGAGCTCCTGTCTTCTGGTTCTTTTCAGAACAGTGGGTTACTCTGAATTGTACCTTCTTTGTTGTGGTGTAGAACACTGGAACTTATTCTAATTCTAACTGTATTCTGATACCCATTACTCAATCTGTCCCTGCCCTCCTCCTCCCTGCCCTTCCTAGCCTCTAATATTCACTATTTTCCTATTGAAGAACTTTGGACATTTCCTGGCTTGGATGAATATGAATATAGCCACTGTAAACACTTAATACTAGCTTTTCTGCAAATATATATTTTCATTTCTCTTGAGCAAATATCTAGAGATGAATTTCTAGGCTATATACTAAATGTATGTTTCACTTGAAAAGAAATGGTTAAACCACTTTCCTAGAATGGCTGCTTGGAGTGGGCATTTGGCTTAATAGGTAAAATACTATGTGGGACACCCATGTCCCTAATCCCCTAATCGGAGTACCTGGGATTGAGTCCCAGCTCCACTTCTAATTCCAACTTGCTGCTAATGCACACTTTTAGAGGCAGCAGGCTAATGGCTCAGGTAGTTGAATTTCTGTCACCTGGGTGGGAGATTCAGCTTTAGTTCCCAGTTTAGGCTTCAACCTGGCCCTGCATCCGCTGTTGGGTAATGAACCAGCAGATAGGACGTCTGTTTCTTTGTCTTTCAAATAAATAAATAATAAACATAAAGTCACTGTTGCATTTTGGGTTTGTGGGTGTTTTAGTTGCTTTATATTCTCCCCAAGAATTTTAATTTTTTCCTGGTAAATGTTTACTATAACGGTTAGTTGTTATTGCTTAGTTTGATGAAGGTCTAGTGTTGCTGAGAAGCATCTCAAAATGGAGCCTAGCATTAAGACATTAACTGTGGAGGTGATAATTGAATTCTGCATGTTGTGATTTGGTCTTTGGGGCCAGTCTGACCTATGCTTGTCTTCCTTAATTTAAGGAGTTGATTTTTAATAAAGAATTGACTCATAATCATTATACTGAATACAGAGGGACTACAAGCTAAGGGAGCCAGACTGGGGCCTGATAAAGTCTACAGCAGAGGCATTAGGGAATTGGAACTCAGTTTCAGTTCTGTTTCTAATTTTCCTCCATTCCCTAGTGTCTGCATTGTTTTGTGTTACTTGAGCAATTTTTGGTGTCCTATTTTACTTACCGACTGAGTTTTTGATTTGCAAAGTTTTTTAGTGACTTCTCTCTGGAATTACTTAACTTTACCAAGTCTAATTAGAATTGATATTTTATCAATTTCAAATGGAATATAGAAATCTGACCACCATGTTGTCTCTTTGCTCTCCTCCCTGAAGTTATAATTGCCATACTTGATTACAGTATGCATTGAAAAATCTATAACACAATGTTATTTTTTTTATTTGACAGATAGAGTTAGACAGTGAGAGAGAGTGACAAAGAGAAAGGTCTTCCTTCTGTTGATTCACGCCCAACATGGCTGCCAGAGCTGGTGCGCTGTGCCGATCCAAAGCCAGGAGCCAGGTGCTTCTCCTGGTCTCCCAGGGGGTGCAGGGCCCAAGCACTTGGGCCATCCTCCACTGCCTTCCCTGGCCACAGCAGAGAGCTGGCCTGGAAGAGGGGCAACTGGGACAGAATCCAGCACCCCGACCAGGACTAGAACCTGGTGTGCTGGCGCAGCAGGTGGAGGATTAGCCTATTGAGCCATGGTGCCAGCCATTAACCATCTCTTAAAAAGCAGGTCTGTTGCGGGGCGGTGTTGTGGCAGAGGGTTAATGCCCTGACCTGAAGTGCTGGCATCCCATATGGGTGTCAGTTTGAGACCCAGCTGCTCCACTTCTGAGCCAGCTCTCTGCTGTGGCCTGGGAAAGCAGTAGAAGATGGCCTGAGTCCTTGGGCCCCTGCATCTGCATGGGAGACCTGGAAGAAGCTGCTGGCTCCTGGCTTCAGATTGATGCAGCTCCAGCTGTTGCAGCCATTTGGGGGAGTGAACCATCAGACCTCTTTCTCACTCTGTCTCTCCTCTCTCTGTGTAACTCTGACTTTCAAATAAATAAATCTTAAAAAAAGAAAAGCAGGTCTGTTGGCAAAGGATTCTCCTAGGTTTCCTTTAATTTAAAAGCAGTTTAAATTTCATGGTTCTTTCTGAAGTATATTTCCACTGTTTGTAGAGTTCTAAATTGATTCTCTTCTTCTAGTGCCTGAAGAATGAATGTCATCTAATGAGGAGTTCCACAGTCATTCGGATCATTGTGCCCTACAGGTAACATGTTGCTTATCTCTGTCCAATTCATTGCCTTTACTTCTTTGCAGTTTCAGTTATGCATTTGAAAACATGAATCCTGAGTTTTGTTAAAGTTTTGAATCTGTAAGTTGTGTCTTTACCTAAACAGGAAATTTCAGACATTATTATTTTTCCATGTTTATATTCTTTCTTCTCTGGACTTTGTTGACATTGTGTTAAACTTGTTGTGATTATCCAACATGTTCCTAAGATCTTATTTTTTTTTTCAGTCTCTTTTCTCCCTATTCAGAAAGTATATATTTTTAATTGGGTTATCTTCCCTCTGCCATCTCCATTCTGGTATAATTTTTTTCTTTTGTAGTCATTGTATTTTTGTTTTAATATTCCATTCAATCTTTACATTTTCTGTTATTGGTATGACTTTCTGTTCATTTGTTTCTGAGTTATTTCACAATTACATGCTGGAACATTTTTTTTTTCATTTTTGATTCTCTTTATATACAGAAGATCAGTTTAGCATACATTAAGTAAAGATTTCAACAGTTTGCTCCCACACAGAAACATAAAGTGAAAAATACTGTTTGAGTACTAGTTATAGCATTAGATCTCAATGTACAGCACACTAAGGACAAAGATCCTACATGAGGAGTAAGTGCACAGTGACTCCTGTTGTTGACTTAACAAATTGACACTCTTGTTTATGGTATCAGTAATCACCCTAGGCTCTTGTCATGAGTTGCCAAGGCTATGGAAGCCCCCTGAGTTCACTGACTCTGATCATTTTTAGACAAGGCCATGGTCAAAGGGGAAGTTCTCTCCTCCCTTCAGAGAAAGGTACCTCCTTCTTTGATGACCTGTTCTTTTCACTGGGATCTCACTCGTAGAGATCTTTCATTTAGGTTTTTTTTTTCCCCCAGAGTGTCTTGGCTTTCCATGCCTGAAATACTCTCATGGGCATTTCAGCTGGATCCACATGTCTTAAGGGCTGATTATGAGGCCAGAGTGCTGTTAGGACATTTGCCATTCTATGGGTCTGCTGTGTATCTCACTTCCCATGTTGGATCATTCTCTCCCTTTTTTATTCTATCAGCTAGTATTTGCAGACACTATTCTTGTTTATGTGATCCCTTTGGTTCTTAGTCCTATCATTACGATCAATTGTGAACAGAAATTGATCACTGGGACTAGTGAGATGGCATTGGTACATGCCACCTCTATGGGATTGAATTTGAATCCCCTGGTATGTTTCTAACTCTACCTTTTGAGGTAAGTCAACTTGAGCATGTCCCGAATTGCACATCTCTTCCCTCTCTTATTCCCACTCTTATATTTAACAGCAATCACTTTTCAGTTAAGTTTCAGCACTTAAGAAGAATTGTGTATTGACTACAGTATTCAACCAAAAGTATTAAGTAGAACAAACAAAAAAAAAATACTAAGAGGGATAACATATTAAGCTGCTCATCAACAGTCAGCGTGAGGGCTGATCAAGTCACCATTTCTCATAGTGTTCATTTCACTTTAACAGGTTTCCTTTTTGGTGCTCAGTTAGTTGTCACCTGTCAAGGAGAACAAGTGGTATTTGTCCCTTTGGGATTGGCTTATTTCACTCAACATGATGTTTTCTAAATTCCTAACAGGGATCACTTTTCAGTTAAAATTAAGAATAATTGTGTGTTAATTACAGAGTTCAACCAATGGTACTAGAACAAAAAAAATTACTGAAATGGATAAAGTATTACATTGTACATCAACCATGAGGACAAGAGCTGATCAAGTCACTGTTTCTCATAGTGTCCATTTCACTTCAACAAGTTTCCCCTTTGGTGCTCAGTTAGTTGTCGCCAATCAGGGAGAACATATGATATTTGTCCCTTTGGGACTGGCTTAATTCACTCAGCATGATGTTTTCCAAATTCCTCCATCTTGTTGCAAATGACTGGGTTTCCTTGTTTTTGACTGCTGTATAGTATTCTATAGAGTACATGTCCCATAATTTCTTTATCCAGTCTACTGTTGATGGGCATTTGGGTTGGTTCCAGGTCTTAGCTATTGTGAATTGAGCTGCAATAAACATTAGGGTGCAGACCGCTTTTTGTTTGCCAATTTAATTTCCTTTGGGTAAATTCCAAGGAGTGGGATGGCTGGGTTGAATGGTAGGGTTATATTCATGTTTCTGAGGAATCTCCAGGCTGACTTCCATAGTGGCTTAACCAGTTTGCATTCCCACCAACAGTGGGTTAGTGTCCCTTTTTCCCCACATCCTCGCCAGCATCTATTGTTGGTAGATTTCTGAATGTGAGCCATTCTAACTGGGGTGAAGTGGAACCTCATTGTGGTTTTGATTTGCATTTCCCTGATTGCTAGTGATCTTGAACATTTTTTCATGTGTCTGTTGGCCCTTTGGATTTCCTCTTTTGAAAAATGTCTATTGAGGTCCTTGGCCCATCTCTTAAGTGGGTTGTTGGTTTTGACGTTGTGGAGTTTCTTGATTTCTTTGTAGATTCTGGTTATCAACCCTTTATCAGTTGCATAGTTTGCAAATATTTTTTCCCATTCTGTCGGTTGTCTCTTCACTTTCCTGACTGTTTCTTTTGCAGTACAGAAACTTCTCAATTTGATGCAATCCCAAATGTTAATTTTGGCTTTGACTGCTTGTGCTTCTGGGGTGTTTTCCAAGAAGTCATTGCTGGTACCTATATCTTGCAGGGTTTTTCCAATGCTCTCTAATAATTTGATGGTGTCAGGTCGTAGATTTAAGTCTTTAATCCGTGTTGAGTGGATTTTTGTGTAAGGTGTAAGGTAGGGGTCTTGCTTCATGATTCTGCATGTGGAAATCCAATTTTCCCAGCACCATTTATTGAATAGACTGTCCTTACTCCAAAGATTGGTTTTGGACCCTTGATCAAATATGAGTTGGCTATAGATGTTTGGATTGATTTCTGGTGTTTCAATTCTGTTCCATTGGTCTATCCATGGAACCATATCCATATTGAGATAATAATATGGTTTTTCTTCTGCAGTCTGTTAATGTGGTGTATCACATTGATTGTCTTGCACACATTAAACCATCCCTGCATACCAGGGATAAATCCCACTTGGTCTGGGTGGATGATCTTTCTGATGTGTTGTTCATTCTATTGGCGAGAATTTTATTGAGGATTTTTGCATCTATGTTCATCAGGGATATTGGTCTGTAATTCTCTTTCAGTGCTGCATCTTTTTCCGGTTTAGGAATTAAGGTGATGCTGGATTCATAGAAAGAATTTGGGAGGATTCCCTCTTCTTCGATTGTTCTGAATAGTTTGAGAAGAATTGGAGTTAGTTCTTCTTTAAATGTCTGGTAGAATTCAGCAGTGAATCCATCTGGTCCTGGGCTTTTCTTTGTTGGGAGGGCCTTTATTACTGTTTTAATTTCTGTCTCAGTTATGGGTCTGTTTAGGTTTTCAAAGTTTTCCTGGTTCAATTTAGGTAGGTTGCATGTGTCCAGGAATCTATCCATTTCTGATAGGTTTCCCTGTTTGCTGGCATACAAATCCTTGTAGTAATTTCTGATGATTCTTTTTATTTCTGTGGTGTCTGTTGTTATGTTTCCTTTTTCATCTCTGATTTTATTGATTTGGGTCTTTTCTCTTCTTTTTTTAGTTAGTTGGGCCAATGGGGTGTCAATTTTGTTTATTTTTTAAAAAACCAGCTCCTCGTTTGGCTGATTTTTTGTAATGTTTTTCTTGATTCAATCCTGTTGATTTCTTCTCTGATTTTAATTATTTCTGTTCTCCTACTAGATTTGGGTCTGGTTTGCTGCAGTTTTTCTAGATCCTTGAGATGTGTTGAAAGCTCATCTATTTGGTGCCTTTCCAATTTTGTGATGTAGGCACC
The DNA here is from genome assembly GCF_051225735.1 of Oryctolagus cuniculus. Classification (NCBI taxonomy): domain Eukaryota; kingdom Metazoa; phylum Chordata; class Mammalia; order Lagomorpha; family Leporidae; genus Oryctolagus; species Oryctolagus cuniculus. The sequence goes on from NC_142881.1 coordinate 77,409,989, forward strand.
TATTGATATAAACTTTCCTCTTAACACTGCTTTTGCTGCATCCCATAAGTTTTGGTATGTTGTGCTGTTATCCTCATTTACTTCCTGAAAATTTTTGATTTCTCGTTTAATTTCTTCTATGACCCATTGTTCATTCAGGAGCATGTTGTTCAATCTCCATGTGTTTGCGTATGCTCTAGGGATTCCTGAGTTGTTCATTTCCAACTTCATTCCTTTATGGTCTGAGAAGCTGCATGGTATGATTCTAATTCTTTTGAATTTGCTGAGACTTGCTTTATGGCCTAGTATGTGGTCAATCCTAGAGAAGGTTCCATGTACTGCTGAGAAGAATGTAAAATCTTTAGCTGTAGGATTGAAAGTTCTGTATATATCTGTTAGATCCATTTGGGCTATAGTGTCGTTTAAATCTACTGTATCCTTGTTGATCTTCTGTGCTGTTGATCTGTCTATTTCTGAGAGTGGAGTATTGAAGTCCCCCAGTACTATTGTATTGGGGTCTAAGTCTCCCTTTAATTCCCTTAACAAATCTTTTAGATAAACCGGTGCCCTGTAGTTAGGTGCATATACATTGATAATTGTTATATCTTCTTGTTGTATTGATCCCTTAATCATTATATAGTGTCCCTCTTTGTCTCTCTTAACAGTTTTTGTGGTAAAGTTTATGTTGTCCGATATTAAGATGGCTACACCCGCTCTTTTTTCATTTCTGTTGGCATGGTATATCTTTTTCCAGCCTTTCACTTCCAGTCTGTATGGATCTTTGTTGGAAAGATGTGTTTCTTGTAAGCAGCAAATAGATGGGTTTTGTTCCTTAACCCAATCAGCCAATCTGTGTCTTTTAACTGGACAGACAGTTCAGGCCATTAACGTTCAATGTGACTAATGATAAGTGGTAACTTTGCCCTGCCATTTGCCAAAGATAAGTTCTAATATATGCTTTGAATTCCCTGTGATCTTTTGCTGTGAGGTTTCCTTCCTTTATCTTCTTTCATATTGATGACCGTGTTTCTTTGTTTCTTTAAGCATCTTTTGCAGGGCTGGATGAGTGGCGACAAATTCTTTCAATTTCTGTTTGCTATGAAAAGTCTTTATTTCACCTTCATTCACAAATGATAGCTTTGCAGGATATAATATTCTGGGCTGGCAGTTTTTCTCTCTTAGTACCTGGGCTATATCTTGCCATTCCCTCCTAGCTTGTAGGGTTTCTGATGAGAAATCAGCTGTGAGTCTGATTGGAGATCCTCTGAGAGTAATCTGACATTTCTCTCTTACACATTTTAGGATCTTTTCTTTATGTTTCACTGCGGAGAGTTTAATTACATCATGTTGTGGTGAGGATCTCTTTTGGTTATGTTTACTGGGGGTTCTGTGAGCTTCCTGTACTAGGATTTCTCTGTCCTTCTCCAAACCTGGGAAATTTTCTGCTAATATCTCACTAAAAAGGCCTTCTAATCCTTTCTCCCTCTCCATGCCTTCAGGAACTCCTAGAACCTGAATGTTGTTTTTTTTAATAGTATCCTGCAGATTCCTGACAATATGTTTTAGATTTCTAATTTCCTCTTCTTTTCTTTGGTCTGACTGTATCCTTTCCTGTTCTCTGTCTTCTAAGTCCGATATTCTCTCTTCTGCTTCACCCATTCTGTTCGTAAGGCTCTCTATTGTGTTTTTCATTTGATCTATTGAATTCTTCACTTCATTATGATTTCTCGTCACTATCCCAGTTTCTTGTTGTACTAGTTGTTTCATTTCATTTTGATTCCTCCTTAATATTTCATTTTCATGAGAGAGATTTTCTATCTTGTCCATTAAGGATTTCTGTAGTTCAAGAATTTGTTTTTGAGAACTTCTTAATGTTCTTATCAATTTTTTGAGATCTGCTTCTTGCATTTCTTCTAACTCATCATCTTCATAATCTTGAATTGGGGTGTCTTTTTCATTTGGGGGCATCATGGTGACTTCCTTGTTTTTATTGCCTCGGTTTTTGCGTTTGTTATTTGGCATATTGGAGATATTTGGTTTCTTCACGGTGGTGCTTTTTCTTGTTATACTATGACTCTAGATTAAGTGGACTGTCTGTTTTTGATGGAGCCTTAGAGGCTTGAGATGGGTGTGGCCTGAGAGCTCTGTTTGGTGTGCCAAAGGTGACACTCCCAGGTTAGGCATGGTAGATCTCTCTCTCTCTCTTTCTTTTTTTGATTCAAAAGGGAAGTAATTCTGCACAGCTGAACGAAGTTGGAGGTAGTTAGCAGGTAAATTATATACCCACAGGAGCCAGAGATCAGAAGCTCTTTCCCAAGGACCACATAGGGAATCTGTTCTGCCCTCAGGGTGGGCTCAGATTCTCCTTCAGTCTCCCACTGGGTTGCCAAAGTTATGGAATTGTAGCATCTCTGGAGAGTACTCATGTGGATTCTGTGAGTTCTCTCTCCCACCGTCTCTTTTTTCACAGTCTCAGTTCAGTAGCACCACAAATTTACTAGGTCCTAATCTCCTGTTAATTCGCCCTGCCCAGAGTCAGGTTTTTCTGCTAGGCTCAGGGCTGGTGCAGACCTGAGGTCGCTCTGCTTATGAGGTATGTCCAAGATGGCGCCTGCTCTTTGTCTTGCTCGCCCTTGAGAGGTGAGCGGAGAGAGAGAAACCCGTGTCCGTACCAGTCACCTTTTTTTCCTCTCTCTCTCTTCCAGTTAGCCTGGTGAACTTTTCCCCCCGGGGGTCGTTCCCTCTAGTCTCCTCTCTCCGCTTGCCCGCCGGTGTCTCAGGCTATTGAGGTTCGGCTCACCTCGCGTTCCAGCGCTGGTGTGGTGAGTCTGCCACTGGTGTCCCGAACTGTGGGCTCCCACGTTCTCCACGCAGGTCCACTGTGAATCATGCGTTCTGGAAGAGTTTCTTCTGATGTTTCCTCCCCTACTCTTCCTTGAACCTGCAGTATCTCCACTTTTATTAAACTGTCTCTCCCCGGACTATCAGTGTGCTCCCTTCCTATTCCACCATCTTGCCTCCTCCCCCTCATGCTGGAACATTTTAATGTTAACTGTTCTAAATTCTTTGTTGGATAATTTTAAGAGTTTGTATCTTGGCATTAACATCTGTTGCTTTTTTTTCTCCCATGTGAATTGCTATGTTTCTGGCTCTTCATATATTAATTTTGGATTGCACCCTGGGTATTTTGAATATTGTGTTATAAAATTCTGAGTTTTAAAGCAAATCTTATGGAGAAGGCAGTTTTTGTTTTGTTAGGTAATCAGTCCTGGTTTAGGGCACATCTTCCAATCTATCTTCTTGGGACTGTGGGTCTAAAGTTAACCAAGTTTTCAAGGCTTTTGTAGTTCTCTTTGGAGCCTGTGTGTGTGTGTGTGTGTATAAATGAAATCAGGGTAATGACATATTGTTTAGTTTATTATCAAATTTATTATGTTTACTTGATCAGATCTACTTGTGTCCAGCTGTGGGTAAGCCCAGAAATTCCTTCAAAAAATCTTTTAATTCTTGGGGCTTTAGTTGCTCCTCTCCCCAATGTGATTCTTTTATTTATTTATTTGACAGGTAGAGTTATAGACTGAGAGAGAGAGAGACAGAGAAAAAGGTCTTCCTTCCATTGGTTCACTCCCCAAATTGCCACTATGGCTGGCGCTGTGCCAATCCGAAGCCAGGCGCCAGGTGCTTCTTCCCAGTCTCCCATGCAGGTGCAGGGGCCCAAGCACTTGGGCCATCCTCCACAGAGAGCTGGACTGGAAGAGGAACAACTGGGACTAGAACCTGGCACCCATATGGGATGCAGGTGCTGCGGGTGGAGGATTAACCAAGTGAGCCACGGCGCTGACTCCCCCCACAATGTGATTCTGTGACTGCTTCTGCATCCAGAGACTAGTGGCACCAAGACAGAGGGTGCAAAACACCAATAAAGGTTTGAATTGCACTTAGGGCCCAAGGCTCTGGGCACTGTGGAGGAGGGCTCCCTTGCCCCAGGGTCTGGGTTCTTCTGTCCTGGGGTCTGGGATTCAAGAAGATGGAGAAAGAAAGAAAATCAAGATTTCTGTTTTCTCTCTAAGCCCTAGAAACTCCTTTTTCTGTTTATTGTGCCAAAGCCCTTGGGCTCTTTCTGTACCCTGGTGCCTGGCTATGGGTTTCAGCTGGCTTTGCAGGCTGACAGATACTACCAGAGAAACTGGTAGACTTCCATCCATTAGTGATACTTTTGATTCTGTTCTTCCTCCCTAATCTGCCTCTTATTTACTTTTCAGGTCTCTGAAATTACTGCTCGATGCATTTTGTCCAGGTCTTACAGTTACATTTAGTATTAGAAAAAGGGTGGATTGTATTTAGCCTATTGTATCCAAAATTGCAACTCCTTTATTGATCTCTATTACAGCGATTTCATATTTTGTGGTTTCAAGATGTCATTTTCTCAGATGTTTCCTTTTCTTTCTTCTTTAATAGTTTCATAATATTAATAAAACATGCAACCAGGATATGAAGAGAGATACTTTTTATTAAAAATGATTTTTCCAAATGATTTTCTTTTTTTCTTGATTAGATTTGCTGTTGTCCCTTTTATTTGTATTTTAGTGTTTCCTGTGTCTTTGTTTTCCAGTTGTTCACTAATCACCTCCACTCCTAATGGCACTGAAGTACTCTTTGAAATGGTGAAAATGTTGAAAGCACATGTCTTTCTCTTTTTGTATAGCTGTGCTTATCCCATGCATTGTGATACAGGTTCTCCCTAAAATAGGAGATGAATGTTCTTATTTCCAGATTTTTTGATGTACTAATTGTGTGCCCTGAGAATAAAGCCTACACATTTTCTTCTTTTTAAAATATAGAATATTCTTAATGTGTCTTATTTTTTTTCTTTCTTTTTGTATACTATCTGTGGATACTACAAAAGAAATTGTATTTTTGTGATTCTGGGGTAGTGTGTTATCATTTAATGACATTATTATTTGTCTGTTCTTCTGCTTTCCTTACTGAGCTATGACCACCCTGGGGGCAGGTGTAAATGTTTTTTTTTTTTTCATATTTGTGTTCCCAGCAGCCAAGACAGCCAGGCAGAATGTGGATGCTGGAAACATTTATTCATATTCTTTCTGACTGTGTAAATTTCTTTGACATTCTGTATGTTTCTGAAGCCCATTTTCTCTTTTACTAATTGATTTTTCTACAGCATCAATTGCATTGACCACTTCCAATCCTCATTTAAATTGTTCTATAGTGTGATTTAAGTGTATTGTCTTCCTTTTTCAAAGATGTCAAAGGAATAAGTTCTTGTGGTCTGAAGTTTTTTTCACGTTTGCTCAGATTTTGTTTCTTGGGAGTCTGTCTTGAGGTTTTATTTTTGTTGCTCATCCTTGTCCAAGCCTTGGATTTGGGGTTAGAGTGTTCTTGATCCTTAGGTCCAACTAATACTGGAATATGGAGTGCCATATGATATCACCATGTGCTTATTAATAAATTCCCAATATTAATAAGCCTGTGTGGCTTCTTGCCTAATATTCAGATAAGAATTCTGAACACCGGCATAAATGAACGAGGCAGCATGATAAGTTTTTAAGCATTTTATTCAGTGGGAGAAATGCATAGGAGAGTGTGGACCCTATGTAAAAGAGAAAGAAATCTGGATTCATACCAAGTACCAGGAGCCAGCCATGTGGAGGAGCATGGAGGCCAGGAAGCATGGGGCAGGTGGCCCTGGATGTGCAGGGGCAGCAAGCTTCCCCCCACCAATGGAAAAAGAGGCAAAAACCCAAAAAACGGCCGGACCCACAGTGTCCCAGGCCTTTAATCCACTTCCAGAGGGGAGTGGTTAGTTAATCTGATTGACTGGTAGGCCCACAGGTGTGTCTAGGTAGGGGCTTGAGGTCACACAGGGGTGTGGTTAAGGCATGTCCTTCCAGCTGACAAACCTGATCAATTTTATCCTCTATGCCTGCCTACAACACAACCAGAGCTGTTGACTTCTGTGTTTTTCAGATTTCTAGCTTCAGTTTTCCCCTTATTCAGAATGAAAGGATCATCAATATTGCTTCTAAAATTGGGATTTGTTGTCTGTGCTAAATTTAAGTAGTTTTATTATTCTATCATTCCACTTTTGAGAATATCAGATGTTTCCAAAGATGGATTAAATCTCACGAGGAAGGTTTCTTTCCATTTGCAGCAAGGGTCAAGCATCTGTTTTCTTGTAGTCATATTGTCAGTACTACTTCAGCATCAGGGTGTGGCTGGGGCTTGGGTGATTGCTGCATATGCCTCTTGGATGAGAGGAAATGGCACTTGCTGAATCTGGGGCTCAAGTCTGAACTTAGCACTGTAAGGTCCCTCGTGCCTGGCCTGGTTGTGCATCTACGGGTGCAGTGTCAGCACTTAGCTGGCCACCAGTGTTTGGGCCATGCTGCTCTCTCTCTTGACTCGATGTCCCCTGGGAGGCAGAGTTCTGGGACTGGGTTGGCAGCTGGTACCAACTTGTAATTTTCTCCCACTTTTTAAGACAGAGTATACATTTGCTGCAGAATATGAAATATGCTCAACATTCTTGTCAAACACTTTGGGTGTTAATGTGAATTTTTTTTACCCTTTGACAGAAAATGTCATGGATATTTTAAGAGGAAAAAGGGAGAAGGGGTATGAATTCCCTCGTGGTGCCATCCTTCTGGAATGACAATATATTCTCATCTTAACTTCCTTACCTGTAACTTTTATCTGAGAATCTTTCCTGTGTCATGTCTGGTAGCTTCTTAGTTTCCAGTAGCATATATTTTAGATGAGGTTTTCATCTTCTTGATGACACTGACTGTCATATATTCGATCTTGACTTTGAGTCTACTGTCTCGCATTCTTGCTTGTCCTAATAAAATCTCCTCTGTCTGTTGCCATGGCTCGGCCATCTCTTAAAGTCATGAGTCGGGAAGTTGAGTCTTGCATTGGCTTCTGCTTTGTTGATAGTTCATACCCATTTCTCTTCCAAAGTTGTGATCTTTGGGTGAAAGAAAAATTAAAATATAACCACAATCTCTATCTATGTTCTTCATTTTCCTCTAGGTATCTGAAATCTTTCTATGTGTAAATCATTTGCTTTTTATTTTATTTGCTTTGAGTAATAGGGGAGAGATTAATGATCTGTGAGCTGCTTGCATCTCATAAGACTCCTATGGTGTATCAGGTTCATGTTTCAAGGGAGCATACGTCTATCACAGCAGTGCTTGGTCACCTAAGCCTGTCACGTTGGTTACTATTTCCTCAAACACAATCTATCACATTAAAGCATCGAAGGTAAAGTTTTATAAGGATTGGCGAGAAGGTCACAGGAACAATTTATTAGTCTGCTTTTGGTTCCTTTAAAATACCTTCAATTAAAATGTCCTTCTTGGAAAGGCTTGATTTCAGTGTATAATTTGGAAGTCACAGTTCACAATTAGGTGACCCCATAGTCTAGCATCTGATGGAGGCTGGTCATGGTGGGTATGGAGGAATAATTATGTGGTGAGCCAGGCAGGTAAAATAACAGCCGGCTAGAACTTTAATAATTATTTCTTTGAGAACCACCTCCAAGTGCACACTTCCATGGTCTAAAACCTCCCACCTGACATACCTCCCAGGTGCCATAATTAGATCAAGCCTGTGTCTTTAATCCATTGACCTTCAATGTTAAGATAGTAGAGTTTATTGGGGGCGGAGCCAAGATGGCGGAATAGTGAGGGCGCGCACCGATAGTCCGGGAAAATTTAGTTTAATAAAAGGGGAGTTACGGTAGCCTCAGAAAAAAGAACCAGGAAAATATTGCAGACAAAACTCTTCTGGATCCAGTGGGCGTGAATCGGAGGACCTACTGGGAGAACAAGGTCGCCCACCGCGCGCGAAAGCCGAACCGCAGGACCGAGCCAAGACACTCTGGCAAAAAGATCTCTGTGAGTGAGATCCCAGTGGAAAGAACAGGTCTTCAAAGAGGGAGGTGCCTTTCTCTGAAGGGAGGAGAGAACCTCCACTTTGACTATGACCTTGTCTAAACAAGATAAGAGTCGGAGAACTCAAGGGGCTTCCATAGCCTTGGAAACTCATGACTGGTGCATAGGGAGATTACTGATGCCATAAACAGGAGTGTCAATTTGTAAAGTCAACAACAGGAGTCACTGTGCACTTACTCCTCATGTAGGATCTCTGTCCTTAATGTGCTGTACACTGAGGCTTAATGCTATAACGAGTACTCAAACAGTATATTTCACTTTGTGTTTCTATGGGGGTGCAAACTGTTGAAATCTTTACTTAATGTACACTAAACTGATCTTCTGTTAAAAAAAAAAAAAAAAAAAGAAACTATCAATTCCCAACTTGACTCTCACTGGGATTAAACATGACAATAGGTCTGATCTGATTTCATCATTATTTAAAAAAAAATCATCTATTATTTTTCACTTTATGTTTCTGTGTGGGAGCAAACTGTTGAAATCCTTATTTAATGTATACTAAGCTGATCTTCTGTATACTAAGATAATCGAAAATGAATCTTGATGTGAATGGAAGGGGAGAGGGAGTGGGAAAGGGGAGGGTGGTGGGTGGGAGGGACGGTATGGGGGGGAAAGCCATTGTAACCCATGAGACGTACTTTGAAAATTTATATTCATTAAATAAAAGATAAAAAAAAATAAAAAAATAAAAAAAAATAAAAAAAAAAAAAGAAAGAAAAGGCAGGAAATAAACAGTTCTGCGTGTATGCCAGGTGAGGCGAGGTGCACGGGGCACTCCTGATCCTGCAGCCTCCACACAGAGGCCAGCTCCTGGATACCCAGTCTCCCTACATTAGAATCCACGTGTGTACACCTCTTATTTGAATTTATTAGGTGCATGTTTTCATAACTTATTAGGTTGGATCTTTTATTCTATCACATCTTTCTTCTGTAACAGTTACGTTGCAAAGTGCAATAATAAAATGTTTTCTGGGTAGCCTTTGGCTCCCTACATAATATGCCTGCTGTGGCGCAGCTTTGAGCTTCCTTTACTTAAGCAGTGTTTTCATTCTACTCTGAGTACGTGTAAGTCTGCTCTTGTTTTGTATTTCTTACTGGCTCAGTGATACGGACCAATGGAATAGATTAAAGATATAACGCATTTTCTCTTAAAATCTACATTATAAAATGATTTCTTTGCTCCATTTCACTATTTCCTTAAATAGTATTCTGCACACGCTCAAATCACTCTGTTTTTGCATCTTTTAAAAATATTTTCAAAATGTTAATTGCCACTTAGAAATTATGCACATTTATGGGATATATTGTGACATTTCAATGCATATATATAATAGATATGGATCGTAATTTGTGTCTTTTAATTCTATCTTTTTGTTTTTGCACTTTCTTTCTTTAAAGAGTAAATCCATACTTCTAAAAGGGGGTGTTTGTCCTGCAGAATTTTGTAACTCTAATTAACATTCTTATCTAATCTAATTAATAGTTTTAAGAATCTTCTTTGCTGTTACATTATACATTTTTTTCTTCCATGTTTTCTGGTATTTTAGAATACACACATATTATTAATAACAATTCTGCTAGTGCTTTTCAGAATTGTCCTCACCCTTGTAGTTGTCTTTGTTGGAGCCATCTGTAAATGTCTATCTTTTCTGGCTCATCTACATGTTAACCTTGTGACAATTGCACACAAATGCATTCATTGCCAGTCCCTTCCCTGGGTGCTGCACACAGGGGGCCTTGTGACAATGTCTTCAGCTCCTTGTGGGGAGCAACTCGGACTAGACTAAGTTACTGGAATTAAGACTTATTCTATGCATCTGCTCTCCCACAATATGGCGCTGGGAGAGGAGTAAACAACTTTTGCACAGCTGCCTCCGGTTCGACCAATAACCTGCAGGAGCTGATCCTGCTCCTGATTGGAGGAGAGCAGCGTACTCGGCGTGTGGGTAGCAGAGTTGGGATTGGTGGAAGAGGACTATAAAGGAGGAGAGAGACAACATGCACCAGGAACATCTAAGGGGAACATCTGGACAACATCTGAGCAGCCCCCGAGAGAGCCGGCCGGCGGTGTGCCACTCCCCCATGGAAGTGGGGAAAGTGGCAGGGGGAACCGCCCCTCCACGGAGGTGGAGGGTGAGCAGCCAACCCGGGAAGAACCAGCAGCAAACCTGGGAATGGCCGAGCAGACAAAAGAACAGCGCAGGGTCCTGTGTCGTTCCTCCGTGAAGAGGGGGAGCGACACTCCTGGGGCAATGCATGATGGAATTCACTTACTGGTGCTTCCTAATTCCCCAATTCCATGGAAGGTGATCTGTGTTATGCAGAAAATCGGCATTCCGCTTTTAGAGAGATAGGTAGGTAGGTAGATCTGTTCCTGTGAATTGCTTGGAATTCTATGCAATTTTGCAATCACATGATTGGTAAACATGGATATTAAAACTGAATTCAATGTTTACTATTAGTGATATTGCATGGTTTCTTCCATATTCTTAGTTTCAGTTTTGTTTCATCTACACAAACAGTGGAGTGTATTTTAGTGTTTGTCAGACCTAAATGTGTCTCAGAACATCTTCCTGCTTGATTGACACATTACTGGCTCCTCCAGTGGGTCTGAGTATCATCAGTAACTTTTACTGAGCACAGAGCAGTTTTCGACACCAGTCTAAAAAACTTCCGTGGACTAATGAAGTTGCCCTGGAAACCTGTGTCTTTCATATTATTACAGAGAAAATGGGGAAACTGATGCAAAACAAATTGCCTGCGATCACACATTTGGAAATGGAAACCAAACCCAAGAAAATGCTGGTTCTAACTCCCAAATTCTGTTTTGGGGGTTTGCAGATTTCTTCACTCTTGGTGGATGTTATCATCTGAGGCTAGTGTGAACTCCAATCTGCTGAAGGTGGCCCTGTTTTCCTTTCCTTTCATCTGTGTGCGAGCTGCTAGATACTTTTACTTCAAATAACTTGCTGGAATAGGCATGAGTGCATCCTTGTATTCAGTGAGACATCTTTCCACAGTCTTCTTGTCCCTTTAATAAAAGTTTTCCTTTCTTCAGTTTTTACTTATAATTTTCTTAAATTTGTGGAATTATTCTTTTAGAATCATTGAATACTTTATTTTGCTTTTGTATGCTCATTACTCCATGTCTATTATTTTCTTCTTAACATTGAGCATCCATCTCTCTGTGTTCCTGGAGGGCTATTCAAGCTCTGTCCTCACGCAAGGTACAGTTTCACGCCATCAGCCGATTCTTGCTGTCTCTCCTGTCACTCTTCCTCCCAGTGCTGTTTAAGTGCCACAGGCAAAGCAGTGCCCTACCTGAGTGTCCTGAAGGTCCCCTGCTCTGTGGCCCTTTGGCTCCTCCCAGCCTTGTTGGCCCCTTCTAGTCTCCAGGTCACCGTTGTGGACCACAGGTGAGACGGATGGGGACAGACTAACCCACCATCCCCTCGTTCTCCCTCACCACCCTTCCCTAATGGGCAGCTGGGCTTTGTAGTTGTGTCTGCATTTTTGTTGAAAGGATAGGGAAAATTCAGAAAGGTTAGCTTTCTAGCAAGCTTTCATGTTTCCCACCACTCACTATGGGGAAAATGCTCCTCCAGGCACTTACCACCAGGGAGATGCAAACAAAAACCACCATGAGGTTTCACCTCACCCCCGTGTAAATGGCTTTCATATAGAAATCAAAAAACAATAAACGTTGGCAAGAATGTGGGGGAAAAGGTGCCCTAATCCACTGTTGGTGGGAATGTAAAATGGTACAGCCAGTGTGGAAGACAGTATGGAGACACCTCAGAAATCTGAATATAGACCTACCATATGACCCAGCCATTGCACTCCTGGAAATTTACCCAAAGGAAATGAAATCAGCATGTGAAAGAGTTATCTGTGCCCCAATGTTTATTGCAGCTCAATTTACAATAGCTAAGATATGGAATCAATCCAGTTGCCCATCAACCAACTACTCAGCAAAGAAAATGTGATATATATACACTATGGAATACTACTCAGCCATAAAAAGGAATGAAATCCTGTCTTTTGCAATAAAATGGATGCAACTAGAATCCATTATACTTAGTGTAATGTGCCATTTCCAAAAAAAGACAATTACCATAGTTTTCCCTGACCTTTGGTAATTAATAGAGTACCTAAAAATGTAATGTATATGAGCAAAATCGATACTTTGAGAATTGATTATTGTTTACAACCATAGTCTCTACTGTGGAAGACCAGAGTTTTTTTCTTCCTACTATTTGTTGAATTTTTACTTAGTAGAGGGTTAATCTTATGATTATAAAATAAACTGAAAGTATGTCATTGCAAAAATAAAAAGAATAAGAGAGGAAGGATGGAGTGTGGGGTCATGGGTGGGAGGAAGGGTAGGGTGGGAAATATCACTATGCCCATATATCTGTATATATGAAATACATGAAATTTGTTCACCTTATATAAATAAAAAAGTTGATATTCAAAAAAAAAAAAAAAAAAAAAAAAAAAAAAAAAAAAAGAAAGCCGAACCGCAGGACCGAGCCTCGGGACTGAGCCGCGGAAGCCGAGCCGAGGGACGGAGCTGCGCAAGCTGCAGGGTCTGCGCAAGTGCTCGAAGGGGAGTGCAACAGCGGGGAGACTTGGGAAGTCCAGGGCTCCGAGTCCACACATCGGCGCTGGAAGGGGAGCAGACCTGCGTGGAGAGCGTGGGAGCCCACAGTTCGGGACATCAGCGGCAGACTCAACACACCAGCGCTGGAACGCGAGGTGAGCCGAACCTCAATAACCCGAGACACCGGCAGGCAAGCGGAGAGAGGAGACTAGAGGGAACGACCCCCGGGGCGGGGGGGACTTCACCAAGCTAACTGGAAGAGAGAGAGAGGGAAAAAAAAAAAAGGTGACTGGTATGGACACGGGTTTCTCTCTCTCCGCTCACCTCTCAAGGGCGAGCAAGACAAAGAGCAGGCGCCATCTTGGACATACGTCATAAGCAGAGCGACCTCAGGTCTGCACCGGCCCTGAGCCTAGCAGTAAAACCTGACTCTGGGTGGGGCGAATTAACAGATTAGGACTTAGTAAATTTATGGTGCTACTGAACTGAGACTGTGAAAAAAGAGACGGGGGGGCGGAGAGAACTCACGGAATTCACGTGAGCACTCTCCAGAGACGCTACAATTCTGTAACTTTGGCAACCCAGTGGGAGACTGAAGGAGAATTTGAGCCCACTCTAAGGGCCGAACAGATTCCCTGTGTGGTCGTTGGGAAAGAGCTTCTGATCTCTGGCTCCTGTGGGTATATCATTTGCCTGCTAACTACCTCCAACTTTGTTCAGCTGTGCAGAATAACTTCCCTGTTGAATCAAAAAAAAAAAAAGAGAGAGAGAGAGAGAGAGAGAGAGGTTTACCACGCCTAACCTGGGAGTGTCACCTTTGGCACACCAAACAGAGCTCTCAGGCCACACCCATCTCAAGCCCTAAGGCTCCATCAAAAACAGATAGTCCACTTAATCTAGAGTCATAGTATAACAAGAAAAAGCACCACAGTGAAGAAACCAAATATCTCCAATATGACAAATAACAAACGCAAAAACCAAGGTAATAAAAACAAAGAAGTCACCATGAAGCCCTCAAATGAAAAAGACACCCCAATTCAAGATTATGAGGATGATGACATAGAAGAAATGCAAGAAGCAGATCTCAAAAAATTGATAAGAACATTAAGAAGTTCTCAAAAACAAATTCTTGAACTACAGAAATCCTTAATGGACAAGATAGAAAATCTCTCTCGGGAAAATGAAATATTAAGGAGGAATCAAAATGAAACGAAACAACTAGTACAACAGGAAACTGGGATAGTGACTGAAGTGAAGAATTCAATAGATCAAATGAAAAACACAATAGAGAGCCTTACAAACAGAATGGGAGAAGCAGAAGAGAGAATTTCGGACTTAGAAGACAGAGAACAGGAAAGGATACAGTCAGACCAAAGAAAAGAAGAGGAAATTAGAAATCTGAAACATATTGTCGGGAATCTTCAGGATACTATTAAAAAACCCAACATTCGGGTTCTAGGAGTTCCTGAAGGCATGGAGAGGGAGAAAGGATTAGAAGGCCTTTTTAGTGAGATATTAGCAGAAAATTTCCCAGGTTTGGAGAAGGACAGAGAAATCCTAGTACAGGAAGCTCACAGAACCCCTAATAAACACGACCAAAAGAGACCCTCACCACGGCACGTTGTAATTAAACTCTCCACAGTGAAACATAAAGAAAAGATCCTAAAATGTGCAAGAGAGAAACGTCAGATTACTCTCAGAGGATCTCCAATCAGACTCACAGCTGACTTCTCATCAGAAACTCTACAAGCTAGGAGGGAATGGCAAGATATAGCCCAGGTACTAAGAGAGAACAACTGCCAGCCCAGAATATTATACCCTGCAAAGCTATCATTTGTGAATGAAGGTGAAATAAAGACTTTTCATAACAAACAGAAATTGAAAGAATTTGTTGCCACTCGTCCAGCCCTACAAAAGATGCTTAAAGATGTGTTACACACAGAAACAAAGAAACACGGTCATCAATATGAAAGAAGGTAAAGGAAGGAAACCAAGGAAGGAAAGCTCACAGCAAAAGATCACAGGGAATTCAAAGCATATATTAGAACTTATCTTTGGCAAATGGCAGGGCAAAGTTACCACTTATCATTAGTCACATTGAACGTGAATGGCCTGAACTGTCCAGTTAAAAGACACCGTTTGGCTGATTGGGTTAAAAAACAAAACCCATCTATTTGCTGCTTACAAGAAACACATCTTTCCAACAAAGATCCATACAGACTGAAAGTGAAAGGCTGGAAAAAGATATACCATGCCAACAGAAATGAAAAAAGAGCAGGCGTAGCCATCTTAATATCAGACACCATAAACTTTACCACAAAAACCATTAAGAGAGACAAAGAGGGACACTACATAATGATTAAGGGATCAATTCAACAGGAAGATATAACAATTATCAATGTATATGCACCTAACTACAGGGCACCGGTTTATCTAAAAGATTTGTTAACGGACTTAAAGGGAGACTTAGACCCCAATACAATAGTACTGGGGGACTTCAATACTCCACTCTCAGAAATAGACAGATCAATAGGACAGAAGATCAACAAGGATACAGTAGATTTAAACGACACTATAGCCCAAATGGATCTAACAGATATATACAGAACTTTCAATCCTTCAGCTAAAGATTATACATTCTTCTCAGCAGTACATGGAACCTTCTCTAGGATTGACCACATACTAGGCCATAAAGCAAGTCTCAGCAAATTCAAAAGAATTAGAATCATACCATGCAGCTTCTCAGACCATAAAGGAATGAAGTTGGAAATGAACAACTCAGGAATCCCTAGAGCATACGCAAACACATGGAGATTGAACAACATGCTCCTGAATGAACAATGGGTCATAGAAGAAATCAAAAGAGAAATCAAAAACTTTCTGGAAGTAAATGAGGATAACAGCACAACATACCAAAACTTATGGGACGCAGCAAAAGCAGTGCTAAGAGGAAAGTTTATATCAATAGGTGCCTACATCAAGAAATTGGAAAGGCACCAAATAGATGAGCTTTCTATTCACCTCAAGGATCTAGAAAACCTACAGCAAACCAGACCCAAATCTAGTAGGAGAAGAGAAATAATTAAAATCAGAGAAGAAATCAACAGGATTGAATCAAGAAAAACATTACAAAAAATCAGCCAAACGAGGAGCTGGTTTTTTGAAAAAATAAACAAAATTGACACCCCATTGGCCCAACTAACTAAAAAAAGAAGAGAAAAGACCCAAATCAATAAAATCAGAGATGAAAAAGGAAATGTAACAACAGACACCACAGAAATAAAAAGAATCATCAGAAATTACTACAAGGACTTGTATGCCAGCAAACAGGGAAACCTACCAGAAATGGATAGATTCCTGGACACATGCAACCTACCTAAATTGAACCAGGAAGACATCGAAAACCTAAAAAGACCCATAACTGAGACAGAAATTGAAACAGTAATAAAGGCCCTCCCAACAAAGAAAAGCCCAGGACCAGATGGATTCACTGCTGAATTCTACCAGACATTTAAAGAAGAACTAACTCCAATTCTTCTCAAACTATTCAGAACAATTGAAGAAGAGGGAATCCTCCCAAATTCTTTCTATGAAGCCAGCATCACCTTAATCCCTAAGCCGGGAAAAGATGCAGCACTGAAAGAGAATTACAGACCAATATCCCTGATGAACATAGATGCAAAAATCCTCAATAAAATTCTCGCCAATAGAATGCAACAACACATCAGAAAGATCATCCACCCAGACCAAGTGGGATTTATCCCTGGTATGCAGGGATGGTTTAATGTGCGCAAGACAATCAATGTGATACACCACATTAACAGACTGCAGAAGAAAAACCATATGATTCTCTCAATAGATGCCCAGAAAGCATTTGATAAAATACAACACCCGTTCATGATGAAAACTCTAAGCAAACTGGGTTTGGAAGGAACATTCCTCAATACAATCAAAGCAATCTATGAAAAACCCACAGCCAACATCCTATTGAATGGGGAAAAGTTGGAAGCATTTCCACTGAGATCTGGGACCAGACAGGGATGTCCACTCTCACCACTGCTATTCAATATAGTTCTGGAGGTTCTAGCCAGAGCTATTAGGCAAGAAAAAGAAATTAAAGGGATACAAATTGGGAAGGAAGAACTCAAACTATCCCTCTTTGCAGATGACATGATTCTTTATTTAGGGGACCCAAAGAACTCTAACAAGAGACTATTGGAACTCATAGAAGAGTTTGGCAAAGTAGCAGGGTATAAAATCAATGCACAAAAATCAACAGCCTTTGTATACACAGACAATGCCATGGCTGAGGAAGAAATTCTAAGATCAATCCCATTCACAATAGCTACAAAAACAATCAAATACCTTGGAATAAACTTAACCAAGGATGTTAAAGATCTCTACGATGAAAATTACAAAACCTTAAAGAAAGAAATAGAAGAGGATACCAAGAAATGGAAAAATCTTCCATGCTCATGGATTGGAAGAATCAATATCATCAAAATGTCCATTCTCCCAAAAGCAATTTATAGATTCAATGCAATACCAATCAAGATACCGAAGACCTTCTTCTCAGATCTGGAAAAATCGGTGCTGAAATTTATATGGAGACACAAGAGACCTCGAATAGCTAAAGCAATCTTGTACAACAAAAACAAAGCCGGAGGCATCACAATACCAGATTTCAGGACATACTACAGGGCAGTTGTAATCAAAACAGCATGGTACTGGTACAGAAACAGAAGGATAGACCAATGGAACAGAATTGAAATACCAGAAATCAACCCAAACATCTACAGCCAACTTATATTTGATAAAGGATCTAAAACTAATTCCTGGAGCAAGGACAGTCTATTCAATAAATGGTGCTGGGAAAATTGGATTTCCACGTGCAGAATCATGAAGCAAGACCCCTACCTTACACCTTACACAAAAATCCACTCAACATGGATTAAAGACCTAAATCTACGACCTGACACCATCAAGTTACTAGAGAACATTGGAGAAACCATTCAAGATATTGGCACAGGCAAAGAGTTTCTGGAAAAGACCCGGGAGGCACAGGCAGTCAAAGCCAAAATTAACTATTGGGATTGCATCAAATTGAGAAGTTTCTGTACTGCAAAAGAAACAGTCAGGAGAGTGAAGAGACAACCGTCAGAATGGGAAAAAATATTTGCAAACTATGCAACAGATAAAGGGTTAATAACCAGAATCTACAAAGAGATCAAGAAACTCCACAAAAACAAAACCAACAACCCAATTAAGAGATGGGCCAAGGACCTCAATAGACATTTTTCAAAAGAGGAAATCCAAATGGCCAACAGGCACATGAAAAAATGTTCAAGGTCATTAGCAATCAGAGAAATGCAAATCAAAACCACAATGAGGTTCCACCTCACCCCGGTTAGAATGGCTCACATACAGAAATCTACCAACAACAGATGCTGGCGAGGATGTGGGGAAAAAGGGACACTAACCCACTGTTGGTGGGAATGCAAACTGGTTAAGCCACTATGGAAATCAGTCTGGAGATTCCTCAGAAACCTGAAGATAACCCTACCGTTCGACCCAGCCATCCCACTCCTTGGAATTTACCCAAAGGAATTTAAATTGGCAAACAAAAAAGCAGTCTGCAGCCTAATGTTTATTGCAGCACAATTCACAATAGCTAAGACCTGGAACCAACCTAAATGCCCATCAATGGTAGACTGGATAAAGAAATTATGGGATATGTACTCTTTAGAATACTATACTGCAGTAAGAAACAACGAAATCCAGTCATTTGCAACAAAATGGAGGAATCTGGAACACATCATGCTGAGTGAAATAAGCCAGTCCCAAAGGGACAAATACCAAATGTTCTCCCTGATCGGTGACAACTGACTGAACACCAAAATGGAAACTTGTTGAAGTGAAAGGGACACTATGGGAAACGGTGACTTGATCAGCATAGCCCTGACTGTTAATGAACAACTTAATACATTATCCCTCTTAGTAGTTTTTTTGTCTGTTCTACTTAATATGACTGATTCAATTCTGTAATTAATACACAGTTATTCTTAAGTGTTGAAATTTAACTGAAATGTGATCCCTGTTAAACATAAGAGTAGGAATAAGAGAGGGAAGAGATATATAATTTGGGACATGCTCAAGCTGACTTGCCCCAAATGGTAGAGTTAGAAACATACCAGGGGACTCCAATTTAATCCCATCAAGGTGGCATGTACCAGTGCCATCTCACTAGTCCAAGTGATCAATTTCAGTTCGCAATTGATCATAATGAAAGGACTAAGAGTCAAAGGGAGCACATAAGCAAGTCTAGTACCTGCTAACACTAACCGATAGAATAAATAAAGGGGAGAGTGATCCAACATGGGAAGTGAGATACTCAGCAGACTCATAGAATGGCAGATGCCCTAAATAGCACTCTGGCCTCAGAATCAGCCCTAAAGGCATTCAGATCTGGCTGAAAAGCCCATGAGAGTATTTCAGGCATGGAAAGCCAAGACACTCTGGCAAAAGATCTCTGTGAGTGAGATCTCAGTGGAAAGAACAGGTCTTCAAAGAAGGAGGTACCTTTCTCTGAAGGGAGGAGAGAACCTCCACATTGACTATGACCTTGTCTAAACAAGATAAGAGTCGGAGAACTCAAGGGGCTTCCATAGCCTTGGAAACTCATGACTGGAGCATAGGGAGATTACTGATGCCATAGACAGGAGTGTCAATTGGTAAAGTCAACAACAGGAGTCACTGTGCACTTACTCCTCATGTAGGATCTCTGTCCTTAATGTGCTGTGCATTGAGATTTAATGCTATAATGAGTACTCAAATAATATATTTCACTTTGTGTTTCTATGGGGGTGCAAACTGTTGAAATCTTTACTTAATGCATACTAAACTGATCCTCTGTAAAAAAAAAAAAAAAAGAAAGAAAAGAAAAGAAAAGAAACTATCAACTCCCAACTTGACTCTCACTGGGATTAAACATGACAATAGGTCTGATCTGATTTCATCATCATTAAAAAAAATCATCTATTATTTTTCACTTTATGTTTCTGTGTGGGAGCAAACTGTTGAAATCCTTACTTAATGTATACTAAGCTGATCTTCTGTATATTAAGATAATCGAAAATGAATCTTGATGTGAATGGAAGGGGAGAGGGAGTGGGAAAGGGGAGGGATGTGGGTGGGACGGTATGGGGGGGAAGCCATAGTAATCCATTATTCGTACTTTGGAAACGTATATTCATTAAATAAAAGTTAAAAAAAAAAAAACCACCAAATTTTTCTACAAAAGTAGACACTATGAGTCACAATTATATTTCCCTTTATTAATTATCTTACTGTATAAGCTTCTGCTAATAATCATACAAGAATAAACCCAAGGGCATCAGTGATAAAATCTATATGAAGCAAAATGAAAAAAAGCATTTATGAAACCTTTGGGCATTTTGTCAAGGCATATAGTGCTCTGTGCATGTAACTAGTCTGTTTGTTTCCCCCACGATGGGTGCTATAGTTTTCTAGGTTTCATGACTCATTGAAAGTTAAAATCCAAATCTGTGGTGATAGCATTTTATGGAAGCTTTATTTGTATTAACTGCATCTCTGGTTCCCTTTTAAAGGTATCCATATCCTTGTTTGCTTTCCCATCCAATTTTTTTAAACAAATGGAAATATCTGTATGACCTTATTTGACTATGAAGTCAATTAATGTAAGTAACAACAAACAATGTCAAAAAGCAATCTGAAATAACCTTCGTAATCTCACACTGACCTCTACTATTAAAGAATGCTAATGATCTCACTTTTACTCAGATATCTTGATATATATTTTTGAACATATCTTCATAAGCTGCCTTAAATTTTTCTGGCACATAGTAGTGTACCACTGAATAATAAATAAAAGTGTTTTTAATAAAAAAAAAAAAAAGATAGTAGAGTTTATTTTATTTTATCTTTTAAGATTTATTTATTTATTTGAAAGTCAGAGTTACACAGAGAGAGAAGGAGAGTCAGAGAGAGAGACAGAGAGAGAGACAGAGAGGTCTTCCATCCACTGGTTCACTCCCCAACTGGCCACAACAGCTGGTGCTGAGCTGATCCAAAGCCAGGAGCCAGGAGCTTCTTCCAGGTCTCCCATGTGGGTGCAGGGGCCCAAGGACTTGGGCCATCTTCTGCTTTCCCAGGCCATAGCAGAAGGCTATGTAGCTGAGACTAGAACTGGCACCCATATGGGATGCTAGCCCTGCAGGAGGCAACTTTACCTGCTACACCACAGCACTGGACCTGGTAGTAGAGTTTAGTGCTGTGGTGTAATGGGTAAAGCTGCCGCCTGTGGCGCCAGTATCCCACATGGGTGCAGGTTCAAGTACCTGCTGCTCCTCTTCAGATCCAGTTCTCTGTTATGCCCTGAGAAAGCAGTGGAAGATGGCCCAAATCCTTGGGCCCCTGAACCCACATGGGGAACCCAGAGGAAGCTCCTGGCTTTGGATCAGCCCAGCTCTGGATGTTGTAGCCATCTGCAGAGTGAACCGGTGGATGGAAGACCTCTCATGCACTTTCCCACTCTCACTCACTTACTCTCTGTCTCTGTCTCTCTCTCTTTCCCTCTGCCTCTCTGTAATTCTACTTTTCAAATAAAATAAATTTTAAAAAAAGCAGTAGAGTTTAACCATCTTGTATGAGTTTGGGGAAGACAGGTCTTACTCAACCCATGACAAACATTCAGGAGCCAGTAATTACCTATCTAACTATGTATCTATGTATCTGCTTGAATCAATTAATCTTTCTATCTATCAATTGTCTGTGTATCTATCTCCTTAGGAGACTAGAGTCAAACCCTGAAAGAACATCTGGGGCCAGGGTGAATTTCTCTGCTCATTCAGGGCTTTCTGGTCACACCTCCATGCTTCTCTGTCCTTCATACATTGTTCTTCCCCTTTGTGTGCATATGGTTATGATCAAAATGGGCCTTCAGCTGTTCCTCAGCACTTTCCAGTCCAAGTGCACAACAGAGATAACTGACATCTTCACATCTCAAACTCCTGGGAGAGAAGATTCCTTGATCCAGATTGGGTCCACTCAGCTGCATCAAGTAGGAGTGAAAATGTGTACCTCTGAGTAGGTCAGTAGTTCTCAGCAAAAGGAGTGTGTTGGCTGGAAAGAAACCACAAAACAGTTCTGCCACAGCATCCCCTCCACACAGCATCACTGGCTGCTGAGCTCTCATGGACATGGCAAGTGTTGTTTTCTCTCCAGTTTGTTCAGACTCCTCCATAGAGTCTGGGATGTTTCTACTTATCCAGAATGCCTGGTGCTCATCCTCCACAGGCAAAATGGAGAACATACAATTTTAGCTCTGAAACAGGCCAGAGATTCTTCCTACTTTAAACCTTCTGTTTGTATGCCTGTTCTCTCATCTGAAAAGTGGACATAAATGGTGCCTTTCACTATTGGAAATCCAATAGGATCATGTATGGAGCGGTACCCAGGATAGATAGTATGTGGCATGTGGCATGTGCACAAATGACTTTGAGCCATAGTCTGTCACATTCTTGCACTGGTCACTGATTTATCCTTTCACTTTGAGCATCCTTTTCTTTCTGGCTTCCTTCTCTCTTGCGTTATGACAGCTCACTGTCTTTGCAAAGCCCCAGGCTGTGGTTTGTAGAATTCTCCTTGGAAACCACAATAGCATTTGCCCATTTCCATCCTATCACAAACTTTCCATTTTTGCATTAGTTTCACAAAGCACTGACAGAAGCTTGTGAATTCCATTTGAAAATTCTCTTTTAACTAGGAGTAGAGCTCAAGTTACACAGATTTGAAAGCACTAAGAGACTGTGGGTGCTCTTAAGTTTTCTGAATGAATTTAAGGCTCTAATTGCTTCATTGTTGTCCAGTCATTTTATTCTCAGTCTGGATACCAGGTTCTTGAAGGAGTGGTTAAAACATCCATAGCCCCTATCTCAGTACTTGTATTTGATCTCCAGCTCTTACTCCTGGCTCCAGTTTCCTGCCGATGTAGACCTGGGAGGCAGTGGTCTCTCTGTTGGGTTTGGGCCCCATTTTCATTCTTTTTCTTTTTTTAAAGATGTATTTATCTGAAAGGCAGAGTTAGGGAGAGAGAGAAATATTCTGTTGGTTCATGGCCCAATAGCTGGGGCTGGGCTAGGGTGGACTGGGCTGAAACCAGGAGCTTCATCTGGTTCTCCCACATAGGTGACAGGGGTCCAAGCACTTGGACCATCTTCCACTGATTTCCCAGGGGCATTAGCAGGGAATTGGATTGGAAGTAGAACAGCTGGGATTTGAACTGGTGCCCATCCATATGGGATGCTGACATCACAGACAGTGGCTTAACCCACTGTACCACACCAGCCCTTGAGTGATTCTTTCACACTTTGAATTCATTACTGTATGATTCTTTTACAATCTGAATTCTCAATAGGCAGATCCAGTGTTTTCTGTAGATAACAGTTTCATTAGCTGAGACAACATGAGTAACTTATTCCACATCTGATTCACAAGAAGTTTTGAGGTAGCTGTAACTATATCCTAATCACTTCTCATTGTATTTTAGTTATTTACAATAGCGGGCAATTGCTTGAGGGCAGGGATCAAGCTTCATCCTTAAATTTTCTTTGCCTAGAATGCAGCCTCATAATAAAGATAACAATAGCCACTATCTGTTGAGCTTTTATTAGGAGCCAACTGCATTATCTTATTTAATCACCACAGCAACCACTGGGAAACATGCAGTTACATCTCTTTCTTTATGGATCAGACAATGGCATTATAGAGAGGTTAGTTAATAGGCTCACATTTCCTACTGTAAAATGTTAAGGCTGTGGTTCAAATGCCATAGGTCAAACTCCAGGGCCAGGCTCTGAGATGCTGCACTGTTTTATTTTGTGTTTGGGGGCATCAAGCACAACTGAATTGAACGCCTGATTTCTTCTTTCTCACCAGAGTGTTTAGGTAAGATGGGATCAGATATTTTTTAGAATTATCTTCCTTCTCAAAGCCTACTCTTTCTCTTAAATTTCTGAAATCCAAGTTGTAACATCTAATATATATTTTAAGCTTTACCCAACTGTTTCATCTTTTACTACCATGGATTGATATGACAGCAGAGTGAACCAGTGGATGGAAGACCTCTCTCTCTCTCTGCCCCTCTTTCTCTATGTAACTCTGACTTTCAAATAAATAAATAAATATTTTAAAAAGATTTATTTAAAAAAAAAAGTCTAGGGTGACATTTGGGTTACTTTCTTCACTGTCTGCCATCCTTCTGTCCAGTTCTTGTTTTGAATAGGTCATATTCTCTCAATCTCTCTCTCTCTCTCTTTTTTTTTTGGACAGGCAGAGTTAGACAGTGAGAGAGAGAGAGAGACAGAGAAAAAGGTCTTCCTTTTCTGTTGGTTCACCCCCAAAATGGCCACTATGGCTGGCGTGCTGCGCTGATCCTAAGCCAGGAGACAGTTTCTTCCTCCTGGTCTCCCATGCGGGTGCAGGGCCCAAGCATTTGGGCCATCCTCCACTGCCTTTCCAGGCCAAAGCAGAGAGCTGGACTGGAAGAAGAGCAACCAGGACAGAACCGGCACCCCAACTGTTAGGTAGGAAGTTAGATATGAGCTTATGTGTGTATGACAGGCCTAAAGAGAAGACATCTATATCCAGCATATGCATCTACATCTCAAAGTCATCCCAATAATGTTTCAGGGGCAGCCCAGTATTCGCATCCTGCCCTGCCCCCTTCTACCTGATAACCTGCCAGGTGGAGGTCCCCGCCCCTTCTGCCTGACAATCTTCCACAATCTCCCAGATGCAGCCCAGTATCTGCATTTCAAACACCCTGCCCCACATCCCAATTCTCTAGGGGTCCTGCTCACCCTTCCTCTGAACCCAGGATGGCACCAGCTAGGCTTCCTCCTGTCTGATACCTTCAAGGGAAAACTCAGATAGGAGCTTCTTAATATTTACAGCCAAAAATCCTTTGTTTCAGGAGGAAATGTGTGAAGACAGAGACCCATCTCCTTAAAAACCCCCGGCCTCAACCAGACTGCGTGCTCAGCCCTCTGCCTCTCTGCTGAGCCTCCTGCCTGCCTGGCCAGGTGCAATGTCTCCACTCAACCATGTAACCTTGTTCCTTTCCCCCACCCCAGTCAGAGCAATGACACTCTCTCCCAGGTCCTGTCTAGAGAGGTGCCCATCCATTCGTATGGATGTCCCTTCCCTAATAAACTTTGCTACTTTTACTTTCCACTACTCTGTCTCACACCTGGATTCTTTCTTGTGCGAAGATCAGAACTCTCCATTCTCCGGTAACACAACCAGGACTAGAACCTGGGGTGCCGGCACCACAGGCAGAGGATTAGCCAAGTGAGCTGAGGCACTGGCCACCAGCCCTTCTTTTAAGGCAGGCATTAATGAGATTGTTTGGTAAGGTGCAGGCTGAAGTCCTACACACTTCTAGGAATGAAACACATTTTCACTCTGTTTTCTACAATGCTTGAAGGCAGTTGTACTTTGGAAAGAGACGGTCTCCCCCGAACACCTGCAGGGTACAGCTACGGGATTCTGAAGTCAGGGGAGACCAGGATCACTGCCTCCCATGCATGTCCCTAAAGATGCAGTGTTTATGGAAAGGAGCTGGTTTAAAGGGGGATGCTGAAGTGAGAAATTGAGAAAATAGGCTGTTTTCAGCTTTGCTGTGCTTGTAAAGCTTGGAAAATCAAGAGCCACATGGAGGATTAACCCAGTCTGTTTCCTGCTGTGCTTCTGCTAGGACAGATTCCCTGTAGGCCTTTCTGCCAGACTTTCATTAACAGAGTCCCCATCACTGGCTCAAATCAGGCCCTGACTCTGGTCGGATTGCTTTGCAGGGATTTGTTCTGAGTGGGTTGGTGGCAAACACTTCACTTTAGACATGGCCAAGAAGGAGAATGTGGTTTTGTTTGGTGATAAAATGCAATTGCAGCTATTGGGGAAAAAATAGGAAAGTAGAGAGTTTCTGATGTGTGTTTTTAGCATGGTGTTAGGACCTGTGGAGCTATAGCCTAGAAGTGACTAATTGGCTCCAGTGTAGAAGTCAGGACATGCCTGTTTTAAGCTCTAAATAATGTGTAGGGAGAAATGACTTAGTTTGGCAGCCCACGGCAGACTCGCTGCAATTTGCCCATAGGGAGAAGAAGTAATTCAAAATTTGTTAGTTTCCTATTCAGGTTCTTGATCAGTTAATTATGTTATGTTAGTTACCTTCAGAAAAACTCCTTTGAAAATAACTTTTTTCTTTTAATCACTCCAATTTTATAAATTAAGACACAGAAGCTCGGAAAGACTTAGCACTAGGTCACACGTTTGGTCATGATGGGATCCAGATCTGATATCACAGCCCACAATTTGCAAGTGTCAGATCAGTGTTTTTTATACGTGGCTTAATCTCAATATAGGACCTACTTTGTTATAAACACACACACACACACACACACAGAGACTCACATACATGTGCACATGCACACAGTGAAAGAAATCAATGGGCCACAAGCATCGATGGAGGAAGTGTGATTATAAGGAAGACATCCTTGAGTTTACTGGGAATAAACCTTTCCTGATCAACCTCACTCCCTTCATTGATAGTTACTGGATATAAAAGTTGTGAGGAAAGACCTTAATAATGATCTTCTTGAGGGGCCGGCACTGTGGCATAGTGGGTAGGGCTGCCTACTTGTGATGCTAGCATCCCATATGGGCACTGGTTCAGGTCCTGGCTGCCCTCCTTGGGCAGCTCCCTGTTAATGGCCTGGGAAAGCAATGGAAGATGACCCAAGTGTTTGGGCCCCTGTTACCCATGTGGGAGACCTGGGTGAAGCTCCTGGCTTTAGTATGGTCCAGTGCTGGCCATTGTGGCCATCTAGGGAGTGAACCAGCAGATGGACAATCTTTCTGTCTTTCCCTCCCTGTAACTCTTTAAATAAAAAGTCCTAAAACATGACTGGACTAGTAGTTGTGACAGTGGGCTTTTTCTCTTGTACTCTTGCCAGCTATGACTCCTTCCCTTTGCAGGCATTTCCTTCCTTCCTCCTGTGACCCTGCTTAGATGTACACACTGGGACTCCATGTAAAGCTCCGGGCTCTGGGTGCACTCCTGAAGGCTGACTGTGTCACAGCTTGTTTCTGTGTTCATGCTACTGACAGAGCCCTTTACATTTTGGAGATCTCTCTCTTCTAGCCACTGGAAGGCTGACGATGGCACCAGTTTTAAGTCCTGATACAACCCTGACAGGTGCCTTGAATCTTTGTGGAGGGTCAAGTGTGGGCTTCTGAGAAGGGTAGGGAGCTAGTGGTGGGTGTGAAGCAGGGCAGAAGTGGAGATGAGCAGGTGGCTAAGCTAACTTTAGGCACTGAAGTCCAAATAACAATGACCTGGGGTAAGATGAGAAGACCCAAGCATTCCTTGACTTGGCTGGAAGAGAGTGACCATCTCATCCGAGTGACAAGGAGACTAGGCCAACAGCTGCTTTTGTTTCCATCCATTGTGGATCAGAGCAGCCCACCTCAGTGGTTCAAAACAATAAGGATTCAGTTAGCTTGAGAATCTTCAGTAGCTGCGGGGTATAGCTGGGAGCTCAGTGGGGCTGAGGGTGGACACCTTGGTTCCTTTCTACATAGGCCTCTCTACATGCACACCCCACTCCGCAACAGCTGTGTGGGGTTACCTCACAGCCTGGTCGTGGGGCTCTCAGAGTGAGCATTCCAGAGAACCAGGCAGGGCTGCAGGTCTTTGATGGTCTCCCCTTACACAGCATCATTTTGTACATTCTATTTGTGGAGTCAGCACAAAGGGCTGTCCCCATTCAAGGGGAGGGAACATGAGCCTTGGTTCAGAATCACATGGTAAGGGAGCAGGTGAGATGAAAGAGGCTCCTGTGGTCATTTTGGGAAAGTCACCGAGGCTAACAGGAAGGCTGCAAAGAAGAGAAAGGGGACAAAATGTGTTGTGGGCTTTCGTTTAAGGATTTGTGGTCTCACTCTCCCAATGGCTTTTTAATTCCATCCACAAGTGATGGATGGGTGCTGAGGAAGTTCACAGAGAGTGTTTTGTTCTGAGAATATTGAAACTTTTTCTGATAGAGGTAGCTCCATTGTTGTCTTATTTTACCCTGGTTATAGCTTTGGTGCAATGAGTGGAATTTATATTCTGGTACAGACTAGGGAAGTGGAGTTCTCTTCTAGTTGGAGAGACAGCAGAGGAAGGCCTGAAGAATTTGTTCAGAACATTGTGTGTGTGTGTGTATGTGTGTGTGCCCCTGTACCTTTCAGAAGGTAAGTGATTACACAAATGAACTGCAGTGCAAAAAGGCTGAGGCACTGTAAACTAAGCCCTGGAGACCAACTCAACAAAGTGAGAGGCTTTTTGACTTTTTCTAGTCTCTGGGATGGAGATACAGGCCCTGGAGCCCACAAGACAAGAAGAGTGTTTTAGGTAGAGCAGTCCAAGGCTTCACCCATGCTTTTGACCCTGATGGGCAGAAGAGGCATCAGGTAACAATTGCTTCCCCTGTGTCATGGGAGCTGTGGCTTCAGTGGAGACAGGGTGAGGCTAAGACCTTTTAAAATTGCTAACTGGTATTTGTTTTTTTTTAGAAAAATATTTTTGCTGGTGCTGCGGCTCACTAGGCTAATCCTCCACCTGCGGCACCAGCACCCAGGGTTATAGTCCCGGTTGGGGCACCGGATTCTGTCCCAGTTGCTCCTTTTCCAGTCCAGCTCTCTGCTGTGGCCCAGGAGGTCACTGGAGGATGGCCCAGGTCCTTGGGCCCTGCACCCACAAGGGAGACCAAGAGGAAGCACCTGGCTCCTGGCTTCAGATTGGTGCAGCATGCCAGCCGCAGCATGCCAGCTGTAGCAGCCACTTGGGGGATGAACCAATGGAAAAAGGAAGACCTTTCACTCTGTCTCTCTCTCTCTCACTGTCTAACTCTGCCTGTCAAAAAATATTTTTAACTTTGAAAGATGGGTGTGTGTGTACAAACACACGACAAGAGCCCCCAAATGCTGAATGACTCCCCAAATGCCAGCAACAGTTAGAGCTGGGCCAGGCTGAAGCCAGGAGCTAGGAACTCATGCTGGGTCTCCCAGGTAGGTTTAGGGACCCAAATACTTAAACCATCACCTTCTGCCTACCAGCTCCACATTAGCAGGAATCTTGAATCAGTAGTGGACCTGGGACTTGGACCCTGGTACTTGGATACGGGATGTGAATGTCCTAAGTGGCTTAACTGCTAGGCCATATGTCAGCCCTTTAGCTGTCATCTCTATAATGTCACTTCTGTTTTTCCTGTTAGAAGCAGGAGATAAAGGTGATATAGAAAGGAATCTTTCTAGAGAACCCACTGCCATGGGGATGATAAGCATTCAGTGGATGATTTTGTAATGTTGGGCCATTGACAGAAATATTGCATCCTTGGAGAAGCACAGAACCCTACTTTCTCAGGTAGTTATGATCCAGAAAGAAAATCACATCTTAAAAAGTGAGATTTACCCCCCCTCCAAACACACACACGTTCATCCTGACCAAGTGCCAGCCTTCCCTATTCAGATACATTCAGCAGCCATGAAAGCTCACATTGCGCACTGCACCATGGCATCTGTTGAAAATGTACTGGTCCCTAAAGCAGGTCTTCTCTCCATAGATAGCCTTGCAGGAGGGGCACTTCAAGCTCCCATCCTTGTTCCCATTGCAGTACATGGCCGGCAGGCACAGCAGGTGGAAGGCATGGCTGCACTTGGCGAGGCGGCCAACAGCCACGGGCCCCATGGTCTTGCTGTCGGTCACGTCACTGTACCCAGATGCCACGGACAGCTTCTCCATGCAGATGATGCAGTCTTCATTGGGGGCGACTTCAGCTCCTTGGTGTACTTTCTAATCACCTGCTCTGGCTCTGGCTTCAGAGTCCCCCTGCAAGTGCTTGCTGGACCTGGCTGGGCTTCGGCATCTGCACAGACACAATGGCAGGGACACTCCCAGGGTTGTTCGAGGGGTCACTAGGGAGGGAGGCACTGGCTACTCTGGATGTGGAGGCTCCTGGGGGCAGCAGCTGTGGTCCCAGGTGAGCAAGGCTGGAGCAGAAGAAGAGGGACTGGCTCCCCACGGCAGGAGCTGCTCCAGCCCAGGGGTTGATGGTGTTCAGCCTGTGCGCAGACCTGCTGCTCCAGGTAGTCACAGATGCTGGTCTCATAGGCAATCCAGGAGCTGTCATCACTCAGCCACTCCCAGAGGACACCTTGGCCAGGGACTGAGTGCTGGGGAAACAGGTGCCTCCTGACAAAGGCACATAGCCAAGGCAGTGTATTAGATGATGTAAGATGAAATTATTTTATTTTTATTTATTTTAATTTTATTTCTATATATTCTTTCTCTTTTTGGAAGTGAGGTTGTTAGTTAAGAGTGGGAAGGAATCTATTTTACTTAGGTCGGTAGTAGTCATGACTGTTAAAGTTGGATGTTGACTTGAGTGTTGAGGACATAAAACAAAATTAAGACCAGTTAGCATGATTATGGATTTTCTTATGGAATGATTTAGCTCTTAAGGTTAGGCAAATGTATCTTTAAAGTGACAGATAAGCTATTTTTGTCTTTGTGGGCCATAGCCTCTGTCTCAATATTTGACTCTGCCATTATTGCATAGAAGTAGCCATGGATAATGTAGAAGTGAATGAATGCAGTTGTATTACAATGAAAGTTACTCAAAAACTGGCAATCCATTTGGTGTGAGATGATTAATTTCTTCTGATTTATCTGCTTGAGTGTGCAGGTAAAGGCAGAAGATATAGGGGTGTCAGTAGTCTCTTCTGCCAACAAGTATGATGGAATAAGAAAAGGTGCTAGAAGATCAAGTGTGTCTCCAAGAGATCTAGGTAAATGTGTTGTGCCATGGACTGTGAGTGGGTTAAGAGAGAAATGAGGATATGGGGGCAATGATGGAAAATGCAAAGAGGCCAAATCAAGAATTCCAGGTCTCTGTAAGATCAGAGAATGGCAGAGATTGAAGTGCTAGGCTCAATTTGCTGAAAGTTGGAAGGTGGGGCATGGATAAAGGGAAGTATATGTAATAGAGACTGCTCAGAAGTAGAGTAGTTACTGGTGGTCTGGAAGGCAGGGGAATGGAATGGAACAGGAGGAAAGATTAATGAAATGAAGAAGAGAAGTTGTTGAGTTTAATCAGCAATGTATTTTCCAAGAATGGTGATGTATGAGGATACTTCAAAAAGTTTGCAGAAAATGGAATTAAAAGATAAATTTATCTTGGTGCCAAAATTTTTAAAATTGGAAAAATGAGGTATCTTCAAAAACTTTGTAGAAAATGTGTATTGTGAAAAAACACTAGGTACAGATTGCAATTTTTTTTCCCTCCAAAATAGATATCTTCTGGTATCATCTTCCACAGACTTTTTGAAGTGCCCTTGTTAGTGTTGCTGAAAAGGAAGACAGTGACCTGGACTCTGCTGTGTTCAGTGAGTGAGGAAGAGTGACTGTGTGGTCGGCAGGTGATCGCAACAATGAAGGCAACAAGGGGTAAGTTTGAACTTAGACTTCAAAAGCACAGGGATTTATGAGAGAGGGAGAGGGGTGCTTCACTGGGGAAAATGAGGCTCCTGAGCCCAGCTGCAGGCACAGTGGACAAGGCCACCACAGGGAGGGCTGCAGGATGTTTGCTGTGCACAGTGATAAGCTGGTGTCCTCTCAAGAAAAGGAAAAGGAAGTTCAGTTCAAGATCACACCCTAGGAGAATTTACTGACAGTTGAGTATGAGTTTCAGTGATGGTACAGGCTGTCCTGTCAGCTGGAGAGGAGGTGGCCCCCGAGTGTACGTGACAGACAGCTTGGGATGGTGGCTCTTTCCTGGAGGGACCGGGAATGGGTGGGTAGTGTGGCAGTTGGGAGAACAGGGCAATGAAATCTCTGGTCAACTGCCTCCCCCCCTCCATTTTTTTTTTTTTGAAGTGCTTTTAAAGTGGATTTTAAATAGACTTTTTAATTCACAAATAGTTGCATATATATATATATATATATATATGGTGAGCAATAGAATGTTTTAAAAATCAAGCTAATGCATATATCCATAATTTCACTGATGTATTCTCTTTCTGTGGTGAGAATGATAATCCACTGTTTCAGAAACTTTTAATCTCACAGTGTATTATTATGAACGGTGGTCATCGTGCAGGGCAGATGCTCACTGAAGCTGATTCCACAGTCTCACTGAAACTTTGAACCCTGCCATCAGTATCGCCTTTTGCCTCATACCCCTTCCCTCCCACCTCTGAGAACCACCTTCCTGCTCTGTTTCTATGAGATCAGCTTTTTAAGATTTCACATATAAGGATACTATAAAAAGATCATGGGGAAAAGCTTGTTATGAAAAAATCATACATGGATTTCAAAATTATTTTGTCTAAAAATAGACTTACCTTTTAATTCTGTTTTTCTGTGAGCTCTTTGAAGTACACCCTCTCATGAGTGAGATCATACAGTATCTGTCCTTTTGTGCTTGGCTTATTTCACTGGGCATGATGTCCAATTCCTTTTATTATGTGAAATACAGTGACCAAATTAAGCTTGTTCAGAAATTTAAATTGGGGTGACTGGAACCATGTTTGAATAAATAAAGAAATTTTTTAGGAGTTATGGTTAATTAAAATTAGCTTACGTCTTACTGAAATTCAGGAAAATTGTGTCCTCACTGCATTTTGTAATGGGGTTGAAAGTTTTCCAACCTGCAGTGGATTCCTCAGCTTTGGAGTGCGGCAAGTCACACGAGATGTGCTGTGACAGTGCCACCTGACCAAAGGGAGAAAAGTTTGTGGAGTTGCTCCTAACTGTGGCTCCTTGGAACTCCTCTGGAGGAAACCGAACTATGTAGTAGAACATATTCTAGAAATGTCTTCGCACTAAGGTTGAGAGTCATGGGTTGGGACCCGGTCTCCTGAGGCTCTTTTCTCTTAGAAGAAGAAGCATCTGATAAATGCAGCAGGGAAAGACCCCACGTGGGGAGGGTTGTCCAGTGACAGGCTGTGGCTGACGGCAGTGAAAAGTGAGGGTTGTGTTTTGTGTCCCTATGATAGTGGGTATATTTTAACTTGATGTTTCCTTTGCCAGCAATATGGAAAAAAATAATATCATATGATAATGTGATACAGGACAGTTGGGTAAATTAGGCCACACAAATAAAATTTTAATTGTATAATTACATTCTTAAGTTGGATGATTGCCTTACTTGCTCTTAATCTGCACAGGAAAATATTTTTTAAAAAATTTGTTTACTTGAAAGGCAGAAACAGAGAAGGAGACAGAGGGAGGGAGAGGGGAGAGGGAAAGATCTTCAGTCCACTGATTCAATGATCAGTGGCTGTAATGATCAGGGCTGGGCCAGGCAAGAGCCAGGAGCTTCTTCCACGTCTCCCACATGGGTGCAGGGGCCCAAGTACTTGGGTCATCTTCTGCTGCTTTCTCAAGTGTATCTTCAGGGAGCTGGAACAGAAGTGGAGCAGCTGGGATTCAAACCAGCACCCATATGGGATGCTGGCACAGTGTGCAAAGGCTTAACATTCTATGCCACAGTGCTGAGTCAGGCAAACTTTTATGAGCCATTTTTGTGAACTTTTATATACTTTTTGTGGGATGTGGCTGAGGCACAGTGGAACTTAAAACTGGATGGAAAGCCACATGTTCTACTCAGATACCTGCTACTAGACTCTGATAGAATTTACTGAGAAGTACTAAATCACTTTGACTTTGTAATTCTCTCTCTCTCTCTTTCTCTCCCTCTGTGTGTGTGTGTGTGTGTGTGTGTGTATCATTGTTGTATGAGGAAAAGATTTCAGAATACTGCCCAAAATAACTTGAAACTGATTTAAGTCTCTTGGGGGATTCCTGAGGGCAGTAGAATGTGAGGATGATTCTGGAATTGGGGAGGGCAGCAGGCTCTTCTGTTAAGACTAGAACTGGTGCCCACATGGGATGGCAGCACCACAGGTGGAGGCTTAGTCTACTATGATACATTGCCAGCCCCAGCCCTTCCTTGATTTCTACAATGATCTACTTTCAATTTACTTTATACTCATAAGATTAACCCTACACCCTACACTAAGTAAAGAGTTCAACAAATAGAAGAAGACAATGTTCCTCAATGGTAGAGAAAAGGGCTATAAACAGTCATTGAATCTCAAAATGTCAGTTTCACTGCTCTACATTACATTTTTGGTACTGTGTTACCACAGATCATAGAAAACAGGATGTTTGTCTTTTTTTGGGACTGGCTTGTTTCACTAAGTATAATGGTTTCCAGTTGCATCCATTTTGTTGAAGACAGGATCTCATTCTTTTTTTGTAGTTGAGTAGTATTCCATACTACTTTTATATCTAGATCTATCTATACCACAATTTCTTTATCCAGTCATCAGTTGATGGACATCTGGGTTAATTCCATATCTTAGCTATTGTGAACTGAGCTGCAATAAACATGGGAGTACAGATAATTCAAATGCTGATTTCATTTCCTTTGGGTAAATTCCCAGAAGTGAGATGGCTGGATCATATGGTAGGCCTATATTCAGATTTTTGAGGTCTATCTCCATACTGTCTTCCATTGTGGCTGCAAAAGTTTATATTCTTGCCAACAGTGGATTAAGGTACCTTTTCCCACACATCCTCACAAGCATTTATTGCTTGTTGATTTCTGTATGAGAGCCATTCTAACTGGGGTGAAGTAAAAACTAATTGTGGTTTTGATTTGCGTTTCCCTGATGGCTAGTGATCCTAAGCATTTTTTCATGTGTCATTTGAATTTCATGCCATTTGAATTTCCTCTTTTGAAAAATGTCTGTTCAAGTCTTTTGCCCATTTCTTAACTGGATTGTGTAGTTATTGTTGAGTTTCTTGAGCCCTTTATAGATTCTGGATATTAACCCTTTATCAGTTTCATAGTTTACAAATATTTTCTCACATTCTATTGGTTGTTTCTTCACTTTGCTCAGTGTTTCCTTTGCAGTGCAGAAACTTCTTAGCTTGATATAATCCCATTTGTCTATTTGCCTTTGATTGCCTGTGCTTCTGTGGTCGTTTCCAAGAAGTCTTTGCCTATACCAATATCTTACAGAGTTTTCCCAATGTTCTGCTCTAGTAATTTGATGGTATCAGGTTATAGATTTAGATCCTTGCTCCATTTTGAGTTGATGACAATCAACCATAAATGTATGTATTTATTATGGACACTAAGTTCCATTTCATATATATATATATGGTATATATATGAAATATATATATATATATTCATGTCCTTATGGTAGTACCACAGTGTTTTGATGTTAGAAAATGTGTCTTTCAACATTATTCTTCACTTTTTTATAAGATTTATTTATTTATTTGGAAGTCAGAGTTACGCAGAGAGAGAAGAAGAGTCAGAGAGAGGTCTTCCATCCTCTGGTTCACTCCCCAACTGGCTGCAATGGCCAGAGCTGCACTGATCCAAAGCCAGGAGCCAGGAGCTTCTTCCTCTGGGTCTTCCCACATGGGTGCAGGAGCCCAAGGACTTGTGCCATCCTCCACTGCTTTCCCAGGCCATAGCAGAGAGCTGATTATCCTTCATTTTCAAAAATTGTTTTTCTATACTGGTTCCCTTACATTCCCTTATGAATTTTACAGTCACTGTGTCAACTTCTGAAGAAGAGGCAGCAAGAATTTTTATAGCACTTAAAATGTTAATCTTTCTAAAAATTTGGGGAGCATTATATTAACAATATTAAGTTTTCCAACCCAGGAACACAATGTGTTTCTCCATTTATGTAGATATTTAATTTTTTACAATTATGTTTTGTAGATTTTAGGTTTCTATGTGGAAATCCTTTTGAAAATTTTATTCTTATATTTTGATAGTAATTATAAATGGAATTGTTTCTGATAATATATAGAAATATAGTTTATTTTGGTCTATTGATATTTTATCTTGCAGCCTTCTTGAACATGTTTATTAGCTTCTTGTGGATTTCCTAGGATTTTTCTCTACTTAAGATCATGCTATGTGAGAATACAGATAATTTTACTTCTTTTCCAAAGAAGTAGCCTTTTATTTCCTTCATATTGTGAAGCCTACAATATAATGTTGAATAAAAGTGGTGAGAGCAAAAATATTTGTATGTTTCCTGGTCTTGGAAGGAAAGCTTTCCGTTTTTACTACTTATATACCATGTTAACTGTGGGTTTTTCATATTTATCCATTGTCAAACTTGAGTTTATCTTCCATTCCTAGTTTGTTGAATTTTTTTTAATCACAAAGGGCATTAAGTGTTCTCAAATACTTTTTTCTTTCTATAAAGATGATCTGTGGATTTTTTTCTTATTTTATTAACATGATTTACTACATTAATAGATTTTTTCATGCTAACCACCCTTTCATTCCTGATCTGGTGCTCATGGCACATAATCCTTTTATTATGCTTCTATATTCTGTCTGGTAGTGTTTTTTGAGGATTTTTACATTCTCTCTATATTTTTAAAGACTTATTTATTTAAGAGGTAGGGTTATAGACAGAGAGGAAGAGACAGAGAGAAAGATCTTCCATCTGCTGATTCACTCCCCAAATGGCTGCAACATCTGGTGCTGGACCAATCCAAAGCCAGGAGTCAGGGGCTTCTTCTAAGCTTCCCACATGAGTGCAGGAGCCCAAGCATCTGGGCCATCTTCCACTGCCTTCCCAGACCATAGAAGAGAGCTGGGTTAGAAGAGGAGCAGCTGGGACTTGAACTGGCACCCACATGGGATGCTGACACCATAGGCAGTGGCTCTACCCACTGTGCCACAGTGCCAGCCCCTTTTACATCTATATTTATGGGTGATATTCATTTGTAGTTTTATTTGTGATATATTTTATTTTGGCATCAGTGTAATACTGGTATCCTGGAATAAGATGGAATATTTTCCCTTCATCTACATTTTGCAGGGGTTAGTGAATTAATTATCCTATAAATGTTTGGGGGCATTTACCAATAAAGACATCTAGTCCTGGACTTTTCTTCATGGGACTTTTAAATTTGATTATTAATATAGTTTTTGTTATAGGTATATTAAGATTTTATGTTTCTATTTGAATAAGTTTTTAGTAGTTGTATATTTCTATGAATTTATCCACTTTATCTAAGTTGTCTAACTTATTGGCATGTGATATTTCCATAGTGTTCTGTAATGTTTTGAATTTTTGTAAGGGTGGTAATGTCCCTTTCATTTCTGATCTTTACTAATTTAAGTTTTTTTCTGTTTTCTTTTTATAATTAAGTTTATATGGTTCACTGATTTCTTTTAAGTAATCAACTTTTGGTTTCCTTGGATATCTGCATTTTTTCTATTCTGTTTATTTCAGTTTTAATTTTTATTTTTCCTCCTTTTGCTTTAGATTTAATTTGCTCTCCTAGTTTTTTAAGGTGAGAGTTTAATTTTATTGATATGATGTCTTTATGCTTTAATATAAACATTTACAGCTATAAAATTTCCTGTGGAAAACAGTAGAGATGTGGGGTTGGCATTGTGATATAGTGGGTAGAGCCAATGCCTGTGATGCCAGCATCCTATATGGGTGCCGGTTCATGTCCCAGCTGTCCCACTGCTGATCTAGTCCCTGGTAATGGCAGCAGAACGTGGCCTGAGTACTTGGGCCTGTCACCCATGTGGGAGACCAAGAAACTCTTTGCTTTGGCCTGGCTCTGCCCTGGTTGTTGCAGATACCTGGGGGGTGGACCAGTGGATGGAAGATCTTTCTCTCTCTGTTTCTCCCTCTCTAACTCTTTCAACTAAAAAGTAAATCTTAGAAAAACAAAAACAAAAACAGTATAGACGTTCCTCAGCAAACTGAATGTAAAACCACCAAATAGTCCAGCAAGAAACAACATTATATCAACATTCTATCAAAGGAGATGGGGTGATTATATATCCGAGATAACCAAAGCCCTGTGTTTATTGAAGCACTGTTTACAATAACCAAGATGCCCATTGATGGTTGAATGAATAAAAACACGTGGTACATAAACACAATGGAATCTTGTTTAGCCAGAAAAAAAGATTTAAGTTGTGTCACTTGAGGCAACAGATAGACCTGTGTTAAGTGAAATAAACCAGACAGAGAAAGACAAATACCATGTGCCCTTCACTCACTGAGGGAAGTTGGTCACATACATGTGAAGAGTAGAGTAGGAGTCGTTAGAGTTTAGAAAGAGTAGGGGAAGGCAAGGACAGAAAGAAGGTGGATAAGAGGTACCACAATACAGCTCAGGTGGTGGGAAAGTAGTTCTCACATTCAGTAGCACAATAGGATAATCATAGTCTATGACAATTAATTTTACATTTCAAAATAGGGGTTGAAAGATCCCCAGCAC
Organism: Oryctolagus cuniculus; assembly: GCF_051225735.1. Taxonomy (NCBI): domain Eukaryota; kingdom Metazoa; phylum Chordata; class Mammalia; order Lagomorpha; family Leporidae; genus Oryctolagus; species Oryctolagus cuniculus. The sequence goes on from NC_142881.1 coordinate 77,447,982, forward strand.
ATAGAAATCATAGTATTTGAGGAGATGGAGATGATACTTACCTTAATTTTATTATCATTCCATATTATATACATTTTACCCGTGTCAAAATATAACACTGTGCTCCATAAGTGCAAATATTATGTGTGTTACAGATAATAAATAAAATGTCTTCAGAGCACTTGTTTTGCTTTTGCTGAATCCTCTAAATTTTAGTATATTGTTTCTTCATTTCCATCCATCTCACAACATTTTCTAATTTCCCTATTGATTTTCTCCTTTGATCCATTGGTTATTTAAGAGTGTTTGCTTTAATGTCTATATATTTACAAATATCCTACATTTCCCTATGTATTGATTCCTCACTTCATCCCGTTCTTAACTCATTCCATTCCATTCCGTATGATTACCATCCTTCTACGTTTACTAAGACTTGTCTTATTGCCTGACATACACTGTATCCATGAGACTGTTTCATGTTCACTCAGGAAGTACATGCATTCTAAGATTGATGTAGGTCTCTAAGAGGTCTGTTAAGTCTACCTGGTGGACAGCATTGTTCAAGTCTTCTACATGCTTATTAATTTTCTTCTAATTCTATTCAGTATTGAAAGTGGAGGTCTTTGTCTTCATCCATCATTGTTGATATTTATTATTACTTAGAATTGCCTAAGAATCTATAATTATCTCAAAATAAAAGTTTAATTTATTCATTTTTAAAATACTTTATTTATTTGAGAGGCAGATTTACAGAGAGAGAGGGAGAGAGAAGTCTTCAATCACTGATTCACTCCCCAAGTGGCCACAATGACTGGAGCTGGGCCTATCCAAAATCAGGAGCCAGGAGCTTCTTCCAGGTCTCCCAGGTGGGTGCAGGGACCCAAGCACTCAGGCTGTCTTCTACTGCGTTCCCAGGGCATAGCAGAGAGCTGGATCAGAAGATCAGCTGGGCCAGGAACTGGTGCCCATAATGGATGCTGGCACCACAGGCAGAGGCTCAGCCCACTGTGCTACAGCCCTGACCCCTAAATTTTAAACCATCTGTACAGGGGCTGGTGCTGTGGCACAGTAGGTTAAAGCCCTGGCCCACAGCACCAGCATCCCATATGGGCACAGGTTTGAGTCCCTGCTGCCCCACTTCCAATCCAGCTCCCTGCTAATGGAGCAGTGGAGGATGGCCCAAGAACCTGGGTCCCTGCACCCATGAGGAGACCCAGAAGAAGCTTCTGGCTTCAGATTGACTCAGCTCCAGCCGTTCTGGCCATTTGGGGAGTGAACTAATGGATGGAAGACCTCTCTGTCTCTGTCTCTACCTCTCCCTATAATCCTGTCTTTCATTTAAATAAAATAAATCTTTAAATAATAAAACATCTGTACAAACTTCTAAGTGTAATGGAGCTCTGTTATTGGTCCCTTGTTTGGCTTTAGTTATTGGAGACCTCTCCCCACTTCATTCCTCTCAAATTGAAAGCCTTAGCTTTGCTGGCAAATCTAAAAAAAAGTTGCATTTAGCATCCTGTTCTTGAAGTGTCAAGATGAATCAGAATATAGCAGTACACAGCAGGTGGCAGAGCCTGATCCCTGGGCATGACCGAGTTGATCTTGGAGGGATTGTCCAAAGGTAGGGATGCTTAAGTCTCCGTCCTCAGAGTGGAGTTTCAATTATAAGTCAGTAATAGAGTTAGAAACCAAACCGGTTGAAGTCAATGTGGTTAATGTAGCATGGGTGCAGTTGAAAGTCAAAAGCTAAGAGGGGACAAACAACGAATGAGAGTCACTGTGTCAGAGAGAAAGCAAGCAGGTGCCAAGGTGCAGATCAGGGATCCCACCAAGTCAAAGCAAACGTTCTCTCTGGGAACATCTGCCAGGCCTGGCGGGGTTCTTCTCTACACCTTATTTCTGGCTGCCTTTATTCGTGCTCCTCTAGAGGATTTTCCTACCTCTTTAAAGGTGCCCAGGACTTCTGGTGGTCAGTGGACTCCTTATGTGCCTCCAGTAAAAGGACTCCTGCGTTTGGTCACACAGGTGTTCAGGGTCTACGATAGATTGAGTATTGCACTATGGGGAGTGTCTGGTGCAGCCTCTGGCCCATAGCAGAGACTCCACAGATGTGATTTTCTGTTTGCTGCTCTTAAGTTGTGCTGTGTCTTGTATGCCATTGAAATTGCACTGAAATTGCTTACTTATGTACTTATTTATGTGTTTATTGACTGGCTCTGGCAATCCTTGAGATTCCCTTGGGGAAAAAACATGGTGTAATGAAAAGAAGCTACCACTCAGCATGCCTAGTTCTGAAAACTACAATGATGAATCAAGTTATGGAACATCTTTGTGTACATACGGTACACACACATAGCCATGCAAACATGTGCACCTGCACGTAGATGCATACACTGGCACCACACACACCAGAGCATGGCTATTGTAATTATTAAGTTTGACATTTGTAAAGCACCAGCACTGGGCCTGGTGATCAAAGAGTGGAAGTTCCTTAATATTTTCTCGCATTTCTCCTTCCATTCCTCTGCCTCAGCTTTTGCACCCTGCCCTCTGTGTGTGTGTGTGCGTGTGTGTGTGTGTGTGTGTGTGTGAGAGAGAGAGAGAGAGAGAGAGAGAGAGAGAGACTGAGACTGGCTTTTACTCATTTGGAAAAATAAGCTCAAACATTCTGGAATCCATTGTCCAGAATGAGATTCTGGCTTTAGGCAAGTCAGCCACCAGATTTGATAATTTTGTTCTTGAAGCTCACCATTTCTTGTAGCTAAATTCACCAGATGGAGCAGAGGTAGAAGGATAGGTACAAGAGTGCTCCTGCTAGCAAGAGGCTTATTTTGCCCCTTAAGTACACGTGAGTGTTCCTGGTCTCTGCTGCACAGGAGTCTCAGGCTCCTGTGACTGTGTCATTCCTTTTGCTTTCCCTCCATCCTCATAGAGATGGTGGTTGTGCTGCTGCACCTGGATTTTGTTACCGTGGTTACAGCTACAGTCACTGATGGAGAAGGGGCAGGGAGCTGTATATTTATCAGGGCAAATTATACTGACATTTAAATTGGAAGCATCATCATGGAGTACAGCTGCTGAGGAGTGGGAGTGCATGTGCCCCCTTTCCAACTGGGATGTGGGGAAGACTCTTGTCTCCTTCCGTGTGTGTGTGTGTGTGTGTATGTTCATGTGCATGAATTCCTTAGCCTGTAACATGTTTGGAGGTCTGAGATTCTGATTGGGAATAGGAAAGAGCCTTTTTATTGTTTATTTTTAAATTTATTTTCATCTACTTGAAAGGCAGAATGACAGGGAGATGGTGAGAGAAAGATCATTCATTCTCTGGTTCACTCTCCAAATGCCTGTAACAGCCAAGGGTGGCCACTGCTGAATCCAGGAGCCTGGAACTCCATCAGATTTGCTGTGTGGGGACCAGGGCCCAAATATTTGGGCCCTCATCTTCTATCTCCCAGATTTGCATTAGCAGGAAGCTGGATGGGAAGTCAAGTAGCCAGGGCTTGAACCTGCACTTCAGTATGGGATGCAAGTGTTCCATGCCATGGCTTAGCCTGCTGTGCTCACATGCCTGCTTGAAAGCCTTTTCAATGAGTTGAAGGGTCAGTGCTGAATTAGAAGTTTCTCTTCAGATGCTATAAATGATGACAAGCCAGTCAGATTTGAGCAGAGAATGATACCTCTGAAGCTTCAAGGAGTTGAGATGGAGAGTCAGATGGACAGAGCTTGGGAGGGAGGCAGCAGTCTGAGGAGGGGGGAGATGGGACAGAGCCTTGGCTAGGTGGGTGCTGGTGTCTACAGTCTGCTGCTGGGCCCTGGGGCCTGGCAGGCTCATGGGAGTTAGCAGGTGGATTAGCTCAAGGATGCCCATGCTGTCTGGAAAGTGGCAGAACCAACTATACTACTGAGTTGTGTCTTCCCCTCCTTTGGGAAGAAGATGAGTTTAAGGACAGACTGGTTGCAAATGTTGTCTTTGTGCAGTAGAAGGCTTGAAATATATAAAACATCTCCACACAGAAGTGAATTTGCCACTGGAGTTCTTCCTTGTTAGTCAATTAACAAATATCTACTGAGTTCCTACTCCATGCCAAGGGTGAAGGAGCCTCAGGCCTGCAGTGCTCTTCTTTGTTCTTAACCTCAGTGTCCTCACCTTAATTCAGCACCTGCACTCAGATCAAGTGCACCCTCCTGAGACAGGCATTAGGACATTGGAGAGGCTAAGAAGCTCTAGGCAGAGCTCTAGGAAAAACCTCTAACTGGCTGTAGATTTAGACTCTACTTTCCAGCAGGTAGATGGAACAAAGCTCCTTGAAACCTCTGAGCCAATTCCTACCTTAGTGCCAAGAGTCCAGGACGGTGCTGATGGAGGGATGCCTTGTCCACTTTACCTCATTTTTCTGGTATTGAGTAATCTAAACGGAACCACTTCCATGAATACTTTGGGAGATGAAGAGCTTAAACATTCTGTGTTCTCATTGGTTAATCTGGAGAGGATGTGTATGTGGCCAGCCATGTATACATAAAACTCCATCCATTTGTGCTTTTACTTCTGTGTGTACATCCAAGTGGGTGCCTGCATGTGTTCAGGTATGCAAATGTGGGTGTGTGTGTTTGTGTGTGCATTACATACAAGGGGACTTCAAATAAGTCCATGGAAAGTGTGTATCATAAAAAAACCTATGAATTTTAGCAGTTTTTTGCACCAAAATAAACTTATCTTTTAATTCTCTTCTTTTCAAGAACTTTCTGAAGTCTCCTCATATGTAAAAGACCTCTCAGTGTAGGCATTTGGAAATCAGAACTTGATTTGAGGGTTGCTGCTGTTTCTCATAAACTCTGTGATCTTGAGCAGGCAACAGTAGCTCCTTGAGCCACATTTTTTCATATGAACATGGAAATAATTAATCCTATATCACAGGCATCTTTGGGAGGATTATATGCAATAATTAATATAAAGCATCTGTCAGGTGCCTGGTACCAAAAGGGCGATTAACAAATATTTCAGCTCTCTTTCCTGCCTTCCCATCTCCCAACTGTGGAAAGGCATGCCTCAGATTTTGTTGTTATTCTCAGCTGGAACAAACAGCTCTAACTTAGGCATATCAGTAGCTTGAATCATAGGCAATTTATAGAGTTTTGTAAAAGCATATTCACCTATTTGTTCTCATATCCATTGGCCACAGCAAAGCAGTCAAAATCATTCTTACAGAATTTTTTTTAAAGATTTGTTTATGTATTTGAAAGGCAGAGTTACAGAGCAAAAGGGAGACACAGAAATCTTCCATCCCCTGGTTCACTCCCCAGCTGGCCACAAAAAGCCAGGGCTGGGCCAGGCTGAAGTCAGGAGCTAGGATCTTCTTTCAGGTCTCCCACATGGGTGGCAGGGATCAAAGTACTTGGACCATCTTCTGCTTTTCCAGAAGCATTAGCAGCTGGATTGGAAGTAGAGAAGCTGGGGTTCAAACTGGTGCCCGTATGGGATGCCATCTTGGCAGGTGAAGGCTTAACTTCCCAAAGTCATTTTAGTTGGTGACATGTGGAAGAAAGAATGAGAAGGCCCAATCAGAGTAGTTGTTATCTATGATAGCAATGCCTAGGCTCTAGCTCCCAAGCTCTTGACTTGAACAGAGGAGGATAGGACTGCTCCATATAGAATGACATTAAGATGCAGATAAAGTACCCTCCTTATCATTTCTTCTTTGTGTTTGGCCACAATTGGTCCCCAAGTCTTGGAATGCCATCCCAAAGAGGAGTGGGGAAATTGCCTCCAGATTTAACAGTCCTTGTTTGTGGTTTCATATCTGAAAGATCAGGGGCTTTGTGTCAGGTGTGAGAGGCTCTGGGGATGCCTTCCTGCTTGGTCTAGAAGAGAGGATAAGACCTTTTATTACAGCCCTGCCACTGGTAGGTGATGGCTCCACTTGGGCAGGAACCTTGAGCTGGTTCCCTCTGAGAAGTGGCTGACACTACTCTTGCATTGGTGGCTCCCTGTGTTTGGGACTCCCAGTCCACCTAGGATAAGGGTTCATGGCCTGTGTGTTTGTCTTCATCCATGTTGAGCAAGAGCCATGCTGGGATCTGTAGCCATTCTGGCTTGGTTCAAGAGTGGTTTAGTTGAATCTAGCGGACAGGGTTAAAGAGAAGAGCTGCAGTTAGACTGTGGAGGGTAAGATTTAGGGGAGACCAAGACTAAGGTGCAGTCTCTGGGATTTCTTATAGCTGTGCAGCTTGGCCAGTGTTAAGGTGGGCCAGGGAAGAATGTAGAGGAAGTAATGACCTTGAACATCAACATTACTGAACTGCTGGATATTTACTGCAAAGGAGCTATACTCATTCCTTATTTATCTGTTGCCACAGGATCACATTGATTCATAAATGCAAGAAGCCAAAGGCTTTTATTTATTCCCACTTTACCCAACTGAAACAGGCAGCAGCAACCCTGCCCCCACTCCATCCTTAATGTCCTCCAGGCATGGGCTGTAGAGAAGTTTCTGTGTCTGTCTGTGGGTGTGCAATCCTTAGTCAAACTCAAGTGTCACCTTTTAAAAATTTTTCTTTCCAAGATCAATTCTTTAAAATCACTTACAGTTCTTTTTTCTGTGGGCCAGCTTGGTTTCCCAGAGGGCTAAGCTGGCATCCCATATTTGGAGTGCTGATTTGAGTCTTGGCTGTTCCACTTCTGATCCAGCTCTCTGTTAATGTGCCTGGGAAAGCATTCAGAAGATGGCCCAAGGAACTGGGTCCTTGCATCCATGTGGGAAACCTGGAGGGAGTTCCAGGCTTCTGGCATTGGCCTGGCACAGTCCCTGCTGGTGTCAAAGTCTGAGTGTTGAAGTCCAGTCAACTGCACTTGAGTTCCATCAGTAAGAACACTAACCAAATCTTTCTCTTCATTGAATGCAACTTAATATCTGTCATTGTGGGTAATGATTTTTTTAAGGTTTATTTTTATTTGAAAGAATTTCAGAGAGAGATCATTAGATCTTCTATCCACTAGTTCATTCCCCAGTTGGTTGCAACCCTATGGGTTATGATTTTTTTCTCTAGTTTGTTGAGAAGCTGAAATGAAAATTTATTAAAAAGCTTCTATCTGCTGGATCATTCACAAATGGCTGTAATAGCCAGGGCAGGGCCTGACTGACCAGAGCTAAGAATCCATCTGATTTTTCCAATGAAGCTCTCAGGGACCACAGTACTTAAGCTACCTTTCAGTGTCTTCCCAAGCACATTAGCAGAGAGCTAGATCAGAAGCAGAGCAGCTGGAACTCTAACTTGTCCTCTCATATGGGATGATGGTATTTCAAGCAATGGTTTAACCCACTATGCCACAATGTCAGCCCCTAACTGAAAATTTAAATATTTTCTGCTCAACTTCTTACACACACACACACACACACACAAAGACACTTGAAAATGTGGACAACAGAATTAAAAGGTAAGTGTATTTTGATGTAAAAACATCTTAAATCTATGTATAGGTGTGGAGGACACGTAAATCTATATATGGGTGTGCATACACACATGTGCTTGTACAAAGTTTGTGATACACAAGAGCTTAACTGTGCAATTTCTTCTCTGTTGTCTTCATTCTCTATACTTCCTATATTAGGCAGGAATATAGTTTAGGTTAAAACCAATTGGGATGGGATTTAGTGGTTTCTGTAAGGTGGAATTCAAGGAATAGAATTGACTCAGAAATAGATTCAAAAGATCAAAATATTATCAGTAAATAACTCAAAGCTCAAAAACATCATGAGGACACTGACATTTCTTTTCATACTTCTCTGCTGTGTTGTCTCTGGGTTTTTTTATTGAGAAGACTTTTTCCAACTGTGACACAGATGTTCCCCAGGCACTAACTGGCCTGACCCACAGGCAGCAGAAGTTCTGTCCCAAAAACTCCAACAGGAGTTCTGAAGCTTGATCTAGAAAGCTGATTCCCTGACCAGCCCTGACCTCCAACTCTGGTTATCAGGCCTGATTCAGGGTCTGCATTCCCATGGTTCCCCCTCCAAATCCCTGTAATAACCTGGCTTGGACCATGGTGAAGCCAGGAGCCAGGAACTGCATCCAGGTCTCTTTCAGGGTTGGCAGGACCCCATCATGTGAGCTATTCCCCAAGATCTGCTGTGGCAGGAAGCTGGAGTTGGGAGCCGAAGCTGAGAACTGAACCTAGGCACATGGATGTTTCTTAACCATTAGGCTAAACAGCTGTCCCCAAACAAGGCTCTTTAGACTAAGAGAGAAGGAACTTAGTGCTTGGCAGACAACACAGTCCATGTGATGATTCTGTCTGGTTTTGGCTACAGTAGTCTGCATTACTTTCAGCTTCGCTGTTTGTGCTTTCCATTACTTAGGGCAACTATGATCTGAAAATATTACTGAAGTGCAATGCAGAATTAAAGCATTTTGAGAGAGAGAATATGCACATAACTTTTATTGCAGTTTATTGTGATAATTGTTATATTTTCTTACTAGCCATTATTAATCTCTTAATTGTGCATAAATTATCAATTTAACTTTATTAGAGGCATATATATATATATATATATATATATGTGAAAAAAAACAGTCTTGCATATGTAAGTTTGGTATTATCCATGCTTTCAGGTATCCATTGGGGGTCTTGGGCATTTCCCCTGTAGATCAAGGGAGGCTAACTGTAATCTGTCATTGTCTGCAACATTTGGGCTCTGGACAATGCCTCATGTCTTTGTTTTCTGTCCTGTCATTCCTTAGCCCTTTCTTTCCAGACTGGAAGCTTTAGTAGGAATGTGCTTCCTCTGGAAGAATACAATGCATCCAGAATGAACAATGCTTGTTTGAAACCAAACATGTGGGTTTAAGTGTTCCTCCTGCAACCCCACCATCACTACCACCACCATCATCAAGAATATCCATTTCTTGAATACTCAACATGTGCCAGACCCTGGCTAAATGCCTTGAAACAGAATCTCATTGTATCTTCACAATAAAGTATTATCACCCTTAGTCTTCACAATGGGACAGATGTCTTTGTTTGCTCTATTTTACAATTAAAAAAAGCTGAGGCTGAAGTCACAGTACACAAAGCCAAGATTTGAATTGGATTTTCTGGACTCTAGGTCCTAGGCTTTTAACTAAGCTCTATGCCATTCCCCCAAAGCATTGTAATACTAATGATTTACCTAATGTTAACATAATTTTTCAGCTTTCTGAGCACTGTTTCTCAACATACAGCCCATGGACCACTTACATCAAAATCACTTGGAATTGCATGTTAAAAATTCAGATTCCTGGGCCTTATCCAGAAATCCTGTCAGAATCTGTGGGTAGAGTGTAATGATGATAGCTCTCATGTGATTGTTTCCAAAGTGTGAGAGCAGTTGTTGAGGGGAATTGTAGGATGACCCCTCTTCATGCTCATTTCAATCCTTTGGTTACTTCCTCGTAACAGTTCTCTCAGCAGCAATAACTTTTGAATTCACTGAGAATGGGGAACCAGGAGCAGCAGTTGGCCAAGGTCAGGATTCTCAATCTGACCTTAAGGTTCAAAGTTTTGTTTATAGGGAATGAGAAATTTTAGCTCAGCTAGAATAGCTCCAAGTCAGAGCTACTAGCATGATTGCTCATTCCCATCCTCCAGTTCAGATGAATTTCTCCTGTTGTATTTATCAGCCTTCTTAATTTCTTCATGTTATTTACCCACATCTGTAATTATTATTTACTGTAGTCCCTCCTTACCTGTGGTTTAGCTTTCTGAGGTTTCAGTTACTTATACTCAACAGCAGTCCAAAAATATTAAAGGAAGAATTGTGCAAAGAACCAATTTGTAAGTTTTAAATTGTACACTGCCATGAGTAGTACAATAGGATCTCACACCATCATCCTCTGTCTTGCCTGGGAAGTGAATCATCCCTTTGTCTAGTGTATCCACATTGTATAAACTACCCTCCTGTTAGTCACTGCATAGCCATATTAGTCTCAGTTATGAAAACCTATACAGGTTATTGAACTATCTGAGGTTTCAGGCATCCACTGGGGAAGTCTTGGAACATATCCCCTGAGGATAATTGTGTTAATCCTCTCCTTATCTGATTGGAATGCAGCTTCCCTGAGGGCAGGGACTTTGACTTTGCTGAGGAGAGTCACCACAGAATCCAGAGACTAGCACACGCCTGACACCTTCTGGATGCAGGGATACTTAGAAGAATGCATCAGTGATTTAGTGGAAGAAGCATGGCAGTGGCAGTCTCTTGATAGTGACCTAAAGGCTGGCACCAGTGTTGTGGACTGAAATGCTTTCTATCATTTGAAGTCAAGCCTCAGCAGCTTCTTGGGAGCATGAGAGTAGGTGCCAGTATCAGTTAGAATAAGCAAGTGCATAGGATCCCCAGCAGCACTCTGATCCAAGCAGCTGTTTGAAACAAGTCAGAGGCCACATGGAAGACATGTATTGGAGATTATGGGAAAAATACACCTGACTGGCCTGTGGCAGGCCAGACCCTGGATTTGGGCAGGATTTCCTGGTGCCCATGAGTAGTGTAGGCTATTGATTCTGTTTGGCTATTAGTGTTCTGTTTAGCTGGGTTAGACCCAGTGGGAGGAGTGGGCAGAGATGAGCCTGAGATGTACGGTTGTCATTGGGCACAGGCAATAGTAATATCTTTTGTTCTTGATGACACAGGCTCTTTGCTCTCTTCCTTTGGAGGTTTCCATGCCTGTGGTTCCTGTTCTCTGTGAGGTGGCGGAAAAGAATTACCTTGGCCCAGATCCTGAACCATCTCCCTCAAATGCTGAAATGCCACATGAGGTGTTACAGTGTCTTCATGTCTCAGCAACAAAATGTTGAGAGGTTTGAATTCTGCCTCTAATTTCTGACTATTCTCTGCTTCTAGAAATTTATTGGTGGAGACTCCAGTATAAAATGAATACATGCTCATTAAAATATTTAGAAAATATAGTAAATTAGAGAGACAAAAATAGAATTAGTAACACTACATCCCCAAACAACTGCTGCTAATATTTTAGCTTATTACTATCCTACAAATTTATTTTGAATAGCTTTTAAAAGTTTGCATTTGCTTTACATAGTAGTAATCATGCTGTATACATAATTTCGTATCCCCAAGTATAAAATTATAATGGTAACATAGCAGCTTTTCCTTGTTATTATAAGCTATTCATAAATATCAATTGTGTATACACAGTGGCTTTAATCATTTCCTTACTCTTGGACATTTAGGTTGTTTGCAATTATTGAATAATGCTGTGATGAACATCTTTGCATATAAAACATTTCCCACATCAGGAAATTTTTTTTCTTAGTGTGAATTTCATGGAAATGGAGCCACAGTGTTCATGTTTGTAAATTACCCTTACCAGCAGCTGAAAAGTAACTTGTGCAAATTATAATAAGGTGCCATTTCCACCAGGAACTTGACTGCCATCTACAGGAAAATTGTCTCAATAACTACATCTATAATTCTTGCAAGGAGAGTAGCGCCCCTTGGAGTTGTTCAAAACTCAGCCTGTACAACCATAAGTGGCAGACCTGATGTAAATGTTTATAAGATTCCAAACTCCTTTCCATATTTTCTTTATATATATTTGAGAGGCAGAGAGCTCCCATCTGCTGGTTCACTACCTAAATGTCTACAACAGCTGGGGTTGGGCCAGGGCTGAAGCCAGGGGCTAAGACACAACCCAGGCCTTCCATGTGAGTGCCAGGAATGCAGTTACTTGAGCCATCGCTGCTGTCTCCCAAAGTGCCCATTAGCAGAAAGATGGAATCAAGAGCCAGAACTGGGAATAGAACTCAGGTATCCCTATGTGAAATACAGGCATCTCCCCCCCCCCAAAGGTTTATTTTATTTTTTGAAAGGAAGAGTTAGAGGAACACACACACACAAACACACACACACAAAGAGAGGGAGGGAGGAGGGGGGAGGAGAGAGAGAGAGAATGAGAGAGATTTTCCATCTGCTGGTTCACTCCCCAGATGGCTGCAGCTGCCAGAGCTTGATCAGACTGAAGCCAGGAGCTTCTTCCTGGTCTCCCATTGGGTGCAGGGGCCCAAGCACTTTGGCCATCCTCAGCTGCTTTCCCCAGGCCATTAGCAGGAAGCTGAATCAGAAGTAGAAGAACTGGAGCATGAACTGGTGCCCATATGAGATGCTGGCATCACAGATGGTGGTTTTACCTGGTACCCCATGATGCTGGCCCTGGATGCAGGAATCTTAACTTCCAGGCAAAACACTCTCCCCAGTTCTCTTAATGGTAGTGTATAAGTATGGCATTTTACCATGCTTTAGTATGGAAACTTATTTTAATTGTTCTAATTTTTGAGGGACATGGTACTTTATTGATTTAGATTACTAATGAGGTTTAAAAATCATGATTTTCAGTTTTCTCTAAGGAACAAAAACTCTTTTATCAAAGATAGATTTTTCTTTTTTTTCCATCAAAGAAATGTTAAGAGGAAGTTGATAACTGAGGCTAGGTCTGGTGCCCAACTAGACAGAAGGTGTCTGCGGCATATGCCCAAGTCTAGGTCTCTGTGGCTGGGAACACAGAGTTGGCTCTCGGAGTTTCCAATTCTCCCTTCTAAGAGGATTCCTCCTGCTCTTCCCTGTCACTCTGGATTTATCCAGGGATCTCTTGGCTGTCCTGTGAGGGGTGCAGAGTGGGAGTGTGCTCTGCATGAACCCACTGGATGGTGGCTTCTCATCTTGCTCAGCTGTGTCCCAGAAGCCTGAGTCATGGCGGCGGCACACCAGCACCAAAGTGAGTTCTGTGCTCAGGAGCTCTCCCCTGAGCAGTGGGCCGCCTGCTGAGCTGGCCGGCCACAGCATGCTCGGGAGGCCTTCCTGAGGCCCTCACCCACACTTCTCTACACACTGTGAGGTCTTCTCAGCTAGAGCCCATGCTTAGGACTCATCCATCCAAGAAAAGTGTATGAGCTCCACCGTTTCTAAGCAACAGCTCCAGTCCCTGTGCACAGTGGCCAACAAGGACAACCTTCCTGTCCTTGTAGAGTTCTTTGCAGCTGGCAAGGCAAAGAACAGACGAGTGGTCAGATAGATGAGTAAGGCAGCGATGTGCTCCTGAGTGAGGAGGTTGGTGGCTGGGGACACAGGAGGCTCTTTTGAGGAGATGGCAGTTGAGCTGAGACCTGAATGACCTTGTAAGTGAAGAAAGAGGCAGCTCATATCTATTGAGACATTACCAGGTGTTTTTGGAGGGTATAATTTTTTTAAATTTTTTATTTTATTTTTATTTTTTGACAGGCAGTTAGTGAGAGAGAGAGACAGAGAGAAAGGTCTTCCTTTTCCATTTGTTCACCCCCCAAAATGGCCACCATGGCTGGTACGCTGTGGCTGGTGCATTGCGCCGATCCGAAGCCAGGAGCCAGGTGCTTCCTCCTGGTCTCCCATGTGGGTGCAGGGCCCAAGCACTTGGGCCATCCTCCACTGCACTCCTGGGCCACAGCAGAGAGCTGGACTGGAAGAGGAGCGACCAGGACAGAATCTGGCACCCCAACCGGGACTAGAACCCGGGGTGCCAGTGCCACAAGTGGAGGATTAGCCAAGTGAGCCGCGGTCTGGCCTGGAGGGTATAATTTGATTAGTGCATGCTTCAAGGTGTAGGATTGCATCCAATGGTCATAGAGATGAAGGTCCTGCAGCTCATAAGCTTCAGAGCCAAATTTATGGTCTGTGTGTATGAGTGAAATCCTTGTGCCCTTTGCACCAAACCAGATCTGTATAAAAGGGGGCTGATAGGCCCTGGGGCTGAGTAGCTGCAGTCCCTGGGTAGTTTGGGCAGTGATGAGAACGAGGATGAGACCAAGAACAAGAATTATTCTCTTCCCCTGATTTCCCCCACCGGTTTTGTTTTGTTTTGTTTGCATCTGAAGTTCTCTGTGATTATAATTGGAATGTTCCTTGGTGGGCAAGACTATCAGAATAGATAGAAAAACAAAATATGCTGCCTCAGAAAATCTCAAATATACCCTTCTCTACCTCCAGAGAAGCCAGCCTCTACTGAGGAGATACAAGTATGTATTTTTTTAACATTTCTTTTTTTTAACTTTTATTTAATAAATATAAATTTCAAAATTACAACTTCTGGATTATAGCGGCTTCTCCTCCCATAACCTCCCTCCCACCCGCAAACCATCCCATCTCCCACTCCCTCTCCCATCCCATTCTTCATCAAGATTAATTTTTAATTATCTTTATATACAGAAGATCAACTTAGTATGTACTAAGTAAAGATTTCAACAGTTTGCACCCACACAGATACACAAAGTATAAAGTACTGTTTGAGTACTTGTTTTACCATTAATTCTCATAGTACAACACATTAAGGACAGATATCCTACATGGGGAGCAAATGCACAGGGACTCCCATTGTTGATTTAACAATTGACACTCTTATTTATGATGTCAGTGATCACCTGAAGCTCTTGTCTTGAGCTGCCAAGGCTATGGAAGCCTCTTGAGTTCACAAACTCAGACCTTATTTAGACAAGCCATAATCAAAGTGGAAGTTCTCTCTTCCCTTCAGAGAAAGGTACCTCCTTCTTTGATGGCCCATTCTTTCCACTGGGATCTCACTCACAGAGATCTTTCATTTAGGTCATTTTTTTTTTTTTGCCACAGGTAACACATTTCTTTTTATCATTTTTAAAATTCTTTTTATTTTAACTTTAGTTTTTTTTTTTAAGTGAGTTGTACTATGTTTATCATCTTGCCTATCAATAGACAAATGGCTCTGTCCCAGATGAACCCAAATTGGAGCAAGTGTGGGCCCTTTGGAAGCCCTGATCAGTTCTAGCTGTGTTGAATCTTCTGGGAGCTGTTTTAGCTACAGCCTGACTCTAGGCTGTGTTGGGTTAGAACTCTTCTGGATGGGGCCTATGCTGTAGTGTAGCAAGTAAAGCTGCTGCCTGCAGTGCCAGCATCCCATATGGACACTGGTTCAAGTCCTGGCTGCCCACTTCCATTCCAGCTTTCTGCTATGGCCTGGGAAAGCATTGGAAAATGGCCCAAGTCCTTGGGTCCCTGCACCACATGGGAGACCCATAAGAAGCTCCTGGCTTTGGATCAGTGCAGCTCTGGCCATTGTTGCAGCCATTTGGGGAGTAAACCAGCGGATGGAAGACTTCTTTGTCTTTCTCTGCCTCTGTCTCCCTATAACTCTGCCTTTCAAATAAATGAATAAATCAATCTTTAAAAAAAAAGACAAAAAACTTCTGGAGAGGATCAAAGATGAAGTCATCAGCTCAGAGCTGTCAATGGGACTGTCAGCTTGTTTTTTTTTTTTTCCTAGTGACCTGTGACACTATTGACATTTTCCAACAGTAAATGTAAGAGGGAACTAGGCCCTTTTGGACAGGCATTGTGGCCCACACAGGAGACAGACAACCCTGAGATTTAGTGTGTGCAGGCCCAGTGGGAACTTTGACATCTTAATCATGTTCTTACTCAGTTATCCACAGCTAATATATCTTCCTGGCAAAACAGGTGTCTTCCATAAGGAACACAACGGGGGCAGATTGTTATCATAAGAGGCTGCCAAAGTCTGCTCTAAATTGTCCCTGAACCACTGATAATAAACCAAATTGCTACAAATAGACATCAGTTTGCAGAAATGTTAGCTGTCCAAGGGATGCCTTCGGCTTGGGGAGCAGAGGCAAATGTGTTACAAGTATCAGGTGTGTAGGAAGGGAACTTGAAGTTACCTTTGAGGACAGCTATTGGGTCAATTGTGATAGTGAGTTGTGCTGTTCTTTGAGTGTTCCCAAGAGTTTGTCCTCAGCCTCCTCAAATCACAGTTGGTATTTTCAACAGTATGCTCCATTGGTCTGAACAGGTTTACTGCTTTGGAATCCTAGGCCATTTGTAAGACTGTTTGAGTTCTTGCATGAAAAAGACTGATGAGAGAAATTTTCATCCTGTTTTGCATCAGGGTTATACAGTGGTGACTGAAGGAATGGAGTGGAATTGGGCCAGTATCATTTGGTTTTACTCTGTTTAGTCCAGGGTTCCTTGAGTGTTTGGAGAGCTAGGGCTAGAAAAGAGTGGAACCCTTTCCCAACTGTCCAGATGCAAGAGTGTAGTGAGCTAGATGTGGAGCACTGGGCCTCAGGGGCAGCAACACACACTCGCTTTCCCCAGGAGGAAGTTTCAGTGGGGACTTTGAAGGGTCAAGACGGAGAGGAGAAAGTACATACTCTGCCCTTTCTCTTTTCTCCTTGACTGCCTGCACTTCCATCTCTTTCCTTTTTAAAGCACAGGCTACTATTTCAGAGAATTCTTTATTTTATAAAATTTAGAATGTAAACAGAAAGGGAAGAGACAAAGTGTTATTCATAGCCTCACCACCCAAAGATGAGCAATAACACACATTTAAGCCCATTTTCTTTCTGTCTTTCACTCTGCCTGGTTACTTTTACCTAATTATGAATTTTTTACTCACATTTTATTTCACTTTATGTGTTACTACTGATTCTTTATAAACCACTTTAATGGCTACATAATATTCTAACAGATGGGAATAGTATAAATTACTTAGCAGTCGTTGAATGTTGAGATTTTTTTCAGTGCTCATTTTTATAAGTGAGAGTACACTAAATATCTCTGCAAATAACTCTTTCTCTGAATTTAAAAATATTTCCTGAGGATGGAGTGCTAGAAGCACAATTACTATGTTAAAGTAGGTAAGTATACTCAATACTCCTTTATGTGTTTTCTTTCCCTCCCTCCCTCCTTCTCTCTTTCTCTCTCTCTCTCCCCCTTTCATCATGCTATAGGTTAAGTCTCTAAACTTACTGATCCTACATAGCTGCAACTTTGTACACTGTAACCTAATGCTCTCAGTATAACACATGGGGTATGTATGGGTGTATGTGTAACCAAGTTAGTTTCCTGAAAGTCATACAAATTGACAAACCCAGTCCCATTTTCCTAAATTTTGTGTTCCATTAAATGACACTCACCACTGTAACCACAATAACAAGGCTTACTAAATTATAATAAATATGATTGTTATGTTGGAAGATAACTGAAATATTTTTCAAGTGCATTTGAGATCAAAATATACCTGGAAGGGAGTGGGCATTTAGCTTAACACTTAAGTTCAATTCCTGGACCCAACTCCAGATTCCAGCTTCCCACCAGTGTAGACCTTGGGAGGCTGTGCTGGTGGCTCAAGGAATCAGGTTTCTACCAACCACATAGGAAATGTGTATTGAGTTCCTGCTTCTGGCATGGCCCTGCCCCAGCACCAGCCATTGTGGGCATTTAGGGAGTGAATCAGAGGTGGGAATTCCCTCCACCTCTGTCTCTAAACTAAAAAGGAAAAGTCACATGGGAGCTGAATGTGGAGTCCCTGCTTGCAGAAACAGGCCTGTTGCCCACAGATGTCTGGGACCTGATGATCAGAGACAGAGCATGGCTTCAGATGGGACACCAGGTGGGGTGAACAGACCCCATCCATGTGAGTTCTCAGCCTCACAGAAGTTTACATGAAACGTCAGTTTGAAGAAAACAGAAATTACCCCTCATTCCATCCTCAGATAATTACATGAATCTAAAGCTTATAAATAAGATGCCAAAGTAGCAATTTTGGCAACCTTAAATTCCAGGACACTAGAACTTAGGGAGTCTGTGCTAGAAAAAGACAAATAAGTGCTATATTTATTTATATGACATTTATATCTCATTAGCACTTTGCTAACATACTTAGTTGCAATAAAATTAGAAGTGTATATATACTCATGTTAGAGACTTTTTATATATTATAAATTATTCATTAATTATATTGTAATTAAAGTTATATTTTTATGTTTTATAAATACGCCATTTACACACATATATAAGGAGAGAGCACACATACATGCACGCTCACTGAGCTCATGAGAGCGCTGTCCTTTCCTTTCCCTCCAGGCTCACTTAAGGCTTTCCATTTTCTATTGCATTCTGCTTGTGTCTCGGGACTGTTACAAATGCTTGGTAGCTGAGAGTGCACTAAAGAGGGTCTAGGTACCTCACTGAGTCTAATCATGGCCTCTACATTAACAAGAACAATGACAGCTGAATGTCTTGCTTAGGCTGTGCCAGCAGCTGTGCTGAGCATCTCCATGGATTCTCCAATTTTATCAGCACAGCAACTCCAGGGTTTGGTGTCATACCCATTTTATAGGCAGGCTGACTGAGATCTTGAGGGCTGAAATGACTTACCCAAGCTCATTCATCTAATAGTCAGTGCTCAGGGGTGGGTGTGGCCCATGGCTGAGGCATGCAGAAAGGAATAACTTGCTTCACATTAAGAAATGAAATACTCATTTGTTTCACACTAGAAATGAAATACTCATTTGCGTGGATTTCAAAACATTTCTGTGCTCCAGTGAATTGATCTTCTGCTTCCATTTCCATGAACTTTTGAAATACCCATGTGTGACATTCTTGTATTTTTTAAAGATTTATTTGTTTATTTATTTGACAGGTAGAGTTACAGACAGTGAGAGAGACAGACAGAGAGAAAGGTCTTTCATCCATTGGTTCACTCCCCAAATGGCCGCTACAGCCGGAGCTACGCTGATCCAAAGCCAGGAGCCAGGTGCTTCCTCCTGGCATCCCATGCAGGTGCAGGTGCCCAAGCACTTGGGCCATCTTCTACTGCCTTCCCAGGCCACAGCAGAGAGCTGGACTGGAAGAGGAGCAACTGGGACTAGAACCCGGTGCCCATATGGGATGCTGGTGCTGCAGGTGGAGGATTAACCCAGTGCACCACGGCACTGGCCCTGCATTCTTGTATTTTAAAAGGGAACGGATAGAGTAGGAAAACTGTAAGTTTAGGATGCTCTTTAGTTGTAGTGAGAGTGGACTGTCATAGCTAGTGACCAGTTGTGTTCTCTGCAAATACTAACAGATGCACCATAATGAGTTGGAGAGGTCCCTGCAGCACCAGAGTTGGGGTCACATCCAGTGCAGGGAAGCTCTGGACAGAGGCTCTGAGCCTGGTTTCTGTGTGGCTGAGGAAAGGGCCATGGAAGAGGCTGCCACCTTGATTGGCCAGCCTTACCCCTGGCATTCCAGGACACAGACCCAGAGCCTGTGCTTTCAAATGTTGCACAGCTCATTTTTTAAATAAGGCTTTTATTTAATAAGTATAAATTTCATAGAAACAGCTTTTTGGATTATAGCGGTTCTTACCCCCATAGCTGCCCTCCCACTCCCACTCACGTACCACCTCCTACTCCCTGTCCCATCCCATTCTTCACTAAGATTTATTTTTTTAATTATCTTTATATACATAAGATCAACTCTAAGTAAAGATTTCAACAGATTGCACCCAGATACAAAAAGTATAAAGTACTGTTTGAAGACTAGTTTTACCATTAATTCTCATAGTACAACTCATTAAGGACAGAGGTCCTACATGGGGAGCAAGTGCACAGTGACTCTGGCACAGTTCATTTTTTAAAACTGAATTTTGAGGCTTTAGATTTCATAAGGCTGACATTTTTGGCTTGGAAAGCCAAAACTTTCTAATGCATTACTGTTGAGGAATGTGGATGTTTTGTTCAAATCCTAAGCAAAAGGCAATTACAGAGTAAAAGGGAAGATAAATTATATACAGTTACAAGCCAGAACGTAATGACAGTCATATCACATGAGAGCAGACCTGTAAACTGCTAAGGCTGCATGTTGAGGACATTCTCTAGCCTCAAGCACCTACATTTTTTTAAAAAAGTAAGCTGAGGGACCTGGTGCTGTGGTGTAGTAGGCTTATCCTCCACCTGTGGTGCTGGCATCCCATATGGGTGCCAGTTTTTGTCCTGGCTGCTCCTCTTTCAATCCAGCTCTCTGCTGATGGCCTGGGAAAGCAATGGAGATGGCCCAGGGGCATGAGCCCCTACACCCACATGGAAGACCTTGAAGAAGCTCCTGGCTTCCGATCAGCTCAGCTCCGGCCATTGCAGCCATTTGAGGAGTGAACCAGCAGATGGAAGATCTTTTCTCTGTCTCTCCTGCTCTAACTTTACCTCTTAAATAAATTTAAAACATTTTTTTTAAAAAATGGGAAGCTGAAAATAACTTATGCATCTTAAAAATTCAGAGAACAGTAGAGTGAATCAAATGGGGGGAGCAGTAGATGTCAGAGGAAATGAAGGTGATAGAAAATAAAGAGGAACTGTTCACAGCACAGCCTGCAGAGGGATGGAGTCTGTGTTGCACTGGGGTTTTGTACTTGCATTATTGGGCTACTGGTGTTCCAGCTCTGCTAAAGGCTCAGGTGCAGGCCCTGAGGGGCACAAAGGATTTGCTCTGGTCAGAGTTTGGTTGCTGTGGTAACAGTACTCTGTGATGGTGGTGGGGCTTTAATCCGTGATTGCGCCAGAAGGGCTCTGTCCTCCTGAAGGGGCTGATCCCAGTACCACAGGAGTGGCTCAGTCCTTGAAAGAGTGCATTCTTGACAAAAGAGTGACTTTTCCTGACTCTTCCTCACAGGCCCTCTACCCTGTGTAACACCCCGCCAGAGATGGCCCTTCACTGGGAATTCCAGCCTACAGAACCCAAATGAGTGCCTGTTGTTGATAAACTGCCCAGTCTGTGGTGGTCTGTTACAGCAGCAGAACATGCACTGGGACATGGGCTTCTGCCAGTGTCTGATCCTGCTACCTGTTGAGTTTGGTAGCAGTCCTAACAGTAATTGCTGTGTTTCCTGAGCACTTACTCCATGCCCGTGGCCTTGCTGCATTAGCTTATTAATCCTTACAGCTTCGTACAAGGTAGATACGTTTTCCACACTTCCAATGCTAGGGAATGAGCCCTAGTTTAGAGGTTTCATTTATCCAGTGGTGATTTCCTGAGTGTTTACTTTGTGCTAGGCAGCCTTCTCAGTGAAGGTGCAGTGCTGAACAAAACGTGCCAGTATGGATTTCTATCCTAGTAGCAACTGCCTGAAGTTACCAGAGGGGAGTTGTGAAGCTGGCTCATGTCATTAGTCACTTCCTATCTGCTTTCCTTCTTCAGCACCACACCCTGAACACATGGCTGCTGACCACTGCACTGGCTTCACAGGGGGCTGGCACCTCAGCATGGAGATGAGCAATGGCAAGCACACAGAAAGGCCTGGTGAGTGCCAGCCAGTGTGGCTCTCATTCACTTTGTTCTTGCATGGCCCTGACCTCTTTCAGCTCTCATACACGTGTCCCAAGCAGAAGGTCCAGTGCCTTTGTGTGCTCAAGGATTTAACTTTACCCAGAAGGAAGTCTTTCCTGGGTCCTTGGCTTCTGGGAGGTTATCTCTGCATCCTTGGATGGTCTTTGTCCACCTAGGAGCACTGGGTCCTGCCACAGAGGTTACAATACAATTTGGGGATTAGGCTAGTGGTGTGAGACAGTCTCTCAGTGGGCACTGGCCATGCTAGAAAGAACAGTGATGTGAATGGCGGCTGTCTATCACATAGTGTCCGGTGACCCCAGAGACACTGAAGACTGAGATCGAGCACGTAGACAGTCAGTCATGCCTGTGGGTGGAGACCCGGTGAAATCCCTGAACACCAGAGGCCAAGTGAGCTTCCCTGGTTGATAGTACACTGTGTTGTCACACACAATCACCAGGAGATTGACAGTGTCCTGGCTCCACAGGGGACGGACAGCAGGAAGCTGTGTCCTGGGTGCTTCATCCGTTGACTGAGCCAGTCTCTATCCTTTCCCTGCATTAAACCCTAACTGTGAGTCTTACTCTGAGTCCTTCTGATTCATTATCAAAACTGAGTGGTTTGTGGGAGCCCTTGAGCTTGCAGTAGGGGTCAAACTTCACACCAAACTTCAAACTTCATGCAGTACACTTCCCAGTTCTCTTTTGGGGATATGTTAGATTGAGCAAAAGTGAAACCAGTCTGCATAATAGCAGAATGCCCCAGCTTCATGCTGGATTCATTGCTCCAGCAGTGGCCAAGGCAGCCTGTGCCCTGAGAACAGCAATAGCAGGGCAGGGACAAGTTCTGAAACCAGGCCCCAGGGCTTGGGCTCTGCGTCCATCAAGGGTGAATGTGCACCGTAGGGTGTGCAGCTCACACCTCAGGTGATAGCTACTTCTTCCATGACCTCAGAACATTTTCCCTCCTTTATGTGATTACTTATTTACATCCTCTGTCATCCTAAAGTGATTGGAAGTAACTTGAATAGATATATATGTGCTCCAGTGAACTCACTTTCCAAAAAAAAAAAAAAAAAAGGAGGGAAGTGGCAGAAGAAGGAGGAGGGGAGGAGGGGAGCAAATGGGAAAGGAGTGAGAAGAAGGAGTCGACTTGAAATTAACATCCAAAGTGCACACCATAAACATCACTTGCATCTATTCATTATGTTGTTTAAAGCCTCCATGTCCTTATTTATGTGTGTGTTTATTTACTTCCTTATTTATTTTTTTCTGACCTAGTTACTCTGTCTCTGACATTTCATTGCACTAAGAGCCTTCTACTGTAATAGCTGCTTGTCAGTTTTCTCCTGCATTCCTAATGGTTTTTGCCTTATGCTACGATGCTGTGTGATTCATTTCCAGTGGTTCATGATTGTTAGGTCTTCATTATGGGCTACACTTTCTAGCTATGTAAAGTAAACCATTTCTCTACTTAATGCATTTTGCCATGGATTCTATCTTGATACTAAAATGGGTACTCCTAAGCTATTATTTCTGAACAGCCACTATACCCTTGAGTAAATTTTTAATTGCAAGGCTTCAGTGTCATTTGGTTTTGTTTGTTTCTGATAAAAGCAGTATATATTTGTATTTGTTTTCAGTGCAGTCCCACATGAAAATCTTGAGTTTGACAGAAGAGTTTAAAGTGATTACATATTATCATAGTTGGTGTTTGGTATTTCTCATTCCCACACTAACAGGTCTATCTTGAAGTTCCAGATTTCCATCATCCATCTCCCCAAGTCTCCACTGTCTCCCTCAAATTAACATTCACCTCATCTTCCTTACCTCCATAAATTGTATCACCAGACAGCCAAATTATTGCACATTTATGAGTAAAACAGGGGTCTGTATTTCCAACGAGCTTCTCCTCAAGGAGGCACTCATGGTGGCTTGGGTGCAGATGGGAGAAGCATTATAGGTCAGCTACACTGTTGGTTTATGGGGATGGAGCAGGCTAGCAGACTGGGGACCCCCATCACCACCAAAATGATATAAAGAGCTTTGCTTGGGATGCAGAGTTTCTTCCATGTGGCTGTTCCAATGCATTTTGTTTCACTATTGCCCTTCTAGTTGCCTACTAGGGAGCTCTGGAGTTGCTTTGTTCTGCTCATCTTCTCTTTCCAAGGTCAGCACACTTGTCTGGGACATGTCCACTTGCACATTGATTTTTAGAATGTGCTTTACTTCTTTGGTGTTGGACTGAGGTTAAAGGCCTCTGCTTCTAGAAGCTGTGGTTCATTTTGGTGGGGTGTTGGGAGAGAATTATTATCTCCATAGCTGTGTGAGACCCAGGTTTTAAATCAGTTACTTTCAAGATACCCCGGCCTACTCAGGCTTATGTGTTTTTTGTTTGTTTGTTTAATCTTTGGCTTAGAGCTTCCCCTGGGTTATCTTAGAACAAATTCTGTTTATCCCTGTTGTTTTGGGCAGTTTATTATCACTCTTACTATTCTGACTTCTGTTTCAATCCAATTTTATCTCATTTCCATATTCTTGACAATTCAAAAATAATTTTTGGGCCATTGAAAACAATTTCTTATTTCCAAGGCTGCTTCTGGTTTTATTACACTAATGAATCTCTTGGGGAAAAGGTAGATTTATGTTTCTCTTTATGGATGCTTCTTATTTCTTTGATATCAGTCTATTTCTTTCTTATCAGATTGTATTTTTTGATTTTACTGATAACATAAAAGAGATAGTTTAATTCTGTTTTCCCTCATAGAGTATGATTTTAGAGAATTGCTTTATCTCTTTTTCTCTTAATGATTCACAAAGTCTGCAGGGGCCTCTGTATCCCTCCCTGCCCCCTAGTTTTTTCCTTTTTCTATTTACTCATTTTTCACTGCAGAGCCATTTATCCAGGCACAGTATTTTGCCAAGAAAACTTTCAATTCACTTCTGACCAGGTACAGGTTATAAAAAGAACACCCCTTGCCAAGAAAGGTTGCACATTGAATTTCCTGAATCAGTCACTTTCATTGGCATTTTTTATTCATCCTGTGCTGCCAGAGGCCACCAAGTACCTTTTCAAAGTATTCCAGGAATGGTGGTCTTCAAATGGTAGCTCTTGAGTCTACAGGAAATGGAAATATAACTACTAAATCATTTTTCTGTACTATTGACAAATGAATAAATGATGTAAGTAATGGGAAAAATGTAATTTTGCTCCTAAGTTGTCTCTTTCTCATGCTGTTTATGGGATGAATTGGAAGAGGGTCAATTCTACAAGGTCATGGGGTTTAGTTAAACATATTACTAGGGAGGGTTATAAAGTGAAGATCAGCAAGGCAGAGTTCTGGGTTCCTGATCTCCAGGCATCCTTCCAGGATACCCCTGCACCAGAGCCTTTGGGATTTGTTTTGTCTGTGCTCTGTAGGAGGGGCTTCAGCAGAGTCACCACCTCCCTTGCTAACCCTTTTAATCTATGCTGCCTTGGTGGTGACAGAAGAGGTCAGATGCAGTTTGTTTAGGGAGGTGTTGGAATATGCATCAGGAGATGCTGGGAGGCTCTGAGAAACTGTAGATCTACTATTAGGAGGGGTGCTGAGCTCCCCATGGATGACTGGGTTCAGGCCAGTCACCTACCACTGGGTGTTGGAGTAGTCCTTGGTCTTGGTTTCAACCACAGTGCAAAGCACTTTCCAGAGAAGTATCTAGGGATCATTTTTCCAATGACCCCACCCAATTTTCCACAGATTATAATTCATAAAGATGTCTAAAATTTGGTCAATAAAAAGAATATCTTTAATTTCCCATTCAATCTTGAGAGCCTATGAATCTGTGGGATTTTTTAAGTTTATTTATTTGAAAGGCAGAATGACAGAGAGTTGAAGAGAGAGAGAGAGAAATGTTTGGTTGATTGATTTATTTCATCTGCTAATTTTCTCTCCAAACTGCCTGCAACAGCCAGGGCTGGGCCCGGCTGGGGCTGTGAACTAGGAGCTCCATCTGGGTTTCCCATGTGGATGTTACAGGCACAAGTATGTGAATCATCATCTGTTGCCTCCGGAGTGTTCTTGAGCAGGAAGATGGATTGGAGGTAGAGGCAAGACTTGACCACAGGCACTCTGATGTGGGATGTGTGTCCTAGGCAGCAGCCTACCCTCTATCACAACACTCATCCCACAAATCTGTGATTGTAATGCAATCTGTTTTTGAAGTTGTCACATACATATTTATCTTTTTACTATTTTACTTTGAAATAATCTCATATTTCTGGAAAAGTTGCAAAGATAACAGAATTCCCATTTAGCTGTGAAAGAAGAAGGACCTCATCTAATATGTCCATATCCATATGTCCATATCCTAACCTCTAGAACCTGTCACTGTGTCACCTTAAAAGGCAAAAGGAACTTTGTTTCTGTGATTGGATTATGGTTCTAGAGAAGGGATGCTACTGTGGTTGAATTTGATGACCCACAGTAAGCAAAGGGGTCCTGATAAGGGAAAGGGGAGGCTGGGGAGTAAAGGAGGGATTTGGAGTTGCTGTGCTGCTGTCTTTGAAGAGGGGACAGGGATATGAGCCAAGCTGGAAGCTGGAGAGGCAAGGAAACAACTTGCTGAATAGGCTGAGAGTTTTACTCTGGGAACAGGAGAGTGTTCTGGAGACAGATGGTAGGTGGTGATCATTGCACAGTAATGTACACGTGCTGAATGCCACTGGTAAATTTTATGTTATGCATATTTCACCAGTTCTCTAAAAAGGAAAGGAAGGGGCCAGTGCTGTGGTGTAGTGAGGAAAGCCACTGCCTGCAGTGCCAGCATCCCATATGGGTGCTGGTTCGAGTCCTGGCTGCTCCACTTCCAATCCAGCTCTCTGCTGTGGCCTGGGAAAGCAGTGGAAGATGGCCAAGTCCTTGGGCCCCTGCATCCATGTGGGAAACCAGGAAGAAGTTCTGGCTCCTGGCTTCGGATCAGCCCAGTTTTTTCTGTTTTGGCCATTTGGGGAGTGAGCCAGCTGGTGGGAGACTGACTCTCTCTCTCTTTGTACCTCTGCCTTTCTGTAACTCTGCCTTTCAAATAAAGTAATAAGTCTTAAAAAAAAAAAACTGGGGTGGGGGGAGGAGGAAACAGATTCTGCCCTAGAGCCTCCAGAGGGAAGATCTTGATTTTAGCCTAGTGATGCTTCTGCCCTGTAGAATGATAATGTGCTTGTGCTATTTAGGTCAAAAAGTTGTGGTCCTTTGTTATAGCACCAATAGCAAACCAGGCCAGTTCCCTTCACTTAGTTTTCCTTAGTGTTAAATCTTTTGTAAACATGCTCTGTGAATTAAAACTAGGAAATTAACATTGGAACAATCTTGTTAACTAAACTTCAGTTTTATCCAGTTTCCCCAGATTTTCCACTGGTGTTCTTTTCCTGACCCCTCACCCAATCCAGGATGCTGCCTTGCATTTAGCTTCCATTTACTTTCATTAGTCTGGTCTAAACTGTGACAGTTTCTCCATCTTTTGGTTTTATGAGCTTGGAACTTTTGAAGAGTCCTGGTCTGATGCTTGTGGCATATAAACCAATCTAAGTTTGATTATTTTCCTCATGATTAGAGTGAAGTGTGGGTTTGGATGAGAAAACCACAGAAGTGATATGCTCTTCTCATCATATCACACCAGAGGGTGTCATGTGATATCAATACATTCTATTATCAGTGGTGACAGTGGCTGAGAGAGTGATGGCACATTTCTCCACCGTGAAGTTCCTGTTCTCCATTTCCAGACTTCTCTCCATAAAGTCACTGCAGTTTTACTTCACAGTCTCTATTGGTAAAGGTATACAAGATCTTTCAGAGTCACCCAAATTGGGTGTGAATGCCAGATGTGCCACTTCACAGTTTTACAAAGTTGGAAAATCAATCTCATGTCCACGAGCCTCATGCCTTTCTCTGTAAAACTGGAAGAGCTGTTGTGAGGCTGATATGAGATGGCACAGCTAGTTACTGAGGAAATACTCCTTCATCCTCCACAACTTGGCAAGAGTCAGGTTGAGGGGAAAGGGTGCCAGTGGTGGGTATCAGTGATGAACAATTGATGATAAGGACTATGTCTGCTGAGAGCTCACCATGTGACAGGAAGGGTAGCCATGTGCATATCACAGCCTGGGCCTGCAGAGCACCGTGAGAGTGCACAGTGTGAGCCTCTTCCCTGGATGTCAGGAAGGTTGCTGGGAATAGTGCTCAGGAGGTATGCAGAGCTCTCTGCTCTTGGGGCACAGAAGTGTGCTCTCCTTGCTCCACCCTGGAGCACTTCCTAGTCTCCCACACTAAATCACAAAAGGTGTTTTTCATTTTGAGCCCCATGGATTCAGCAGAGCCTTTGAAATGCCAGTGAAGGTGATGATGCTCCGAGTGGGAGCCGTGTGTGCAGTGGTTTCCTCGTGTCCCTGACCACAGTCTCTTGCCTGGCCTGTGTCACTAGCCCAGTGTTGGGCATACATGCTCCATGGAAACCTCACGTTTGTGCATTGGCTCCTTCAGCACATGCTAATTGCCCGGGATGAAATCTATCTTGAAAACTTCCATGCATTCAGCCTGTTTAACTTTGCACAAGAATTTCACAATGGTATTCTGCTTACGTGCATTTCTGATCTCTTCACTTCTAAAGGAGTGCCTTGTTGCATACACAGGCAGTCATTGAAAGAAAACTTGTATATTTAAAAAGTGAAAAGTAAATGAACTCCTGCATACCCATTACTGAAGTCCAACAATTAACAAGATTTGGGCACCTCTGCTTACTGTGTCCTCCCTCCTGGTTAAGAGTTTTCTGGCTGATATATTTAAGTAAATGCCAGATATCCTGTCACTTTATACCTATTTTCTTTGGTGTATATCTTTAAAAATATACAGCTTTTCAAGCAGAATGACAAATGGATATCAAGCCTACTAAAAACAAATAGTGAACAGGATGAGTGTGTGATGTAGTGGTTAAACTGCTCTTTAGAATGCCCACATCTCATATTAGACAGCCTGGGTTTGAGTCCAGGCTCTGCTCTCCATAGCAGCTACCTGTTAATGCACATCTGAGGGGGCAGCAGGTGATGGCTCAAGTACTTGAGTCCCTGCTACCCACATGGGAGACCTGAATGGAATTCTAGGCTCCTAGATTTGACCTGGCTCAGCAGCTCAGCTGTTGCAGGAGTTTGGGGAGTGAAGCAGCAGGTGAGAGATCTCTGTCTCTGCTTTTCAAATAAGAAAGCCAGTTAACAAAGCAACAGTAACTTGTTCTCTACTAAGAATGAAGGGTTTGGGAAGGCCCAGTGATTGCTGTTTTAGAATAGGCCCCAGTAGGGATTTGAATTGTAACTTTATCACTTATCTTCTGCCCATGGAAAATCACTCTTCAAATCCTGAA
Organism: Oryctolagus cuniculus; assembly: GCF_051225735.1. Taxonomy (NCBI): domain Eukaryota; kingdom Metazoa; phylum Chordata; class Mammalia; order Lagomorpha; family Leporidae; genus Oryctolagus; species Oryctolagus cuniculus. The sequence continues at coordinate 77,476,502 of NC_142881.1, forward strand.
GATGTCTCAGTATCCCCTGCATTCCTCACAGCTTTGGCAAGAGGAGGTATTCTAGCCAGCAATTGTGAGGCAAACTCAGGCAGTTTGGGGAGGTATATTCTTAGTCCACAGGAAGATAGGTTCCAGATTGTGAGAGGCCATTCTATAATCTGAATCACAGGAGGCTCTGAGGAGGACAAGGTGCTGGTCTCACAACTCCAGAGTCTACTGTTCTTCAGGGACTGACCCATCAAGTCATTGATCTAAACAAGCACAGTGCAGTTGAGCAATACAAGGTTAGGCTGATTACATCGCAGTGAACAGAAAACAGCTAGTAACATTGCTTTCTGAAATTCCATGTGTGTTCCAGTTATGATGCTAGTGAAATAAAATGGCCAACAAATTTTTTGGTGGGCTGCATAGTATCACTAGTTTTTGACCTCTGTATAAAGTTTGGAAAAGCTTAAACTATGCTCCTCTCTTCTTATCCAGACAATTGGACAGACAAATGGAGTCCTCAAACAGGTTGTGGGGTCTACTCAATGATGCAGTGAAGAGAGCTGTTGCCTGCCCGGGTACCTCAACCTGCACAATCTGTCTCTTCACATTTCACTGTTGGCTTTGTGATTCTGTGATACCTTGTGATCCATGGCTCAAAAGAGGCTGGGGAACCACTGATCTGGTGGGTGGTCACTGGGCATCTAGGAGGAGAGGGCCATGCCAGGCAGTTCTTCAGTTGTTTCCTCCATGCAACAGCTGAGGGATGAGGACAGAGGTCCTTTCCTTTTCTGTGAATCTGGGTAGTGTCGATGTGTGGTAGCGCTGTGACCATCTGAGCAGTGTCCTATTGCATAGCTTCATCACCAGAGGAACAAATGGCTATGTTCCTGACTTGAAATTTATGTACCAAGAATCCCAGCTCATGTCTCAGCAGCAGGTGAGTATATGATTGGATGTTGCCCAGCTGTGGGCTTCTCATCAGAGCAGGACAGCTAAATGGGCCTACCAGACAATGCCAAGAGTGCTGGCTGTCTGGGGCAAACAGGGAAATCATGGCTTTTGAACACATACACTGATAGTTTCTTTCCTGTACCTTAACAAAGCAACTCAACCCAATTAGTGCAAACTACCAAAGGCTTTTGGTTATATTTAGCTAATGGATTCCATTTAAGGAGTAGGTAGATAATGATGTGAAGCACAGGCTGTAAGCCAGAAATCCCAAGGAGCTGCACTGCACATTTGCCTGGTGGGGGAGTGAGTGCACCTGGAAAGGCACCAGTGGACTAGAGCCGTGGTGTCCTCCTCAGTGTTACACAGAGATGCCCTGGAACTAGGAGGACCAGAACATTGTCCCTTTCGTGTTTTAAGCCATTCTTCTCTTCTTATTCTTTTTTTTTTCATTGTCACTTCCAATTGTAACTCACTGGCTGGTGTGGTCCCAGCCCCATTGTCTTTGGAGCCCACCACAGCTGTGAGCCAAGGAGAACCCTTGTAGCAATATCCTGAGTGATCCCTTAATGACAAGTTAGTGATTCCTTTGGGTGCCTCATTCCTCAATTGCCCATTTGCTGCTGTCTCTTTAGCTCTGTTATGCTTATAGCTTGCTCATAGAATGTTTATTGCCCAGAGAAAAATCCGTGCAAAAATTCCCTCAGCAACCTTTCAGTCTGTGGGTAACCAGTCATTCCCTCTATGGAAGAGGTGTGCCACGCTTGCTTGTCTGTTGAAAGAGGGCCTAATGTGAAATAAGAATTCAGTGTGCAAAATAGAGGACACCAGGCAGGCCTTTCTCTGAGCAATGCCTTCAGACCTTTTTCCATTTAGCTATCATGTGTAACCTATTGAGATTTCCACTTTGTCAATTTTTGTATGTTACGGTCTTTGGGGAAATCATTGTTTCCTTTAAGATTTTCCATAGCGTAATTTTATAAGTATACAGGGTATTCACTTATAATTTAAAATAATATCTATGTATAACTGGCTGTATCTCCCTTCTTTGTAATTTTGTTGACTTATGACTTTTGTATTGATTAGTTTCAGCTTGACTTTGTCTCTTTTAATAGTATTTCCAGAGAACCAGGCTTTAGCTGTTCTAATTTTACTATTTTTCCATTTGTGTCAACTTTTGTTTACATTATTATTCTCTATTATTTCCCATGTTTTCCTAGGATTTTTAAGGGGGATGCTTAACAACATTTTCCCTTTGTATTTTTGTGTTGTGGAACTATATAATGTTTTAACAAATGAGATCTGCTATGCCCAGATTCCATAAATTTTACTATTTTAAAAATTATTTTAATTATCTGACAACATTATAGTCACTGTTCTCTGTGTTCTTTTCTTCACCTACTTCATACATTACAACAGGAAAGTCAAAAGTATGGCTTTATCTTAAGATTGGCTGGGTTAGAATCCCAGTTACTATACTGACCAACATGTGATCTTCCTTGGAGATGGATGGTGAGGACTGGGTGGATAATCCATGGGATTAGTTTTGTGTAAACTATGCTACTATGCTATGCTCAAGATTCTCTGGGTGTTTGGGGCTAGGGTTGAGGGAATTGCCTCCAAGTGTGAGAATCTCAACAGGGATTTTATAGCTGTAGCCATTATTTAGTTACTGCCAGACTTCCATAGTTATTGCTTTTGTTCTTGTTTTTTTTTTTTTCTTATTAAGATTTAGTTATTTATTTGAAAGGTAAAGTGACAGGGGCACACACATACACATCTTCTATTTATAGCTGATTCGCTTCTCAAATGGTCATAACAACCAGGGCTGTGCCAAGCCAAAACTAGGAGCCAGGAACTCCATTCTGGGTCTCATGTGAGTGGCAGGGGCCTCCATACTTGGACCATCTACCAGAACTTTCCCTGGTGCATTAGCATGGAGCTGGATTGGAAGTGGAGCAGATGGGACTTGAACCTGTGCTCTGATGTAAGATGGCAGCATGACAAAGCAATGGTTTTAGTTGCTTTACCACAATGCCAGTCCTCTGTTCTTGTTTTTGCTTTTCATTGTGTATTTGATCAGATGCCTGCCTTTATGGAACACAACGTTTCTCCACATATGCACATCATTCTTTCTACACATGCTATAAATTATTTATCCCATAGACCACTTCACATTTTATGTTTTTTCTTTTAGTCTGTGATTTTTGCATGAAATGTGTGTGTGTTTGTGTGTGTGTGTTATCAAATGGTTTAGAATTGGAAGCTTGGTCCCCAGTGTTAAGAGATGGTAGGACCTTAGGGTAATTTACTACCTTAGTCCAAGGAAATAGATTATTGGGGGTATCTCCCTTGTAAGAGATTAATCCACTTCTCATGGGACCCCATTTGGTGCCTCTAATACAGCAAGCCTGGACCTCTCCAATGTGTGGCTTCTGGTCCCACCCATGTAGTCAGTCAGTCTCTCCCTCTAGCTCACTCTCTCTGAAACACACACTGTCCCATCATGATGCTGTCTACCATGAGGTGAGGCAGCCAGGGCCCTTGCCAGAGATGGTGCCATGTTGTTTGGATTTTCAGCCTCCAAAATTGTGAGCCAAATAAGTTCCCTTTTTTTTATAAGCTACACAACCTCTGGTACTTTGATAAGCATAGCAGAAAATGGCTGAAGACAGAGTGAAACATAAGTATTCTTGATTATCCACAGGTGGTGAAATGCAATAATTTTAAATTCCCCTTTATTGCATATGAGAAGTTCTTGGATTTTAGTTTATTTTGGTAGCTTCTTTTTCCCCTTTTTTTTCATGGAACCTGTGATTTAGATTGTTGATTTTTTCTTTGCATTATACTTTTTATTTCAAAATTAATATCATTATTATATCAAAAACCATGCTTACTGTCTGTGTTCACTTTTTCCCTGTGGTATGGCTTCCTTACCTGCTTATCAAAATACTTCCAAGACAGCATGTCTTTGGTGTAGCCCTTTGCCTTCTGGATAACTGGATGACTGTCTTCACACAGTCCTCCCTCAGGACCTGTAGGGCATCAATTCCAGGACACCCCACACCCCTGCGGATCCTGAAATTCATGAGCCTAGGTCCCTTAGATATAACTACCTAATATTTGCATATCACCTACACAGAGCCTTCTGTGTACTCTATATCATCTCTAGATTACCTAGAACACCTAATGCAATGCAAATACTATGTAAATTGTTGTCATACTGTGTTATTTAGTTTATCAGGACAAGAAAGTAAGTCTGTAAATGTTCAGTAAAGATGTAGGCTTTTCCTCTGAATATTACTGATCTGTGATTGGTTGGATCTGCAGATGCAGAACCTGTGGACACCAGGTGCTAACTACACCTTCTCTGGAGAACCCTGGCTAGTACACTGCCCCATATGTATTAATTTACATAAACCTGAATTCCTGTCACTGGGAACCTCTCGGGAAAATACCTTTATGTAGCCTAAGACCCTTGGCATGCCTAGATAGGATACTTTTTCACAAGAAGGGATGGGAATATTGTGCTGTTGCTGTTGGTACTCACCGTTTCTTTGAAGTTCTTGTAATTGTAACTTGGGAGGAAAGCTTGTGTGATCTGCTGTAAGCTCTGCTTAAAAGTCAAGTTTGCTTGAATTTTATTTTTCTATCACACACTAAGGAGATACTTAAAAGTACTTTCATGATGGCAGCATACCTGTGGCCCATTTACTTTTATTTATTTATTTTTTGACCCTAAGAAGTATTTGAAAGCTTTGGAACATACACTGCCCAGCCCTCCTCACTGAGTTTAATCCCTGTGTCCCTGAGTCACTCTCATCTGCTGTCACAAAGGAGATCAATAGTTTGGGTGCCTTGGCTTTTGCCAATAACTGATGAACCCTGCTTCAGCCAGAGGACAATACACTATATGTAATACCTGGGCATTAATGGACACTGATTTTGAATGAGAACCGAAGGAGAATGGTGCCCTTTGGTCTTTCCCAGGGAAGGGAGGCCATCCCAATACTGGCACACCTTGAAGACTCCCAAGCCAGTGGTTCTCTGTGGTGGGAGTCAACATCATCTGGGAAACTCAGTAACCACCCATAGGCTCAGGACCCAAACCCTGTTATGTAACTGGACCTCTGTGTTCTTTGTTGTTGTCCTTAGTGGCTGTGATAGGCCGTGGAGCCTCGGGTCTGAGAACCACAGCCCTAAATCCTACACATGCTCCATTCTTTTCTTATCAGCTCTCTGGTGAATTTTGCCTTCCCTGTAAGCTTTCCTGAGAACCCTCAAAGAGATTCTAATCCTCTTTCTTTTTCTCGCCCCAAACATACTAAGAAGTTTGTTTGAACCTCTGATTCATCTGCTTCAAAGAACTTCCTTGTTTCTGGGTTTTTCCCATGTGAGTGGCTGAGCCCTGTTCTTTTGCCCTCTTTGTCTCCATTCACTCTCCTTTTCCAGCTTCTTAGGCCACTAGCAGGGGCTCCCAGTGATACCCGACATTCTATGGTGACTTTGCTGCCCTTATTGAAAATTTATTTTCTTTTTGCAATTTTTGTTTTTCTCTAAGCTCTGTATGAATGATATCATTATTTGTAACCTTCCACCTGTAGCTCCCACCCCCACAGTCTAATCTCAAACCAGCAGCTAGAAAGATCTTCTGAAAATACACTCATCCCTGGGTATCCCTGAGGGGTTGGTTTCAGAATCTCCCACGGATACCAAAATGCACAGATGCTCAAGTCCCTCATATGAAGTAGCACAGTATTTGCATGTAACCTACGCACATCTTCCCCCTTACTTGAAACCATTTCTAAATTACATAGAATGCCCAATACAAGGTGAAGGCCATGTACATGGTTGTCTTACCATATTGTGTAGGGAATAATGCCAAGAAAATACATCTGTGTATGTTGAGTCCAGGTGCAATATTTTACCTGAATAGTTTGCTCATGGTTGCTTTGACCTGTGGATGCAGACCCAGTGAAGGTGGTTACCCATGAGAAGTCCAGATCCCATCCCTGTCGTGAGTTCATCTGATGTCCAGTGTATTTCTTTCCCCATCCTGCAGTACTTTCCCACCTGTGCAGTGGATTCTGTGATGTGTTGCTCCAGTCCCTCCTCAGGACTAGAATGTGTTTCTTCCAGCTGTCAGGCTCCTGTAGGAAAATATTCTACAGACAGAGAAAGCAACTGCTCCCAAGCCCGTGCCCCTTCTTGGGCAGCCTGTATCTGACAACTGGTGGATGAGTGGGCCTAGAGTCCCAACCCCCCACTTCAGTGGGGGTGATGAGGATGGGACATCCCTGGGAGCTCCCCAGCAAGCTAGCTGACTCCTCTGTGGAGACCAGGTCAGGGTCTCCTCCTTTGGTTCAACCCTGTGTCTTCTCTCTTTTCATTTATATATGTTGATCCCTAGGGTACTCCTCATAGAAAGCTCTTGCAGAATCCTCTCATTCTCAGAGTCTGCCTCATAGGGACCTGCATCACTTGGTCACTTCCTCAAGTCCCTGTCCACCTTGTGTGGCTGGAGCAGTGCTCAGCATGATAGCACCTGTAGTCTTTATGGGGGTTCTTTCCTTCTTCCACCTTGTTCTTCCATCTACATATCATGATGGCTGCTTCCTTGCTTTGTGTCTGTGGTCAAAAGCCCCCTCATCATGGCCTCCTTACATAAAATGAAAACCTTGTGCTCATGACCTTATTTTATTTCCCACAATTCCCAAAACCATCTGACATAAATACTTTCTGGTATATTATGTCTTCGCCTATAAGTATGTAAGTTCCATGGGAATATTTTGTTTATTACTTTCCCTAGTGTCTGGTACAGAGTAGAAACCAAATAAATATTGGTTGAAGGACTGGATAATGAATAAATTCTATTTGATTTTGATTCCCTGTTCTAAGTCTGCAATGACTGTCTCCTCTTATGCTTTCTCTTGTTTGGTTGCAGCCAGATGGCTGGGATTTCCAATGAGTGGGAACACACTCAGTAGTACCACAGGACTTCACAAAGTTCTTGAAAAATGGATTTTTTTTGACAGGCAGAGTTATACAGTGAGAGAGAGAGACAGAGAGAAAGGTCTTCCTTCCATTGGTTCATCCCCCCCAATGGCTGCTATGGCTGGCACACTGTGCCTATCCGAAGCCAGCAACCAGGTGCTTCCTCCTGGTCTCCCATGTGGGTGCAGGGCCCAAGTACTTGGGCCATCCTCCACTGTCTTCCTGGGCCACAGCAGAGAGCTGGACTGGAAGAGGAGCAACCAGGACAGAATCTGGCACCCCAACCAGGACTAGAACCTGGGGTACTGGCACTGCAGGCAGAGGATTAGCCTAGTGAGCCACAGCACCAGCCAGAAAAAATGGAATGTAAAGATGAATTTGTTTTGGTATGAAAAAAATTGAAACCATACATGGATTTCTTTTTTTTGGGGGGGAGGTGAAAAATAAACTTGCCTTTTAATTTCATTTTCTGTGAACTTTAAAAATTATTTGAGAAGCAGAGAGACAGCCTCTCTCTTTCCCTCCCTTCTCAAGTACATGGGGTTAGGAGGGTCCTACCTACTGCTTTACTCTTCAAATGCCTGCAACAGTTGTGGCTGGGCTTTGGCAGAAACTAGGACCTAAGAATTTTTTTAAAAGATTTTATTTATTTTTTTGAGAGATAGAGTTACAGACAGTGAAAGGGAGAGACAGAAAAGTCTTCTGTCTGCTGGTTCACTCCCCAGCTGGCCGCAACAGCCGGAGCTGCACCAATCTGAAGCCAGGAGCCAGGTGCTTTCTCCTGGTCTCCCACATGGGTGCAGGGGCCCAAAGACTTGGGCCATCCTCCACTGCTTTCCCAGGCCACAGCAAAGGGCTGGATTTCAAGAGGAACAGCTGGGACTAGAACCTGTTCCCCATGGGATGCTGCGCCGCAGCTGGAGGATTAACCTGTGTGCCATGGTGCCGGCCCCGGAAACCTAAGACTTTAATCCAGGTCTCTCATGTTAATGGCAGGTTCCTGATTATTTAGGCTGTTAGCTACTGTCTCCCAGGAAGCTGGAAGTCGAGAGCCAGAGATAAGTATAGAACCTTAGTGTTATGATATGGGACGTGGGTGTCTTAATCCTTAGCCCAAACACTCACCCCTCCATGCACATTTTGAGGTACCTTCGTATATTCCTGACTAGCTGATGTAGCAGTTGGTGGTACATGAAAAGGAGATAGGAGATTGAAAGAAGGCCTAGAAAATGCCCATTTTCCCACAAGGGAATTGGAAATAATCTTCTGACTTCTTTTCTTGATTCTTCTGTGCTCTATTTGAACTGTCATATTTCAAAGCACTGGAGACTGACCTGTGTGTCTGTGACCACTTTGTCTTGAACCTTGTCACTATCATGTATGAATCACAAGGGGAGGTACTGTGTGGTCTTCTATGGTGATCAATAGCCCTTTGCTGGGTCATAGCATTAGAAACTCTCACTTCAGGGGACCAGTTAGTTTACTTGATCATGGATTCATGCAAACATACTGTTCTGTTCTGTAAAGTTTTAAAATCCCCATTCCTTAAAAACAAATGAATGCAAAGCCCTTATTTCAATTAAGAGAAATGAAAACAAATAAGTCTTCAATTTGGACTTACCTTGTTATTAAGGTTTTCTTTTTAAAAAAATTTTTTTTCCCATATAGGAATATGAGGTGTGGGCATCCTTTTCTGTTGAGATGAATTCGAAAGAAGTCATTCAGCCTGATATTGGGAAGTTATTAATTGTGAAAGGCTCTTTGTAGACCCTACTGGATAACCCAGGTGAACAGGCAGGGACTGATAGAATTAACTGATAAGAATCTATAAGCACAGGGGACCAGCATTTTGGCACAGTGGGTTAATCTGCCTCCTGCAATGGCAGTATCCCCTGGCTGTTCTCCTTCTGATCAAGCTCCCTGCTAATGCACCTGGGAAAGCAGCAGAGGACGACTGAAGTACTTGGATCCTGCCATCCACATGGGAGACCTGGAAGAAGGTCCAGGCTCCTGGCTTCAGCCTGGCCCATCCCTGGCCGTTGAGACCATTTGGGGAGTGAATTAGCAGATGTAAGATCTCTCTTTCTGTCTCTCCCTCTCTCTCTGTAACTCTGCCTTTCAAATAAATAAATAAATCTTAAAAAAAAATTATCAGCACATATCCAAGAACACGTGGCATTACGTATAAATATCCACCAGAGTAGCTGTTACTTCTTATTGGAGAAAAATGAGAATCCTGTGTGCCATAGTCCAGAAGGGGGCGACAAACACATTTAAGGGACGATTGATTCTTAAATGTCAAAGGGCCCTATGCAGGTAGCAGTTTGTGAGAAAATCCTCCAATTGGATGGTTTAAGAGCAGAGCCCAGCCTTTCTGTGTCCAGCAGGCCAACCCCTTTGAGAAGGTCAGGGCATTCACAGCCTGCATATTTTTCTCTCCTGTCCAGAGTGGCAGGAAGAACTTGGGCATGGGAGTCCGGCATGACTGCCTTTCAGTTCTTGGCTTTGCTGTTTATGAGCTGTGTGGCCCTGAGCATGGTATTTAACCTTGGTTTTGCTCAATATAATTTAAGATTAGTAAGCCCTCTGTCATCAGGCTTTGTGGATGAAATAACGTGCAGTGTGTTCCCTGTTGTCAGGTCTGCATAGCTCCTGTTTGTAACGAAGAAGGGAGCTGTTCTGGGTGATGCCGGCCCCTGGCTTGGCAGGGCAAGGGATGAATGGGCCAAGTACTCATGTGGCAGCCCTGCCTCTGCTCTCTTCACCGACCTTACCTGGGGACCTGTGAGCTAGAGTTTGTTGGTCATTCAGATACCACAGCTTGGCAAGCCATTACTTCCCAGGAGATGGGGATAGGCTTGTGTGCAATGTTATTTGTTTGGAAGGAGGAGAAAAGGAGATACCAAGGTAGGCTAAGGTTAATGCTCTTAAAATGGACAATAAATGTGCTACAGAGCCAGATTAGGAGGAAAAATGCATGCAAAATGAGCTAAGAATTCTTAGAGGTCTGAAGTGGAAGCTTAGTCTCCCAAATAGGACATTTTACCGCCTTGGGAAATTGGATTTGTTACCCTTTGGGACAGTGAAATTCCTGGATAACTTAGCAGGGTGTCTAGAATGTGGGCTTCCTTGAATGATGCTTTCGAGCAGCAAGGCTCTTGCAGTGGGGCCATGTTGCCATGGAAACCCAGAAGCTGGAAGTTCCTCCATGCCTCCCAGAGGATGTCAGTTACATCCAGAAACTTGGGGAGCATAATGAACACAGACACTTGTCATTTTTCTAGGCGCCATCTAACATTCTATGTATTTAAAATATGCCTGTGGAAAGAAAATCCTGTGGTTGAGCTGTTTATTTTAAGAGAATTCCCTTGTGTGGCTTTGACAGGGCAGATTTCTTCCTGTCTTTGCATTAAAGGAGAAAGTGAAGCCTTCCGGTGGTGAGTGGAAATGCAGTTAGGAGATTCACTTATGGGGGTCCATTCAGGCTGTTACATCACTGCAGTGCTTTGTGGTCCTCCTGGTCCCCTCACATCATGATTCTCAGTCCGGGTCCTGGAAAGCTATGGAACTGTGCACCCACCCTGGTTGGCCGATCAGCACATTTGTCTTAATTGAGCAGCGCAGGAAAGAAACCTTCATTAAACAGCACTCTCTTCAAATGTCAGTTGTTGAGAAGTAAGAATCATACTTTTCTGCTTAGATCAATTTGCTATCTGAGGCCAGCTGTTAGGATCTGACTCTGAGAACACAAATCAAAAGTCTGCATAGAAAGCAGTCACGAGGAAGCTGGTTCAAGATCAGTTATTGCTGTTCATTTTCAGTTGAATGTATGTGTGGTGGTTAATTTTAGGTGTTAACTTGGCTGGTTTAAGGAATACATAGAAACCTGGAGAAGTGTTGTTTTAGCATGTGAGTCTGAGTGGAGTAGGCAGGAAGACCCAGCCTCCATGCAGGTGGGCATGGGGGTCTGAAGAGACTAAATGGGTAGGCGATCTGGTCTCTCTCAGAAACAGCTGGGGCAAGCTCAGCTCCCACTTTGAAGGGCAGCTGCTAGTCTCTGGACTGCAGGACTTATGCCTCTATTCCCTTGGTGGTGTTCAGGCTCTCAGCCTTGAACTGAGACTCACACGTGGGGCTTCCCCTTGTACTGAGGCCTTTGGACTTGGAATGAGCCATGCAACTGGCATCCCAGGGTCTCCAGGCTGCAGGTGACCTGTCATGGGACTTCTTGGTTGCCATAACCATGTGAACCTAACAAACATGTTTCATATACCCACATACCTATGCTATTCATTCTGTATTTCTAGACACTACAGACTAATACAATGGAGTAGGTATATGTGTATGGATTTGTTTGTTTTTACCAAAACATGCCATTTTTGAGTTAGAATTTGCAGAAGAAGCACTTGGACCTCTTACCATGGACACAACTGACCATAAGATGGGAAGGCTTTTTCAGACGAGGCTGGGGATTGGTAAGGTCAGGCATGTGCCAAGAGGTGAAAGTGCATATTTCATCAAGTTTGTCTTTGTCTAACCCTTTACACAGCCACATGACAACTGAAAATCCAGCTTCCCTAGCTGAGAACCAAAGACTGTGTCTCTTTGACTTCTTAGTTCAGGGCAACCTATTCTTTTTACTTTGCTTTTAAATGTCAAAATCCTAAGTAGGTCAACAGAAACTAGCATGTTGTTAGTTCTGTTAAGATTGGTTCATGAAAGTACAGAAAACCACTACATTTGGTTTTCAGGAATATTTGAAAATTGCATTTTATGGAGTGGATCTGGTTGCATCTAGTAATTATCTGCTTGCGGCAGAGAAGCTAACAGTATTGATATAGAAAGGCACAGATATTACTTGGCTTCCCTGATTGAATTGGGGGCAGTAATTACACAGATCCCCAAGTATGTATAACATGTGGCCCTGGACAAAGATTATTTTAGGAAACATCTTCTTGGTATACTTACTGGGATTGTGGTAATTAGCACAATAAAAACAGGAAAGAGCAAGCTGAGTCTGAGATCTGTCCCTACACAGCTCTTTCCTCCAATATCATATACACTGCAGATGGGGAGCTGGCAGAATCATTACACATATCAAGTGTATTAAAGCAAGAAGTGTGGCACAGTGGTCAGAATTTAAGACTTCACATGGGCTTTGCACTAATTGCTAGTCTGTTCCTGGCAAAAATCACTTAAGCAGTTCTCCCACCTCATATGTTATAAGAAAGCCAAACTGAATGAACACAAGGTTTCTTTTTGTTTCTACAGGAACATAGTCTGCTATGTGGCCTGCAGGGGCTGTGCAAATATCTCTCTCCTTGATGGGCAGGAAAGGCACAATTCCCTGGTCAGCAACAATTGTGTTACAACTTCCCAGCCCTCAACTCCCAGCCCAATGCTGAGGGCTCCAGAAGACTAGAACAGTTGCCCTACTTTTGCAGTGTCAGCAAGAGTCTAAACATCTAAAACAGCCTTTGAGATGCTGTGTCCCACATCAAAGTACCTGGGTTCAACTACTGGGTCTAATTCCTGCCTCCAGCTTTCTTGCTAACATGCACTCTGGGAGAAAGTGGTGATGGTTTAAGTGACTGGGCTTCTGCTGCCATGTGGGAGACCTGGATTGAGCTACCAACTCTGGGCCTTGGCTCTGGCCCAGAGTAACCAAAAATGTTGCAGGACACAGGCACAAGGGGTGCACAGAAACAGGCAGAGGATCTGAAGCAGTTTGCAAGTGCATGGTCTCCTGAGCCTGCTTCTCAGAGGATGTTCCAGAAAAGCTTCTTTTGCCACATTTGCTCATGGGGGCCAGACCTCCACAGACAAGGAAGCTTCAAGAAACCAGTGTGAGTCAGGTTGTTTAAAAAATTATTTTTTATTCATTCATTTATTCAAAAGGGGAGAGAGAGACAGACAGACACCGATCATCTACTAATGTATTGCCCAAATGCCTGCTACAGACAAGGGCTGGGAAAGGTTGAAACCAAGAGCCCAGCACTCAATCCAGGTCTCCCACGGGGGTGGCAGTGATCCAGCTACTTGAGCCCCCACCTGCTGCCTCCCAGGGCGTGCATTAGCAGGGATCTGGAATTGGAAGCAGAGCCAGCACAGGCACCCAGGCACTCCAGGAGTCAGAGGTTTGAATGCAGTGTATGAAAATGGGAGTTGTTTGAGCAGGAGTAGCTCTCTGGCTCCCCTTTTTCTACATTCTGGACACTCCTTTCATCCTTGCTATAAAAGTCCTGGCAAACTGCTTCTTGGGAAGCCACCTTCTTTTCTGTAGAGAGCTACACTTTCTCACTGTCTCCTTGTCACAAGTAAGTAAAGCTTTCCACTGAGCAGCTCCCACTTGAGGCTGATTATTTGGTGACACTCCAAGTGAATTGACCTCTTGTGTCCACTAACACCAGTCCTATTCATTGTGGGCATCTGGGGAGTGAACCAGTGGACAGCATCCATCCCTCTCTCTCTCTCTAATAAATATATGAAAACTACTTAAAGGTAAGCATCTCTAGAACCAACAGCAAGGGTTGCCCGGGGAGTGCACTTCACCGGCATGCTCCCCTACACTTTCCTGCATGAGAAGTAGAGATGACGATGACCCGATGGTGGTCTCAGTGGTGTTTATAGGATTGTAAAGTTGTAAATCTGGCAAATAGGAATAGCTTACAGTCTCTTAAATTTTTTAATATACTACTTTATACAAAATTAGAACTTTGAAAAGAACACAACCTTGGTCGCCTTCCCTGTGAGCACTATTAATGATCATAATTTTGTAGAGAAATTGCTCTTATCTGGGTGGTGCCTCATCTGACTTGAGGCCCTCTGCAGCAGAGGGTAAAATTACCACAATGACAAGCCTCCTCATGGCTCTAACCCCCGAATGGACCCTTTGAAGGATCCTGGATTGTCTGAGTCTGTTATCTCTGCAGGGAGACCAGCTGTCTTCAGAATTGCTTTTGGGGCCCCATCATGTCATTGCAAAATTGCTGTTAGTAATCTTGCCAGCATTTCCCAGATTTGTTTCAGATAAGCTTGAGCACATGCAACTCCCTGGCTTCCAAGTGTTATTCAAAGACTTGGTGGAGGACTTAAAGCACTTACTTTCTTCAACTCATTTCTCATCATAATCCATCAATATCACAGTGTTTTTATTCTCCATTTCACTTTTATATGATCCTATTAGTTGAGAGAAACCCAAGTGATATTTTTCTTTACTGTGGCCTTGTCTCCTCCTTGCCTTTATTAGAACTCAGGGATTATATACCTGTCACTAAATCAGAATTCAGCCATTCGCTTAAACAATTTTCAGTGGATTTCACTAGGGTTGGAGTAAAGGTATCTCCTTCTTCTCCATATAAATGATATTTACAACCTGTCTCTCTGTCTCTTCGGAGACCAGTGATGCTCCTCCTTGGTTATTGAGGCTGGTAGCTTGGTTATCAGGGAACTGTCCATGCAGTACTCCTGGTGTTTTGGGCTGTGTTTATCAAAGTTAAAGTGAGACTTTGGATGGAGTGGAGAATGAGTCAGGCTTTAAGCCTGAAGCAGCATGGCCCTGTCATGACTCCTGCATGTTGACTCAGCAGAAGCTTGGTTCAGGCGTGTGGCAGTCGTCATTCCCAGGTTTGGGGCTGCATGTCATTAGATTATCAGGTGAAACCAACACTCCATGCTACTGTGGAGCGGGTGATGCTGAAGGAACTCTTGGAGAAGTGGCTGCTTCAGGAGCACTGCTGCCCTACATTGCTTGTTTCTGTGGGGCCCCTCAGTAATGATATCCAGCCTAGCAAAGTGTACTTTATCCATTCGTGGTTATTTAAGTAATGCAGATTCCCCTCCCCCAATGCACTCATATAATCAAAGTCCCCATTCATCTGTTTAATTTGACAAAGCACTCACTGACAGTTTGTAGCACTAGGAATGGTGAGAGGAATAGAGGTGAGACAGTTCCTGTGTATGTGGTGGCTGAGTTGAGTGGATTTGGTGAGAGACATGCTGTGACATAGTGACAGGGTCAAGGGGGAGGGAAGGAGTCAGGGCTGAGACTGGAGAAATGACCAACTGGGGGATTTTCCTCTCTAAGCAGGTGACTTCTACTGCACAAAAGCTGCTCCAGTACAATTCCTTTATAAAAGGGAACTTCAGAAAGTTTGTGGAAAGAGCATTTAGCCTAGCAGTTACGGATACCCATGGCTCTCTTCTGGAGGTCTGGGCTCAAGTCCTGCCTGTGGATCCTGACTCCAATTAGTGCACGTGATGGCTCAAGTCAGGTCCCTGTCAACCACATGGGAGATCTAGCTTGAGTTCTAGCTCCTGGTTTTGACCTGGCAAGTCCAGCCCTGGCCATTGCAAGCAGTTAGGGAGTGAACCAGCAGATGGGAGCTCTTCTTTCTCTCAAATAAAATGAGATACCCTTGGAGCCATGTTGCTTCCTGTCTTTCCTTCACACAAGATATCCTTTCTGTCAGGGAATGATGCTGTTTCTGGCTTCCAAACATACCAAGTTAATGCTTCTACCACCTCCCTGATATCACTCTGGGATGTGCCATCACCATCTCTAGCTTGGACTACACCAGTACTCAACCTTACTTTCTCACTGCTTCTTTCCCTGCTTCTGTTTAATTTGTGACGCTATAATCAAAATAATTTATGCAATACATAAGCCAGATCATGCCACTATTTAAAAGCCATGAAATGACAAAATTTCATTTACAGCAAAGGCCTCAAGTAATGAGCACCTACATAGTCCAGCCGTGGTGACCTCTCAGACCTGACGTCATCGTGCCCAGAGGCAGGAAATAAGTTGAGTAAAGTGTAGAGGTGGGAGAGGTAGGAATTGTAGCAGGCTGAGGATGCTGAGGAATTCATGATTCAGGCCCAAGTCTGGCAGCATCTCTTCAGTTCCTGTGGCCGCCATCTTTGAATATGGGCATTCTGTATCATGTGGTCTTTTTTTTAATTTTTAAAGATTCATTTGTTTACTTGAGAGAGTTACAGACAGAGACAGGGAGACTCAGAGAGCTCTTCCTCCTACTGATTCACTCCCCAGATGGCTGTAAGGACCAGAACTGGGCTAAGCCAGAAGTCAGGCACTTCCTCCAGGTCTCCCATGAGGGTGCAGGGGCCCAAACACTTGGACCATCCAACTTCTCCTGCTTTCTCAGGCCATCAGCAGGGAGCTGGATTGGAAGTGGAGCAGCTGGGACTGGAACTGTCACCCCACATGGGACACTGGCACCGAAGGGGGATGCTTAACATACTATACCATAGCACCGGTCCTCTTCTTTTTGGTTATGTTAAATCTCTTGAATATTAAATGTTGGTAATAACTTTCCCTGATGGTTTTCCTGCTTCCAGTTATCTGTACATTCTGTGTCCTTGCTTCCTGCTAGTGCTCACTCAGTGGCTACCTCCATAATGTGGCCTGCTAAGACCTCTGTACTTTAAATTTCATCTGCACCCTTCCCCATCCTCCTTCTGCAAGCATTCCTGGTTCCCTCCTACCTTGCTCAATATTTTCTTCCTAAGCACAGAAAATGCCCCTTTCCAGTGGCTATTTTTTCACTTACTTACTAGAATTACGGTAGTAAATAAACTCTCCCCTAGTGGCCAACTAGAAGGTAAGGTCCATGTGATTAGGAATTTTATTATATTTGTTCCCTGTTGTATCCCAAACACACTGAGCAGGTGTAGAAGATGGGGTGCCCTCAGTACATTTGTTGAATGAATGAACCCAGCAGTTCTATGCCTTCTCTCTGTGTATTGGTCCCAGGTACTGGGAGATTTTAACTCTTTAATCTGAGAAGGAGTAGCCAATGGAGTCATAAACCACTTGCTGGTTTTGCCAGAAAACTCTGGGGTGTGTTTTGTTATATTCTGTAGAATTTAGATAAGATTGAAAAAAATGACTCTGCTGGTCCCCCACATCCTCCCCCACACCATAGAAGAAAAGAGGTGCTTCCGAATTTGGGGATAGCCAGATTCTTGACCGATAACTTGCACCACACTCTGGCCCTCTTAGAAATTCCTGGGTGTCTCATTCTCTACATGAAACAGAAGCAGTGGCAGCCTGATGTACAGGTTCAGTCTGTTCGGGATAGCTGACTCTGTCACTGAGATATGTCGGCTGAGTGCCACCTGATGCCACAGCAGTCATCTCCCTGGCATTATCAGTGCCACAAGAAAGCTGCTTTCTTGTCGGAGACTTGTGTGAGCATCCTTCTCCTGGGAACGCGAAATCGTACATCTTGTCCATTTCTTCCTGGAGAGTAATAAAAAGGTGTGCACTGGGCAGGGGTGAGTTGGGGGAGGCCAAAATGATCAGATCTCTGTTTTCTTCAACAGTGAGTCAAGATCAAGAGATAACATGAACCCCACCCTTCTTCTCTCTGAGCCTAAAACAAAGTGAATAAATTCTTGCATGTTGCAGCACACTTAGGGGGCACTCCATGGGGGATACTTTCAAACAGGAAATGCTTTCAGATTCACTCATGTTTTGGCACTGTCCAGATGCCTTTAATTATTTTTAACTCTTTGGCAACAGGACAATTGGTTTTGATAGCTATCCTCTAAACCCGATTGGCTTAACTCTTTGTATCTTCTGGGAGTAATGAAAGACAGAAAAATGCATTGCTGATGGCTTTGCAATGTAAATAAAAGGAGGAGAATAAAAGAACAAGCCCTTCCTGTACTCTCACTCTGGTTTTCCCAAAAAACGTTTTTGTGATTCCTAGCAATCCTCTCAAGACAGGGAGACAAAGATTGTATTGTAGATGGAGCAGTCTTAATTAGTGAAATTGACAAGAAAATACTTATCTCTTCATACTGAATGACAGCAAAACACAACTTAGGGAATTTGTCATTTATGCAAGACTAAAAAGTGATTTTGTTGTATCATGTTTTCTCAACCTGATGAGTTTATGGACAGGTTTTTGTGTAGCTTCCTGGATCATGAATATTCTGAATTCTCAGCTTTTCTTATCAGCAAAGAAAAAGCAATTTACTCCATAGGGCCTGAGCAAACAAAGTACTTCAGACTCTTTATATTTCTCCTTTTATAGAAGCTAATTCTCTGCTTGAAAGGGAAGTTGACTATTTTTTCCTCATATATTTCTTGATCAAAGAGAGGCAATTTTATTATTATATATTGTAATTTTCTTAAGAAAAAAAAGCCATGTACTTTTGAGCTCCAAGGTGCTAAATCCTAGACACCTTTTCTATCCATATTGTGTCTCATGAAAGAATCATTTGCTAAAACAACTGTCTCTTCTAGTAGAACACAAATATTTGTCAAGCATTTTTCCATTAGAAATAGTGCACAGCTGTGCCAAGAACCAGTTCATCCTCTGTGAGTCAGCAGATTCTTCCAACAGAGTGAGAGGCATTGCTGCTGTCCCACAAGCCAGGGATATTGTGGGGAGTTATTTGCTGTGCAAAATTTGCCAAAATCCTGTTCTGATTATCTCTAAGCATATTTATCATTGAATTCTGTGTTAATTTCATGAGTAGTATCAATAAACAATATTGTTTATATGAGGGTACTTTAAAAAGTTTGTGGAAAACAAAAGGTAAGTTTATTTTGGTGCAAAAAATTTTGAAATCCATGAGTATAAGGGGTTTTCAAAAAGTTTATCGAAAGTTCATATTGTAAAAAAAAAACACAAGGATTTAAAAAATGTTTTTGCACCAAGATTTTTTTTTCTAATTTTTACTAGCCTTTTGAAGTATGTTAGTGAATCATCTTTTCCCTCATATTGCACACACCTTTGAAAATGCCTCTTTTTTTTTTTTACAGGCTATGGATTAATTTTGGAAGACTAGAATTATTATTTTTCCAGAGAAGACATTATGGCTTCTCTGAAAAAGAACCCAACCCCCTAGCACTGATGACTGTGCTGCTAAGCCATGGGTTTCCTTACAGCCCAGATGGCTACTCTGGGTTCCTGAGAATCCCGGAAGTGGGGTGAGTGCTGGAGAGGAAGGCCAGTGCTGGGGGCCTTTCACTCCTTTCGCTGCCTGTTGATGAGGTTGAGCCTTGGACATCCAAAGCCTTGCGTAATTGGGTTCAGGTGCAAGGAACATTTTTTCAGTGTGTGTTTGCACAGATTGGCAATATCAATACATCAGCCAAAAAGTGGTAATAGCCAGAATTGGCTTCCTTATACTTTGGCTGGGTGGGAAGGTTGGACCCCAAGAACAAGGGCAGAGCCCATGGGGAAAGGCTCTGACTGTTCTGTCTTGGGGCACTGCCATGCTGCTTTTGGGGCCTGTATCCTTTGACAACAAAATTAGGACTTTTTATAGGTGAGTGGGGGTGTGAATGTGTGGTGACTGTTCACAGTTCTGTTTCCAAAGATATAACCATACATCAAGGACTGGGAGTGGATGGAGTGCTTAGTTCAACAAGGTCAAATTTCCGATGTCCATCCTTGTGTTATCTAGTCATATTTTATTTTTTATGCTCCTGCTGACTCACTGTGGATATAGATTCACTGGCAGTGCTATGTCCTGTTACATCTTATTCATGTTCACAACATCATATTGAGGCATATTACATCTTTAAGCTTATCAACTTTACTGAGGCATTCTTGATGTTCAATCAACAGCACACCTGTGAAGTGGACAAGTTAATATGTTGTATATAGGTGTCACCCAGGAAGCATTTCACAGTCAAAATCTTGTCCTTCAGTCCCAGAGGTTCCCTTGTGCTTGCTTGTAACTCTGCCTACCACATCTCTGACCCTCTAAGGATCTGCTTTTTGTTGTTGTAAATTTGTTTTCATCTTTTAGAATTTAACGTCAGCGGAATCAGGAAGTATGCACTATTTTTGGTATGGTTTCTTTTCTTTCTTTTTTTTTAAAGATTATTTATTTATTTATTGACAGGCAGTTAGACAGTGAAAGAGAGAGAGACAGAGAGAAAGGTTCTCCTCCCAAATGGCTGCCACAGATGGTGCTGCACCAATCCGAAGCCAGGAGCCAAGTGCTTCCTCCTGGTCTCCCATGCAGGTGCAGGGCCCAAGCACTTGGGCCATCCTCCACTGCCCTCCCGGGCCACAGCAGAGAGCTGGATTGGAAGAGAAACAACTGGGACAGAATCTGGGGTGCTGGCACCACAGGTGGAGGATTAGTCTAGTGAACGCGGCATCGGCTATTTATTTATTTGAAAGTTATAGTTACAGTGAAAAGGAGAGACAGAAACGTCTTCTGTCTGCTGGTTCACTCTCCAAATGGCCGCAATGGCCGGAGCTGCGCTGATTCGAAGCCAGGAGCCAGGAGCTTCCTCCAGGTCTCCCACGTGGTTGCAGGGACCCAAGCACTTGGGCCATCCTCCACTGCTTTCCCAGGTCATAGCAGAGAGCTGGATCAGAAGTGGAGCAGCAGAGACTTGAACAAGTGCCCATATGGGATGCCAGCACTACAGGTGGAAGATCAACCTACTGCACCACAGCACTGGCCCCTGATATGGTTTCTTTCATTCACTCTAATCAGTATGATTTTCTCCATTTTAATTCTTGAGTACCATCCCATCATGTGGACAGCTAGCAATTTCTTTATCCTATTGCATATTTGTGTTATTTCAGTTGTTGGCTACTGCAAACAAAGCTACTATTCATATTAACACACAA
Source organism: Oryctolagus cuniculus (assembly GCF_051225735.1). Lineage (NCBI taxonomy): Eukaryota > Metazoa > Chordata > Mammalia > Lagomorpha > Leporidae > Oryctolagus > Oryctolagus cuniculus. The sequence goes on from NC_142881.1 coordinate 77,497,054, forward strand.
GTCCTTGTGTGGTCATAAGCTTTTATTTCTCTTGGGTGAATGCCTTAAAGTGGAATGGTAAGTGTGTGATTAATTTTTTATGAAACGGGCCACTTATTTTACAAAATATTTGTGCCATTGATATTTCTGGTTGTCCTGCCTCCTTGCCAACAATCTTTTACTTTTAGAGCTTTTAGTAGGCTATACAGTGGAATCTTACTGGGGTTTTGATTTTCCATTCCCTGATGACTATTGATTTGTGTTAATGGGTGATCTCTAATGGATATGCACTTACTTACAATCCATGAATCTATTTGGTAAAATACTTATTCAACTATCTGGCCTATTTACATTGTCTGTATTATTTTCTCTTAATTATCTTAGAGTTCTTTATGTGTTTTGTTTATAAGTTCTTCATCAGATATATACTTTGCAACTATTTTTTCCCCTATCTGGTTTGTCTTTTAATTATCTTAATGTCTTTGGAAAAGTAGAAATTCCTAATTTTAAAGAAACCTAATTTATCATTTTTATTTATATTTTGGATTGTAGTTTTTGTCTGTGTCTAAGAAATCTTTGCCTAACTCAAGGTGACAAACTTTTTCTGCATATTTTTGTTTAGAATTTTTGCAGTTTTGGTTCTACATTTTGGTTTGATAAATTTTGAGTTAATTTTAGTATAAGGTGGGAGGTTTGGGTTTAATCTCTTTCGCTCTCATTTTCCACACACACACATTCACATGTTCCAATTGTTCTTCATCTTTGTCAAAAATCAGTTAATTATATATGTATAGGTCTATTTCTAGACTCATTATTATGTTCAGCTGACTTATTTGTCTAATTTTGCTCTCTTATACTTTAGTTTTTTTGGGAGGGTAATCTGTGTCCTTTCTATTTCCCTATGAATTTTAGAACAGTTTGTCAATTTCTATTTTTAAATAGCTTGCTGGGATTTTGATTGGAAGTACATTGAATCTATAAATTCACTTAGCACTAATTGACATTTGAAGAATATGGAATATTCCATTCCAAGGCATAGTATTATCTCTCAGTTACTTAGATTTTAATTTTTTTTAGTTTGTAGTGCACAGATTTTATAGATATCTTGCTAAATTTCTCCAAAAATTTCATTTTTATGATATTGTATATTGTATCTTAATTTCAGTTTCCAGTTGATTGTTGCTAAGACATAATAATGCTCTTGATTTTTGTAAACTAACTTTTTATCCTGCAATGCTATTTAACTTACTTATGAGTTACAGGTGCTTCTGTGTAGATTCCGTAGAATTTCCTACATGAACCATAACATCTCTGGCTAATAAAGACAGAATCTACCTCAAGATGTTAATGTCATTTTCTTAATCTACTGAACTACCTAGAGCCTTCTGTATACCGGGAAGTGATCTGAAAATAGTTGTTCTCTTCTGCTTTGGTTGCTTTTCATTTCCTTAATTGCCTATTGCATCAGCTGGAAATCTTAGCACTATGGGGAAAGTGGACATCCTTACTTTGTTCCTGATTTTAGACACAGTTCTGTATTTTCAACGACAAGAATGATAGTACCTGCAGGTTTTTAGTATATTTCCTGCTCATATTGAAAACATTTCTATTCTACTTTGCTGAGAGTTTTATTAGGGTTGAATGCTGATTCTTTTTTTTTATTTTTAATTTTATTTAAATTTATTTGAGATGTAGAATTACAGAGAGTGATAGAAGGAAAGGTCTTCCATCTGCTAGTTCACTCCTCAAATGGTTGCAAGGGCTGGAGCTGGGCTGATCTGAAGCCAGGAGCCAAGAGTTTCTTCTGGGTCTCCCACATGGGTGGCAGGGACCCAAGCACTTGGACCTCCTCTAGTGCTTTCCCAGACCACTAGCAGGGAGCTGGATCAGAAGAGGAGCAGCCAGGACATGAACCAGCATCCATAGAGGATGCTGGTGCTGCAGACAGAAGTTTAGCCTACTATGCCACAGTGCTGGCCCTTAAATGCTGATTCTTGTCAAATGTTTTTTCTGTATATATTAAGTGATTTTTTAAAAGTCTGTTATATCATGAATAACAATGATATCATATATATAGATCTTGTATTCTTGGGATAAACTTCATTTGGGCATAACATGTTTTCTTGTATGACATTTTAAAAAATTCATTAATGTGGAAGGCAAGGAATGAACCAGAAAGAGAGAGAGATCTTCTATCTACTGGTTTACTCCCCCAGTGGCCACAATAGCCAGGGCTGTGCCACGCTGAAGCCAGGAGCTAGGAACTCTGTGTCTCACATATGAGTGGCAGGATTCCAAGTTCTTGGATCATCTTTTGATGTCTTCCAAGGTGCATCAGTAGGAGGATGGATTGGAAATGGAGCAGCTCGGACTCAAAATAGTGTGGGGAACCACAGGCTGGCCATCTGTGGGAACTTCCTCACTTTGCTGTTTGCATGGCCTGTTGTAACAGCTTGTGCAAAACAAGTTAAGGAAGTGCTGGCTGCTGAGCAAAACAAGTCAAGGAAGTGATAACCACAGGATGTCCTGAAGACACACAAACAACCCCGATGGAGCAAGATGAACTTTCGACCTGAGGCACTATGTGCCCTTCAACTTGATTGGACTGTGCCTGCATGGACTGCATGTGAACAGACTTGCCATTGGCTGGGAGCATCCTGCTAGGGGAACCTTGGTTATATAATGGGGATAGTATTGTGTAGGGGTGCGGGGGCTTGGCTTCTTTTCTTTCGCCTTGCACCTGGATGAATAAAGTTCCATGAGAACTGAGCAAGCAGCGATCGTGTCTTTACTACACTGGACTCTCGCTGGCAAATGTCCGGCAAAATAGAATTGAAATGCTGGCACTTCAAGCAGTGGCTTTAACCTACTGTGTCACAGCACCAGCCCCTTTTTGCCTATCATTGTATGTACTTTGCTTAAATTTTTGTTAATAATTTTGAATATGCATTTATTAAGGCTATTGGTCTGCAGCTTTTGTTTTCCTTTTAATATCTCTGTGTGGTTTTGATGTCAAAGTAATGCTGAACTTGTAGAAAGTGATAGGCAGTATTTCTTTAAATTTCTGGAATAGGTTATGTAAAACTGTTATAATTTCTTCTTTGAGGTTTTCATAAAATTCATGGGCTCATCAGTTCTTGGAATTTTTTTGTGTGTGAAGGATTTTTAATTTTCCTATACATTGAGTTTCTTTAATAAATATATGGTTTTTCAAAATACATATTTCTTTTGTGAGATTTGGTAGTTGTGTCTTTCAAGGACTTTCTCTCATCTTATAGGTCATTGGTTTCCTTGACATTAGCATGTTAAAATATTCTGTTATTATCCCTTTAATGTAGGCGTGTGCAGGGTTTGAGTGATGTCACCGTTCCCCACTCTGAAATTGGTGATTTGTGTCTCCTTCCCTTTTGTATTCCCAGGCCAGTATCACCAGAGGATTATCAATTTTATTGACTTTTTTAGGGACTCTTGTAGGTTTTTCCTCTATTGTTCTTCAGTATTCATTGATTTCACCTTAAGTTTCATCATTTATTTCTTTGCTTTTGATTTATTTTTATTTTTCTAGTTTTTTTTTTAACATAGAATTTGTTGTCATTGAATTAAGAACTTTCTTTTTCTGAAAAAGTCAGCATTTAATGATAAATTACCCCTCAATACTGCTTTAACTGAACCCACAAATTTTTATAAAACTGAATGTTATGGTGTATTTTTAAGGTATACAACATGATATGGGATGCAGTTAATAATGAAAAGGTTGCTCTGGTGAAGCAGATTAAAATATCCATTCTGTCTTGTAGTTACTTGTGTTTTTTGTTTTACTGGCAAGAGCAATTAAAATCCATTCATTTAACATGAATCCTCAATATAGGACGCTTTTGTTACCTGTAGTCCTGGCTAGGATTTGGATGTAGTTTGAGTGTCTCCAAGGCTTCATGCATTGAAATTCAGTCCCATTGTACAGTATTAGAAGGGTGAAAACTCAGCCTGACTGTGGTGTCTGGTGGTGAGGCCTTGAGGAGATTGTTGGATCAGCAGAGCTCATTGGGGCAGGGCACCCAGGATGCGGTCCCAGTGGCTTTACCTGGAGAGAGGTCGGACACAGAGCTCCGTGCTCCCTGTCCCTTGCCCCGTGCTTCCCCAGGTGGCCTTGGGACTGACTGCAGGAAGGCATCACCAAATGGGGCCATTCGACCCTGCACCTCCATCACCTCTTTATCATGTGCCTGTGTCAGGTATTTCCTTGTCATAATGCGAAAGTGACTGGTATGTCCTCATGCTGTGCATTAGCTCTCTAGAATTGTCCATACTGGGTTTGCTGCTTTGTGTCTTCTGACCTTCATCTCTCCACCCACCCCCTTGGTGGGTCACCACTTGCACTTGGTGACCATTGTTTTACTCTCTATTTCTGCATACTTGAATTTGGATAGTTATTAATATTGCACGTGTCTTTAACTGAGATCCTGCAGTCCTTACTGTGTTTAGCTCATTTCACTTATCATGATGTCCTTTAAACTCACATATCTTGTGTCTTCTTTTCTGTAGCTGAATGGTATTTGTGTGTGTGTGTGTGTGTGTTTCTTTGTCCTTTTGTCTGCTGATGACATATAGGTTGTCTTCCTACCTTGGCTATTGTAAACAGTGCAGTACTGAACATGGGAGTATAGATATCTTTATGAAGTGACTTCTGTTCCTTTGAGTCTATACCAAGAGGAGGGATTGCCAGTCATAGGACAGTTATTTTTTTGTTTATTTGACATGTAGAATGATAGATAGTGAGAGAGAGAGAGATAGAAAGGTCTTCCTTCCATTGGTTCACTCCCCAAATGGCCGCTACAGCCAGAGCTGTGCTGATCCGAAGCCAGGAGCCAGGTGCTTCCCCCTGGTCTCCCATGTGGGTGTAGGACCCAAGCACTTGGGCCATCCTCCACTGCCCTCCTGGGCCACAGCAGAGAGCTGGACTGGAAGAGGAGCAACCGCGACTGGAACCTGGCATTTTTTTTTGGCAGTTTTATTTTTAATATCTTTAGATACCACCATACTGTTTCCTGTAATAGTTATAATTTGAAATACTTTGTTTTCATTGTTGTTCAGTTCAAAATGATAATTTCCCATTTTGATTTATTGTTTGACTCATGAGTCATTTAAAAAGCACAATTCAGAGAGAGAACTAAATGAAAATGAGCAAATAAATACCCAGAATGGAGCTTGCTCTGGGAGTCCATATTGATCTGGACAATTGGGTAGAAACTGGTGAGAGAGAGCAGGGTACTGAGGGCCCAGGAGTGGTGGATGCTGGCAAGCTGACCTCTAGAGACAAGGCTTCACCCTGCAGGAAAAATACAGAATTGGGTCTGGAGTCCTCATATGCTGGAGCATTGCTTACTTAAGAATTTAAATGGACACATTTGAAAGTGTCAGGACCAGAGAGGCTGTTGTGAGAAGGCCCTGTTTCTGTGGAAGGGAAGGGGGTGGAAGAGCGCGACAATTCTGGGTGGGTTAGTGGTGAGAAGATGGCAGGTGGAGGAAGTTAACAGTGCTACACAGACTTCAGGATGGCTGATTTAGAAGAGAGAAATCTTACTGTGTATTGAGAGACAAGGATGCTCTGGAACTGTGGAAGCTCACGGACTGTCCAGATGTAGAAGGGGACCAGTGGCTGATCTGGAAAAGTAGAGGACTTTTGTTTTTAAATCTTAATTTTTTAAAAGATTTTATTTATTTATTTGAGAGGTAGAGATACAGACAAATGGAGAGACAGACAGAAAGATCTTCCATTTGCTGGTTCACTCCCCAAATGGCTGCAGTGGCCAAAGCTGGGCCAATCTGAAGCCAGGAGCCAGGATCTTTTTCTGGGTCTCCCACATGGGTACTGGGGCCCAAGCACATGGGCCATCTTCTACTGCTTTCCCAGGCCACACCACAGAGCTGGATCAGAAGAAGAGCAGCCAGGACACAAAACAGTGCTCACATTTGTTGCCTGTGCTTCAGGTGGAGGCTTACTATGCCACAGAGCTGGCTTGGTAGGAGACATTTTTAAAATAAAATACAATGAAATGTAGAATTCACCCAAAACAAGTACAAATGGTAAATAGAAAGTGGGAATCAATGTCAGGCTAATAACATTTCTCTACAGTGAAAACCAAGAGCCATAACACAAACACTCCAGCAGGAGTCAAGTACTACTAAATAAGCACTTGCAGATACTAAAGAATATCTTGATTCAAACTTTGAGATACATCCTGGTGAAACATTTAGATGTTAAAATTAGAGAAAGATAGTGTCATCTGGGTGCACAGGCCTAGAAGACCATCCAGGCAGCAAAGAAAAGAGGGAGTCAGGTAGGCATCTGATTGCTTTCCAGCAATCTGCAGAACAAGAACAAGGAGGAACAACATTTTCAAGAAACAAAAGTAGTGGCCGAGAACTGTGTCCAGACACGCTGTCCTCAAAGTGTCAGCACAGCAAAACAATTTTAAACATGCAAAAGCTCAGGACTGCTGTCTTCAGATCTTTCCCAGAAGAATCCATGAGAGAAGAGCTTTGCCTGCATTAGGAGTGGTGAAGCAGCTTTGGCAAAGGGCTGGGAAGATGATCACCATGAATCATGTGTGCTCTTCCCCTGTCCCAGGAAGGGCAAAGCCGAGTGCTGCCTGGCCTCCATCCCAGCCTCACTTGCAGAAACATGGCCTCAGTGGGCTGATCTAGGATCAGCCAGGCAGAAATGTTTTCTAGGTCATTCTTGGCTGCGGGTGAATGTCTCAATCCTTTTTTAATTTATTTTATTTTATTTCATTTTATTTTTAAGATTTATTTACTTCAGAGGCAGAGTTACAGACAGAGAGGTCTTCCATCCACTGGTTCATTCCCCAAATGACCACAATGGCTGGAGCTGAGCTGAGCTGACCCAAAGCCAGGAGCTTCTTCTGGGTTTCCTAGTCAGGTGCAGGGGCCCAAGCACTTGGGCCATCTTCCACTGCTTTCCCAGGCCATCAACAGGGAGCTGGGTCAGAAATGGGGCAGGTGGATACTTAACCTGCTACACCACAGTGCTGGCCCCACTTCTCAGTCTTGATAAAGAAATGGAAAGTAGACCATTTATTTCAATAAATATTAATGTAAATATTAATATAAATAATAAATATTATTTCCCCAACTGTGGTTGCCTAAGGTCAGAGACAACCCAGAGACAGCACTGTGAAGCAGCAGGGGGCTGGAGGCTGCAGCCTGCCCATGGAAATGTGTAGAGAACTGGAGTTTGAGTCATACTGGCAGGGGCAGACTGTCTTGCACAGAGGAAACAAGCAAGGTGGAAGTTCTGATTGTCTCCAGTGGCCTTCCGTTGGGTATTTGAATCCTTGTGTTGGGTGACAAAGACTGTTCAGTCCCCTTCCATTTCATGTTAAATGTGCATGTGGAGAGGGAGGGATGTTATCTTTGTTTCAAAAACTCCTAAGCCTTGGTTCCAGAAGCAGGCGATGGGCATCCTAAAGTGTTTATAAAGGTTTCCTTCTTCTGTTTACTTTCCCTGACTATTCAAGATGTGTTCCTGTACTAGCAGTAGCAGCATCATTGGCAGCTTGTTAGAAAGAAGTACAAACTTGTGGCCAGTGCTGCGGTTCACTAAGCTAATCCTCCGCCTGCTCTCTGTTGTGGTCCAGGAAGGCAGTGGAGGATGGACCAAGTGCTTGGGCCCTGCACCTGTATGGGAGACCAGGAGGAAGCACCTGGCTCCTGGCTTTGGATGGGTGCAGCATGCCAGCTGTGGTCGCCATTTTGGGGGTGAACCAATGGAAAAGGAAGGCCTTTCTCTCTGTCTCTCTCTAACTCTGCCTGTCAAAAAAAAAAAAAAAAAAAAAAAAAGAAAGAAAGGAAGAAAGAAAGAAAGAAAGAAAGACAAACTTGTATATGTTTCTAAACTGAATCTCAAATTTGAATAAACACACACATTATGTGGGAATCTTATTAAAAACCTAGACTTAGGCCCCACCCTAGGCTTCTGAACCAGAGATTTTGCATATCTTGCAAGCTCTTGGGTGATTTCAGTGCTGCTGGGCCTCATGCCTCTCCCAGGTCACTTAGGCTCAGCTCCTCTCCTAAATACTTGTGAAGGAAATCTTTCTGATAGCCCCATTTTCCCTATAAACACAAGTGTCCCGTGTTTCCCTGTAGATATCTAATGAGAGCAATATAGCATTCTAGGTGGAGAGAACCTGCTCCTCTTTGGAGGACCCAGGCCTCGGTGTTGTCTGCTGTTGTTGTTCTTGGCTGGATTTCTTTTGGCTGACATTATTAGGAAGCTGCACAAGGGCTCATGAATCCCAGTTGTGCACAATTGTCTTGAAATTTTTCATGATTTCTTGCCCATTGCACAGAGGGCTGCCCCTTAATGTATTGGCAAATGTACTGTGTAACACATCAGTAGGATGAAATCCAACAAATAGTAAACTGGTGTTATTTGATTTTGATTGATCATAATCACATGGGCCTTTTAAAGATACAAGATTCATGGGCCTTACCCCAGAGATACTGAATCAGAATGGAGGTGGGACAGGAATCTGCATTTTTTTTACACAAAATTTATGGGTGATATACTGCTCTGTGTATTCCTACATCTGACAAATAATTTCCCTAGAGTTGTGTAACCTGGTGATAGGAGGTCAGGTAAAAAAATGAGCAAAGATAGTAAGAATACAAAAGATTTCGACAAATCAATTAACCAGCTGAGTCTAATGGAACACTCCATAATTGGAAAATACACATTTTTTAGAACACATAAATAGTAATTATCAAAATTGTCCATGTAGTAAGATTTAATTAAGCTTCCAAAATATAACAGAATGATTTATAAACAGATTATATTTTCTAACAATATTAGGTTTCAACAGAACACTTTTTACTTAAAATGCCCCACATGTTCAGAAATCTAAAAACTCACTACTAAATAATTTATAGGTCAAAGATGAAGCCATAATGAATATTAGAAAATGTTTAGGGAAAAATAATAAAACCACTATTGAAATTTGTGGGATGCAGAGAAGTGGTAATTCAAGGGAAGTTTAAGTGGAAAGGATAAAGAAAATGGGAAAATCTATAAACTGAGAATCTAATTTAGGAAATTTGAAAGTGAATGTCAAACTAAAGACAAAAAGAACTGCAGAAGAAATATAATGCAGAGTTGGCTTTTTGAAAATATCATTTGAAAACTATTCAGAAAGATTGAATAATGATTAGAGAAGAGATAATAAGAATAAATAAGACATACATAAATATACAACAGAAATTAAAAACTAATACAATAATATATAAATGGTACTTGCCTATGAATTTGAAATTCAAGATTATCAAAAAATATGGTTTATCAAAACTGAGCCAAAAAGAAACAAAAATCAACAAAGTTAAACCAATGGCTCTCCCATTTACATAAAAATGAAAAAAAAAACAACATCAACAAAAAAGTCAAGATAATTTTACATTTGAATTCTATCAAAAGTTCAAGTAATAGACAATTCTCATAGGATAAACGTGTACCAATACTACCAGAAAAGAAAACTTTATTTTATAAGAATAATAACAAATCTACATGAAAACTACAAGAGCAATAAAATCACAGGCCAGTCTCACTCATGAACATACATGCAGATATCTTACGGTATCTGTCAAATAGGTTCGTACTCTATGAAAATGGTCGTGTGTCATGACTGATAGGAGTTATCCCAGGGACACATGGGTGCATTCACAGTAGAACACCTCTTGTTAGTTATCACCATGTTTAGAGGACTTGGACGAAAACATGTCCACAGGTGCAGAGTCTCTGTACAGAGTACTTACAGGTAGTCAGTAGTGAAAACTGAGAAGATTGGTACTGGCAGGAAACTTCCTGAATCTGATAAAGGGCACTAGTCAGCAAGTAACTGTGTGTGACCTGTTCAGTGGTGGAAACCTAGAACCAGTCTCTTTAGGCTCGGACGCTAGGTAAGCAGCAGTGTTCTTCATGGGGAGGTCCTGTGCTGTGTAGCCAGGCAAGACAAGTAGAATTTATGGAGGCAGAAGAAAACTGTTGTTATTCACATGTGGTATAAACACAAATATGTGGAAACTGCAAAAAGTTCATGGAAAAATGGAGTTAAAAGATAAGTTTATTTTGGTGCAAAAAATTTTTGAAATCCATGTAGTTTTTTTTTTTTCATGTTTCCATGAAATCTTTGGAGACCCCTGGATATCCTACCCTAATATTCCATAAGCAGATACTTATAAACAAGAATGAATTCAAACTCTGCTACACAAATTCTAGATCTGAAAATAAATTGTACTTTACTTTTAGTATTTAAGAGGCAGCACCATGGCTCATTTGGTTAATCTTCTGCCTGTGGCGCCGGCATCCAATATGGGTGCCGGGTTCTAATACTGGTTGCTCCTCTTCCAGTCCAGCTCTCTGCTGTGGCCCGGGAGGGCAGTGGAGGATGGCCCATGTGCTTGGCCCCTGTACCCACATGGGAGACCAGGAGGAGGCACCTGGCTCCTGGCTTTGGATTGGCACAGTGCTGGCTGTAGCGGCCATTTGGGGGTGAACCAAGGGAGGGAAGACCTCTCTTTCTGTCTCTCTCACTGTCTAACTCTGCCTGTCAAATAAATAATTTAAAAAAGAGAGAGAAAGTGAGAGAGCTCCCCAAATGTCCCCAACAGGTGGGGCTGGGCCAAACTGAAGCTAGGAGCCAGAAACCATGTGGGTGTCGGGGACCCAGCTATTTGAGCCATCACTTGCTGCTTCTCATGGTCACATTAGCAGGAAGCTGGAGTCAGGAGTGGAACCAGACATAATCCCAGGGACTCTGATAAGGGACGCAGGCGTCTTAACTGGTGTCTTAACCATTAGGCTAATGTGTGCATTAGGCCCCAGATGGTACCTCTCTGCTAGCAGCAAGGAATAGAAAAATGTCATTATTTTAAAAAAGTGGATTTAACAAAGTGCTAACAAAAATGTAATGAACGAAGGAATACCTGTAACAAACTTAATGTCCCTATTGAAAAAATATAAAATTCTGGGGCTGGTGCTGTGGTGTAGCAGGTGAGGCCACCATCTGTTGGCTCCAGCATCCCATGTGGGTGCTGGTTCGAGTCCCAGTTGCTCCAGTTCCAGTCCAGTTTCCTGCTGTTACACCTGGGAAAGTAGCATATCATGGCCCAAGTGCTTGGGCCCCTGCACCTACATGGGAGACCCAGAGGAAGCTCCTGGCTTCAGATTAGCCTAGCTCCAGCCAGTGTGGCCATTTAGGGAGTGAACTAGTGGATGAAAGATATCCCCCTCCACTCTGCCTTTCAAATACATGATTAAGTCTTTTAATAATATGAAATTTTATGGAATAATATTAAAGAACATTTGAATTAATGGAGAAATATAACAAATTTTCATAGAGAGCTACAATACTTTTAAAATGTTAGTTCTTCCCCAAAGGACTCACAGACTTTTTGACTAGAGTAATAATCCTAGCAGTTTTTCTTGGAATCTGACAAGGGGAAGCTAAAATTTGGTGAGGACAATGTTAGATGGAGTCAAGAAGAAGGAAAAAATAGATAGAAAATGCTCAACTAGATATCATACCTTAATAAACTAATAATAAACTATATTATTATTTATGAGAGAGACAACTAAACCAATAGAATAGAACTTAGAATCCAAAACAGAAGAACTTGAGCTTTGAGAGAGCCAGCAGTACAGACTTTCAGATAGGTACTTAAAACTGTTGTGTTGGGATGGTTGCTTTTACATGGAAAGTGAAGTTAGATTATTATATTTTTCAGTTCACTAAAATTAATTCTAGGTGGATTACACACTTTAACTAGAAAGGGAATCATTTTAAAATTCTAGTAAAAATGGTAAAATATTTCTGTGACTTTGAATTAGGGAAGGATTTATTAATCAAGATATAAAAAACAGACTGTGAACCTGATTAACTTGCCTGAGGTAAAATTTAGAGACCTGAACCTCAAGAGACCCTAAAGAGCCTTAGATGACAAGCTTGAAGAGAAGCTGGGAAGAATTATTTTACATTGAGACAACTAGAAAGATGTTAGTGTGCAGCACATACAAAGAACTCCCAATTCAAGAGAATTGGTAAAAGAAGTCTGTAGAGTAAACCAGTGAACCAAAGACATAAATAGCCATATTTCCAAAAGGAAACACACATGGCCAATGACATGAAAATACACCCAAACATGTTAATACCACAAAATACATATTAAATTACTACACAGCTGCGTTATGTGCAGTTTCAGAAAACTGCCAAGAAATGTGAGCTGAGAGGAAGATGGAAAATAGTGTGATGACCCGACAAAGAAATACTATAATACAACACTGAGAAATGAGTGTATTGCCCCAATGAATCCCAAAGGAAGAAGGGACAAAAGGTTCAGAAGAAGTCATGTTGAACAGGGCTTTTATAAACTAAAAAATAAGAAAATATTTCACCAGTGCTTATGCATTAAAGCTATAGAGAAAAGCAAAGGAATGATAAATAAAAAATACCAGAATTTGGGGATGTGGTTATTTGTTGGTGGGGGGCAGAAGGATGTGATTAGAGATAATAATGGGAAATATCTATTTCTTAATTGGCATAGTGAGATCCTGGGTATTTAACTGCTGTGTTTCATATCTTACATATGCTAAGTCATTTAAATATTTGAAGGTAACATACTTAAAATGGATGATTCAGTCAAATATGTTTTTCTGTATCAAAAAACAAATACAAAAAAACAACTCTGAAGGTAATGCAAAACTGTGTGCTTGCAATTCCTAAGGCAGGTAGAATGAGTCAAAGGGTAATGTTCTTGCCTTTACCTAGAAAATAAATCCATGAAATATTTAGTGTCCAGGCTTTCAGCAGTCCACATTTTAGTTAAATCCAGTCTTCTTGCTTTTTATAATTTTTTTTCTGATCTCTGAGTCAAAATTCTTTGTCCTAATCATTTTAATTTAATTTCCTGTGAGATTTTCTTTTCTTTTTTGTTTGTTTCTTGAAAAGTTTTCTTAAGTATATTTAATGTAATATTTAATGTAATATCCAATGTAATTTTGAGATATGTATAGATGATAAAACAGTTACTGTGGTGGAGCAAATTAAGGAAAACATATCAGTTTGGCTTCTAAACAACACTCACATGGGTTTTCTGTTTGTTTACCATCTCAGAATGTTTTTCTGGCTTCCTTTATGAGACATGGACAACAGAAACACACCTGGTTTTTCAGTAGAGAGGACTTAATGGAACCTGTTACACAGGCATTTAAGAAAGCAAAATGAGAACACAGCAACAGAACCTGATACCAGCTAATGATGGGAAATGCATGGAAGATGACGGTGTTCAGAAGTGGAATCTTGGAGAGGATTCCTGCAGTCCAGGCTCAGTCTTGAGAAACATGGATGCTGTTTGGCAGCTCAAGGAGACCCCTGACAGAGCAGGGCCCATCTCTAGGAAGTACTGTTGGATATCATGGCAAGGTGCCTCCTGGTGCTGCTGAGGCTGCACCTGCCAGTGGGAAGTACAAGGAGAGTGCTCCTTTCTTGCCTTCAGCTCTCCAGTTTCCTTCCAGAGCCCCCATTGATGGAGCTGAAAGGAAACAGCTGGCCAAGAAAGAGAGCATTTTGTTTCCAGGATTCTAACTTCAGCATCACAAAGCCAAATAGCAGAGGGTGGCTGTGAGGCTGTAGCTTAATAACTATCACTCTGCACCCATCTTTGGGCTTCAAGTATTGGAGTGCCTCAGGGCTTCTTCCTTAGTCTGTTCTTTTTCCTGTCTGTACTCTCTGGCATTACATCCACTCTCAAGCTTTTTGTGAGTATATCATAAAACTCCCAAATGTGTTTCCCTGGCATTCACTTGAGCTCCACGCTTGTATATCCATCAAAGTAATTTGGATGCCCCCAAAGCAATTGCAGACTCACTCCTTGCAAAATGGAGTTCTTGCAATTCAGAACTCCTTTCTCTTCTCAGTGAACCTCATCACCAGTCATGTAGTTGTGCAAGCAAAACACATGCACATACTTCTTGGTTTCCTCCTTTATATTCACCCCACTGCTTATGTAACCATCAGCATTTTTGAGGTTTGGATGCAGTTCTCTCCTTTTCACCTATGGCCTTGGCTGTGGCCATGGCATGATTGCTTCTCACATGGGCCACAGTAATCACCTTTCAACATCTCTTCCTTCTTCTGTTACTCGTTCCTTTGACTCTTGACATAATAGCCTAAATGATCTTTAAAAAATACAAATTATATCATGTTAATCTTCCATCCTTCAAAAATTTCCATTCATGGAGAAAAAAGACCTCTGTGACCACCTGACCTGGACTGCGCCTCTTCCCCACACCTGACACCATTCTTCCTGAGCACTGCTCTCTGGCCAGGGCAACAGGCATGGTTGGCTCCTGTCATCTTTCACATCTGAGATTGAATGTGACTTCTTTGCAGTGGTCTTTCCTTGTCGTCTGTGTACAGTAGCCTGCTTATTTTGCTGCTGCACTCTGTAATTTCTTACTATTTATTTTCATATTAATACTTGCATTGTTTGTTTTCACTTGTTTAATAGGTGGGCTCTAACATTTGTGTTTTAAGACCTTATCTTTAAACCACTGTGTCTCCAGGAGCTACCACAGTGTCTGCCACACAGTGGCTTTCAGCAAATGTGTGTTGAATTATTGAGGGCTGTGAGAGCATCTAAATTCCAGTTATTTCCATATGTATTCATCTGGGTGAATTCAAATAAAAAGCAAACTAGCATGCAAGATTAAGCTCTCTTATGTCTAGAAAGTAGCCTAGAAATGTTTGTTTTAAAGGTAGCACATCCAAGAGTGGCACCAGCAGTCTCCATCTACCCAACCATTTACAGCTTCAAGTTCCTGCTGGGCCCTTCTGCATCCAGAATTGCTGATGATGACCAGCTCGCTGGCCCAGGTCGCCTCCCTGCATCTGAGCAGAGTGCTTAGTGTCCATTCAATTAAAAGGGGCCACACATCTTACCCCATGGCCAATTTTGACATTATTTTTAAATATTTATCTATTTACTTGACAAAGTAAAAGAGAGGGAGAGATAGATACAGGGATACTTCCATCCAAAATGCCCACAACAGTCAGGGTTAGGCCAGGTTGAAATCATGAGCCATGAACTTTCCTTGGGTTTCTTGTGTATTTGGGGCTTCATCCACTGCCTCCCAGATACACTAGCAGGGAGCTGGATTGGAAGCACAGAGTAGCCAGGACTCAAGCCTGGGAGTCTTTTTCCTGATATGGGATGAGAGCATCCCAAGCAGCAGGTTAACCCACTACACTAAAAAATACCATACCTGCCATGACATGAATTTTTATCTTCTTTTCCAGCTGGCAGCTTAGAACATGGTGCAGGGGAGAAATCTTGGAATCCAAGAGATTCAACTTAGATCTGTTTTTCACACTACTCACTTTATTGACATCTCTGACTTTTAGTTTCCTCATTGTAATGTGTTATGTGTAATATTTGTATCATAGGATGTCTGTGAGGATTAACATAAGTAAAATGTGTAAAGTATCTTAAAGTGTGTGGTACAAATTTCCAGGAATTCTGTGAAGCTGACCTTGTGGTGTTCAGAATTTAGGAGAAAGCTGTCAGCACAAGCTCATTCCCTCTTCTTCCCTCTGTATCTGTATTTGCTGGATAGGAGTCATCCTCCAGCTCTGGGCTGCCTTTCCTTTCCTTCCCAGGATCCTTTCTCTGCTCTTGTCCATTTTGCTCTTGGCCAGAAGGTCCACCTCTGATTGGGGACCATGAGAAGCACTGGTGGAGTTAGCAGGAGCCTGTATTCCTGGCTGCCTCCCTGAGAGGCTGCCAGGAGGGCCTGTGTTCCTCAGCCGGTGGTCTGAGCTCTGACAGAGACCCTGTGAAGGGCATCCTCTCTGCCTCTGGGCTGCTGTAACTGATCTTTGCTCTCACTCCTTTGAGGAAGGTGATGACTCTCTGCTTTACTCAAGGTACCGGGCTTCCTGCTGTGGGCCCCTGGTATCCTACTCACCCTGTTGTCAGTGGTCCCTTTGTTAAGCTGTCTTTGAACTGTTCTAATTTGGGTGTGTCATCTATTTCTGCCTGAATTGGCCTGATCTAAGTAGCCAGTAGTGTACTCTCAGTCCTGATCCACACTTTGTCCAGCTTGAATACACACACACACACACACACACACAGATGTGAGTCATATGCTTGCTTCTACCATTTCCCCTTGTGGGAACCAGGGAGCACTGCCTCACTACTGTTTCACTCTAGATGAACCTGTCTGGCCTGTGGCAGCCATCAGCCATCCCAATGGGCCCCGGCATCTCTCTGCCAATACACTCCCTGCAGGATTGTGACTGCTCTCCAGTGATTGCTCCTGTTGGCCATCCCATCAATGTCCTAATCTGAGTAGGTGCTTTCAGCTTCCCTGGTCTGGGAACAGTGCCAGCACTGTGGGTCTCTGACACCTGTAGAAGTGGCTGTCAGCTGTTGTCTCAGCTGAAACACTCCCACAAGATCTGTTCCCTTTCTCTGTTCACCTCTGCCAGGATGGGGAGCAAAGTGTTTCCTCATGTTCTGGCTGCTTGCACAGCCGCCAGGTGTGTGGAAGCATCAGGACTGCCAGGCAATGGAGTGAGTGGCAAAGAGGCTAGCATGGTGGAACTGTGGTCCAGCTCTCTGGACTACATTTAGGGCAGTATTTTTGGTAAGGGCCCTGGGATGCTATTGTTTTACAAATCAAGAATCCAGCTGGAGACAGCTCTGATGCTGTGGCTCCATGCTTTGTTCATACTTCCTTACAGATCTCAAGTTGCTGATTGTTATGATGTTTGAAAAAGATGTTAAACTTACAAAAGATTTTCCTTGTTACTACCAAGGCACACTTCTAGCCTCTAAAACACAGGGTGAAAGGATAAAATCTGCCTTTCCTGGTGTGACTCACTATCTTGCTTCCTTAACTTGAGTCAGAACTTTATACACTTGCCCTAAAGTCTGTCAGTCAAAGCCACACACAACTGCTGACCCTCTCCAGGCTTACCCACAATGCCCTGGGCATGGAAGGAGTGCTGTGAGTTATTACGTATTTTAAGATTTATTTTATTTATTTGAAAGGCAGAATTACAGGGAGAGATGGAGAAAGAGAACTTACATCCATTGATTCACTCCACAAATGACCCCAAGAGCTGGGGGTGGGCCAGGCACATACAGGAACCTGGAACTATATCCTTGTCTCCACATGGGTGACTGGGGCCCAGCTACTTGGGCCATCTCCTACTGCCTTCCCAGGCCCATTAGCAGAGAGCTGGATGAGAAGCAATGCAGGGCTCCAACCAGTGCTCTGATAGAGGATGCTGGTGTTGCAGGTGGTGACTTAACCTGCTATACCACAAAGCCAGTCCCTACTTTTATCTTTAAAGCTCTGTCTTTGAAAGGACTGGTGAAGAAGAGAAGCATAATAGACAATTGCGACCATTTGAGATGGTCCTTCTTGACAATGTGGATAAATAGGAGTGGGTTCAGACTGAAATTAGTGGCATTGTAACTGGTGACCTATGCTGGCAAAGGCTGTTTATTAATAACATGTCCATGTGGAGAGAGGCTTCTGAGAAGCTGCTCGTATGTAATACTCCCTCATGTCCTGCTCAAGACCCTCTCACAAAATTCAGTAAAGATCTAAAAAGACTACTTATCAATATTACTTATGACATAAAACTAGGCCATATAGAAGGCATTTGGGTGGCAAAAATAGGATTCCGATGCTCTCAGTTGTTAGGAAAAATGGGCTAAAATTTGCAAGGAAAAATCAGAAAAACTCAGAGCTACACAGACACACACACACATGCAAAGACAGCAGCTTCTAATAGCAGGCACTATCTGACGGGAATTTCCACCAAACACAAAGCAAAGCAAACTGTTTTTGAAAAGTTCCTACCCAAGTTCAGCCTCAGGATGTGACCACATGAAAACAGCTGGGAATACCATTTATCCTGCCTCTGCCATCTGCCTCCTCACTCTTATCCTGGGTTTGGCCAAAGCTGAAAACATAGCAGCATTCACCAGCAGTCCCTGCAAGGAGGCTGACTCCAGGTGGTCCAAGAGCCTGTCAGGACTGCCTCAACCTTGCATTTTTCTATCAGGGGCCCCTCACTGGAATAGCTCCAGGGTCTAGCCAGGAAGTCGGTTGAATGAAGTGTGGGGGTGGGAGAGGTGGGACTGTAGCGAGCCCAGGATGCTGAGGGAATCCTGATGTACACCCACATCTGGCAGCCTCACTCAGTTCCAGCTGCTGCCAGCTTTGACGGGAGCACTCTGTCACCCTCTGGCCTCTGCTTTCAGCTTCTGTTAAATCTCTGAGTTAGTTAACATTGGCACTGATTTTTCTTTTTTCTTTTTTTGTGGTATACCACGTGCACCATAAAGTTTACCGTTGTAACCATTTTCAAGCACATAGTGCAGTGGCATTAACTACATTCACAGTGTTAAGCAACCATTATCCCATCCATCTCTGAAGCGTTTTCATGTTCTCCAACAGAAGGCCTGTCCCTGTTAACAATAACTCCCTGTGCCCCACTCCCTTTCAGCCCCTGGCAAATTGCATTCTAGTTTGTCTTTATGAACTTGAGTAATCCAGGTACCTCATCTAAGTGGAATCATAACAATAGTTGTTCTTTTGTGTCTGGCTTACTTACTTAGCATAATGTCTTCAGGATTCAGCGTTGTTGCCACGTATGTCAGATTTTCACTCTTTTTAAAAAATTTAAAAAAATTTTTTTAAAGATTTTATTT
The DNA here is from genome assembly GCF_051225735.1 of Oryctolagus cuniculus. Taxonomy (NCBI): domain Eukaryota; kingdom Metazoa; phylum Chordata; class Mammalia; order Lagomorpha; family Leporidae; genus Oryctolagus; species Oryctolagus cuniculus. The sequence goes on from NC_142881.1 coordinate 77,515,831, forward strand.
ATTTGTTTGACAGGTAGAGTTACATTCAGTGAGAGAGACAGGTCTTCCTTCCGTTGGTTCACTCCCCAAATGGCCACAATGGCTGGAGCTGTGCTGATTTGAAGCCAGGAGCCAGGACCCTCCTCCTGGTCTTCCATGTGGGTGCAGGGGCCCAAGCACCCAGGCCATCCTCCACTACTTTCCCAGGCCATAGCAGAGAGCTGGACTGGAAGAGGAGCAACCAGGACTAGAACCAGTGCCCATATGGGATGCTGGTGCCGCAGGTGGAAGATTAACCTAGTGTGCCACGGTGCCAGCCCCTTTAAAATTTTTATTTTTCATTATGGTAAACATAAAATTTGCCATCCTAACAATTTTAAGATTTATTTGTAATTATTTGAAAGGTAGAGTTAAAGAATCGATCTTCTATCCACTGGTTCACTCCCTGATGAATGGCTGTAGCTGGGCTGATCTGAAACCAGGAGCTTCTTCCGGGTTTCCCACATGGGTGCAGGTGCCCAGGCACTCAGGCCATCTTCTGCTGCTTTCCCAGGCCACAGCAGGGAGCTGAGTTGGAAGTGGAGCAGCCAGGACTAGAACCAGCTCCCATATGGGATGCTGGTACAGCAGACAGCAGCTTAACCAACTGTGCTACATCTTAACAGTTTTTTTTTTTTTTTTTTTTGGACAAAGTGGATAGTGAGAGAGAGAGACAGAGAGAAAGGTCTTCCTTTGCCATTGGTTCACCCTCCAATGGCCGCCATGGCTGGTGCACTGCAGCCTGCGCACCACGCTGATCTGAAGGCAGGAGCCAGGTGCTTCTCCTGGTCTCCCATGTGGGTGCAGGGCCCAAGCACTTGGGCCACCCTCCACTGCCTTCCCTGGCCACAGCAGAGAGCTGGCCTGGAAGAGGGGAAACCGGGAAAGAATCCGGCACCCCGACCGGGACTAGAACCCGGTGTGCCGGCACCGCTAGGTGGAGGATTAGCCTATTGAGCTGGGGCGCTGGCAACATCTTAACAGTTTTTAAAATTACAGTTCAATTGTGCTAAGTGTGTATTCACATGGTTGTACTTTTTTTTTTTTTTCAAGACAGAATTACAAAGAGGGAGACACTTTTTAAGGCTAGATCAGATTTCCATGTGTATATCACATGGGTCTCCATCTGCTGTAGGCCCTTAGGATGCTGCCACCTTTTGGTAACTGTGGGTAATGCTGTGACTAACATCAAGGGGTACATGCTTGTTTCAGCCCCGTGTTTGTCCAGAACTGGAATTAATGGGTTGTCTGGCAATTCTGTGTTTAATTTTTTGAAGATGTACTGTTTTATTCAACATTTTACATTCCCATTGGGAATGCAAAGGTTTCCAATTTCTCCACATCCTCACCAACCACTTGTTACTTTCTGTTTTGTTTGTTCACGTGCTTTTATAATAGCCATCCAAATGGGTTGAAGTGGTATCTAATTATGGTTTGATTAGTTTTCCTGTAATGATCAGGGTGTTGATCAGTTTAGTTATGTGTTTATGCTGCTTGTATATCTTCTTTTAAGAAACATCTGTTTAAATATTTTGCCAATTTTTCAACTGGGCTTTTCATTTTTAAACTATTGAGGCATAGTTCTTTGTACATTCTGGATATCAATCACAGAGCATAAGATTTTCAGCTATTTCAATCATTCTGTGTTGTCTCACATTGTTGATAATGCTGTATGATTCCTAAAAGCTTTTAGTTTTGATGAAATCCAACTATTTTATTTTTCTTTTGTTGCATGTGCTTTTGGTGGGTATCATATCCAAGAAATCATTGCCAAATCCTAAGTAATGAAGCTTTCTCCCTGTGTTTTCTTCTAAAATTTTTTTAAATAAAGTTAGCTCTTATATTTAGATCTTTGATGAATTTTCTTTTCTTTTCTTTTCTTTCTTTTTTCTTTTTTTTTTTTTTGACAGGCAGAGTTAGACAATGAGAGAGACAGAGAGAAAGGTCTGCCTTCCTTTGGTTCACCCCTCAAATGGCCACTATGACTGGTGTGCTGCACCAGTCGAAATCCAGGAGCCAGGCACTTCCTCCTGGTCTCCCATGTGGGTGCAGGGCCAAGGACTTGGGCCATCCTCCACTGCCTTCCCGGGCCACAGCAGAGAGCTGGACTGGAAGAGGAGCCATGGGGACAGAACTGGCACCCCAACCAGGACTAGAACCCAGGGTGCCAGCACTGCAGGCGGAGGATTAGCCTAGTGAGCCGCAGCGCAGGCCTGATGAATTTTCTAAAAATAATTTTTAGTGTGTATATTATTGGCATAAAATATGATGTGTTGGAACACATATAGATAGAAAAAGCTGCCATAGTGAAACATTAACACCATCATCTCATATAGTTACCTTTTAAACCTTTTTGTTTTCGGCAACAGTGTATTTTCACTTATTTAAGTTTAAACATCAAAATATTTTATTAGCAATAATTGTATGTATTTATGAGGTATAAGATGGCATTTCAGCACATGTATACAGTATGTATTGATCAAATCAGGGTGATTGGCATTTCCCTCTCTTTGTCATTAATTCACAATTAGCGTCTTGAAGCCTCTCTCCTTTATTTGCTTAGAAACTGTATGATAGGTTGTTGTGACCTGCAGCTACCCCGTCGTGCTGTGCAGCACCAGGAGCTTATTCTTTTTGTCTAATTCTGACTTAGTACTGATCTAGTTCCCTCTGTTTCCCCACCCCAGGCTCTATCTCTATGCTCAGATTGAGTTTTTCAGCTTGTGGCTATGAGGAAGAACATGTAATATTTGTCTTTATGTATCTGGCTTATTTTACTTAACATAATATCTTCCAGCTCCATTCATTTTTTTCTGCAAATGACAGGATTTTGTACTTTCTATGGGTAAAGAATACTCCATTGTGTACATATGCCACACTTTCTCTTCCCATTCACCTGTTGATGGACACCTTGGTTGATTCTGTATCTTGGCTGTTGTAAATAACACTGCAGTGAATGTGGTGGTGCAGGTCTCTGATACAGTGATGTCATGCCTTTGGGATATTTACTCAGTAGTAGGACTGCTGGATCATTTGGCAGTTTTATTTGTGGTTTCCTAAGGAATTGCCAAAATGTTTTCTAATTTTTGTTTTTGTGGCACATGTAGCTAAAATCTTATTCATTCAGCATGAATCCTACATACAGTCAATTTGTGGCTACTCTATAAAGTATGAAGATCCAGTTAAATTCTTTTGCATGTAGGGGCCGGGGCGGTGGCACACTGGGTTAATCCTCTGCCTGTGGTGTTGGCATCCCATATGGGCACTGGGTTCTAGTCCCAGTTGCTACTTTTCCAGTCTAGCTCTCTGCTGTGGCCCGGGAAGGCAGTGGAGGATTACCCAAGTGCTTGGGCCCTTGCACCCACATGGGAGACCAGGAAGAGGCACCTGGCTCCTGGCTTTGGATCAGTACAGCACTGACTGTAGTGGCCCTTTGAGGGGTGAACCAACAGAAGGAAGACCTTTCTCTTTGTCTCTCTCACTGTCTAACTCTCTCTGTCAAATAAATAAATAAAAATCTTAAAAAAAATTCTTTTGCATGTGGACTGTAGTATCCATGATGCCATTTGTTGAAAGAATGCTATTTTTCCCACTGAATGGTCTTAACATTCAACCTTATATTTATAGAAGGATTTATTTATGGACTTTTTATTTCTATTTATTTATTTCAATTTGCAGTCAGTGTATTTCCTTTTACATTGGTCAATGTGTCTGGCTTTATATTTGCACCATTAAGTTTTATTTTTTTTAGGATTTATTTATTTATTTGAAAGGCAGAGTTACAGAAAGGCGGAGGTAGAGAGAGAGGTCTTAAGTCCACTGGTTCACTTCCCAAATGGCTACAATTGCTGGAGCTGCTATGATCTGAAGCCAGGAACTTATTCCTCGTTTCCCACATGGGTGCAGGGGGTCGAAGGACTTGGGCCGTCTTCTACTTTCCCAGGTGCATTAGCAAAGAGCTGGATTGGAAGTGGAACAGTCGGTACAAGCACTGCAGGCAGAGGCTTTACCTGTTACACCACAGTACTGGCCCCAGTAGGTCCACTTCTAAATGAAACACACACACACATACACACACCCCTGTTAGTATCTAGACATAAAATAACAATAGATTACCACAAAGAAACAAGTCTCAGGCTACCCTGATTCTATCCACATCATTAGAATCTGAAATACCATAAGCAGTGTCTAAAGATGATTAATGAAAGGATGTATCTTTATCTAAGAACTTCAAACTGAGTAAAGTTATCTGTTGATAGCAAACAGCAGACATTTTCAGATGTGTAAGATTTCAGAAAACTTCTGTATATACAGTTGTCTCTTGATAGCCATAGGGGATTGGTCCCAAGATCCTTGGAAGATAGCCAAATTGGCAGATACTCATATAAATCATGCACATGATCTTATACTTTAAATCTTGCTAGATTACTTATAACCCTCAGTACTGTGTAAATTCTATGTAAATAGTTGTATACTGTATTATTTAGGGACTAATGACAAGGTTAAAATTTTGTACATGTTCAGTACAGTTGTGACTATTTTTAAAGCTTAATTATGGGGGGGCGGGCAGAGCCAAGATGGTGGAATAGTGAGGGCACACACTGATAGTCCAGGAAAATTTAGTTTAATAAAAGTGGAGTTACAGTAGCCTCAGAAAAAGGATCAGGAAAAAATTGCAGAGGAAACTCTTCCGGATCTAGTGGCTGTGACTCGGAGGACCTACTGGGAGAACAAGGTCGCCCACCACGTGGAAGCCGAGCTGCAGGAGCCACACGGTCTGTGCACCAGTGCAGGAAGGGGAGTGGATGTCACACAGACACCAGCGGGGAGAGTTGGGACGCCCAGGGCTCAGAGTCCACACATTGGCACTGGAAGGAGAGATGAGCTCAGTAACCCGAGACATTTGTGGGGAAACGGCGGTCAGAATCTAGAGGGGAGTGGGAAAGTTCACCAGACTGACTACAGGAGAGAAGGAAAAAAGGTGTGGGGGGGTACTGGTACAGAGGAGTTTCTCTCTCCACCAACCTTGCAAAGGTTGCAAGGTTGCAAGGTTTGCAAGAGTTTGCAAGAGTTTGCAAGGTTTGCAAGAGACAAAGAGCAGGCCCCCACTCTGGATTTACATAACAACAGGGGAGAGCTAAGGAACTGAGTCACTGTCATTACAATTCAGTAGCCTAGGCAACCCAGTAGGAGTCCAGAGGAGAAACAGAGCCTGCACAGACTCTTTGGGTAGAAGCCAGAGATCGGAAGCTAAATACCATCAATTCTGCACAGCCTTGTGGTGCAGTATTACTTACCTCCTGAATAAATAAATAAAATTAATTAATTAATTAATTAAAAAAAGAGAGAGATTTACCATGCATAACCTGAGGGTGTCACCTTTGCACACCCGTAACCTGGAAGAACCAAGCAGAGCTCTCAGGCCACACACATCTCAAGCCTCCAAGGCTCCTCCAACAGCAGGCAGTCCACTTAACACAGACATAGTATAAAATAAAAAAATAAAATAAAAATGAAAATAAAAAAAAAACAAACACACAGTGACAAAAGAAGAATTAACTATGCCAAGCAACAAACACAGAAATCGAGGGAACAAGATCAACGATGACACTATGATGCCTCAAAATAAACAAAATGCCCCAAGCCAAGATTATGAAGATGAGAAGATAGAAGAAATGCAAGATACAGATTTCAAAAAATTTATGATAAGAACATTTAGAAGTTTTCAAAAGCAAATCCTTGAACTACAGAAATCCTTATTGGACAGGATTGAAAATCTCTCTCGTGAAAATGAAATTTTAAGGAAGAATCAAAATGAAACGCAGAAACTAGTAGAAGAGGAAAGTGTGATAGTGAAGAGAAATCAAAATGAAATGAAGAGCTCAATAGATCAAATGACAAACAGGGGGGCGGAGCCAAGATGGCGGAATAGTGAGGGCGCGCACCGATAGTCCGGGAAAATTTAGTTTAATAAAAGGGGAGTTACAGTAGCCGCAGAAAAAAGAACCAGGAAAATATTGCAGGGGAAACCCTTCTGGATGAATCGGAGGACCTACTGGGAGAACAAGGTCGCCCACCGCGCGGAAGCCAAGTCGTGGGACCGAGCCGTGGAAGCCCCAGGGTCTGCGCGCCAGTGCTCGAAGGGGAGTGCATGCCACACAGACAACAGCGGGGAGACTTGGGACGCTCAGGGCACCGAGTCCACACATCGGTGCTGGAAGGGGAGGTGAGCTCAATAACCCGAGACATTGGTGGGGAAACGGGGGTCAGAATCTAGAGGGGGGCCGGAAAGTGCAGCAAACTCACTACCGGAAAGAAGGAAAAAAAAAGCTTCGGGGTTTCTCTTCCCCCTAACCTTGCAAAGTTTACAAGGCTGCAAGGCTTGAAGAATTCCCAAGAGACAAAGAGCAGGCCTCCTCTCTGGATTTACATATCAATGGGGGAGAGCTAAGGAACTGAGTCACTACAATTCAGTAGCCTAGGCAACCCAGTGGGAGTCCAGAGGAGCCAAAGACTGGAAGGGAAATACCATCAATTCTGCACCGCCATGCCATGCGGTGTTACTTACCCCCTGAATAAATTAAATACATAAATAAATAAAAAGAGAGAGATTTACCACGCATAACCTGAGGGTGTCACCTTTGCACACCCTTAACCAGGAAGAACCAGGCAGAGCTCTCAGGACGCACCCATCTCAAGCCTCCAAGGCTCCTCCAACAGCAGGCAGTCCACTTAACACGGACACAGTATAAAAAAAAAAAACGCACAGTGACGAAAGAAGAATTAACTATGCTGAGTAACAAACACAGAAATAAAGGGAGCAAGATCAACGATGACACTATGATGCCTCCAAATAAACAAAACACCCAAAGCCAAGATTATGAAGATGATGAGATAGAAGAAATGCAAGATACGGATTTCAAAAAATTTATGATAAGAACATTTAGAAGTTTTCAAAAGCAAATCCTTGAACTACAGAAATCCTTAATGGACAAGATTGAAAATCTCTCTCGTGAAAATGAAATTTTAAGGAAGAGTCAAAATGAAACTCAGAAACTAGTAGAACAGGAAAGTGTTATAGTGAAGAGAAATCAAAATGAAATGAAGTGCTCAATAGATCAAATGACAAACACATTAGAAAGCCTTAAAAACAGAATGGGTGAAGCAGAAGAGAGAATATCAGACTTAGAAGATAGAGCACAGGAAAACATACAGTCAAACCAAAGAAAAGAAGAGGAAATTAGAAATCTAAAAAATATTGTTGGGAACCTACAGGATACTATTAAAAAAACCAACATTCGAGTTCTAGGAGTTCCTGAAGGCATGGAGAAAGAGAAAGGATTGGAAGGCCTTTTTAGTGAGATGCTAGCAGAGAACTTTCCAGGTTTGGAGAAGGACAGAGACATCCTAGTACAGGAAGCTCATAGAACCCCCAATAAACATGACCAAAAGAGATCCTCACCACGACACGTGGTAATTAAACTTACCACAGTGAAACATAAAGAAAAGATCCTAAAATGTGCAAGAGAGAAACGTCAGATTACTCTCAGAGGATCTCCAATCAGACTCACAGCAGACTTCTCATCAGAAGCACTACAGGCTAGGAGGGAATGGCGAGACATAGCACAGGTGCTAAAAGAGAAAAATTGCCAGCCCCGAATATTATATCCTGCTAAGCTCTCATTTGTGAATGAAGGTGAAATAAAGACCTTTCATAGCAAACAGAAATTGAAAGACTTTGTGGCCACTCATCTGGCCCTGCAAAAGATACTTAAAGATGTGCTACACTCAGAAACACAGAAACACAGCCATCAATATGAAAGAAGGTAAAGGAAGAACACCTACCAGTAAAAGAGCATGGGAAGCTCAAAGCATATACTAGAAAATATTTCCGGGAAAATGGCAGGGCAAAGTCACTACGTATCAATAGTCACATTGAACATTAATGGTCTGAATTCTTCAGTTAAAAGACACCGTTTGGCTGACTGGCTCACAGAACACAACCCAACTATTTGTTGCCTACAAGAAACACATCTCTCTAACAAAGAGGCATGCAGACTGAAAGTGAAAGGTTGGAAAAAGATATTCCATGCCAACAGAAACCAAAAAAAAAGCAGGTGTAGCCATATTAATATCAGACAAAATAAACTTTAATACAGAAACTGTTAAGAGAGACAAAGAGGGACACTATATAATGATTAAGGGTTCAATTCAACAGGAAGATGTAACTATTATAAATGTATATGCACCTAATTACAGGGCACCGGTCTATTTAAAAGATATGTTAAAGGGACTTAAAGGGAGATTTAGATTATAATACAATAGTACTGGGGGACTTCAATACTCCACTCTCAGAAATAGACAGATCATCCGGACAGAAGATCAACAAGGAAACAGCAGATTTAATTGACACTATTGCCCAAATGGATCTAACAGATATCTACAGAACTTTCAACCCTACATCTACAGAATTCACATTCTTCTCAGCAGTGCATGGAACCTTCTCTAGGATTGATCACATACTAGGCCATAAAGCAAGTCTCAGCAAATTTAAAAGAATTAGAATCATACCATGCAGCTTCTCAGACCACAGCGGAATGAAGCTGGAAATTAGCAACTCAGGAAACCCCAGAAAGTATGCAAACACATGGAGACTGAACAACATGCTCCTGAATGAACACTGGGTCATTCAAGAAATCAAAAGGGAAATCAAAAACTTTCTGGAAGTAAATGAAGACAACAACACAACATATCAAAACTTATGGGATACAGCAAAAGCACTATTGAGAGGCAAATTTATAGCAATAGGTGCCTATATCAAGAAATTGGAAAGGCACCAAATAAATGAGCTTTCAGTGCACCTCAAGGACCTAGAAAAACTGCAGCAAACCAAACCCAAATCTAGTAGGAGAAGAGAAATAATTAAAACCAGAGAAGAAATGAACAGGATTGAATCCAAAAAAACATTACAAAAAATCAGCCAAGCGAGAAGCTGGTTTTTTGAAAAAATAAACAAAATTGACACCCCAGTGGCCCAACTAACTAAAAAAAGAAAAGACCCAAATCAATAAAATCAGAGATGAAAAATGAAATGTAACAACAGACACCACAGAAATAAAAAGAATCATCAGAAATTACTACAAGGACCTGTATGCCAGCAAACAGGAAAACCTATCAGAAATGGATAGATTCCTGGACACATGCAATCTACCAAAATTGAACCATGAAGACATAGAAAACCTAAATAGACCCATAACTGAAACAGAAATTGAAACAGTAATAAAGGCCCTCCCAACAAAGAAAAGCCCAGGACCAGATGGATTCACTGCTGAATTCTACCAGACATTTAAAGAAGGAATAATCCCATTTCTTCTCAAACTATTCAGAACAATCGAAAAAGAGGGAATCTTCCCAAATTCTTTCTATGAAGCCAGCATCACCTTAATCCCTAAGCCAGAGAAAGATGCAGCACTGAAAGAAAATTACAGACCAATATCCCTGATGAACATAGACGCAAAAATCCTCAATAAAATTCTGGCCAATAGAGTACAACAACACATCAGGAAAATCATCCACCCAGACCAAGTGGGATTCATCCCTGGTATGCAGGGATGGTTCAACATTTGCAAATCAATCAAAGTGATTCACCACATTAACAGACTGCAAAAGAAAAACCATATGATTATCTCAATTGATGCAGAGAAAGCATTTGATAAAATTCAACACCCTTTCATGATGAAAACTCTAAGCAAATTGGGTATAGAAGCAACATTCCTCAATATAATCAAAGCAATTTATAAAAAACCCACAGCCAACATCCTATTGAATGGGGAAAAGTTGGAAGCATTTCCACTGAAATCTGGCACCAGGCAGGGATGCCCACTCTCACCACTGCTATTTAACATAGTACTGGAAGTTTTAGCCAGAGCCATCAGACAAGAAAAAGAAATCAAAGGAATACAAATCAAGAAGGAAGAAGTCAAACTATCCCTCTTTGCATACGATATGATTCTGTACTTAGAGGATCCAAAGAACACTTCTAAGAGACTATTGGAACTCATAGAGGAGTTTGGAAAAGTGGCAGGATATAAAATCAATGCACAAAAATCAACAGCCTTTGTATACACAAGCAATGCCATGACTGAGAAAGAACTGCTAAGATCAATCCCATTCACAATAGCTACAAAAACAATCAAATACCTTGGAATAAACTTAACCAAGGACATTAAAGATCTCTACGATGAAAATTACAAAATCTTAAAGAAAGAAATAGAAGAGGATACCAAAAAATGGAAAAATCTTCCATGCTCATGGATTGGAAGAATCAACATCATCAAAATGTCCATTCTCCCAAAAGCAATTTATAGATTCAATGCAATTCCAATCAGGATACCAAAGACCTTCTTCTCAGATCTAGAAAAAATGATGCTGAAATTCATATGGAGGCAAAAGAGACCTCGAATAGCTAAAGCAATCTTGTACAACAAAAACAAAGCCGGAGAAATCACAATACCTGATTTCAGGACATACTACAGGACAGTTGTAATCAAAACAGCATGGTACTGGTACAGAAACAGATGGATAGACCAATGGAACAGAATTGAAACACCAGAAATCAATCCAAACATCTACAGCCAACTTATATTTGATCAAGGATCTAAAACTAATTCCTGGAGCAAGGACAGTCTATTCAATAAATGGTGCTGGGAAAACTGGATTTCCACGTGCAGAAGCATGAAGCAAGACCCCTACCTTACACCTTACACAAAAATCCACTCAACGTGGATTAAAGACCTAAATCTATGTCCTGACACCATTAAGTTATTAGAGAACATTGAAGAAACCCTTCAAGATATTGGCACAGGCAAAGAGTTTCTGGAAAAGACCCGGGAGGCACAGGCAGTCAAAGCCAAAATCAACTATTGGGATTGCATCAAATTGAGAAGTTTCTGTACTGTAAAAGAAACAGTCAGGAGAGTGAAGAGACAACCGACAGAATGGGAAAAAATATTTGCAAACTATGCAACAGATAAAGGGTTAATAACCAGAATCTACAAAGAGATCAAGAAACTCCACAAAAACAAAACCAACAACCCACTTAAGAGATGGGCCAAGGACCTCAATAGACATTTTTCAAAAGAGGAAATCCAAATGGCCAACAGGCACATGAAAAAATGTTCAAGATCACTAGCAATCAGGGAAATGCAAATCAAAACCACAATGAGGTTTCACCTCACCCCGGTTAGAATGGCTCATGTACAGAAATCTACCAACAACAGATGCTGGCGAGGATGTGGGGAAAAAGGGACACTAACCCACTGTTGGTGGGAATGCAAACTGGTCAAGCCACTATGGAAATCAGTCTGGAGATTCCTCAGAAACCTGAATATAACCCTACCGTTCGACCCAGCCATCCCACTCCTTGGAATTTACCCAAAGGAGTTTAAATTGGCAAACAAAAAAGCTGTCTGCACCCTAATGTTTATTGCAGCACAATTCACAATAGCCAAGACCTGGAACCAACCTAAATGCCCATCAACGGTAGACTGGATAAAGAAATTATGGGATATGTATTCCTTAGAATACTATACCGCAGTAAGAAACAACGAAATCCAGTCATTTGCAACAAAATGGAGGAATCTGGAACACATCATGCTGAGTGAAGTAAGCCAGTCCCAAAGGGACAAATACCATATGTTCTCCCTGATCGGTGACAACTGACTGAATACCAAAAAGGAAACCTCCTGAAGGGAAATGGACACTATGAGAAATGGTGACTTGATCAGCATAGCCCTGACTGTTAATGGACAACTTAATACATTATCCCTCTTAGTAGTTTTTTTTGTCTGTTCTACTTAATATGACTGGTTTAATTCTGTAATTATCACACAGTTATTCTTAAGTGTTGAAAATTAACTGAAATGTGATCCCTGTTAAACATAAGAGTGGGAATAAGAGAGGGAAGAGATGTATAATTTGGGGCATGCTGAAGCTGACTTACCCCAAATGGTAGAGTTGGAAACATACCAGGGGATTCCAATTCAATCCCATCAAGGTGGCATGTGCCAATGCCATCTCACTATTCCAAGTGATCAATTTCAGTTCACAATTGATCATAATGAAAGGACTAAGAGTCAAAGGGAGCACATAAACAAGTCTAGTACTTGCTAACACTAACCGATAGAATAAATAAAGGGGAGAGTGATCCAACATGGGAAGTGAGATACTCAGCAGACTCATAGAATGGCGGATGTCCTAAATAGCACTCTGGCCTCAGAATCAGCCCTAAAGGCACTCGGATCTGGCTGAAAAGCCCATGAGAGTATTTCAGTCATGGAAAGCCAAGACAGTTTGGCAAAAAGATCTCTGTGAGTGAGATCCCAGTGGAAAGAACAGGTCTTCAAAGAGGGAGGTGCCTTTCTCTGAAGGGAGGAGAGAACCTCCACTTTGACTATGACCTTGTCTAAACAAGATAAGAGTCGGAGAACTCAAGGGGCTTCCATAGCCTTGGAAACTCATGACTGGTGCATAGGGAGATTACTGATGTCATAAACAGGAGTGTCAATTTGTAAAGTCAACAAAAGGAGTCACTGTGCACTTACTCCTCATGTAGGATTTCTGTCCTTAATGTGCTGTGCATTGAGGCTTAATGCTATAACGAGTACTCAAACAGTATATTTCACTTTGTGTTTCTATGGGGGTGCAAACGATTGAAATCTTTACTTATTGTACACTAAACTGATCTTCTGTAAAAAAAAAAAAAGAAATTATCAATTGCCAACTTGACTCTCACTGGGATTAAACATGACAATAGGTCTGATCTGATTTCATCATCATTTAAAAAAATAAAAAAAATAATCTATTATGTTTCACTTTATGTTTCTGTGTGGGAGCAAACTGTTGAAATCCTTACTTAAGGTATACTAAGCTGATCTTCTGTATATTAAGATAATCGAAAATGAATCTTGATGTGAATGGAAGGGGAGAGGGAGTGGGAAAGGGGAGGGTTGTGGGTGGGAGGGACGGTGTGGGGGGGAAGCCATTGTAACCCATGAGATGTACTTTGGAAATTTATATTCATTAAATAAAAGATTAAAAAAAAATGACAAACACATTAGAGAGCCTTAAAAACAGAATGGGTGAAGCAGAAGAGAGAATATCAGACTTAGAAGATAGAGCACAGGAAAGGATACAGTCAAACCAAAGAAAAGAAGAGGAAATTAGAAATCTAAAAAATATTGTTGGGAATCTACAGGATACTATTGAAAAAAACAACATTCAGGTTCTAGGAGTTCCTGAAGGCATGGAGAGAGAGAAAGGATTAGAAGGCCTTTTTAGTGAGATACTAGCAGAGAACTTTCCAGGTTTGGAGAAGGACAGAGACATCCTAGTACAGGAAGCTCATAGAACCCCCAATAAACATGACCAAAAGAGATCCTCACCACAACACGTGGTAATTAAACTTACCACAGTGAAACATAAAGAAAAGATCCTAAAATGTGCAAGAGAGAAACATCAGATTACTCTCAGAGGATCTCCAATTAGATTCACAGCAGACTTCTCATCAGAAGCACTACAGGCTAGGAGGGAATGGCGAGACATAGCACAGGTGCTAAAAGAGAAAAATTGCCAGCCCCGAATATTATATCCTGCTAAGCTCTCATTTGTGAATGAAGGTGAAATAAAGACCTTTCATAGCAAACAGAAATTGAAAGACTTTGTGGCCACTCATCTGGCCCTGCAAAAGATACTTAAAGATGTGCTACATTCAGAAACACAGAAACATGGGCATCAATATGAAAGAAAGTAAAGGAAGAAAAACCACCAGTAAAAGAGCATGGGAAGCTCAAAGCATATACTAGAAAATATCTCCGGGAAAATGGCTTGGCAAAGTCACTACACATCAATAGTCACATTATACATTAATGGTCTTAACTCTTCAGTCAAAAGACACCGATTGGCTGATTGGCTCACAGAACACAACCCAACTATTTGTTGCCTACAAGAAACACATCTCTCTAACAAAGATGCATGCAGACTGAAAGTGAAACGTTGGAAAAAGATATTCCATGCCAACAGAAACCAAAAAAAAAGCAGGTGTGGCCAAATTAATATCAGATAAAATAAACTTTAATACAAAAACTGTTAAGAGAGACAAAGAGGGACACTATATAATGATTAAGGGTTCAATTCAACAGGAAGATGTAACTATTATAAATGTATATGCACCTAATTACAGGGCACCGGTGTATTTAAAAGATATGTTAAGGGACTTAAAGGGAGATTTAGATTCCAATACAATAGTACTGGGGGACTTCAATACTCCACTCTCAGAAATAGACAGATCATCCGGACAGAAGATCAACAAGGAAACAGCAGATTTAATCAACACTATTGCCGAAATGGATCTAATAGATATCTACAGAACTTTCTTTTTTTTGTAATATACATTTTTTTAACTTTTATTTAATGATATAAATTTCCAAAGTACGGCTTATGGATTACAATGGCTTCCCCCCGATAACGTCCCTCCAACCCGCAACCCTCCCCTTTCCCACTCCCTCTCTCCTTCCATTCACATCAAGATTCATTTTTGATTCTCTTTATATACAGAAGATCAGTTTAGCATACATTAAGTAAAGATTTCAACAGTTTGCTCCCACACAGAAACATAAAGTGAAAAATAATAGATGATTTTTTAAATGATGATGAAATCAGATCAGACCTATTGTCATGTTTAATCCCAGTGAGAGTCAAGTTGGCAATTGATAATTTCTTTTTCTTTTTAAAAGAAGATCAGTTTAGTATACATTAAGTAAAGATTTCAACAGTTTGCACCCCCATAGAAACACAAAGTGAAATATACGGTTTGAGTACTCGTTATAGCATTAAATCTCAATGCACAGCACACTAAGGACAGAAATCCTACATGAGGAGTAAGTGCACAGTGACTCCTGTTGTTGACTTTACAAATTGACACTCCTGTTTATGGCATCAGTAATCTCCCTATGCTCCAGTCATGACTTTCCAAGGCTATGGAAGCCTTTTGAGTTCTCCGACTCTTATCTTATATAGACAAGGTCATAGTCAAAATGGAGGTTCTCTCCTCCCTTCAGAGAAAGGCACCTCCCTCTTTGAAGACCTGTTCTTTCCACTGGGATCTCACTCACAGAGAGATCTTTCATTTAGTTGTTGTTGTTGTTGTTGGTTGGTTGTTTTTTGTTTTTGTTTTTGTTTTTTTTTGCCACAGTGTCTTGGCTTTCCAAGCCTGAAATACTCTCATGGGCTTTTCAGCCAGATCGGAATGCCTTTAGGGCTGATTCTGAGGCCAGAGTGCTGTTTAGGATATCTGCCATTCTATGAGTCTGCTGAGTATCTCACTTCCCATGTTGGATCACTCTCCCCTTTATTTATTCTATCGGTTAGTATTAGCAGGTACTAGACTTGTTTATGTGCTCCCTTTGACTCTTAGTCCTTTCATTATGATCAATTGTGAACTGAAATTGATCACTTGGAATAGTGAGATGGCATTGGTACATGCCACCTTGATGGGATTGAATTGGAGTCCCCTGGTATGTTTCTAACTCTACCATTTGGGGTAAGTCAGCTTCAGCATGTCCCAAATTGTACATCTCTTCCCTCTCTTATTCCCACTCTTATGTTTAACAGGGATCACGTTTCAGTTAAATTTCAACACTTAAGAATAACTGTGTATTAATTACAGAATTAAACCAGTCATATTAAGTAGAACAGACAAAAAAAACTACTAAGAGGGATAATGTATTAAGTTGTTCATTAACAGTCAGGGCTATGCTGATCAAGTCACTGTTTCCCATAGTGTCCATTTCACTTCAACAGGTTTCCTTTTTGGTGTTCAGTCAGTTGTCACCGATCAGGGAGAACATATGGTATTTGTCCCTTTGGGACTGGCTTATTTCACTCAGCATGATGTGTTCCAGATTCCTCCATTTTGTTGCAAATGAATGGATTTCATTGTTTCTTACTGTGGTGTAGTATTCTAAAGAGTACATATCCCATAATTTCTTTATCCAGTCTTGGCTAAGATCAAGTGTAGTATCTACAGAACTTTCAACCCTACATCTACAGAATTCACATTCTTCTCAGCAGTACATGGAACCTTCTCTAGGATTGATCACATACTAGGCCATAAAGTAAGTCTCAGCAAATTTAAAAGAATTAGAATCATACCATGCAGCTTCTCAGACCACAGCAGAATGAAGCTGGAAATTAGCAACTCAGGAAACCCTAGAAAGTATGCAACACTTGGAGACTGAACAACATGCTCCTGAATGAACACTGGGTCATTCAAGAAATCAAAAGGGAAATCAGAAACTTTCTGGAAGTAAATGAGGATAACAACACAACATATCAAAACTGATGGATACAGCAAAAGCACTATTGAGAGGCAAATTTATAGCAATAGGTGCCTATATCAAGAAATTGGAAAGGTACCAAATAAATGAGCTTTCAGCACATCTCAAGGACCTAGGAAACTGCAGCAAACCAGACCCAAATCTAGTAGGAGAAGAGAAATCATTAAAATCAGAGAAGAAATTAACAGGATTGAATCCAAAAAAACATTACAAAAAGTCAGCCAAGCGAGAAGCTAGTTTTTTGAAAAAATAAACAAAATTGACACCCCATTGGCCCAACTAACTAAAAAAAAGAAGAGAAAAGACCCAAATCAATAAAATCAGAGATGAAAAATGAAACATAACAACAGACACCACAGAAATAAAAAGAATCATCAGAAATTACTACAAGGACTTGGATGCCAGCAAACAAGAAAATCTATCAGAAATGCATAGATTCCTGGACACGTGCAATCTACCAAAATTGAACCATGAAGACATAGAAAACCTAAATAGACCCATAACTGAAACAGAAATTGAAACAGTAATAAAGGCCCTCCCAACAAAGAAAAGCCCAGGACCAGATGGATTCACTGCTGAACTCTACCAGACATTTAAAGAAGAAATAATCCCATTTCTTCTCAAACTATTCAGAACAATTGAAAAAGAGGGAATCTTCCCAAATTCTTTCTATGAAGCCAGCATCACCTTAATTCCTAAGCCAGAGAATGATGCAGCACTGAAAGAAAATTACAGACCAATATCCCTGATGAACATAGATGCAAAAATACTCAATAAAATTCTCGCCAATAGAATACAACACATCAGAAAAATCATCCACCCAGACCAAGTGGGATTTATCCCTGGTATGCAGGGATGGTTCAACATTTGCAAATCAATGTGATTCATCATATTAACAGACTGCAAAAGAAAAACCATATGATTATCTCAATTGATGCAGAGAAAACATTCGATAAAATTCAACACCCTTTCATGATGAAAACTCTAAGCAAATTGGGTATAGAAGCAACATTCCTCAATATAATCAAAGCAATTTATCAAGGCCAGCATCCTATTGAATGGGGAAAAGTTGGAAGCATTTCCACTGAGATCTGGCACCAGGCAGGGATGCCCACTCTCACCACTGCTATTTAACATAGTTCTGGAAGTTTTAGCCAGAGCCATCAGACAAGAAAAAGAAATTAAAGGGATACAAATTGAGAAGGAAGAAGTCAAACTATCCCTCTTTGCAGACGATGTGATTCTTTACTTAGAGGATCCAAAGAACTCTACTAAGAGACTACTGGAACTCATAGAGGAGTTTGGCAAAGTGGCAGGATATAAAATCAATGCACAAAAATCAACAGCCTTTGTATACACAAGCAATGCCATGGCTTACAAAAACAATCAAATACCTTGGAATAAACTTAACCAAGGACGTTAAAGATCTCTACGATGAGAATTACAAAATCTTAAAGAAAGAAATAGAAGAGGATACCAAAAAATGGAAAAATCTTCCATGCTCATGGATTGGAAGAATCAATATCATCAAAATGTCCATTTTCCCAAAAGCAATTTATAGATTCAATGCAATTCCAATCAGAATACCAAAGACCTTCTTCTCAGATCTAGAAAAAAATGATGCTGAAATTCATATGGAGGCAAAAGAGACCTCGAATAGCTAAAGCAATCTTGTACAACAAAAACGAAGCCGGAGGCATCACAATACCTGATTTCAGGACATACTACAGGACAGTTGTAATCAAAACAGCATGGTACTGGTACAGAAACAGATGGATAGACCAATGGAACAGAATTGAAACACCAGAAATCAATCCAAACATCTACAGCCAACTTATATTTGATTAAGGATCTAAAACCAATTCCTGGAGCAAGGACAGTCTATTCAATAAATGGTGCTGGGAAAACTGGATATCCACACATGCAGAAGCATTAAGCAAGACCTCTACCTTACACGTTACACAAAAAACCACTCAACATGGATTAAAGACCTAAATCTACAACCTGACACCATCAAGTTATTAGAGAACATTGAAGAAACCCTTCAAGATATTGGCACAGGCAAAGAGTTTCTGGAAAAGACCCAGGAGGCACAGGCAGTCAAAGCCAAAATCAACTATTGGGATTGCATCAAATTGAGAAGTTTCTGTACTGCAAAAGAAACAGTCAGGAGAGTGAAGAGACAACCGACAGAATGGGAAAAAATATTTGCAAACTATGCAACAGATAAAGGGTTAATAACCAGAATCTACAAAGAGATCAAGAAACTCCACAAAAACAAAACCAACAACCCACTTAAGAGATGGGCCAAGGACCTCAATAGACATTTTTCAAAAGAGGAAATCCAAATGGCCAACAGGCACATGAAAAAATGTTCAAGATCACTAGCAATCAGGGAAATGCAAATCAAAACCACAATGAGGTTTCACCTCACCCCGGTTAGAATGGCTCACATATGGAAATCTACCAACAACAGATGCTGGAGAGGATGTGGGGAAAAAGGGACACTAACCCACTGTTGGTGGGAATGTAAACTGGTCAAGCTACTATGAAGTCAGTCTGGAGATTCCTCAGAAACCTGAATATAACCCTACCATTCAACCCAGCCATCCCACTCCTTGGAATTTACCCAAAGGAATTTAAATTGGCAAACAAAAAAGCTGTCTGCACCCTAATGTTTATTGCAGCACAATTCACAATAGCCAAGACCTGGAACCAACCTAAATGCCCATCAACGGTAGACTGGATAAAGAAATTATGGGATATGTACTCTTTAGAATACTATACCGCAGTAAGAAACAACGAAATCCAGTCATTTGCAACAAAATGGAGGAATCTGGAACACATCATGCTGAGTGAAATAAGCCAGTCCCAAAGGGACAAATACCATATGTTCTCCCTGATCAGTGACAACTGACTGAACACCAAAAAGGAAACCTGTTGAAGTGAAATGGACACTATGGGAAACAGTGACTTGATCAGCATAGCCCTGACTGTTAATGAACAACTTAATACATTATCCCTCTTAGTAGTTTTTTTGGTCTGTTCTACTTAATATGACTGGTTTAATTCTGTAATTAATACACAGTTATTCTTAAGTGTTGAAATTTAACTGAAACGTGATCCCTGTTAAACATAAGAGTGGGAATAAGAGAGGGAAGAGATGTACAATTTGGGACATGCTGAAGCTGACTTACCCCAAATGGTAGAGTTAGAAACATACCAGGGGACTCCAATTCAATCCCATCAAGGTGGCATGTACCAATGCCATCTCACTATTCCAAGTGATCAATTTCAGTTCACAATTGATCATAATGAAAGGACTAAGAGTCAAAGGGAGCACATAAACAAGTCTAGTACCTGCTAATACTAACCGATAGAATAAATAAAGGGGAGAGTGATCCAACATGGGAAGTGAGATACTCAGCAGACTCATAGAATGGCAGATATCCTAAACAGCACTCTGGCCTCAGAATCAGCCCTAAAGGCATTCCGATCTGGCTGAAAAGCCCATGAGAGTATTTCAGGCTTGGAAAGCCAAGACACTGTGGCAAAAAAAAAAAAAAAAAAAAAAAAAAAAACAAAACAAAAACAACAACAACAACAACAACAAAACAACCAACCAACAACAACAACAACAACAACTAAATGAAAGATCTCTCTGTGAGTGAGATCCCAGTGGAAAGAACAGGTCTTCAAAGAAGGAGGTGCCTTTCTCTGAAGGGAGGAGAGAACCTCCACTTTGACTATGACCTTGTCTAAACAAGATAAGAGTCGGAGAACTCAAAAGGCTTCCATAGCCTTGGAAAGTCATGACTGGAGCATAGGGAGATTACTGATGCCATAAACAGGAGTGTCAATTTGTAAAGTCAACAACAGGAGTCACTGTGCACTTACTCCTCATGTAGGATTTCTGTCCTTAATGTGCTGTGCATTGAGATTTAATGCTATAACGAGTACTCAAACCGTATACTTCACTTTGTGTTTCTATGGGGGTGCAAACTGTGGAAATCTTTACTTAATGTATACTAAACTGATCTTCTTTTAAAAAGAAAAAGAAATTATCAATTCCCAACTTGACTCTCACTGGGATTAAACATGACAATAGGTCTGCTCTGATTTCATCATCATTTACAAAATCATCTATTATTTTTCACTTTATGTTTCTGTGTGGGAGCAAACTGTTGAAATCTTTACTTAATGTATGCTAAACTGATCTTCTGTATATAAAGAGAATCAAAAATGAATCTTGATGTGAATGGGAGAGGGAGTGGGAAAGGGGAGGGTTGCGGGTAGGAGGGACATTGGGGGGGAAGCCATTGTAATCCATAAGCTGTACTTTGGAAATTTATATTCATTAAATGAAAGTTTAAAAAAAGCTTGATTATTGAAAGGCTGAGAGACACAGAGAGATCCCATCCATTGCTGCACTCTCCAACTGCTGACAATGGCCAGGATTAGGCAGAGGCCAGGAGCCCTGAATTCAATCCTGGTCTCCATGTGGGTAGTGGAAACCCAAGCACATGAGCCATCACTGCTGTCACTCAGTGTCTGCGTTGATGGGCTGCTGGAGTCAGGAGCTGGAGTCAGGCATGGAACCCATTTGCTCTGATGGGGAGTGTGGGTGTCTTAAATGCTGTGCCAAATATCTGCCCACAAATGTGGTTGCTTTCTTGAATATTTTCAGCCTCTGATTGTTTAAGTGCATGGGTGTGGAACTCACAGAAATGGAGGGCTGACTTTCTGTGTCTAATTTCATGAACAATTATTTGAAGACAAACTCCAGTGTCCTTAAAGATTAATCAAAATGAGTTTCTCCAAAAGGTGAAGAGATCATAGTATGGAAGTATCAGAGGAATATCTGACTTGGAGCAAAACCAGCTGGCGTCAACAGGAATCATCACACAACCAGAGGGGCCATTGAGAAAAAATGGGCTCGGTGTCTTCTGTGGAGTTCTCCAGTGTTCTCCAGTGAAACAGAGAGACGCTGCCTTACACAGCACTTTTCTGAGAAACTTGGGTCCATGTTACATGACTGCAGGCTGCGGCCGAGAGTGAGATGGTGAAAGATGGCCAGAATTGCATCTGAAATTCCTTATTTGTGCCACAAGGATAATATTTCAAAGTAATTTTGGTGAAAAAATACAGAAAATGATAGTGCCTAGTCAAGTGCCTCTTGCATAATGTACTAAATGAGGTCAAATGTTAGTTGAACTGAAAACATTAAGTAAACATTTTTAATAAATCATGAACATTGGGCAGTTGTTCAAATACAGGATGTAAGGGAACAGACTTGTCAGCTTGTCCTAGGGAGTAACCCAAGGCTGATCGCATCTCTTTATTTGAAAATTTAAAAAAGTTGCTTAAGAATTTATTGGATTCCAAGTAGCAAGATAAAAACAGAGGATTTATAAACAGAGAGGAGGCGCCAGGGCTGTGGCACATTGGGTTAGAGCCCTGGCCTGAAGCGCTGGCATCCCATATGGGCACCGGTTCAAGTCCCGGCTGCTCCACTTCTGATCCAGCTCTCTGCTATGGCCTGGGATAGCAGTGGAAGATGGCCCAAGTCCTTAGGCCCCTGCACCCATGTGGGAGACCCAGCAGAAGCTCCTGGCTCCTGGCTTTGGATTGGCACAACTTTGGCCCTTGTGGTCATCTGGGGAGTGAACCAGCAGATGGAAGACCTCTCTCTCTATCTCTACCCTCTCTCTGTAACTCTTTCTCAAATAAATAAAATAAGTCTTTAAAAAAAAAAAAGAAATAGAGAGGAAATGGTCCAGCTTTTTTTCTTACCTGGTGAAATTCCGTCTGAACCCAGGATTCTGGACACAGAATGTGGACACAGTGTCAGGATTAAAGTTGGGCTGACAGCAGCACCACACACCTCCCTTGTACCAGGGAAGTTTGGAATCTGCTATATGGCCACATCTTCCGGTGAAGGAGAGTGAAGTAATTTCTAATATTAAGACTAGATAAGATGCAGGGATTGGGCAATAGGTGGACCATTACAAGAAGGAGTGTTTTTAATTTTTTTAACTCATTTATCGAGAGGTGGGGGGGAGGATATGCTCCCATCTGCTGGCTGACTTCCCCAAATGTCCACAGTGACATGACTGGAGCTGGGCTGGAGCTGAAGTCAGGAGCTGGGAACACAGTTCAGGTCTCCATGTGGGTGGCAGGAACCCAATCACTTGAGCCATCAAAGTTACCTTCCAAGGTCTACATTAGCAGATGGCTGGAGTCTGGAGCTGGGGCCAGTGATTGAGGCCACATTCTCCAATGTGGTCCCCGAGTCTTAACTGCAAGGCTAAATATCCACTCTTGGCAGTTGTGGTTTTGATTTTAAAGAAGGAATATTAAAGAGAAGGTTTTATTTTTAAATTTTTATATGATCATACATTTCTGTGACATTTATTGTGAAGTTCAAAAGTACCTTCCCAAATGGGTCTGAACACACTCCATGTCTCTGGATGTGTCTGCCAAATGCTTCACACGGATCTGGGGTTTGGGTATGTCCCAGGCCCAGGAAAATGCTGGCATGAAACTGATATAGAGAATCTCGTCATGGCTCCACAACTATCAGAACTTCTTTGTCATTTTCCCCCCTGGCGAATTAAAGAACACAATTTGATTTTGATACCAGACCTCACACTCTAACACACTGCAAGGTGAAGACATTTCTGGTTTCGTAGTGTGTTGATTAAATGTTCATTCCTTGGGTCATCTCTGACTACTCCCCTGGAAGGTTGGCCCATTCAGATTACTATAGGAGATGATGATTCATATTTGAAAATTGAGTCAAGGAGTACACATTTGGCCTAATGGTTGAGTTTCACATCACATTCCCTATTGGAATACCTGAGTTTAATGCCCAGCCTTGCCCCTATCTCCAGCTTCCTGCTAATGCAGACCCTAAGAGGCCACAGTGATGGCCTGAGTGATTATATTCCTGCCACCCATGTAGAAAACCTGGATTCAGTTCCAGGTTCCTGACTTTGATTCCAGCCATATGCCATTGTGGGTATTTGGGGAGTGAACCAACAGATGGGAGCTCTATTTGTCTTTCTCACTCTCTTTACTTCTCAAATAAATAAATAAATATTATATAATTTATATGTATTTTATATTTAAAAAAGACATGAATCAAGGATTTCTGGAACAAGAAAAAATCCCCCCCATTCAACTTTTAAGGCACATGCAGATAATTCTTGGTGATCTGATTCTGGAGTTGTCCTTTCTCCTAAGCCTTCTTTGCATGGTCAGAATTCGGAATATCTATGAATAAGATTTAAATGTGGTTCCCACTGGGTGTACCACTTGAATGAATTGGTGTGTGTATTTGCTGAGGTAGATTCAGCAGCTTTTGTTTAGGAAGAGAAACCCAAGAGAGCAGTGTGAAAATATTTCTTGTGTCCCTATGAGACACCAAGTGCTTTCATTTATCAGTGTTTTCTCAAAGCAATCCATGGAGGCATAGAAATGTGTGTAGTTATGTGGCTCAAATGTGGGTTTGAACCCTGGTCTTAGCCACTGCTTTGCCCCAGAGGTGTAGGCCATAGAGGGAAACCAATGGTTTTGCTCTCCAGGCCCCACTGCTCCAAGGGCAAACCCTAGTCCAGAAGACTCTGCCTTCAGTAACCTTTCCATTTCCTCCTGTCTCCTGGCCCAGTGCTCCTACCCTGATCCAGGAGCTTACCTAAGAGCTCTGGAGTAAGACCATGCTAAGGGGATTCAGTCATTTTGATTTTATTACTTCATTCCATTCATCTTATTCCTTCATTAGTACTCTTTTCCATTCATCAAGGTGATGATAGCCCTTCTGAATTAAACATGGTTTCTCTTAGGAGAGAGCTCAAAGGAATCATGGAAGTCAGACAAAGTGACACAGTAGCTACTGGCAGAAGGAAGCCCACTATAGGCATTGGCAGGTGATCCCAGCATCACAGCAGAGCCATGTGGAGGCAGATTGCTGTGCACAGAAGTTATGTGATCCTACTGGGCTGAGGTTCTGCCCTGGTGGCTCAGGGTGGAGGTTGGGGTGGCCCCAGTAGCATTTAAAGAGCAGACAAGACTCCTCTAGAGAGAAAGAGGCTGATGTGAAGATGGCCCCTCGACATGAGCTGGAAGGCCACAAGGTTTGAGAGATGTCATTGTATGAAGCCTTTTCCAGATGGTGTCCAATAAGATGTCTATCCTCTGATCTGGACAGAAGTCCCAAGTTTCTTGAGCTTTCCAGTTGAGTTCAACAATCTGTTACATGCAAGATTTGATGCTAGGTACCAGATGCATTGGTTTCAAGATTCCTTCATGTTCATAGGTCAGCTTCTATATCCAGCTGCAGGATCCTCCATCTCCTTGCAGCCACTGAGAATCTGACAGGGGTGGTGTAGTGTTTGGCCACGTGGTGCTTGCACGCCTAGGGCTCTATTTCTGTTGCTCCCCTGACGGTGCTCTCACCATGGTGACTCACGGTGTCTGTTCACTATAGCTGCTGGGACAGTGTAGTTCTGTCTTCCTTTTAGCTTCCCAGCAGCAGCCACACTGTGACCATGGACTCCCTGAGCTATCTTTCAATTTTATTGCCTAACACATCCTGGACTTCCCTACTATTCAAACTCTCTCAAGTAGCCCTTTTTAAAAGAATTGTTTTAAATTTGATTTAAAGGAAGAAAGGGAGGGAGGAAAAGAGGAAGAGAGAGACATGTAGCTTCTCTTTACTAGTTCATACCCCAAATGCCCACAACAGCCAGGGCTGAGAGAGAGAGATAGAGACAGAAATATTGACTCAGAGAGACAGATCTCTTCTCTGCTAGTTCATACACCAGATGCCTGCAACAGCCAGGACTGAGTCAGGCCAAAGCAGGAGCTGGGAACTCAACCTGGGTCTCCCATGTGAATAGCAGGGACCCAAATACTAGAGCCACCACCTGCTGCCTTCCAGGGTGTGCATTAGCAGGAAACTGGAATTGGGAGTGGAGCCAGGATGTGACCCCAGGCACTCTAGTACTGGATGTTGGTATCCCAAGTGTTGCCTTAACTGCTGTGTCAAATCAAATGCTCACCCATCTTAAATAACCTTCTAACAATTTCTTTCTCATCCCTTTTTCTTTGACTGCTTTATTTCTAGTTTTCATATTCTTTGAGTCATGATAAAAATGAAGTCCATCTATTACAGTTATTTCATATGTCTCTTAAATCTCTTTTAATCAATAGATTGGAAGACATTTTCTGTAAATGGCTGGATAATTAATATTTCTGTCTTTGAAGGCCAGATACTCTGTCACAACTACTCAAGTCTGACATTTTACCATGAATTGACATGGCTGTGCACCAGTGAAGCCTCATTTACAGAAATGGTTTGGTGGCTGGATGTGGCCCATTGACCATGGTTTGTTGATTCCTGTTTTAATCTATACATGCTCTCTTTCTCCTGTTTCCCCTGTGATGTTTGCTTGTTGAAGACATTGTGTCATTTATTGCATGGAGTTTTCCACAGCCTGGATCCTACTGATCGCAGGACCCTCTGTGCTCTGCATTTCCTGTAAGTTTTTATGGATCTACAGGAACCATCAGACTCAGTTATGATGTTTTAACAAGAAGCCAGTTGTTTGCTCTTCTGTCACCCAGTGCATACGGTGAAGTTGACTGTCCTTTTATGATGCTGGTGATGACCATTGTGTAGATCTGTTAGTCCATTAGGATGGTGTTTGTAATTATGCTCTCCCTTCTCCTTTACTAGCATGGACCTTCCTAGAAAAGAAATTTTCCCTCATCAGCTGTCTCTTACCCGGGTATGTGTTTTCTATAGGAGAGGAAGGAACAGTGTTTGATTATTTCTCATTACTTGCCAGCTTCAAAATAGTGAATTAGTTACCCAGTATCCTCCAAAGTCAACCGGTGAATCAGCACGTGCTGCTTGTGTGTGGGGGGAACTTACTCAAGGTGTCACTGCCATCTTCAGGGAGTCCCTCAGGGGGGTGACGCATTCTTTGCGTTCAGGTAGAAAGAGCTATTTAGCACATATTGCGTAATTCCTGCTCCGCATGGTTCTTTTCAGAGGGACACAGTGTTTAGAGAATACAACCTGGAAGAGAAGGTGCTCATGGCTGCTTTGCTGAGTCTATCTTTATTTCTAGGCTTTTGCAGTAAACAGATCTAGGAAATGGTATTTTACAGTTAAAAATCACTGTAGGTTCATATTGATGCTTCCACTCAATAAGAGTGTAGGATCCTAAAGGTTTTATTCAGCGTTGTTTATTTTGCATGCAATAGAACACTTTCTCTGCGTGTGCTGCCACCATGTGGTGACACCCTCAGTTCAGCAGAGAGTTATGTTCACTGGCTTCATTTATCTTTCTAGTTTTAAAAGTTTAAAAGTTACTTTTGTTTTATAATTCTGTAAAACATTTATAGAGTTCCAAAGTAAAGTTGCAAACTTGAGAAGTATAGACTTTCTCCTTGATCTTGCCCTTCTGTTTCTTCTCACCATCTATTGAAAGCTATTTTTTCTACTTTAAATAAAAAAGCAAATACTTGTATATCTGCATAACATTCCCTTCTTAGAACACTCATAAGCTAAAAATACTTTTGATACATTGCCATTTCACTCAATAATATATCCTGGACACCATTTC
Organism: Oryctolagus cuniculus; assembly: GCF_051225735.1. Classification (NCBI taxonomy): domain Eukaryota; kingdom Metazoa; phylum Chordata; class Mammalia; order Lagomorpha; family Leporidae; genus Oryctolagus; species Oryctolagus cuniculus. Next base: position 77,542,877 of record NC_142881.1, read on the forward strand.
ATAGCAGATATAGAAATCTCCCCAAATCCTTGTATGTTTATTTTTATTAAGGCAGAGTGACACAAAGAAAGGTGGGGGTAGAAAGATCTTCCATCCTTGGTTCTCTCCTCAAATGCCCACAGTCGCTGGGGCTCAGCCATGATGGAGTTAGGAGGTAGGACCTCCATCCAGGACTTGCTTTGGCAGTGGCCCAATTACTTTGGCCATCATCCACTGTCTCCCTGGTGTATTAACAGGAAGCTGTTTCAGAAGCAAAGGAAGTACTTGATCGTAAGCACTCTTGTTTTGGGACGAAGGGACAGCTGAACAGTGTGTGTCCTAAGGGACAGCTGAACCTGCTGTGTCCCAGTTCCTGTTCCCTCCCCTCATTATTTTAGAGCTATCTGGTTCTTCATTTTGTGGGTGTGCCAAGGTTTATTCAACCACTATTTGTTGTAGGCTTTTGGCTTATTTCCAGTCTTTAATTGAGCAGGTATCTCTGCACTTAACTTATGCAATGGTTTTGTATTTTTGCTACTGTGTCATCTAGGTAGATTCCTGTAAGTTGGACTGCAAACTGAAAGGGGAGAAAAGCATGTTATTTTTCTAGATATTACCAAATTTCTCTCCATATTGGTTTTTACCACTTGGTATTTATAAAAGCAAATTTCTAAGAACATAATAGATTTTTTAAGAGTATGTTGTGGGGCCGGCGCCGCGGCTCACTAGGCTAATCCTCCGCCTAGCGGCGCCGGCACACCGGGTTCTAGTCCCGGTCGGGGCGCCGGATTCTGTCCCGGTTGCCCCTCTTCCAGGCCAGCCCTCTGCTGTGGCCAGGGAGTGCAGTGGAGGATGGCCCAGGTGCTTGGGCCCTGCACCCCATGGGAGACCAGGAAAAGCACTTGGCTCCTGGCTCCTGCCATCGGATCAGCGCGGTGCGCCGGCCGCATCGCGCTGGCCGCGGCGGCCATTGGAGGGTGAACCAACGGCAAAGGAAGACATTTCTCTCTGTCTCTCTCTCTCACTGTCCACTCTGCCTGTCAAAAAAAATAAAAAAAAATAAAAAAATAAAAAAAAATAAATAAATAAATAAAAATAAGAGTATGTTGTGAAACTTTTTGTATGTTGCCAAGTTGATAATTAAGAAATGTTACTTGGTATAGTTTTGATTTTCATGTCTTATTGTAAGACTGATGAGCCACTTAGCTGCTGAGGGGCTTGCCTTACCTCCTGGAGCACTGCTGTGTTCTCCATAAAATGGGGACAGCGCTCATTGCCACACAGGGTTGTTGTAGGGTTTCAGTGAAACCACTGGTACAGAGCACATTGTCCAGTGCTTGACCCTCAGTGAAAATTTGTGTCTTACCCTTTGCATGGTTGCGTGTGCAGATGACAGTTGCAAGCTCTTTTAAAGGCAGGATCACTCCATGCAGTCAGAAAGCAGCAACAGAGAGGGCTTTCAGGGGTGGGGTTCCTGTCCTCCAGAGACAGGTGCTGTCTCCTGGAGTTGAACAAATGGAAGCTATGGCCCTGGTGCTGGGTGATGGAAGACAGGCAGCTTGAGCTGGGCCGGAGGAGGAGACCAGTCCTCCTGGGGCTTCCATGTTTCAGCTTGTGTCCTTAGAATATTTTCAGAATCCCACAAGCAAAACTAGTCCTGGGACTCACACTCACCAGACTCCTCAAAGACCAACGTGTGAACCAGAGGCCAAGTTACTTGTGTTGTGTTGGAATTCCTTCCACCTGGATCCCTCTGCCCCACCTATCAGTGAACCTGTGAGTGGCAGGACTCACCATGGTCATCCTCAGTACCATGAGGGTCCACTCTGTGTGGAGTACAAAATCTTAGGCTGGGTTCCCACAAAGCAAGGCCAGAGACCAATCTTGCATGCAGTTAGTTTATTTTGGGATGTCAGCAGGACTAGGAGGCTGGGGACAGTAAGGGCAACTAGGTCTCAAACCCACTGGAGGGCCTCTGGGTTGCAAGTGCTTCAGAGTCATCTGCCCAAAACTGAGGAGTGTTCATTCTCTGATTTCTCTCTGTCACTTGTCATACCTTATCCCAGAGGCATTAACTCCTCCCAGCTTCTGTGTCTGTGCATGTTCCAGAATGGTAGAGTGGGCTCCTCTAGGCATTCTCCAGCCAGGGCACAAGAGGTCTAGGGCAGAAGGAGGAGATGGCTATGTATAGCTCAGCTGAGGTGTTCAGAAGCCACCATCCTGGGATACCAGTTGTTATGTGAGAGGATGTGAGAGTAGGTGTGTGAGAGTCCAACACAGCCTTGACTCCATATAGCCACTTCATAAGGTAGGGAATCCTGGGATCACTTCGCCATGGAGGAGCTGAAGAGTAGAGCAAGGAGACAACTTTCTTACAGCCATGCAGCTTTAACTGGTGGGTCAGAATTTGAAGGTAGGCTTGAGTTAACCTTACAGCCTATGCTAGACTTCTGTGTTATGACATTGCACCAGAACTCTTTCCTTTGTCTTTTGAGGTCTCCCTCCAGCCCTGTCAGCCCTGGGACAATGATCCATAGGGATTTTATAGAAGTGCTCTCTCTCCCACTGGTTTCTGGTGCGGGAGAGGGAGAGGGGCTGATCAGGTGGTTATTTGTTTGGACTCCCTTCTTTTGGGTTGTGTGAGGCAGGCTCTGTTTCCAGTTGGAAGAGGGCGGCTCTTCCTGGGAGGTGCCCTTTCATGCCTCTGTTTCTGTCTTGGCCCTCATAGATACTCCCCTATTCTTGGCTCTGCAGTCCTGGGGTGGGAGGCAGTGTTACAAGTCTCATAATTTCCTTGTAACCTGCTCACTCCTTTGTAAACCGTCACTTAGGAAACATCTTCAAGTTGCCTTCATTTGAATGTTGCTTTGTCCCTGATAGATGGGGTCACCTCCCAGGTGCAGGGCCTCACGTGGGCTCTGGGTAAGTCTGTCTTATCATCATGCACCCACAACAGAGAGCAGCCTCTCCTGTGGGTGACCAAAGGCAGCTCACAGGCTCAGCCTGTCTCTCCAGCTGCAACACAATGCTGAGCGGCATCAGTACACATTGCTCACTGTCTCCCCTTATCAGTGCTCCATTTGACAGATGTCTTCCACTACACACAATTTCTCTCCAGTCTCTCCAGGATGGTAATAATTTAACAATAATAGCTTAACCGTGAGCTGTGCTTTTTTTTTTTTTTTAAGGCAGAGTTTGACAGTGAGAGAGAGAGAGAGACAGAGAGAAAGGTCTTCCTTCCATTGGTTCACCACCCAGATGGCTGCTAAGGCCGGTGCACTGAGCTGATCCAAAGCCAGGAGCCAGGTACTTCCTCCTGGTCTCCCATGTGGGTGCAGGGCCCAAGGACTTGGGCCATCCTCCACTGCCTTCTCGGGTCACAGCAGAGAGTTGGACTGGAAGAGGAGCAACCAGGACTAGAACCTGGGGTGCTGGCACCACAGGCGGAGGATTAGCCTATTGAGCTGCGGCACTGGCCTGTGCTTTGCTTTGATGTCCAGACCCTTTTCAGCCTTCTTTGGCTGGTGTGATCCCTATTCTTTGAGGTGTCCCTGTGTGTAGCTCATCTCTTTAGTTCTGGATGGATTTTGCTCATTTTCCTCAGGGGGAGTGGACTGTTTGCAAGTACTTGGTACACAGAGAGGAGCCATGTATCAGTTCAGTTCATCAGGTGGTGATGGTGTCAGGCCGACACACTCCCTCCTTTTGCATCCCAGAGCAGCATCCTTTCTGTCACTGGGGCTGGGCCAAAAAAAAGAGAGGAGAGAGATGCCTCAGACTCCTCTCTGCAAATTCAGACCCTAGTTTCCTGCCTCTTGGCACCTCTTGGTTCTCAAGAGTTCCTTGCATTGATTGTGAACAAAGAAGACCAGCTCTGAATGTGAACAAACAGGTTTTTGTCTAAGGTTTAAAGTCATTCTTTTGTGGCTCCCCTGCTGTGCTTCTGACTGTTTCCCTTTCTTGGGAGCATGAATGATCATTTATTAAACATAATAATAATAATAATAATAATCAAGTAGAGGCAGGGTATCTTAGCTGCCATTAGTTCAGACTCCAATTCAGTCTTTCCACAGCTTCACTTCATTACAACTCTGTTCGGTTGCATATTCCATAACCAGCATGTGTCATGTGGAATGCAGTCAGGCTTCAGAATCACATGTCAGTAACATGATTGTTCCTGGAACACACAGGGCCTGTGGTCTATAATTAAATAAAAAATAAAAAAAAAAACAACTTGGCTCAAAACGCAACAGTAAGAAATTTGTTTCATTGCTTAGAACCCAGGAGCTTTGGAATAGCAAAGGCTGACTTCCTGTGCCAAGGGACATGCCCCTTTGAATGTCAGGAGTGGGAGTGACATTCCCTGACATCCTAATGGGGTGAGCAGGGCTCATTGGGATCCCCGAAGTGCTCGGAGGGGCATGAGCCTTGATCCTTTTACTTTCAGAAACTGTCTGCTTAGGATGATGAGAGGCATCCTCTTATTAGTGATCTGACCGCAGCCCCTGCAGCTCTCAAGCAGGAGTCCTGGTAGCTGTGTCTTGTAGCTGTTGTCAAGAGTACATATCACAGGGGGCCGACCCTGTGGTGCAGCAGGTTAAGACACTTTGCATCCCTGACATCTCATATTGGAGTGCTGGTTTGAGTCCTGGCTGCCCAGCTTCCAGTCCAACTTCCTAATAGTGCCCCTGGGAACAGCCAAAGATGATGGCCCAATTACTTGGACCCCTGCCACATATGTGGGAGACCAGGATGGAGTAGTAGCCATTAGGACATGAGTTAGTGGATGGAAACTCTTTGCATCTCTGTCTGTCCCTCCCTGTATCACTCTACCTTTCATATAAATAAATCTTTAGGAAACGTATTTCAAAACCTGGTATACCACAAGTGACATGCAGAGTGCCTAGCATATAGTTCGTACTCAAGAACTCGTGGTTCTTGGTTTCCAGCAGGCTGGGCTGATAGTAGGCATGGAACAAAGATATATTGGTTCTGCCAATGGTCTTTTTCAATAGGAGCCTTTCCCCAGGTAGGCACAAGGCCTCTTGGCAAGCAAGGGGAGAGTGTGACTTTGTGTAGCTCCCAGGTTCTGACTGTGGGTGTTCGTAGGCAGCTGTGATTGGATGACACATGGGATGAAGTACCCAACTCGCTTTCCTTCCATGCAAAAGTCTGTTTGAATCAGCGTTCATCCTCCTGGTCCTTCAGAAACCTCCAGGCTTCCTGTTCACAGAAGGGCCAGTGATTGGGTGACTCACTTTTCTCTCTCTGGTCCCCACCCCTGGTTCACTGTGACTACTGATCTCATACTGTGTGTGCAGTCCATCATGGCTCACCATCTCTCTTTTGTTTTGTTTTCTTTCTTCTTCCCCTCCTTTCTCTTTCCTCACACTCATTTTCTTTTTCTGTCTACCACCTCTTGTCTTCTCCTCAGTCATATATTCTTGGGACTACTTGGGTGTAGCTTTAATTGTAGTCATCATTCAATTGATTTGAAGGCTCCTGCTGATATAAGACAACCCCCCCCCCCCAAATCCAGAAGCAGGCATTTTGGTACCAACACATTTTTCAAAACTTTTCATAGGTATTTTAAATAATTGATTTTAAAAATTGCTCATGGTATCCAAAGGAAAATATTCAGTGTACTCACTCTTTGTGACATCTGATAGAAAAACTCCCTGCTTGTTAGAACAAACAAAATAAGCCTGTCAATGATTTCTAGAGAACTTTGCTATTATTTTCCTTCTACACACAATGCTATAAAACATTTTTTGGTACAGCAGCTTAAAATAAGAAAAGATGTTTGAGTGGATACAGCTATCTTATTGAATCAGAAATCATTTTTCTACTCTTCAATTATTTCCGTTCTGTTGGTCTCCTCCAGTGTTGGGAAATGGGGAGGTAAAATGCTCTTTGCTTCAACCTATTCTGATAATTTAGATAATGACAATAATTATAAGACAGGAAGAGATTTTTATAAAGTAACCCTTTCCCAACTTCTATAGAAGAGCTCAAAGAGAGCAAAAGGAAAAGAGGGCAAATTATTTCTCCAAGCTCTGTGGTGAATGTCTTACAACACCTTTTATCTAGTTGAATCCTAGAAGTTCTCTACAAAACATCCCTGCAGATGGGTTCAAGCACATAATTATCAGCACACACATTCACCTTATTGGAAGGGCTTTAAAGATGTGCCTTGGGGCCAGTGTGGTGGCACAGCCATTGTGCTGCTGCCTACAATGCTGTCATCCCATATGGGGCCAGTTTGAGTTGTGGCTGCTCCACTTGCAGTTCAGCTCCCTGATAATGTGCCTGGGAATTCAGTGGATAATGACACAAGTGCCTGAGCCCCTGCCACCCATGTGGAAGACCCAGATGAAGTTCTAGGCTCCTGGCTTATGTCCAGTGCAGCCCTGGCTGCTGTGGCCATTTGGGGAGTGAATCAACAGATAGAGATTCTCTCTGTCTCTGCCTTTCTCTCTGTAATGCTGCCTTTCAAATATATAAATGAGTAAATTTTTTTTTTGACAGGCAGAGTGGATAGTGAGAGAGACAGAGAGAAAGGTCTTCCTTTGCCGTTGGTTCACCCTCCAATGGCTGCCACGGCTGGCGTGCTGAGGCCAGCATACCGCGCTGATCTGAAGACAGGATCCAGGTGCTTATCCTGGTATCACATGTGGTGTAGGGCCCAAGCACTTGGGCCATCCTCCACTGCACTCCCTGGCCACAGCAGAGAGCTGGCCTGGAAGAGGGGCAACCGGGACAGAATCCGGCGCCCCGACTGGGACTAGAACCTGGTGTGCCAGTGCCGCAAGGCAGAAGATTAGCCTATTGAGCCACTGCGCCAGCTTAAATGAGTAAATTTTAACAAAATGAAGTTTCTTATGAGGCTGTAGGGGACTCCTTAAGGCAGAAGCATTTCTAGCCTGGGGTCTTGGAGGAGGCTGAGTTTTGGGTATTTGCCCAGCCTTTCCCATTGGGTTTCCACAACTGTGAATAGAGATGCTGGAAGAGATCACATCACTCCATGCTTCCCTTTGCTGTTGCTACTGATGGGGCAGAGCTGTCGTGGAGGTCAGGACTGGTGTAATGCAGGCCCTAAGTTGAGCCTGAGGTGCAAGACACAAACCCAGGGATGGGGCAGCCTTTACCTCCAGCTCTCTGGCAGAAGGTCATTTCCTTCAGCTGCAATTCAGCAGACAGAAGAAGCAGAAGCTTGTGTTAATATCTCATGGTAGAGGGGAGGCCAGGAACGAGGCTCCAGTCTTCCTGTGTGGGTAAGCCTAGTGCGGATAATTACATGGGCCACTTGCAAGATCACAGCTCTCCTCGGAGCCCTTGGGAAATGAGACTGCAAACAGCTGTCACCTTGTTTGCAGGGAAGTAACCCGTTGCCCTCTCCATAAGCTACATGTAAAATAGGGGAGGGGAGAACCTGTGACCAGATAGGTGGTAAGTGGAAGGGTGATACAAGAGGCAAGGAAGCTAGCAATGGTCAGAGCCCCATCCTGGGGACCTTCTCAGGGTGGATCCATCTCAGCACAGAGAACACTTCCAGTACGCTGTGCTGTGAGCCTGGGTCCACCTGGCTCCACTCGGCCCCAGGAGCATGAACCACCACACTGAAGTGAGTGATGAGTGGAACAACCACTGCTGGAGGGGCTCTGAAGATGTGAAGCCAAGGGGCAGGAGGCAGGAGGAGAGGGACAGCATGGGGACAGGGAGAGTGTGGAAGGGAGAGACAATGAAATGGGAGTTAAAGGGAAGAATACAAAGAAAGGGAAGTGAAAGAAAGGCAGAGAAGTAGCACAAGAATGTAGAGAGGGAGCTTGCTTTGAGAGGTCTCAGTTGCCGGTGAGGGCCATGTCTGCCCACTGGATACAACGCCTGTAACCTGGCATACACAGACCTCTTCCCTAAATCTTTCTAAGGCTGGCTTTGGTTCCTGCAGGAGCAAGAATGCATTCTCTGACTCATAGAGACTATAACTCAGAGACCAGTGACCTCGTTAAGCTCATAAGTGGCCCCAATAAGAGGCTCTGTGCACATGAGGCTGAGCCCAGGGAGCTTGTAAAGTGGCACAGAAGGGGGCTGGTGTGGCCCCAGGGACAGCATGCTGCTGCAGATGTAGTTGGTGACTGGCAAGTCTTAGGGAAACAGCCAGAGCCCAACTCAGCTGACAGTGGCATCTGAGTCACTCTGGTTTCTTTGGAGAGTCAGGGGTACCAGGGCCTTAGGAGTTACAGCCCAGACATGGATCAGGGCCCAAGAAGGTGATAGGATAGTAAAGGACAGACTGTCTCCTGTCTTCTCATCTTTACTCAAGAAGGGCCACTTCCCTGCAATCCTTAATTCCCTGCCTGCTACCTCTCTTCTGAGCAATTTTCCTCCCAACCATTATGGGAAGGAACTGCTATCTGAACCCAGGGCTGTGTGAGACCAACACTCATCATCTCCTTTTTGGACAGGAGACATGTCCTTATGGTGGTGAACTCAGCATCACAAGGGGGACAAGGAGGGTAGGGGTGGGGATGCAGCACAGGGGCAACCTGTGGTTGTTCCACGTGCTGGGTGGGTAGTGCATGTGGAGAGAGGGTGCATCCTCAGCATGGAGGTGATGAGGGTGAGAGGAGGGAGCTACAGTGGAAACCAGAATCCAAGGCACCAGCAAATAGCAGTGAGAGCCCTGAAGCTCACACATCCCATTCTCAAGGGAGGAGGCACATCTCTTGTTGAATCAAATTCATCACCTCTTTAATTTAGGACTCCGCTCCGGAATCCTGAATCCACTGTGCCCCCAGGCCCGGCTCAGCTACTTGCCAGGAATGTGCCTTTCTCCTGCTACCTCTTTAGACGCTGGTGGCCTCCTCCTGCAGACCCCATCAGGACTGAAATTACCTTTTTAGATCAACAGTTATCTGTTTCTATGGAAACATGTTTGGGAGGAGAAAGACAAGGCCCAGAGAAGGGCCAGTAGGTGCTGCAGGCTTGGGGAGAAATAGTACAGTGGTTTATTCAGTTTGCTTTCTGATTCATGATACAAATGAAAAACCTAACTTGAGTCATTAAGACCACATCCAGCAGCCTGGGGCCCATTTGAGGACCAACAGTGATAAAAGCTGTCTTCCTAGGAAGAGTCTGGTCATGAGTAAGCTACACCTTACCCTTGGGTTAAGTGACACTGGGAGCTGAACACAGAGAACCCAAGAAGTGGCCTTGCTGAGGCTGTCCTGTCAGCAGGTGTACGGGAGTGGTTTGCAGGGGGATGGCACATGCTTTAGTTTCATGAAGATCTGCTTTTTCCTCCCTCCTCAGTGTCTGAGTGCCCTCAAAAATGTCATTTACTCTCTTAGGTCTCCCTGTTCCTTATTTCTAAAGCAGTTCTATAACAACCCAATATACCACATGACACTTAGTATTTACAGTTATTATCAATCTATTTAATTCTCTGAACTTCTGCATGAGCTTATTTTTAGAGAGACATTGGATAGGCCACCATATTCATGATTTTATTTTAATTTGAAGTGGCTGAGACCCAAGTTGACTTAGCTATCTTATTAAGGGCTCTCCAGGAAACTCTTTCGGAGTCCTGGAATCTCCCAAAAAATGTCATTTTCTAATACAACTTCTTTCTAGTGTCAGAATTTATTCTCTTTTTTAAAAGAATTCTTTTATTTATTTTGAAAGACAGAGAAATTAGAGAGAGAAGTAGAGCCAGAGACGGGGGGGGGAGAGAGAGAGAGAGAGAGAGATGTCTTCCATTCTGCTGGTTCACTCCCCAAATGACCACAACAGCTGGAGCTGAGCTGATCTGAAGCCAGGAGCCAGGAGCTTCTTCCAGGTCTCCTATGTGGGTGCAGGGGCCCAAGGACTTGGGCCATCTTCTACTGCTATCCCAGGCCACAGCAGAGAGCTGGATCAAAAGAGGAACAGCTGGGAATCAAACTTGTGCCCATATGGGATGCCGGTGCCCCAGGCTGGGGCTTTAACCCACTGTGCCACAGTGTCAGCCTCAAAATTTATTCCTTAAAGTAACTGTATTCTGTATACCTGAAAGAAATTCTGAGCTGCCTGATAACCATGCTGTGAAGGCAATGTTCACATCAAAAGTGGCAAAAAATGATGGCTTGGGCAAGGTCTGAAATTATAGGAACTACATTTTACATGTGCCTTAGAAAACACACATGCACAACTGAAATAAGTCTTACAAAGCAGTATTTATCTTTTCTATCTGCATTGTATCATAATATACTCATATCTTTTATTTCATTTTATTTTTTCCCAAATGCTAGTCATCAGTTACTATTTTTAATGGTCTACTAGTGGGTTACTTACCACAATTTGGACAGCATTCCCAATCTAGAGCACTACTTTGACATCTACCAAACCCCAGAACTTGATCACAGTTTACATCCCAAAATTCTCAAGAAAGAAAGAGCATGTTTAGTTTTGCTTCAGTTTGGGGTCTCTTCTTGTCCTAGCCAACAATGGCTGGAGCCTACCCATGGCAGCTCTTGCCCATGTCTGTCCATCTTTGGGCATTTTTATATTTTGGAAACTGGACAGACACTTTGGATACTGTCCATGACACCTGGGTGTTGGGAATTGAGACAAAGAGCCTGAGCTAGTCAGATGGTAATGTGTACCATTTATGGTCAAGTACAGCTGGGGCCAGGGCCAAAACCACAGCCATCCATTTAGACACTTATGTGGGAGGATTTTGTGGGGAAACAGAGGTGGTAAAAGAAAAGACAATCTGACAACTACATGACTCTCCAGGCTTGCTAGAGGCTGGACTCTACTCATGGAGATGATCTCTGAGGTTTCCCTGTTGGAGTGGGAAATTATTTTAGGTATTGGATCATCTTTTTTAATGCTTGAATGTATGCGTTGTAGAACCTGAATTATACCAATACAGGAAGCCAAGCTTAAGACCTTCAGAAATCAGGTGGGAAATCGTTTCAACTTGAACTTACATTTTACCCCCTAAAGTTGGAGAAAGGGACTCTGAAACTGTGAGAGATGAGAGTGCTTAGCTCTTTTTTTTATTAATTTTTTTTTGACAGGCAGAGTTAGACAGTGAGAGAGAGAGAGAAAGACAGACAGAGACAGAGAGGAAGGTCTTCCTTTTTCCATTGGTTCACCCCCTAAATGGCTGCTACAGCTGGCATGTTGCAGCTGGCACACTGCACTGATCCAAAGCCTGGTCTCCCATGTGGGTGCAGGGCCCAAGTACCTGGGCCACCCTGCACTGCACTCCCAGGCCACAGCAGAGAGCTGGACTGGAAGAGGAGCAACCAGGACAGAATCCAGTGCCCCAACTGGGACTAGAACCCAGGGTGCCAGTGCCACAGAGGATTAGCCTAGTGAGCCACAGCACCAGCCAACTAGCAACATCTGTGCCATGTAACAATGACCAAGTATATCCAAGACAAGTTATCATAGCATCAGGACCCTAGAGGAAACAGAATGAAATACCCTAAATAGCTTTAGTGGTGGTGGTGAAAGCAGAGATAGAAGACAGTATTGGTTTCAACAAAGTAGAATGAACATAAAATGGAGTACTCTCCCACGATAGAAAGGAGTGAACTGTTGAGCTACTCCAACACTTGCATGAATCTTAAGTGCATATTAATGAGTGAAAGAAGCCAATCTAAAAAGAATGCATACTATATGATTCCATTGGCGTGGCATCCTAGGAAAGGTAATACCTTAGAGAAGTCTTGGTTTATGGAAGGGTATGATCAACGCATACATTTGTCAACTTAGAGAACTTTACAACATGAAATTATTCTTAAAATGTTAGAGACATGCACAGCTTAAGACAGGAAAGGATGAGAAATAGCATAAGGATTGTGTAAGAGGTTTATGTTCATCCCAATCCTAATACAAATATTACAAGTTACATATCAATATCTCCATAGATATGAGGCTTAGAGAGGCCCAAGATGGATCTTTAAAGTAGGAGGACTTGGTCTTTGAAAAGGAAACATTCAAAGCATCTTCCCTGACTTCTTCTGTGCCAATTGTAGAAACACTGAAGTCCTGAGCAGAAGAGTGAGAAGCTCAGTGGGGCCCTGTCCTCCGAGAAAATGCTGTCATGTTGGGAAGGCAAATGCATGCCCTGATTTCCTTTACATGAGTGCAACATACTTTTGGCCTTGTTGTCAGATTTTGCAATGTTTAACCCAAAAAGAAATTATTCTCCCTGTGTGTCTCTTAGATCATGGAATCTTTATTTTCATATTGTTTTAGCTGGATTTATTCCTTCTATCAAGTACCTACTTACTGAATATGTAACTAGCATTGTCCCTTTCTTCTTACCATTATATACTAACTTCTTTATCCTAGGTTACCATGTAAACTGCTGCTGTCATTGTTCTATGAAATCTAACTATTCCCAGTCCATATCAGCTTATGGAGACAATAGGATCACAATTATCAAGTTGTTTTAGTTACCAGTCTCAGCCTCTGAGGAGTGATTGGAAGCTTTACCCCATTCTCTCTCCCAAATCTACTCCATTAGAACAGACTATCCAGGAAGTGGCTCACATATGCTTGCAAACTTAGCATTCCTGGTTCTAGATGATACTTATGTCTTCCCTCTCTCTGTGTTTGGCCTGTGGCTCCCTTCATTTCAGGAAGATTCATTGGGTGATGTCTTTGGCTGTTCCCATGCAAGAGTGCCTCCATTTAGTCTTGGATTCATTCTCAACCACCACCTGCCATAACCAGAGTAAAATCGAGCCTTTGTGTACAATGAGCTAGGGGTGCAGTTTTTACCCAATATCTTAAAGAGATTTCAGTGGTGTTATTTTATGGTTTCTACTCATTCTAAATTTAGCCTGTTTTCAGAAAGACTAGGGTCTTAGGAGATGTGGGGTGGTAGAGAGTGGAAAAGCAGCCACTTAGTAGAACTCAGGATTTTACCTTCATTTCATCATGTGGGGACTTGGATCCTCAAATGCTTCAATGTCTTTCTACCCTTAAGCAAGCACTTCCTAGGAGGCTCTTGGCACTTTACCATTCTTCTAGGATATCCACACACAAGCACACACAAAGGCTCAAAATTATCTTTCCATTGTCCCATCTAGTTTTTTTTTAAGTTGTTTACTTTTAGTCTCAAAGTATTCCAAACTCTATTGGAAACATACTAGAAAGAGACCAGTGAGGTCTCATAGCAGTAAGGGCAAGTATACACTTGTGTAAAGAGGCTGTATGTATCTTATCTTTAAGTTGACATGTAATAACCCTCTAGAATACCCTGCATGGGTCTTTATTTTCCTGCTAATTTGGAACAGTGACCATATGAAAATAAGAGGTATGCTGGACCTGCACATTTAAATTTTTATTTGAGAGGAAGAGAGAGAGAGAGCTCTAATCTGCTGGTTCATTCCCCAAATGGCTGTAGTATCTAGAGCTGGACAGAACCAAAGCTGGAGCTAGAAACTCAATCCAGGTATCCCTCATGAGTGGCAGGGACCTAACTACTTAAGATATCATCTGCTGCTCTGTGAAACTATCCTTTAAAAGTGAAGGAGAAATAAAGTATTTCCCAGATAAGCAAAAACAGAATTTAACACCAGATTGCCCTTTAAAGAAATTCTAAAGGGCATCCTGCATTAGAAGTAAATCATGAAAACACATGACACTACCAAATTTTATAACAGAACAGGTAGAATCATTATCCGGTCAACAAAATGGCAGGTCTTTGTTCTTATCTAGCAATACTAATCTTGAATGTAAATGGATTAAATTCACCAATCAAAAGACTTAGGTTGGCTGAATGGAAAAAGATACATGGCCCTCACTATATCTGCCTACAAGAAACTCAATTTGCAAACAAAGACACACACAGACTGAAAGTGAAGGATTGGAAAAAGATATATCAGTCAAATGGAAACCAAAAGCTATCAGGCATAGCTATTCTTATATCAGATAAAATAGACTTTGAATCAAAAACTGCAAAAAAAGATATAGAAGGGCATTATACTTTGATAAAAAGTTTAATCCAGCAAGAAGACATAATAATCATAAATATATATATATATATATATACCCAACAGAAGACCACCAGGTATATAAACAAAATACTATTAGACCTAAAGGGAGAGATAGACTTCAATACAATGATAGTGGATGTCTTCAAAACTCCACTCTTATCAATGGACAGGTCATCCAGACAAAGACATAGAAGATGCATCAGAGTTGAAACATACTATCCAGCAAATAGATCTAAGAGACATTTCCAGGACATTTCTCTAAACAGCTACAGAATACACATTCTTCTCACTAGCACATGGAACACTTGATAGGATGTACCTTATATTAGGCCATAGATCAAAGCTCAGAAAATGTAAAAATACAGAAATCATATCATGTATCTTCTTGGACCATAAAAGAATAAAACTAGAAATCAACAAGATCAATAGAACACTCTTGAAAATTAAACAGCATGCTACTGAATGATCAATGAGTCATTGAAGAAATTAAAAAGGAGGCCGGCGCCGTGGCTCACTAGGCTAATCCTCTGCCTGCGGCGCCGGCACACCAGGTTCTAGTCCCGGTCGGGGCGCCGGATTCTGTCCCGGTTGCCCCTCTTCCAGGCCAGCCCTCTGCTGTGGCCAGGGAGTGCAATGGAGGATGGCCCAGGTGCTTGGGCCCTGCACCCCATGGGAGACCAGGAAAAGCACCTGGCTCCTGGCTCCTGCCATCGGATCAGCGCGGTGCGCCGGCCGCAGCGTGCCGGCCGCGGCGGCCATTGGAGGGTGAACCAACGGCAAAGGAAGACCTTTCTCTCTGTCTCTCTCTCTCTCACTGTCCACTCTGCCTGTCAAAAAAAAAATTAAAAAGGAAATAAACTTTCTTGAAAGATACGAAAATGAAAACACAACATATCAAAACCTGTGGAATATAGCAAAAACAGTTTTAAGGAAGTTTATACCATTAAGTGTTTAAAAAAAGAAAAATATCTCAAAGATCTAATGATGCATCTTGAGGACTTAGAAAAGCAAGAACAAACCAAACCCAAAATCAGCAGGAGGCAAGAGATAATAAGGATCAGAGCAGAAATAAATGAAATTTAAACAAAAAAATACAAAAGATCAACAGTAAAAGTTCTAGCCAGACTAACAAAGAAGAGAAAAAACTCAAATAAGAGATGAAAAAGTAGACATGACAACTGACACCACTGAAATAAAAAGGATCATAAGAATAGTTGGAAAACCTTGAAGAAATGGATAAATTTCTGGGTTCATATAACCTCTCAAAGTTAAATCAAGAAGATATAGATAATCTAAACAGACCCATAACAAGCAATGAGATTGAAGCAGTAATCAAAAGTCTTCCATCAAGGAAAAGTCGGGGACCTGATGGCTTTACTATTGAATTCTGCATAACATTCAAAGAGGAAGTAACTCCAATACTCTTCAAACTATTCCAAAATATTAAATAGTACAGAGGGGGCCAGCGCCGTGGCACAGTAGGTTAATTTGCCACCTGCGGGGCCGACATCCAACATGGGTGCCAGTTCTAGTCCTGGCTGCTCCTCTTCCAATCTAGCTCTCTGCTGTGGCCTGGAATAGCAGTAGAAGATGGCCCAAGTCCTTGGGCCCCTTAACCCATGTGGGAGACCCAGAAGAAACTCCTGGCTCCTGGCTTCGGATCAGTGCAGCTCCGGCCGTTGCGGTCTTTTGGGGAGTAACTAATGGAACGAAGACCTTTCTCTCTGTCTCTCCCTCTCACTGTCTATAACTCTACCTCTCAAATAAAGAAATAAAACCTTTTAAAAAAAATAAGCCATATGGAATTCTACCAAACTCTTTTTCTGAGGACAACATAACTTTCATATGGAAACCAAGCAAGTAGACGGCATGAAAAGAAAACTACAGACCTATATCCTTAACAGATTCTTAATAAACAGACACAAACATTCTCAACAAAATGCCAGGCAGATCAAATGCAAATCAGAAAGATAAAAAAACCAAGTAGTATTTATCCCAGAAATGTAAGGGTATTTTAACATTTGCAGATCAAAAAGTGTCATATATCACATCACTAGAATGAAGAACAAAAACCATTTGGTCATCTTGGTAGATGCAGAGAAAGCATTTGATAATATTCAGCACCACTTCATGATAAAAATCCTCCACGAATTAGGTATAGAAGGAGCATTCCTCAAAATTACAAAGGCTGTATATTACAAACCAACAACCAGTATCATAGTGAATTGAAAAAATTGAAAGCATTTCTCCTCAGAGCTGGAACAAGACAAGGATGCCCACTTTTATCACTGTTATTCAACATAGTACCAGAAGTTTTAGTGAGAGCAATTAGGAAGGAGAAAGAAATAAGACATAAAAATTGGAAAATAGGAAGCCAGATTATCCATATTTCCAGATGACATGATGCTGCACATGGAGAAACCTAAACACTCTACCAAAAAGCTGATAAACCAATCAGGAAAGTTGCAGGTTACAAAATAAGCATGCAAAAAACCAGCTTTTTTGTATGCTAATAATGAATTTATAGAAATCAAGAAGGAAATCCCACTCACAATAGCCACAAAGAAAAATAAAATATTGAGGAATAAATTTAACCAAAGGAGTGAAAGATCTCCACAGTAAAAATTATCAAGCATTGATGAAAGAAATCATCCAGGACACAAAAAATGGAAAGATATTCCTTGGTCATGGATCAGAAGAATCAATATAATCAAAATGTCTATTACCTACAGCAATTTATAGATTCAGTGCAATCTCTATCAAAATATCAATGGCATTCTTTACAGAGTTAGAAAAAAAATCCTAAAATTCACATAGAATTCAAAAGACCCCAAATAGCCAAGTAATCCCAAGCAAGAAAAAACAAGGTGGAGGCATTGCAATACCTAATTTCAAAGCATACTACAAAACTATAGCAATTAAAACAACTTAGAACTGGCATAAAAACTACTACTAAGATCAAGGGAGCAGAATAGAGAGCCCAGAAATCAATCCATGCACATACAGCCAACTGATTTTTGACTGAAGTAGTCAGATGATACTGATAATCTCTTCAACAAATGGTGCTGACAAAACTGGGTATGTATGTATATATGTGTGTATATATAGTGGAGCAGTCAGGACTCAAACCAGCATCCATATGGGGTGCCAGTGCTGCAGGCGGTGGCTTTTTCTGCCTATGCCACAGTACTGGCCACAATATAGACCCATTATTTTTTAGTTTCACTTTTGTTACCTACACTTTGGAGTCTTGACCAAGAAGTCATCCCCTACATTTTCTTCCTGCAACTTCACAGTCTCAGGTCTTAAACAGTGTAAAGATTTCTTAAACTAGAAACAGATTTGCCATATGATCCAGCAGTCCTACTAATGGGTATATACCCAAAAGGCTTGAACAGAGCTGGTTCTGTGGCATAGTGGATTAAACTGCCATCCACAGTGCCAGCATCCTATTTGGGTGCCTGTTTGAGTCCCAGCTGCTTCACTTCTGATCCAGCTCCCATCTAATGCCCCTGGGAAGGCAGTAGAGGATGGCCTAAGTCCTTGGGCCCTCATCACCCATGTGTAAGACCTGGATAAAGCTCCAGGCTCTTGGCTTCAGCCTTTCCCAGCCCTGGCTGTTGTGGCCATTTGGAGAGTGAACCAGCATATGTAGGCTCTCTCTGTCTATCTCTCCTCTCTAAGTAACTGTGATTGCAATTTTTTTTTTTAAAAAAGACTTGAATACAGTGTATCAAAGAGATAGCTGCACCGCCATGGCTATAGCAGCACTGTTCACAACAGCCAAAATTTGGAACCACCCAAGGTTTCCATCATCAGATGAATGGATAAAAAATGTGGTTTATATACACAATGGAATTGGAATATTATTTAGCTATAAAAAGAATGAAATTCTACCATTTGCAAAACAAGAGATACAACTGGAGGACATACTGTTGAGTGAAGTAAGCTGGAACCAGAAAGACAAATACCACAAGTTCTCCCTATATTTGGGAGCTGTAATTTAAAAAGCAAACAGAAAAGAAAGATTTCTGTGTATCAGTGTTGCTGCAAATATAGTTTAATAAAACATTGTTTTATCGCTTTGTTAAGGCAATGGTTAAGAAGTTATACTATGGTCCACTGCTGTGGCTCACTTGATTAATCCTCCTCCTGTGGCACTGGCATCCCATATGGGCATCGGGTTCTAGTCCCGGTTGCTCCTCTTCCAGTCCAGCTCTCTGCTGTGGCCCGGGAGGGCAGTGGATGATGACCCAAGTGCTTGGGCTCTGCACCCGCATGGGAGATCAGGAGGAAGCACCTGGCTCCTGGCTTCGGATCAGCACAGCGCTGGCTGTAGCAGCCATTTGGGGGTGAACCAACAGAAAGAAGACCTTTCTCTTTGTCTCTCTCACTGTGTAACTCTGTCAAAAAAAAAAAAAAAACTTTAAACAAACCAGTAAAAGAAGTTATACTAGAGTTTTATGATCTGTGATTATTGTAAAATTTATGGTATATGGGTTAAATGATCATTTTTCCATTCAATTGTTAGTTATAGCTGTGTTCTATATTCTCACTAAACTAGGGCCTTTTTACCTTTTTACTTGTTCAACTTCTTATCTGGTGAAGTATTAAGCCTTTTTACTATAATGTAATTTTAAAATATATTACCTCAAAAACTAAAAAAGGAAGGAGGGAGGGATGGAGTCAAGAAACATCTTTATCATTGTTAGAACTGTATCTACAAATCAGATTGAATGTTAAAAAACTAATTAAAACTGAAATAAATAATAAAAAAAATAGCTTGATCAAAACTATGTAATTTCTACTTCCCAATGATGGTGATTGGCAAAGATGGCTACATAAGGAGATGGAGACTTGCATTTAGGAAAGAACTCCCAATATAGTGTTCTTGGTCTGATTTTCTAATGCAGCCAGGTAATCTTGACATTTCTGATAGCTGTCATTTAAAGGCAAAGCTGTAAGCCTCTGAAACAATACACTTTCATAATTAATATTCCACTTCCAGGATTGTTTTGGCATAAAGATTGTCCCAAAGAAGAACATTTTGTTGGCTCTGAAGTAAGTAATAATTTAGTTGAATTATAGTCAGTTTTTTTTAAAGAATTTTTTTTTCAGGGCTGGTGCTGTAGCAAAGCTGGTAAAGCCACTGCCTGGAGTGAGGCATCCCATGTGGGCACAGGACAAATCCTGGCCACTCCACTTCCAATCCAGCTCCCTGATAATGTGCCTGGGAAAGCAGTGGAAGATGGCCCAAGTGCTTGGGCTCCTGTGAACCCATGTGGGAGACCCAGATGTGGCTTCTGACTTTGGATTGGCTCAGCTCCAACCATTGCAGCCATTTAGGGAGTGAGCCAGTGGATGGATGACCTCTCTTTCTGCCTCTGCCTCTGCCTCTCTGTAACTCTGCCTTTCAAATAAATAAGTAAATCTTTAAAAAATAATTTTTATGAAGTTATGAATATTTTTATAGGAACTAGAATAGAAAAATATAGGGAGAATGCCCTATAATCATATAATCAAGGGATGGTATGACTGCTACTGAGGAATATTTTATTACTTCAAAGTGTTCTGACTCTGACATTGGACATCTTTGGTGGCTCTCAACAAGTTATTTAACCTTTTCTGAGACTTGTTTTCTTCATCTTAAAAATGGAAATAATAGTGAGCTAACTGAAATCATAGAGTTGTGAGCACTGAGTGAATCCATGTATGTAAAGCATAGCAATGGCCAATACTCAGCCAATTCCTCATAAGTGCTGGTTCTTAACATTACTGCCATTCTTATCATTATTATGGTCCTTATTATTTCTTCATAGTTTTATTCTTTTTTCTACATATACTTTTGTACATAGTTAAGTTCATTCTGTCTATATAATTTTGTGGCTGTTAATCACATACATTAGAAAATGAACATTGCCCAAAGTTATTGCAAACCTCTGTACACATAATTAAAAAATAGTGAAGTGAAGTAATAGTTTATTTAAATGCCAAACCTTAATTTACTTAACTATTGTTGGATATTTATGTTATTCATATTTTTCAGTATTACAAATAATGAGACACAAAACATCTGTGCAGAAGCTTTTGTGCAAGTGCTTAAGCTTATTTCTTTTGAATGGAAATACCAGTTCAAAAGTAAAACTTGGAATGCATCTGGTAAAATTATTTTCTAAAAAGGTTGTGACAAATCATATTTCCAAGAGCAGTGTACAATTGGGCATATTTTGCTGAACCATTGACAGTGTATGAAATTCTTGTTAAGATTCCTTCTGCACATAGGTGAAAGGGTGTTAATTTACACAACACATTTAACTGAGCATACTATGTGTTAGACATTATGCTGGGCTCTGAGATAAAGGGGAGACATGATAGAATCACTCTCCTCCTATGGAACTCTTACCCCTTGGGCTGATACACACAAGAAAGAAACACAATTCCTTCACTGCATTCTAAGTATGATGCATGCTGTTAGGGAGAAGTAAATGCTGTTACGAGAGGTTAAGGAGGAAAACTGTCATAGTCTGGAGCGATCAGGAAGGCTTCTCTTAAGAGGGTAAAGTTTCATCTGTTGTTTATAGAGGATAGCAGGAGTACCTGAGCAAAGGGCAGGTACCAGGAAGGGAGTCCCAGGCAGTGGGAGTGAGATGTGTGAATGTTTATTATTTTTATTTATTTATTTATTTTTTATTTTTGACAGGTAGAGTGGACAGTGAGAGAGAGAGAGACAGAGAGAAAGGTCTTCCTTTTGCCTTTGGTTCACCCTCCAATGGCCACCGTGGCCAGCACGCTGCAGCTGGCACATCATGCTGATCCGAAGGCAGGAGCCAGGTGCTTCTCCTGGCCTCCCATGCGGGTGCAGGGCCCAAGCACTTGGGCCATCCACCACTGCACTCCTGGGCCATAGCAGAGAGCTGGCCTGGAAGAGGGGCAACCAGGACAGAATCTGGCACCCCGACTGGGATTGGAACTCGGCGGAGGATTAGCCTATTGAGCCTCGGTGCTGGCCTGAGATGTGTGAATGTTTAGAGAGGACAGGAGCATGACTTTCTGGAAGAGCTATGAGATAGCCATTGTGGGAGATACAGAGGGAATCTGACAAGACTTGGCTGAGGGGTAGGGAGAATATGGGCTTTATCCTAAGAATAGGAGGAAGCAGCTGCAGGGTTTTGGGTCTGGGATTAGCATTAACAGATGACTGTTTCAGAGACAGTTGTGGCTAGGATTTGTGGTGAATGGCTTGGATAGAACTGACAGAGTTAGCTCTTGAGCTGTATCCATGGAAGGATAGGTAAGTTGAGCTAAAGTAGTTGCAGATTCACAGAGAGGAAAAATGGAATGTTATCTTCAGGAAGTAGGATGGGCAGTTGATTGTTTCTGGAAGGTGAAGGAAGAAGGAAGCCTTTTGTTGAACATGACTTTTAAACTATGGAAGTTTTTATAGTTTGTTAAAGGGTTTTCCAGTTTGTTAGGAGTTTGTCTCTTGGACAGCATGATTCTTGTAAGTATCATTCTATACTTTGTAAGTATTGTCCCCCTTCTGAGACTCCACCTGGCTATATATTCAAAAAGCATGGCTCTTGCTCCCTTTATTTATCTGGAACAGTGGACCGTTTATCCAAAATATATTTTACAATTATGATGGACAGAATTGAGATTCTTTTGAGATACCAAAACTTGATTTTCTCCCAACTAAATTAGAAGACTGGTTCTAACACAAAATGACCTGAATAGGGGTGCAAATTTTAGTTGACATTTAGAGGTGTCCAAATAAATTCAGGTCTTGAAGATTGCTTCTCTCCAAAAACATAGTCTCTGAACTCACAGTGCCTAATAAAAAAATTAAAAGAGAAAGAAGAGTCATCAAGGCTCAGGCTTCTTTCCCCAACTCTTGTTCCCCGCACTCCTTCTCCTCTGCCTCCCTATCCCACACTTGCTGAGCTTCTCTTCTACTCTTAGAACCCTGAAACTTATACTGATTTCTCTGTTCCTACAAAACATGTTCAGACTCACCCTTTCAAGATCCATTTGAATAACCAGGGCATTCTCTCAAACATTTCCTGTATACCCTGAACAAAGTCTGAGCAAGGGCTGTAGCTGAAGAGTTCTCCAAGCTTAATGAGGATCTTTGTAAATTGACTGAAGAATTTCAAATTGTTATACAAACTTTTGAATTTGTTTGTGTGACCTTTCTCAATTAATACATATCCTCACTGACTAAGGTCAGGCACAACACTGGATGGCAAAGTAGGTTGGAACATTCCTCTAAGGAACCTCCAATGCAATATGTTATCAACCAGGGAAAAAAAAACTAAGAAAGAGCCAAGAACCATTCTTCAGCATTCACTAAACTAGCAGGTTGAAAAAGATTCAAGACTGCACCCTAAAAAAAGGTGGAAAAGTTTATAAGGAAAACTCTGAATGCCTCCCTCAAATGTGATAGCTGTTAAAATGTCTTTGAGTTTTGTGTTTGTAAATGGCTTAGTTGGAGATCTTGTCATTATACTTAGACAGCCTCAACTTAATTGGGAAACAGTGCTCACCTCCATTTTAGTTAACTTTATGAACCAAGTAAACTTAAAGCAAGGAAAATACAGCTTCCACCACTTTCTACTCCTCCTAACAGAACATGGCAATCTGACATCATAAAACCAGTTTTCGAGGGGTCTTCTACAACTATAGAAAGCATGGAGAGGGGGAAATTTGCATATTAAATTAAATGTGTGCCAAAATGTGCCAAACAACCCCATGAGAAACAATTTTTCATGCCCTCTATGGACTAAGGGTGCTCTAAGGAAACAGGATCATTTATGGCCATACCACCCTGAATGCACCCAATCTCGTCTGATCTTGGAAACAGAGGATCAGAATTCTGATTCAATCCCATCAAGGTGGCATGTACCAATGCCATCTCACTATTCCAAGTGATCAATTTCAGTTCATAATTGATCATAATGATAGGATTAAGAGACAAAGGTATCACATAAACAAGATTGGTGTCTGCTAATACTAACTGATACAATTAAAAAGGAAAGAATGATCCAACATGGGAAGCAGAATACACAGCAGACTCATAGAATGGCAGATGTCCTAAACAGCACTCTGGCCTCAGAATGAGCCCTTAAGGCATTCGGATCTGGCTGAAGAGCCCATGAGAGTATTTTAGGCATGGAAAGCCAAGACACTTTGGGAAAAAAAAAAAAAAAACCCTAAATGAAAGATCTCTGCGAGTGAGATCCCAGTAGAAAGAACAGGCCATCAAAGAAGGAGGTACCTTTCTCTGAAGGGAGGAGAGAACTTCCACTTTGACTATAACCTTGTCTAAATAAGATCAGAGTTGGTGAATGCAAAAGGCTTGCATAGCCTTGGAAACTCATGACAAGAGCCTAGGGTGATTACTGACTCCATAAACAAGAGTGTCAATTGTTAAGTCAACAACAGGAGTCACTGTGCACTCTCACCCCATGAAGGATCTCTGTCCTTAATATGTTGTACAATGTGAATTAATGCTATAACTAGTACTCAAACAGTACTTTACACTTTGTGTTTCAGTGTGGGTGCAAACTGTTGAAATCTTTACTTAGTATATGCTAAATTGATCTTCTATCTTCTGTATATAAAGATAATTGAAAATGAATCTTGATGTGAATGGAATAGGAGAGGGAGCGGGAGATGGGAAGGTTGCAGGTAGGAGGGAAATTATGGGGGGGGAGGGAGCCACTATAATCCAAAAGCTGTACTTTCAAAATTTGTATTTATTAAATAAAAGTTTAAAAAAAGAATAAAAAAAAAGAATTCTGATCGTACCCCTTCATCTTTTGTGTGAAACTTTCCAGTGATCAGAGAGGAGATTCTTGGCATGCTCTCTGACACCAGAGCAGCATTCTCTGTGCTGAACCCCACACGCCTCAAGCAGTCCTTTTCTCAGAGGGCTAGGGGGAGTTTCTAATACACCTTCAGGAGTGTTTAAATCCTTACTTTTGCTTTTTCAATTAGATCCTCTCTGGGAGGACAGTCATTCCTTTTTAGTTCTTTCCTCAGTCCCAGTTCACTTACTTAGAAGAGACTTGGAAAGATAGCAGGCTATGATTTCATTTTCCTTGAAGGGGAGATAATTCTTGAAATTGACTCACCCTCCACTTTAACTGACAACACTGAACATTTTTTTTTCTGTGCCGTTGGCCATTTTTATCCTTAACCTAAAGAATGAAAATGCTGAGGGTTTGGCTATTTTTCTGGAGAGGTTTTTGAGGAACTCTGGGCTCAGTCCACAATGGACACTGAACAAGTCCACTTGACTGCATTGACAAAGATTCAAATTGACACAAATGAGCCCGTTTCTTAGAGAATTCCCACTAAACCCTGAAATTCTTGCAGGAATTAAACCAATTATAGAAGATTAAGAAAAATCCAAGGATCTTACAGTGTCTTGCACCAACCCTTTAGCTCTCTTGGTCTTCCTGTAGTAAAACCTAATGGATGAGGCTGGAGATTTGTACATACCTCAAAGTCATCAATACTATTGGCAATTCTGTGACACCTCATCATTCCAAATCCCATACTTTGTATCCCATTAAATGCATTTTTCAGTGATAGACTTTGTAGTGTATGCTGTGAAGTCCAAGAGGCAATTTTTATTTAGTTCTATTTGGGAAGAGCAACACTGTGAATACACCTGGATGGTAGTGCCTTGAGGATATACTGAAAGCCCCTCACGGATGCTGAAGGCAGGTTGGATAGACACTTCTTTCCCTTGGGACTGACTCTCTTGTAGCACATTGGTGAGCTCTTTGTTCCTCTTCTGAAGAAGTCTGTGAACATGATAACATTCCTTCCCTTAAACTTCTCCCAGACAAAAACCACAAAGTTTTCAGCAAAAAACTGCTATATACCCCAGAATATTTAGGACACTGGATATCAAACCAAGAACTTGATTTGAATCCTCATACACTTAAAGGCATAGTAAACTATTCTCAATCTCAGACCAAGAGATGATTACAAGGGTTTTTGGGCCCTGCATGATACTGTGGAAATGGGATACCCATGTTTGCTTTGAAAGTTTGTCCCTTTAACACCTCTCTGAAAGATAACAAACCAGATCCCCTGGACTGTGGAGAGAATGCCTGTATAGTCTTCTGACAGTTAAAAGGACTTTTATGTTCTGCTGTTGGACACTCCTAGTATCATTTCCTTTTCTTCCTTTTTGTGCATCAAAGAGAAAGAAATGCACTGGGGCTCCTTACTCAGAAACATGGAGATCAACACAGGCTCCCTTAGGTATTACAGTCAGCCATCAGATTCAGTAGCTGAGGGACTCCTTTACCTGCCTAAGAGCTGCATCAGCCACAGTGGCTTTAACTACATCCACAGAAAGGCATTCATGGGCTCTCACTAACTATGCACTTCCTGAAGCTGTAGGAGCTTTATTCAACTCTTGTCAATTGCAACAGCTTTCTGCAAGCAAATTTACTTCCTATGAGATCTTGTTCACCTTCTCATGTGAGCATACTTTGAAATGCTCATGGAAGATGGAATTGAATAATAAGTTTATTTTGGTACAACAATTTTGGAATCTGTGTTTTTTTTTATATATTCATTTTACATCAACTGTTAGAAGACTTATTATTCTTTCCTGCTGTGGTAAGCTTAATCCAACAACCATCTTTCCTGTACCTGATGATAAAGTGCCTCATGATTGCCTAACTGGCTACCAAAACCTGGAGTTTATTTACATAAACCTCCTATCTCAAACACATAATTTTTGTGGTTTAATGGTGGATCATAAATGGCAGATAATGAAGGAAATATTACCCTGAATGTGCTATTAGCACCTACCTTTTTGGAGTAGTTGAAGCAACCCTGCTGCCAATGGCTACTTGAGCCCAAAAAGCAGAACTCTATGCCTAACTAGAACTTGAAAGGTAAACTAAATATTGACAACATAGCAGTTATGCCTTTGGGCATGTTCATGGTGTTGACATGCTTTGGAAACAGAATTTGTGCTCTCTAGTGGAAAGTAAATTAAAAATAGTACATTTGTTGATAATTTATTAAATTCCATTCATCTGCTCTCTGCTTTAGCCATAATCAAATTTCTGGGCACTAAAAACTGGAATCTGATGAAGCTACAGATACAAATTGGCTGATACAGCAAAAACATCTGCCTTGAGTTCCAGTATGGCTGAAATCTTGTAGGTATTATTGATCATGCCTTTCCCAATGTTTAAATGATGTTAAACATGCCCAGTCTTGATTACCACATAAAAATTTTATGGGCCAGCATTGTGGAATAGTGGATAAAGCTGCAGTGTGTGACACCAGTGTCCCATATGGGTGCCAGTACATATCCTGGCTGCTCCACTTCTGATCCAACTCCCTGCTAATGTGCCTGGGAAAAGCAGTGGAAGATGGCTGTAGTGTCTCTCCATGTGGGAGAACCAGATGAAGCTCCTGGCTTCAGCCCGCCCCGCCTGGCCATTGAGGCCATCTAACGAGTGAACCAGCAAATGGACGACCTCTCTCTCTGTGTTTCTCCCTCTGTAACTCTGACTTTCAAATAAGTAGATAAATCTTTGAAAAATTTTTTGTTTCATGTGATTGATGATTGCATTTTTGCCTGACCACAAATTTATGGTGTGGTTCCTATAATAAACCAATATTTCCAGAATCTGTGAATAAAGCCCTACCAAAAATGACACATCAGATGACTCATTGGGCAAATGATAGACTAGTAAGTTTTATGAAACAGTGTTGGAGGGGAAACATTTCAGAGGCTGTCAGAAAGGCACAGCTTTCTTGTACTACTTGTCTATAATTCAACTAGACAAGACAATCAAGACAGTTCAGGTCATTTTGACCTGCCTAATAGGCCCTATTAGGTTTGGCAAAGGATTTCTGTCCAGCTGCCTCCCTCTCAAGGTTGTAAATATGTTCTTTTTATGAGTTATATGTTTCCCATTGGGTAGAAGCATTCCCTTCCTGGTGCACCATTGCCTCAGCAAAACTGTTATTAGAACAGATTATTTCTACATGGAGCATTCCTTCTGAGTTACACAGTGACTGTAGAACTCACTTCACTGGCCAGGTGATACAACAAATGTGCAGTGTTTGGTACATATTACAACGCTTACATTGCAACTATAATCCCTGTTCTTCCAGATTGGCAGAGTAAATAGCATCGTCCAAATTCAAGTGACAAAATTTATGTATGCATTAAAATTGCCCAGCCAAAAGCACCGCTTTTGGTTCGATTGAAACTAAGGATCGTACCTTTTGTAAAATATAAGTTGTCACTTTTTGACATTTTAACTGGATGGCAGATACATTAACCTGCTCTGCTTTTGAGAGTCACTTGATTAAAGGAGACATTCTCTAGTATTTCCAGGGAATAAATAGGACTACAGATAAAAAGCCACTCCTTGGTAAAACAGTCTTTTCACAGTGAGCTCATGGGGAGATAAAGAAACCAAACATCCTGCCATTCCATTTGGTGATTGTGTCTATTGGAATGAGCATTTCTAAGATTTCCACCCAGTGTGATGGAAAGTACATATCAGGCCCTCTTCACCAACCCCTGTGCTGCCAAACTAAAAGGTTTTGATTCTTGAATGAATGTTGCTCATGTATAGAAAGTTCCTAGTCCCTGCTGGAACCCAGAAACTTGAAGCCAAACTGACCGAGAAATAAAGCAGACAACTGCAAAGTGGAGACTGCTCACCTCAGACCTCCAGACCAGTGTCTGATTAATCTCCTGATGGAGTTGGCCTTTTATGTGTTGCCTTCACTACAGTCTTAGCTTTTGCCTTCTAGTCCCTCACACTACAGTTACACTGAATTATATCTTGGCAGAGTGAGCAAATATTTGCACTGTAGCCAATATCTCCTGTTACACTTGGATAAATATTTCTGACAAAGTAGACACTGAGTTGGAAAGAGTCTATGCATGTGCTAATTAGTTAAGTAGAAGCACTATTGGATGTTTGACTTTCTGAGTTCTTCAGCTAACTGCCTTCTAAAGTCAGAATGTGGCTAGCATTGAGTCTTCAACTTTTGTTACCCACTGTGTTTATTGGAATGCTTAAGCTACTCTTGTCACTCCTTACTCAAATCTGCTTAGAAATAAAAGTTTCACCAAGGTCATATAGTGGTCAGTCAAGCTTACGATTCAGAGAAGACATCAGTATGGCAACTTTTTTGGGACCTAAGCAGGCTTGAGAGCTCTCTTCTCAAAACCTCCTTGTTGGTTGACTGTGGCCCTGTCTAGCTCTTCACTTCTTCAAACCATGAGATCCTCTCCGAGGCAAGTCCACCCCTGTAATGAGGACAACTCAGATGTGCTGGTTGACCAGTGATGCTTTCTAGAGAGAAATCTTGATCAAAATGGGGAAGTGTGAAAGAAAATGACGTACCCAAGACTAAAGCTTTCTAAAGCAGGGTCTGGAGATGGGGAAAGGATTGTTCTCCCCTGCTAAAGTTAAATCCATAAACATAGGCAAGCAGCTAACATTTGTATTCATCAGCCTTTAATATCTCGCAACTGGCAATGCCCTAGCACACTAACCAATCAGCATGGGTTTGTGATTTAGGATTTCTGCCGAGCCAGCAAGCTGCCTCTGAAATTGACTTTTTGTGGAAATTCCCTATAGGAAAAGTTCTGCTGTGCTGCCATCGGTCAATTCTAGCTGGTGGTCATGTCTTTGTCATGTCTTTATGGGGATGTTAACTTGCCTACTCTGTGGTTTTCATTCATTTTGCTTGGCTATGTACAGGCATGGAGAAAGTGCTGGGTTCATCTGTGATTGCAGTTCTGCCAGGTGACTTGGTCAAAGGAAGGAAGAGGAAGAATATTGATTGGTTCTATGAGCTAATAGTGGGCTGTGGACTCTATGGTGGATGAGGAGGAAGATGGAGACAGGATCAGGAGATGGAGGAGTTGGGTTGGCTATCATGATGGAGGTAGAGGATGGGCAACATGTGGGCTGTTGAAGAACTGGTGGGAAGGAAAGCATAGACTTTCCATTAGATGCCTGTTGTTACAGGAAAATGAGGGTATATTTGAGGCCTTTCAGGATTCTGAGTGGATTGGTAGAGGGTGTTTTACAGAAATAAAGAGCATGAAGAGGTGAAAAGCCATGGCCTTCAGTAATGGAGCCCTAAGAATGAGAGTTGTTAGGAATTGAACCAGAGAAGCAAGTAAACTGATGTCTTTGGGAAATCATGAGTGTCCGAAGATTAGAGTGAAAAGGAGGAGAGCATGGTGCATCCATGCTCTGAGCTGCATTATTCACTGTGTACACTGTCACATAGTGCACTTGAAATGTGTGACGTCCGTATATCTCAAAGGTTACCCTGGACTTAAGGGTTCCAATTTGTTTCTTGCTCTGGATTTGACTCTTGTGACTTCTCTTTTTATGACTTTCCCCATTTATCTATTAGAATTTTAGTTTTTTTCTTATTTATTAGACAAGTAATATATATATATATATATTATAATATTATTTTCTTCTATCTGTTGCAAATATTTTTTAAATTTCTAATGATAGTTTAGGGGGTTATGGTAACACAGAAATTAGGACCATGTATAGAATCTGTGCATTTTTTTTAGATTTGTTTATTTGAAAGGCAGAATTACAGAGAGAGAGAGAGCCAGAGCAAGGGTGAGCAAGAGAGAGAGATTTTCCATCTACTGATTAACTCACCAAACGGCTGCAATGGCTGAAGCTGGGCCAGGCTGAAGCTAGCAGCCTAGAATTTCATTGGGGTCTCCCACATTGGAAGTGGGGCAATTGGGAATTGAATCTGTATCTATATGGGATGGCAACATTGCAGGCAGTGACTTAACCCATCACTGCATCACAGTACAGGCCCCAAATATGTACATTTTTAAGTATGTTATCTATGTTTTTTCCTTTATTAATTTGAAATTTAATACATACTCTAAAACCAAATATTAAATTAAAATTGGTAATATTTTATCATATACTTTTAAAGTTTTGACAATTGTTTATTTGTTCCTCTGAATTTTCTGAAGTAGTTTTCTAGAATTTTCTTTCCATAGAGTCACCTAGGAGGATTTCATTTCCCTTTGCTATGAGCTACCAATGTGACCTCAACCAGATTACAGAATCCCTGACATTTTAACCATATGCTCTCACAAGCTGTGTGCATGGCTCTGCCGCATCCTTGCTTCTCCTTCATGGCTCTGCTCAGAGACCTTCATCAAGAATCATCTCCACTCTACTTGCCCTGGTGAACTTTGGAATCATGTCATCAAGTTCCCCTCAAAACCGGTCAGTTTTACAAGAATAAAATTAAGTCCATGCATTATTAAAATACTTAATACAGTATGTATTAAGCTTCTCTATTTCAAGAATGTTTTTTTAAATTTGAGCAATGTTTTAGAGGTTTTTTTTTTCATATAATTGTTTATGTTTGTCTTCCTAGGGTATTTATAATTTTATTCCTTATATATTATTTATGTAATTTTTAGGAACTGATTATTCATGGATAAGTAAGTAGATTTATATGAACTCACTTTGAGGGATCAATGTTTAGAACATCATTAGGGAACTCATTAGTGTATCATGAATTCAGCATTCACAACATTCTGTTTTGTTTTAAATGTTCTTATTTTTAGTTTCAGACAACAATGCACTGTAGAACCATAATGGATAGCTCTTGTGTACTTTCACCTTCCCCAGTGATAACATCTCACACAGCCACAGTATGTCCTATGCAATTCATATTGGTACAACTGAAGTAGACACCCTTTTGGGATTCACAATCAGTATTCCTTTAAAAAATGGGGCCCAATGCTGTGACACAGCAGGTTAAGCTGCAGCCTATGATGCCAGCATCCAATGTGAGCATTAGTTTGAGTCCCAGATACTTCACTTCTGATCTAGCTTCCTGCTGTTGCACCTGGGAAAGCAGGGGAAGATGGCCCAAGTGCTTGGACCCCTGCTACCCTGCTACCCATGTGGGAGACTCAGATAGAGTTCCTGGCTCTTGGCTTTGGCTGGCTCAGCCCTGGGCATTGTGGCCATTTGGGAGTGAACCAACAGATGGAAGGTCTCCCCCCTACTTTCTCTCATTCATTCACTCATTCACTCTGCCTTTCTTTTAAAAAATGAAATATAGTTGGATTATTGGAATAGTGGTTATATCCCGAATTCCCAGGTTCAATGTAGCCAACTCCAACTCCTGACTTCAGCTTTCTGCCAATGCAGACCCTGGGAGGCAGCATTGGTTCCAGACTCCTGGTCATTAGAAACATTTGGGGAGTGAACTCAAAGATTGGAGCTTGCTCTCTCTTTCTCTCTTTCTCTCTCTCAGATAAATAAATAGCTAGAGAATAGAGTGAACTGGAAAGAGCATATCAGGAGGCATCATGAGGGGTATTTGACATGCTATGTGTATCACAGCAGTTTAGACACTACTTGAGATGGCTGTATCTCATATTAGGGTGGGGTCAAGTCCTGGCTCTGCCCTTGATTCCAGTTTTGTACTGATTTGCACACTGAGAGGCAACAAGTGATGGCTCAAGTGTTTTGAGTCCTTGCCACCCATGGGAGATAGAATTCCAGCTTCTATCTGGCCCAGCTCCAATTTTGGAGGGCATTTGGAGAGTGAACCAATGGATAGGAGCTCTGTCTGTTTCTTTGCCTTTCAAATAAAAGGAAAATAAATCAATTAATAAAAATTGTGAAAAGAAGGCTTCATGAGTTATAAGGGTATTAGGTGTGTTTATGAAAGCTTTGTTTTACTCTTGCTGGGTTAGGATATAAAATTTCAGGTCTGTGCCCAAAAAGCTCAAAAAATATTGTGCTGGACCTTTATCAATTGTAATAAACTTTCCCAGTGTCTGCGTAGATTTAGAATGAGGGCACATCTTTGCCATTTGGAAAAGAATCAAAATTAGGACTCTTTGTTATTTAAAAGGCATGAACCCTGGGGTAGGGGGGAAGTCACTTCCTGGCCACAAACCCCTGCATCATGTCACATGCCTCACCAAGTGTTATTTAGATGTCAAGTTTCATTGTAACAGTGTTTTCCGCTCCAAATGTCTTACACACTGGGCAATTAGGATAATTATTTCAGAATATATTAATTTCAGAATTGGAGTATCAGTGAGCAATTTGGACAGAGAATTGAGTAACTTGCCAATGTTGGGCAGGTCTTTCTGATTCTGAAATTCACATTTTGACGGAACTGATGCCTTCTCTGCTTTCCATGTGTGAGGATTCAAGGGTAAATAGTCCTTGATTTGCCCTTCTTGTGGCTCCTAGTGGGGAAGGTGTTTCTTAGGTATGAAATAATGTCACTCTGTATTTCTATTGGCATGATAAAGGGATTTGGATGGAGCATGGTGTAGGGCATCTGGGGAGAACATGTGGTGACCTCACAGGCAGGCAAGGGACCCCTGTCCTGAGACTTGAAGGCCATGGAGGGATTCTTGGTGGATGAGATGTTGAGATGTGGAAGGCAAACTGACAAGGAGAGAACGGTGTGATACACACAGCAACCAGAGGTGGTGGCATTGGAAAATATAAGGACACAGATTTTCCTTCTCTTCTTTGGTGCATTTTTTGGGTAGGGTGGGGAAATTAGTGAAGAAAATACATAATTCTTGCAGAGGCAAAATGTAAGAAAGCCCTGGAGATCAGAAGAGAAGGTGGGCTGAGGGAGGGGCTGCCCTTTGAGGCCTCTTAACAGAGCTCTGTAATTAGCATTGGGCAGGAACAAAGGCAGTTCCAGGGATGCAGAGAGCCCATAAGCCTCAAAAATCTGAAAAGTGAATCAGCTCATCGTCATCAAGTACTTAATTGGGCGCCTGCCAAGTCCACACATGGAGTTCTGTTCCTCATGGCAGAAATATATGCTACTGAGTTTGCATTCACTCTGCTGCCTCAGTCAGTTGTTTCACAGCCAGCATAAATCAATAGCAACCACCCAGGGTGCAGTGATTGTTGGAGGTTCAGTTCACAATGAAGGCAGAACAAACCCCAAACCACAGGCATACCCACTGCCTGGACCCACAGGCATTGCTGAGGCCTGGGAAGCCAGGGAGCCTTTCCAGCCCTCTGAGAGGGCCCTGGGTTTGGAATAATAAATAGTTATTCACTGTTTAATCCTTCACCACCTGCATCCTCTGAAAACCTCAGGCAGTAAAGGGCAGCTTGTTTGGGGCTGGCATGGGAGGAATTCCAATGAAGCCCTGTGCCCAGATCTGTCCCCCTTGCTGTCACTGTCTCTGTGCACCCAGAGCATAGAGTATGTGGATCTAATGATTTGCCAGCTGACAGAGGGGCCCAGCCAGACACCATCTGACTATGATGGCCACTAGAGAGCCTCTTCCTCTTCACCCTCTCCTGGAACCCAACCCTCTTCAATCATGGGGTTGGAAGTTTTTGTAAAGAAATACCAAAGACTTTGATTCTAGTGAGTATTGTTTTTACAGAATTGCTGGAAGAGAGCTTGCAAATGCATAGGAACTAAAAATACTAGACATACCCTCTTTTGGCAATGTATTTGGGGAAATAGGACCTCCCCCCCCCCCCAGATTCTGGCAGCAGGTTGAGGACCTGGTAGAAGGAGTGCCAAGCTAGAGGTGACCAACAGCTTCCACGAGTCCTCAGTCACCAGGACTCCAGCACTGGAGGGCTTAACACTTTGCTCCTGGGAAGTTGACCCAGGCTAAGTCAGTACTGAGGAGAGGTTTCCCTGCACAGCACCTGAGGCTGCAGATGGGTACCTGGGAGCACACAGAGCATCACTGAACAGGAGTCTTCCCCTGCAGAATCTGGGAGAAGGAATGGTAGGGCCAAGTCAGAGAAATTGAAGGCTTTGGTGAGTCCCTCATCTCTGCTTGGTAATGTGCTCTTAGATTTTACTACCCAATCTTGAGTTTTTGTCATTTCCCTCTCCAAGGGTCAGCCCCATAAAGTGACATACTTGATTCTTTGCTTTGTCCTGTCTGGAGAGCCATTTCTCTAAAATGAAGTTTTTTTTGTTTTGTTTTGTTTTGTTATTTTTTTTTTTTTTGAGAGGCAAGGAGAGATAGAGGGAGAAAGACATCAGTCCTGTCTGATGATTCATTCCCCAAATGCCTAAAACAGGCATTACTGGGTGCAAGCTGAGAGCTGGAACTCCATCCAGGTCTCTCACCTGAGTAACAGGGACCCAACTACTTGTGCCACCTTGAGGCTTTCTAGGATGCTCATTAGCAGAAAGCTGAAATCAGAAGCAGAGCTCAGACTCAAACCCTGGTACTGCAGGGTGGGATGTGGGCATCTTGACTGATGCCTAAACCACCAGGCTACCTGTCCATCACTATGAATGGAAAATCTTAATGTAGTCTGGGGTGAGGGTTTCTTCATGAATAGCACAAATCTTTTGTTTATAGCACAAATATTAGAGTCTGGGATCTTCAAAACTTCAGCTTTTGAAATCCGTTAGCCTCTGTTAGAGGCTTTAATTTGGTATCATTTTTCTCAATGAAGCAATGATGCTGCTGATTGAAGGCCATGGAAAGTATAAGGAGTGCAAATGCCTGGGGAGAAAATTTCTCCAAATACCATCCATGGCACTTATTGGACAGAAAGTAACCTTCTATCTGCTTGGATTCCCCCAAGCTGCTAACAGTGTTTTTAAATTTCTTGTAATAAGACATGAAAAAAGAAATGAGATGTAAATAGTAAAATAAAACAATTGATGATTTTCTGGTTACATGGGTACTTAGAAAATCTAAAGCAATCAATTCAAGCACTATTATTGTAGTTCAAAATGTAGAACAGTTGCATGATAAAAATAATATATCTGTGTATATAAAAATCAGTATGCATTGTTGTGATTGTAGTGACCTCAACATTTTTAGTCCTCCATTTTACTGAATATCCTATCATAAACTTGTTTCCCTGTTGTAGGGTGTTCTAAATACTATCTTCAGAGTTGATAGATTTTTTTCAATAGAATTCTTAAAATCAATGTTTTTTTTCACTCAATCCATTATTGATAAGATGTGAAATACAAAAAAAAAAAAAATCTGTCCATGGTAACAGATAACATGATGATCTACTTTCTCTAACTGAAGGTTTTGGGCTCTCATTTTTTCCTGTTATCTATCATATGACATACATAATATTATCATCTTTATTTTCCTAAAAAGAATCTTGCCTATCAAAAGCTACCCTGTTACTAAATTTCCATGCAACCACCATAATGCAGTCAATACAGCAGAATCTAATGGAGCAAACTTCTTTATAGTAGAACATAACAAAATCAAGAGGAAAATGACTTGTTTGTGTCAAGTCTGACAAGGAGAAAAGATGCAGAGCTTATTCAAATGCACATGCACTCTCAAGAATGCAGTGTTTTACTGTGTAAGGGATGTGAACAAAAAAGAGCATCTACGATTAGCCAAGGATTGATTGGAAGGTGTCCATCATTTTTAGTATTCAAAGAACTGCTAATGTGCACTACCTGTAAAAGTCATTTTGTAGATGCTAAGCAAAGTGAAATATTATGATAATGGAACTTGAATTTGGTGGGTATATGGTCCTGTTGACATGCTTATTCATGACTGGTGAGGCTTGAAGTGGGAAGAACTCCTTTCAACAATGTTGTGGAAATATTTAGTGAGAGACATAAAGGTCTTTACATTTTTCTTGACCCAATAGTTTCAAACTCTAAGAATTTATGGCAGTGTTTTCCAGGATAGAAACTCCACATTTGCACAGATAAATTTGTTGCAGCAAAAGAAGAGTGTGGTTAGTTAATGTGTGCTCTGACAGGTCATCGATGCTCTTGGACTTGCTCATCCACAAGTCTCAACAACCTGGTGACCTTGGGCAAGTGATGTAACTCAACCGTGTCCCAGTTTCTTCATGTGATAATCATGATGGGGCCTAAATTATGAGTTGTGGTGAGGATCAAATGAGTTAACAAAAGAGAGTAATTTTAAAAAGTGTAGAACATTGTAAGCACTCTCTATAACAATGATTATGAGAAAAATGTTTTTAAGATATCAACTTAACTACTCAACAATAGGAGAATTGTTTAAAAGTTATGTTACTCTGACATGATGCCGCTTCATAAAACCATTAATATGGTATTTTAATGACTCCAAGACAGAAAAACAAAGTTATGGTAGAATATTGAGCATAATGGAGGGCAAAAATTTCTGAGGTTCCTAAGGTTACAACCATGGAAAATATGCATGAAGGAGGGAAGAGGAAAAGTATCTGTTAGTGTGGGGTAGTTGGATCTGGGTAGTTTGCAGAGCAGTTCCTTTCTTCTTGTGTCACCTTTTTAATTTTAAAAAAGTAAGCTATAACATAAATGAAACCAATTCCTTCTAAACACTGCCTTTGGTTTTGGCCGCTCAGGTGTGCTAAATTGAGAACTTGGAATGAGGTCGTTCATGGAACCTCAGGGGGTGCAGATGCCAGACTCAGCAGCAATAGCAGGGGGTGCACAT
Organism: Oryctolagus cuniculus; assembly: GCF_051225735.1. NCBI lineage: Eukaryota > Metazoa > Chordata > Mammalia > Lagomorpha > Leporidae > Oryctolagus > Oryctolagus cuniculus. Next base: position 77,579,333 of record NC_142881.1, read on the forward strand.
TGCCATGCCCTGCAAGCCTTAGTCCATTCAGTAAGTGGCTCCAGCCCACTCTGCATGGCCCTGGCCCCTGCTGTGGGAGGCAGGTGATCCCATCCAGCCAGATCATCTCTGTAAGTGAGATTCTTTGTTCCATTTTTTCTGTTGTTTTCTTTTTTTATTAAAGAGTATGGTGACTTTTTTTAAAAATACATTGATTTACATTATATATATTGTACACTATTGAGGTATAATTGGCCCACAAAAATCTGCCCATACCGAATGTGCACAAGCTGGTGAGTTTAGACCACCATTACTACTTTGATCAAGGTAATAACCTTGTCCATCACTTCTGACAGTCTCCTCCTGCACTACTGCCCCCTTTTATTTGTTTTATTGTGGTAAGGACGAGAGAGAAATGGGGCATTGTTGTTTAACAGGCATAATGGTTTCAGTTTTGCAAGAGGAATAAGTCCTAGAGAGCTTCTGTATGTCATAGTGCCTGGAGTTAACACACATGTAGCTACTTGAGGGGGACTTGGCTTTATCTGAGAAGATGCTAAGGGCCTCAGCATATGCTGCCGTTAGATGGTCCAGGGAAAACATTTGAACAGCACTTCCTGAGGAAGAATTGAGCAGTGAGGTGATTGAGTTGCTGGGAATTTGGCCAGCTCTTGCCCTTGCAGGGATGAGCCTGTACCAGAATGAGACTAGGAAAGGAGGACTAGTTTATAAGAGTATTAAAGGGGAAGATAATCTGGGATCCTTGTCCAAATGCTGGTGCCTTGGATGGTAATGGTCCTGTACTGCTATGATATTTAGATTCTGGCCTTCCAGAGATACTCAGACTCTAGGCAGAAAGGTGTGGCTTGAGGCCAGATCACTTCTTTGTTTTGCCACTAAGATGACATCTGTGCATCATAGCAATACACTGCAGTGGTGGGCCTTGTGTTTACTGCTTGATGTGTTAAGAACAAGACTCATGGGCCCAACAAGACTGATTGTATTGGCTCATTCATTTTCTTAAGTAATATTTGAGGTCAACTGTGGGTCAGACACTATTCTAGGCTCTGGAGATATGTTGAGGGCAACAACCAATCCATGCCCTCAGAAAGACAATGTTCTCTCTGTACAGATGACAATGAATAGGTTGGCAATGGCACATATCATTTCATGTGCCTGAGACGACAAAGAAAAATAAAGCAGGAGAGAGTGGAGAGTGACAAGTGTAAGAGGACCACTTCAGGTAGAGTGGGGGATACTTCAAGGGAGTTACATTTGGTCAATGGGCTAACTGCAATGAGGAAGTGAGATCTGAGATCTACATGAAACATAACAGGAAATGTTTTGCCTCTACATAAATATACCTAGAATCCAGACACTTCTCCCAGTCTTCACTGCCAACTCTCTGGACCAAATCACCATTAATATTTAATCCTCCATCACATCTGGTCTATTCTCAACACAGCCTCTAGGGTGTGTTTTTAGAACTCAAAAGTTGTACAGTGCAATTTTAGTGCTGAAAGTCATGAATGACTTCCCATCTCATACAGTCAAACTTCAAGTTCTTATCATAGCCTTCAAGGCCTGATGTGAGCTGCGTTTGTCTCCTGTGGCTCTGTGAACTAGGATGAGTGCTCTGCACAGTGTGGGCTAAGGCCTTTCACCCCAATTATCATCCTAAACCTGGAGGAACAAAGCCTTCTGTCACTTCCCTAGGCCCATTGTTGACTCTGGACAGCTCCCAGGAGGCTGGAGACAATGGAGACTGCAAGAGCTGAGGACTAAGAGGGATTCCTATCTCACAATCCCACTCCTAGAAAACAATGAGAGAATTTGGTCAATGGCAAGGGCTGAAATCTATTGTGTTTAGGTAACTAAAATACACATCACCAATCTGGATATTTTGACAGTGAACTTTATCTGTGCATTGAGGTTGCATTCATTTTGCTAGTTCTGACATCTGATGGAGACCAGAGATTCTTTTTTTCTAGTGGTCTGAAAAAAGAACAGGTAAAACACAGTATTCTGGAGGCTGGGCCTGAAAGGGGCACACATCAGTTTCTACCTAATTCCAATGGCCAGAGCTGATCATTAACCCCTCCTGGATACAAAAGGATAGGTAGATATTTGCCTGTGTGCCAGGAAGAGAAAGGTTTGGAGATGATCTGGCCATGTCCTGCCACACCTGGAAGAGCTGGCTCCTGTGCATGAGCTGGGTCTCAATGTTGAGAATTCCAGGCAGGTGAAATGACATGACAGGCTGTGTTCACTCTTCTGGCAGAACTTGGGCCTTAGTCAGCACACCTAATGCTATGGCTTAAAATAATATCTCTACTCAGGCACCCCAGGCATTTTTATCTCCAATTCAGACCCCCTTCTGAACTCCACACTTGAATGTTGTTATCCAGCTGCCCACTGCAACTCTCTGTTTGGGTACTTAATGTGTCATTCAAAAGTAATACTTCTAAAATGGAACTCCTAAATTCTTCCCTGTCTCTCCAAACTTCCTCTTCTCAATGAAAAGTAATTGCATCATGCTAGATACTCAGGAAATGGCTTCTACAGTAATTTAGCTTTTTGCTAATATATCTAGCTCATCTACAAGTTCCTTTGGTTCTATCATCAAAACAGCAGCATTTTCCATAGATTTTCTTTCTCTTTGCAAATGCCACCTTTGACTTAACCACCATCATATTTTGCCTGGAGTTTTGCAATGTCTTAATGGCAGATTTCCCAGCTTTGTTCCTTGGCTCTTGTTTCCAGACATTCAAATTTCTATGAAAATGACAGGTCTCTCAGTAGAATCTTTTGAAAAAAGAAATCCCATTTTCAGAGGTCCATGGTCCCCAGAACTTTTCCAGGACCACTTCCACTCTCTTTAGAGATACCCAGACCTGCAGGCTCTGTGTGGAAGAGATTTACACTAAGCCCTTGGTCTGAGTAGGTTGGAAGCCAGTGTCAAACAGATAAAGTCTTTCTAATTCAAGGCGTATTTTAGGAATGGTGCACATCTTGGAGCTGTCCGGATACCTGTTGTTGTCAAAGTCTACCATCAGAATGTAAAATTCACACTATACAAACTAGTGCTTAGAGTACAGAAGGTTTATTGGACAGAGTAGGTGGTCGTGAACAGAACAAGGGACATACAGAAATGAACTGGACAGTGCCCCTGCCCTGTCATCTCTTCCACATGGACAGAGAAAAATTAGGCTTGGAGAGGTCCCATCACATGCAGAGGCTCACAGAGCACAGCTGGGCTGGTCTGGCCCCCAGGGCCAGAGAGGGGCAGTGCCTCCAGTCTATGTCACATAGCTAGAAAGGGGCAGGTTGGTGATGGTAGATGAAATGATGCTTTTCCTTTGGAATAGAGAGGGAAACTGAGCCCTCTGGGGTGCCAGGGAGTGTACGTAGAGGTGGCCCAGAGAGGGGCAGGACAGCATAGCCATGTCTCAGTGGAGATAGTGCAAGCTGTGGCAGTTCCCCTGATGACTTGGAAGCTGTGCAGGCAGGGCGGGTGGAGCTGGCAGGTGGGCAGCAACCCAGCACAGGTGTAGCTTGGTGCTGCTACAGGTGGCTAGAGCACCGCAAGGCCTTGTTGCAGGTGCTGCATATGAAGGGCTTAGTGTGATGCATGGTGGCTCTGCAGCAACAGAGGACTGGTGAAGACACTGGTGCACTTAGGTAGCTGTAGCTCTAGTGAGGCTGGGACTCCCTTGACTGCACAGTGCACATGTAGAAGACCTGGCTGGCACTGACAAACCTTGTGGTGGAGGGAGGAGTGGAAGGAGAGGCCTTGGGGGGGGTGGTAAGATGGCGGTGGAGATGAGGGCCACGGTGGGGGGACCATGGTGGCATCTTAAGTGGCAACTGTGGAGAGGAGAGAAGTTAAAATCACTTCCTTCCCTTTTTCTCACTGCTTGTTACCCATTTCTAGGCCTTATTTTTTTTAAAGATTTATTTATTTATTTGAAAGAGCTACACAGAGAGAGAAGAGGCAGAGAGAGAGAGAGAGAGAGAGAGAGAGAGAGAGAGAGGTCCTCCATCCAGTGGTTCACTCCCCAATTGGCTGCAATGGCCGGAGCTGCGCTGATCCAAAGCCAGGAATCTCCTCCAGGTCTCCCACATGGGTGCAGGGGCCCAAGGACTCGGGCCATCCTCTACTGCCTTCCCAGGCTACAGTAGAGAGCCAGATCAGAAGAGGAGCAGCCGGGACTAGAACTGGTGCCCATATGGGATGCTGGCACCCCAGGCCAGGGTGTTAATCCACTGTGCCACAGTGCCGGCCCCCTTTCTAGGCCTTCAACTGACCTTACCTCCAAAATGAACACTGACTCCAGACCAGGTCTGCAGATTCCGTAAAGATGCTCCTGGGCCACCTCCCACAGAACTCAGCAAGACTGGGGGCAACCTGTCCTTGCCCCTGAGCCCTCCACCCAGCCTGCTCAGAGCCTGAGTGATGTCCTTCCTCTTCACTTCCCTATCCTCTGTGCACCAGCAGCAATCAGTTTCCAAGTCAGTTTCCTTCTTTTATCTTCTCAGCCTCCCTGTCCCACAACTGGGGACTGCCTGGCTCCTCCCCTTGGGCTATGCCTAAGCCTGGGGGATTCTCCAGACACCACCTGGAAAGCATCCCTTCTCTGCAGACATCTCTACCTGTCGATTTCACCCCTGGGATTTCCCCAGAACCCCACTAACCCAATTCCCTCCGCACCTGTAGGCCTCTCCATCCTCCTACACTATGGAACCCCTCTTGCAGATCTTTGGGATGCCTCAGACACCTTCCCTCTCAGCACTCCAGGGCCCCTGTGTCCTGCTGCCTGCTTTGTTATGAGGCACTGATCTTTACTTCTCTCTGTCCTCTCCTAGTCCACGTTACACATACCAGGACAGTTGGGGTCCCTTTGCCAAATTGTACTTCAGCAGCCCCCTTTTGATAAATGGCTGGCATCTGTTTCACTTCTTTTCTACCTCCTCAGCCCCCTGCCCTGCCCCCATATGCAGTAGGCCCTTGTACCTGTTTTTGGGTCTGTTTCCCAAATGGCTTCTCTGGTCCCCTCCCTTCTGTAAGCCCCATCCACATCCAGGCATCTCTGCTCCCCAATCCTGCCACAGCATCTGAGGGCCCGCTCCTACTCCCCTTAATTACCAAAGGAGCCCTGCACCTCTGCTTCCTCCCTTGGCCAGCCACGTGGATCCCACCTTCCCCTTCCTTGCCACACAGCACACTCACCCTAGTGGTTCCAGCCCACACCCCCGACTTTAGCCCCAACTCAGGCTCCTGCATCCCTCTTAGGCACCATACATGCTGCAGTGGCCTCTCAGTCTGCAGGGGCTGCCATAGTCCTGGGGCTTCCCCTGGCAAGTGCACTCTAATGCCTATTTTAAACTTGAAGGTATCCTTGGAAAGATAGAGCAGCCATGCCTCGTAAGCTAGGTTTATATTGATGGCATTGTTTTCTAGAATGGGGATTGGGACCAAGACTCAAAAGGAGTCACAGAGGTCTGTGTTACCTTGAGCTCACCCGTGCGCCCCATCACTTGAATGTCCCTTTTTTTCATTTGACTCAGAATCAAGAGCACTTTCTGGTCTTGTTTTATTCTGTGGCTGAGATAGAACAAGTTGTTCAAGTGTCTTGGGATATGTTCAATTAGATTAAGAGGCAAACAAGAAGTCACAGGTGAATGAGTGAATCAGAAGTCATTACTGGGGCCACAGGAGCAGGGTTCGTCTGAAAAAAAAGGAAAAGAGAAAGAGTAGGCCAGTAGGTCCCTAGAGCACATGTGACCAAGTGGAAAATGTATGGGGAATTTTGGATATAGGGGAGAGGGATAAAACAGAGCCCTGGCCAGAAGGGAGACATGGGGGCACAATTCTCAAAGCAATAACCCAGATCTAGACTCAGAACTCAGACTGGTGCAGCATCCATGCTTCCTTGTCAGTGAAATCCTTAAGCTCTTTAATATTGTACTCAGGTCGGTTGTTCAGAAGCAGCTAGGTGGGAGCTAGGGCCTGCAGCTGCTCATCTCCCTGTTTCAGTTGTCATCTCGGGCAGGCACCTGAGGGACAGGAGCCAAGAAAGAAAAGGCCCTTCATTTCGTGCCTGGTGTTCAGTGCTGCGCAAGCATTTTGTCATCGATTCTTTAACAGCCTGTAGGGAGAAATTATTACTCCTATTTCAAAGGAGGGGGAAATGTGATCTGGTGACATCAATCATTATCATTCATAGCCAAGGGATCTGCAGAGTTAGGGTTTACACCTGGTGTTTGTGACATCTCAGCCTGTGCTCTTGGATGTAGCACTGTCCTCTCAACCATGAATGTTGGACTGCAGGACAGGCCATATCTGAGTAATGGACAAGTGATGCTCGAGGGCAGGAACCACTTGTTTTCATTTCTGTGTTAGGAGCATCTGTTAGAGAACTTTGAAGATGCGTGGTAAAAATACATAGAACCGGGCCAGCACTGTGGCCAGTGGCTTAATGATTGCAATGCGGGCATCCCATATTGGAATATTCATTTGCATTCCAGCTGCTCTGTTTCCAATTCAGCTCCCTGCTTTCCATGCCTGGGAAGTCAGAGAATGATGGCTCAAGTACTTGAGTCCTCCGCCGTCCATGTTGGAGACTTGGATGGAGTTCCATGCTCCTAGCTTCAGCCTGGCCATTTGAGGAGTGAGACAGCAGATGGAAGATCTCGCTCTCACTCTTGCTCGTGCTGTTAACTCTTTCTCATGCTGTCACTCTGCCTTTCAAATATGTAAACCTTTTTAAAAACTAGTCACCCAAAATGGGCTATTGAACAGTTATCTTCTGTTATTTATTTATTTATTTGAAAGTCAGAGTTAGAGAAGGAGAGGCAGAGTTAGAGGTCTTCTCTCTGCTGGTTTACTCTCTAATTGGCTGCAATGGCCAGAGCTGCTCTGATTTGAAGCCAGGATCCAGGAGCTTCTTCCCAGTCTCCCAGGCAGGTACAGGGGCCCAAGTACCTGAGCCATCTTCTACTGCTTTCTCAGGCCATAGCAGAGAGCTGGATTGGAAGTAGAGCAGCCGGGACTGGAAACTGCATCCATATGGGATGCCAACACCGCAGGCAGCGGCTTTACCAGCTATACCACAGTGCTGGCCCCAACAGTTATCTTTTAAATAATCAAGCTCATAAAGCAATCTGAGCTTCTAAGACACTAGGAAATAGAGGTTGGTGCCTCAATTTTTACCAAGAAACTTTTACTTCATTGAGCCTCCCAGTATCATCCTGCACTGTATACTTTATATATCTCCAGCCACCTGCCCCTTAACGCATATACTTCAGATGGCCAGGCTTGCTTGCTTTCAGGGAAAATTACCAGGCTTGTTTTCACTATAACTAATATTTCTCTGAGCATCAACTTCCATTGTCTTGGTAACTGCACCTCTCCTGCTGGGCTTTGTGTTCATAAAGGCACAGGAGGATGGGGGCAAGGCTGTGGCTGGTCATAGGAAAGCTCATTTTGTTACACTAAAGAGTCACTGTTGGGAAGGAACTAGCTGTGTGCTTTAGTATCCACGATCATCCACAAGGCATCCCTCCCCTATCTTAGAGAAAGGAAAGGATCAGCCTACTGGAATACCAGCCTTAAAGAAGTGCTTCATGGTGCTGTGAAAATACACAGGGGAGCCACACAGAATGCAGATCTGATCTTGACTCCAGGGCAAATGGTACTAATGTGAGCTCAATGCCATTTCACTGGGCCTGGGAAAAATGCAAAGCCCTTTGCCCTATGCCTTCTGAGCAAAGCTACTGAGCCACTATTCCTGCTTTGGAAACTGAAGATGGCCAAGCACTTTGCACCAGTATCTGAGTTCTCAGGGTCTGCAGGTCTCTTCCTTGGCTAGGTGGCTTGAGGGGAAATTACCCCACCTCCAGTCCTTTTCCCACAAGCACGTGCCATGGAAGATGGGTTTCTCTTTTGCATCCAGCAGTGTTTCAGGGCATCATGACCTCTTCTCGGGAGAGTTCTATGCAGTTTCCTCCTCTTAACCCACAGTTTCCCCTTTCTCTAGAGACCAAGTCCCCTTTCTTCAGAAGTCAAGCCTCTATACAATATTCTCAATATGTGTTCCCAGGACCAACAACATCAGCATCAGGTGGGAACTTGCAAGAGATGCAGATCTCTTGTACCCCAGACCTGTTGAATCAGAAACCCTGGGAGTGGATCCCAGTGAAATTCTGATGCACCTTAAGATTTGAGATCCACTGTTTTCAGCCCCAAGAGAAGCTCATTTTGTTGTATTGAGGATTTCACAATAAAGAAGGAGGCTGGCATTCAGTTCTTGTGGCAAAATCTCTTTGCACCAGTCATCACCCTGCCATCCCTGCCAGCAGCATTGAGCTTTTGAACTGAGCCTCACCCTTTGATGCTCCCTCTGCTTTGTTTCTCTTTGAGAGATTCATTCTCCTCATTGTAGGTGAACTCTGACTCCTCTTCACTGTATTGGCAGGTCCTTGACAGACTGTAAACATAAGGGACTTGTCTTTGAGGCACGATGTGCAGAAGTAGTCTAGACAAGGGCAGGAGTGACAGTACCTACAGCTTGGGCTGTAACTTGTTCCCTATTTGTGGCCAGTGGGGTGAGTGTATATTCAGGGTCCATGAGGGGTTAGTACAGAAACAGGTGGTTGCAACTCTTTAGGGTGGGAAGCAGTAATGCTGCCATATCTGGGGACTGGACCCCTGGAGCAGAGTTTTCCTGGGCAGAGGGGCACAGAGAAGATCATGGTTGACAATGCATGCTTAGGAAGTGCAGGCAGCAAGGAGTTTGGACCCAGGTGACTGTCATGGGAAGCTGCAGAGGAGAGTGTTCTGGAAGGGCGTCCATGGCACTCACCAGCAGGCTGGACCAGCTTTCTTCTGCTGACTCTGCTAAAGCCTATAAAGGGCAATCACTGCACATCTAGCATCTCAGGGCTCTGTACAGGCAGGCATGGCATTAGTGGGACCAGGAGATGGGGTCTCCGTGAAGGAAGGAGAAGAGGCACCAGGGTTCTAGCAGGGAGAGGTGCATGCTTTGAGAGACGCAATGGAGTGTAAGCGCTGCAGCAGGAAAGGGAAATCATTCCACTAACAGGAGCTCTGATCTGGAGTGCTGGGCATATGTCCTTCCAGAAACTGGGAACCAAGAGTTCTATGTCTGCCCGTTCCTTGTAATCCTAGCCTGCCCTTTTCTTTCCCCTACTCTCTCATATATTCTGGGTCAGATCTTGTGCTGCAGATTGCTGTAGAATGAGGATCCTCTTGTCAAGCTGAGGTTTCTGTAGAAACGAACAGACACCTTGCTTTCCAAGTCTTGCAGGGAGCATTTCTGACAATTTACCAGAAGTGGAAGCATGTTTTTTTAGGCAAGGTGTCTGCACACCTCGGAGCAAAAACATAATACACAAAACATTATGTTAGAGCAGAGCTGTTCTGTTTTTTTTTTTTTTTTTTTTTTTGGATTTTTCCTTCTCTGTCATGCCTGGCTCTGCAAATAGACCTTTGAGTACGTCCTGGCATCTCCTGCTGAGATAGCTTGCAGTCTGGCTGATCTCTACCCAGTGCTGGAGCTGTCTGAGCTCTACCACATACAGCCCTGAGGGTGTCTCAGAAGAGAGTAAGAGAAGGTGGAGAAAAGTACCATTGAGGGCCTTTGTTGCAATAAATGGAGAAAGTGAGGGTTAAGAAGACTCAGATAAGAACAGGGATTGTGCCGTTGAAACTTTTGGTAGTTTGGGATCAAAGCTGCAATGCGTTGTATGCTACAAAAATTTGAGGAACTATGATTCTTAATTCTTTAAAAAAAGATTGATTTTTTAGAGAAAGAAAGAAGGAAGGAAGGGAAGAAGGGAGGAAGATAGATCTGTCTCTTCCATACTCAGGTTTGTTCCCCAAATGGCCTTCAATAGCCAGGTCTGGAGGAAGTCAGGATCCAGGAACTCCATCCTGGTCTCCAACATGGATAGCAAGGGCCTGGGTACTTGCATCTTTATCTGCCACTTTCCCAGGTGCATTAGCAGAGAGCTGGATCAGAAACAGAGCAGCCAGGATTCAAAAGAGCACTTGATAGAGGATGCTGATGTCACATCCAGTGGCTTAACCTGTTGTGCCACAACACAAGCCCCAGTGACAATTGACTTTTGATTGAAATATCCAAGTAATGGTCATGAGTGTGGTGTGAAAGTAACTGAATTTTAGAGGAAAAGTCAATATCAAAAGATACTACAGTTTTTTTTATTTTTTTAATATTTAGTAAATATAATTTTCCAAAGTCCATAACTTCCCCCCACCTGCGACCCTCCATCTCCCACTCCCTCTCCCATTCCATTCACATCAAGATTCATTTTCAATTATCTTTATTACAGAAGATCAATTTAGTATATATTAAGTAAAGATTTCATCAGTTTGCACCCACACAGAACATAAAGTGTAAAATACTATTTCAGTATGAGTTATTGCATTAATTCACATTGGACAACACATTAAGGACAGAGATCCCACATAAGGAGTGAGTGCACAGTGACTCTTGTTGTTGACTTAACAATTTGACACTCTTGTTTATGGAGTCAGAAATCTCCCCAGGCTCTAGTCATGAGTTTCCAAGGCTATGGAAGCCTCTTGAGTTCACCAACTCTGATCTTATTTAGACAAGGTCATAGTCAAAGTGGAAGTTCTCTCCTCCCTTCAGAGAAAGGTACCTCCTCCTTTGATGGCCCATTCTTCCTACTGGGATCTCACTCACAGAGATCTTTCATTTAGTTAGTTTTTTTTTTGTTTGTTTGTTTGTTTTTTTTTGCCAGAGTGTCTTGGCTTTCCATGCCTAAAATACTCTTATGGGCTCTTCAGCCAGATCTGAATGCCTTAAGGGCTCATTCTGAGGCCAGAGTGCTGTTTAGGACATCTGCCATTCTATGAGTCTGCTGTGAAGACACTACAGATTTTACAATGATTGTGTCAGAGGGCTTGAAACCAGGACACCCCATGACAATTGAGATGGTTGATAGTATCATGAGCCCAAGTTAATAGGAACAGGGCTGTAGTCAGCAAGTATTGCAGAGTGCCTTGGCCTTTATATGCAACTCCTTTGTGCCTGGGGACACTCTTCACTAGCCCACATTTGTTTAACTGTGTATGGGGCCACTTGGTGACAATCCACAGCCTCTCTTATTGCAGAACCCATTTATGGCTTCCATTTGTGATGGAAGCAGAGCTAGATAGCTGGTGCTGGGATTCTTCTTATTTGCATATTCAGTGTGTGAGGTTAGGGGAGTTTGATGTTAATTTCATTCTCCAGTGTGACTGTGGACATGATGAAAGACATATCTGTCTGGACCCAAGCAGTCTCTTTAGCAGGAATACCCAGCTGCTTCAGAGGTTCATCTGTGGACCTTTTTCTAAAACTGATGGGTGATTTATGTAGGTAACAAAAGGCCTGAAGGCCTCATTGTTGGTCATGATAGCTACACACACACACACACACACACACACATACACACACCCTGAGGATCAGTGTCTCTCAATTAGTGTTAAAGGTTGATTATTTTGGGAGGCCTTGAGCATCCATGTCATCTGGATGAAACCTGCTCCATACTATGGGATGGGTTTCATGCAGGGGATGTAAGGAACTAAGCCCAAAACAGATTTTAAAAGATGATACATACCATGTGGAGAATTATCTTAGCTAGCTTAAACATTTGTGAGTTTCACATACAGGCTTGAGAGTTACATTGCCTACGGCTGCGTTTTCAGAAGGTGATAAACTACCCAAGAATGGGGGAATCAGAGTTCTTTGCCTTCATTAGGTTATCCTCATGACTCCTGGGGCCACAGCTAGTGCAGGAGTTTTGCGGTATTGATGATACAAGAAACACATGCCTTTTAAGAAAGGAGGAAGAACTTCAGTTGCACATCATTTTCCAAGTGAGTACTGGATGTTGTGGATTTTGGGTTCCACAATAGGACTGCATATTCTTTGACAGTTTTCTGACACTGTCCCATCCTGTTGAATGTGAATGGGTTTGTGACTACTTCACCAAGAGAGTAGGGCACAAGAGATTCTGTGTGACTTCTGAGGCTAGATCAAGGGAGCCAAGCAGCTTCTGCCTGGTTTTCTGGAATTCTCACCCCTGGAACCCTGAGCCTCTGTGTGGTAAGTGTGACTACCTTATGGTGCTGTAATGGAGAGGTCACATTTAGGTACCCTGAGCCCACCTTCTACACCTTTGAGATAAATCTAGCCAAGCCATTTGTAACAAGTCCATGCATTCCAGTCTTTCTGGCTGGATACCTAGACCTTGTAGAGTAGGTTTGAACCATCCCTCATCTGCCCAACCCAGATTTCTGACCCACTAAATCTGAGAGAATAATAAAATGATGTTCTGTGCCACTGAACCTTGAGGGGGTTGTTGTGTAGCAGTAAATAAGTAGAACAGTAGGTAAGACTAGAATTAACATAGTATCAATAGCTACATATGGTACTATTCTTGTTCTACGTATGGCAAAATAGGTCAAGCCAAAGTATTTCTAGTTAGCTGGGGTGGGGATGGAGTAATAGTGCTATCATATATAAGTATACCTTTATTTGAAGACAACCATGTGTCTCTTTGAGGAAGTACTCCCCCAGAGAATTTGCAGGTTTGGGACTGTTCACCCAGGCATAACTGGCTTGTTGGTTTCAGGTGAACAATGTATGTGTCAGCATTCATGACCTCATTGGAGATTATTAAGCTGTCCAGTTCCCACTGGGACCCTGTAGACAGGAATGGTTTTGGTGTAGTAGATTGTTAACAAGGAATTATTACCACAATAGTGCTGTAGAACATGCCTGTCCTCCCCCCAGTGGTTTAATGAAAAAGCATTGATTTTGCTCATGAGTCTAGCACAGAGATCTGAAGGAGAAGTCGCGAGGACTTTGCTGTTACCCGCAGCATCACCACTTGAGCTGTGCAGGGGGTTGTCCTGCTGCCGGGGCATCCCCATGTCAGTGCTTCGGCCACCAAGGAGGAAACTGCTGCTGCTGATGGTGCTTCTGATAGTGAGCTGAGAGTGCTAAAAGATGCTGGAGTAACAGCCACAGCTCTGCTCCAGGTGCCAGAACTGGAAGCAGGAAGAGTCCTTTCTTTCCTTTACCTATTTCTAGTGTCCTTCCCGTAACTCAGTGTTGGCCCAAAACTAACAGGAAGGAGTGACAAGGGATTCTGGGCTATGTAGTTTTTGAACTGCCTACTCTAGAATCACACAGCACAGGGAGGTGAGTGGGGAGTGGTTCCAGGGCTGAGAAACAGTAGGCAAATAACTGACACACTTGGGAATCTTAATTCTTGAAAACTTCAAGAAAATCTTTCAAAATAATGTTGACAAATCACAATAAATTAGAACTCTTTCTGATAAGAAAAATATAATATGGGGCCAACATTGTGGCACAAATGGATTAAACCACTGTCTACAATACCAGCATCCCATGTAGGAGCACCAGTTTGAGTCCCAGCTGCTCTGCTTTCATGGCCCAAGGACTTGGGCCCATGCCACCCACATGGGAGTTCCTGGCTCCTGACTTTGGCCTGGCCCAGCCCTGGCTATTGGGACCATTTGGGGAATGAACCAACTGGTGGATGATGTCCTTCTCTGTATGTCTCTCCCTCTCTGTCACTCCACTTTTCAAATACATAAATCTTTAAAAAATATATAATCTGAACACAAGACAACTTAAGAAAAAGCAAATTTTGACACCTAAAATTGAATACTCAAAAAAAAAAGCTAGATTTATATACAGGATTAAGTGATATCTTCAGCACTTAGTTTCTCTCCATCTCTATCTTCTCACTCCATTTTCTTTCTTTTTTGCTTTTCCATTCTTTGGCAGGATCTCTTATATGGTAATAAGACTCTCAGTAGATTTGGTACAATAACTTCATAGCCATGAAAATAATGAGGAAGGGGGAGAGGTGGGCATTTGGCTTAGTAGTTAAGACTCTGGTTAAGATACCAGTAAAGATGCCTGCATCCCATATCAAAGTACTTGGGTTTGATTCCTGTCTCTAACAACCAATTGCAGCTCACTGCAGACCCTGCAGGATGAGGCAGGTGAAGAGATAGCAGATGATGGCTCAAATAGTTGGTTCCCTGCACCTTTGTGAGAGATCTGGGCTGAGTTGCAGGGTTCTGGGTTCTGGCTCCAGTCTGGCTCAGCACTGGCTTTGGGGGGGGGGGGTGAACCAGCCAATGGAAACTTTCTTTCTCTCTCTCCCTCACTCTGTTTCTCTCTCAAATAAATAAATAAATCAGATTTTACAATTAATAGAGATTCTTCCTCTCCCTTTCAGTTGTTCCACCCACATCCTTGAGCCAGTACTGATTGGTTCTGAAATGCCATGTGCTAGATTGTGCTAATTCAGCCACTTAAACATAGATGGAGTTCAAGGATTGGCAACAGTGTCAACTTGGACTCAGTTCAAGTGCTATTTCCTTTGCTTTACCTCCAAAATATTAGGTAAGTGGTGCACAGCTTAGAGGAGGATGCCAGTGTGTGCCTGGGGCTCCCGTTGCCTTCTTGTTTGGCTCGAAGGAGGCACAAAGTCTTAGCAACTCATCTGGAGAAAATGTTCACTAGGTCAGGGGTCACAGGCCTTTTACTCACCCAGCCATCCAATTCGCCATCCAGAAAAAACCTCTACCATGATACATGGCATTGATTGCTCTGCTTAGCAATAAATGACCCAAGCCTAATATCTGGACCTTGAAGTTTTTGTGCTATAGTAGTAATCCAGAAGTAAGTTTCCTCCTTTCCTGCAGTAAATAACAGAGCCTAGGGAGTTTCTATCTACATCTTCTTGGGGTCTGTCCATGGGCAGACCTGGTCATGGTTTATCACCTCTGCACCAGTTATGTCTGGGTGCCTTGTATGCCCTAATTGCATGGTTTAGGGTTCCACAGTAATCACTGGACCCAGGATGATATCAGCCCAACTCAATATATATTCAGAAGCAAGGAGGGAGGGGCAATCCCACAGAAGAAAGCATTGGGTGCTGTGATCTGAAGAGACCGGGTAATAGAGAGGCAAAAGAAAGGTCTCTCTACTAATGGTTTCCTCTAACTCTGGGTACAGGAGACTGAGTCTAGGTCTACTGTTCCCAACAACTTGGATTCTGGGAAAAGATACCACTGTAGTATTTTCTTTCTAAGTCTGGCTGCTATTTTGCATCACAAGGCATGGTCTGTCCTTTCCCAGTTACCATCTCTTCACTGATGCATGGTGTCAACACCCCTGAAGGCTATGCCTGCATCTCTGGCTATTGTTCCTCCATGCTTGGCAGCTGCACACTCTTCTCCAGCATCTGCTGCCATAGCAGTGTTATTCTGAGTGTGTGGAGACTTTCCCAGGTTGGTTTCTGCTCTAGCAGGATTCTGAGTTCTTTCCAGCTTCTGTGTTTTCCAAGATGCCATCATTCTGCTTCTCTGCAGTTGGGGAGTTCTGTCCAGCCAAGAAGTATTTTTTGTTAAGTCATCCCTTCCAAATGTTTTCTCTACAACCACTATAATGAACTGACAGATGGGTGTCTCATCTTCAGGAGATATAATGAAGATTTATTTTCTAAATGGCTAGGACAAGCCAAGGTTATCATACAAAAAACCAACACACTGCGAATTGTACTTGGTTCAACTAAAGAATGTCAATTTCATTGTATATGACTTTCCCTCTGAATCTTGTTCATCCAACACCTATATCATTATGTAGACAAACATTAATTTTGAGAAGGCAAGAATTTTTATTAATTCCACCTTATGATATTTAGAATAACATTTTAAAAATGTTAATTCAGATAGGATAGTCTTTCTGGTCATTTGATTATCCTGTGTCCATCAGAAATAAATGATTTGGGTTCTTTGTTTGGGCAACCTGAAAAAAAAAGTCCATGTGTACAAGTCCATTAGGTCTCATTCACACCTGGCTACAAACAATGGAGTTCTGGGATTAGATCTACTACTCTAGCTTTATTTAGATAAGCACATAAATCTTCCACAAAAAAAATTCCACTTTTTGGATTCCTAAATGACCTGCTTGGTATTTTTTAAAATATTTTAATTTATTTATTTGAGAGAGAGAGTTATAGACAGAGGGGGAGATGGAGAGAAAGGTATTCTATCTACTGGTTCACTCCCCAAATGGCCACAATCACCAGAGCTAAGCTGATCTGAAACCAGGAGCCAGGAGCTTTTTCCAGGTCTCCCATGTGGATGCAGGGACCCAAGCACTTGGGCCATCTTCCACTGTTTTCCCAGGGCATAGGCAGAGAGCTGGTTCAGAAGAGGAGCAGCCAGGACATGAATAGGTGTCCATAGGTGTCTCTGCCACAGGCAGAGACAGCCTTCTGTGCCACAGTGCCGGCCCTGACAACCTGTTAACTCTTGCTAGTAACTAATCCTGGAGCCTGCTACTTGGCTTTTGTAAAAGACTCCGTTCTCTTGCCCTTATAGCTTCTTCCTTTGCTCCTTACTAAAGGGCCATTGCATAGGAGTCTGCTTAGAGGTTGAACCCAGCTGTATTCTTGCTGGTTGTTTTTCTTTCTTTTTTTTTTTAACATAACAGGCAAATACAACAAAATTAGTACCACAAAATATTTGGCCTCTCTGCAGGAAGTCTACACAGAAGTTGAAATGCTATTGCTCTGACTGTTGAAATCTTTACTTAATGTATGCTAAACTGATCTTCTGTATATAAAGAGAATGAAAAGTGAATCATGTGTGAATGGAAGGGGAGAGGGAGTGGGAAAGGGGAGGGTTGCGGGTGGGAGGGACGTTATGGGGGGGAGCCATTGTAATCCATAAGCTGTACTTTGGAAATTTATATTCATTAAATAAAAGTTAAAAAAAAAAGAAAAAAAAGAAATGCTATTTCTCTGTACCCAACAATTCACAGTGAATGCTGTGGTGGGAAAGTTGGCTCTACACCCAGAGTGAACAGTGCAAGCAAACCATAAAAATTAAAATGTACTACCACCAACTGACATTATGGAAATATGACACTGGCTGGCCAAAAACCACAGTGTATCAATTAGCAGGATCTTAGTGGTTGGCAGGAGAAACTCTTGATTCTGGAAACAGAATGTTACATATTTTATGCAGTTCTATAACATTTCCCTTGTATTCAGACAAGATATACAACACCTGCAGTGTGTGTTGGGAAATCTCTGATGACTGTTCAAGTTGCAGCAACTGTGTCCAGAGACTGTGTCAGTTATATCTGGTGAACACAAGGACTGCTCTGAATGGACCACATAGTGGATCAGTCTGCTTTTCTTCCCACAGTGCTCTGTAGACATTTCAAGGCCTTGACTCCCATCCCCACCCCCTGTCCATGTTGTGGAAGAAAAACTATCAAGAACCTTGATTGCCTGATTATTTGAATTGGGACCTCACAGGACGGGTGAACTTTGGAGTGGGCATGGTGACGAGTATGTGTGACAGTTTTCAAAGTTCCTGGTTGAGTCTGTCAGTCCCCTCAGAGTTGAGAGGTCCTGGGAAGGAGTTTATACCAACCTTGAAGCTAGCGGGAGCCCGGCCATGGGTTATTGCATGTGATGTGTGTTTGGAAAAGCCTGGCCAGAACCGAAAGTTGACTTTGGGAAAGTGCCTTTTCCTTTCTGAATTAAAGTTTCCTTGTTTGGAAAATATAATTATTGCTAGAATGAGGAATAATAAATGAAACACAGAACCCTACTTGACATACAGTGATTGCCACTCTAACTACGGTTATTCACTTACAGTAGTGGCAAAACAAATGGGACACAGGTCTGCTTAGGAAGGTAAGATTGCATTTTGTCTCTAAAATTCAGAATGAAGATCTGCGATGCCTTTAAGAAGAATTCATGTAAAAATTTTTTTTTAATCTAAGGCACTGTCACTTTCACCCTGGATTGATCTGGGATTAGTCAGATCTTACTCTGTGTGGCCTTTAGAATATTCCTGGATCTGCCCAGGCCTCAGTTGCTCTGCAGTACAGTGGATGTAAGAATCCTGATTTTCTGGCAGTGCTTTAAAGATTAAATATTATAATATACATAAAGCATCTCCATAGTACTTGTACCTCTGTAGAATATATGTTACAATGTAATAATTAATACATATTAGCTTCCGTTTCTTCTTTCAGTTCCAGAAATGACCTTTCTTGGTATTTCCCCTAATTCCATGGAGACCCTTTACTGGTTCCAGGTACCAGCTGGACCACTGTCCTGGCATATACCTGCCTTGTACCCTTACTTGAATGCCCCAGAGAAGAGAAATATGACTGAAGGTGAAGATTCACATCACTGGCTGACCCTCACTTTCTTGCCTTTGGCTTTGATAAGAGTCCCTGAATTCCATTTCCTTTTCTTAAATCAGTGAGAATCTTCTGCATCCTGAAGGTCAACATGGAGAAGCCGGAAGAAGAGCAATGTAGAATTCAGCATTAGCTTCCTGTATCAGTTGTTGGCTTTCTACACTTGCAAGTCACCTCAGTGTGCCCTCTTGTATTACTTTTCCATTGTCAATGTAGCCACAGAGTTGGCTGCTCAAACAACGCAAATGCAATGTATAGTTCTGCGGGTCAGGAGCGTGGCCCAGGTCTTGCTGGGCTAACACAAAGGAGTCCACAGGGCTGCATTCTGGGTGCTCTAGGAAATGATTCATTCCTTGTTCACTTAGTTGTCAGTAGAATCTAGTTCTCTCTCTCTTTTTTAATTTTACTTTTTACAATTTGTGATCGATGTGTAATATTTGTATACCTTTATGGGGCGGAGTACAATATTTCAGTTCGGACATACAATGTAAACTGGTCAGATCTTCTTTCAGCGTCCCTACTTCCTCTTCCTTCCCCTCCATTTGTAGCTTAGCAGCTCTCTCCTCTAGCTCTTCATGCAGTCTACAGTGCATGACTGTGACCTGCAGGGACCCCGCTATGCTATGAGCACCTGCACCTGTTGCTCCTATTGGAATGTGTTTTGTACCTGTTATCCAGTCTCCCTCTGTCCTCTAACCTCCACCCCTCCCAGTCTCTAGTAATCAGCTATTTCTTCCACAAAAGAGAGAACATGTGGCGTTTGTCTTTCTGGCTTGTTTCACTTAACCCAGTTCCTTCCATTTCACTGTGAATGTCAGGGTTTCATACTGTTTTATGGCTGAGTGATATCCCATGGGTTTATATACCACATTTTCATTATTCAGTTGGCCACCCATAGACACCTAGGTTGATTCCGTGTCTTGCTATTGTGAATAGTGCTGCAGCAAGCATGTGAGGCCATATATCTCTTCTGTGCTGACTTCATTTCTTTCAGCAATGTATGCCGAGAGTTGGCGCAGCTGACTCCTGTGGCAGGTCTATTGTTAGTTTTCTGGGGGACCTCCAAATCTTGTCCATGATGGCTGTCTAATCTGCATTCCCACCAACAGTGCAGAGGGTTCCCTTTTCTCCATATCTCACCAGCATTTATTATTTTTTCATCTTTTTAAAAATCATAGCCACTCTGAGTGGTACAAGATGATACCATTCTTTGGTATTGCAGAACCCAAGTCCCCGTTCTTTCTGGCTCTAAGCTGTGGGCAGCCCCCAGCTTCTAGAGTGCATCTCCTGCTTGTTCAAAGTCAACACATCCTTCTGTGGTCTTCAAAGTAGGGGCTCTTTAGGATTAGATTTGGCCCACCTATCTCATCCAGAACCATCTTCCCCTCTCAAGGTTCATACCTTAAGCACATAAGCAAATTCCCTTTGCCGTGTAAGACAGCACATTCCTAGGCTCCAAGGTTCAGGAATGGAAATGTCATTGTGGTGTGAGTCTGCTGACCTCATCTCTAGACTGAGGGGGACAAGTAAAGGAGCAGAAAGTGCAGTCTCAGAGATGTGGTGATTTCACTGTATGTGACTTGAATGTTTCTAGGAAAAGCACAGCAAGTAAAGACTGTAGTATATTACAATGGAGATATTCAAAAAGGCAGAAGAAATATAACCCAGACTTTCTTTTTTGCTTTTTATTTATATATTTTATTTAAGTTACACAAGTTTCATATATTTCCTTTATAACATTTTAGGAACATAGTGACACTTCCCCCCCCCCATCCTCCCTCCCACCCATGCTCCAACCCTTTCTACTCCTCCCTCTTGGACTCCCACTCTTAATTTTTACAGTGATCTTTTTTATTCAGCAAATTTAATGATTGTTTAGTTAACCCTACCCTACGTGAAAGAGTTCAACAAATAGCATGAAGACAAAACAAAACACTGTTCCTTAACAAATGAGACAAGGGCTATAAGCAAACATCATCTTTCAAAATGTCTATTTCACTCCAATATATTATATTTTAGGTACTGTCTTAGTTACCTCAGATCAGGGAGAATTATGATATCTGTCATTTTAGGACTGGCTTATTTCACTAAGTATAATGGCTTCCAATTGGGACCATCTTGTTGCAAAAGACAGGATTTCACTTTTTTTTTAACAGCTGAGTAGTACTCCATACTGTATATGTGCCATAATTTTTTTTATCCAGTCATCAGTTGATAGACATCTGGGTTGATTCCAAATCTTAGATACTGTGATTTGTGCTGCAATGAACATGAGGGTACAGATAACTTTTTCATATGCTGCTTTCTTTTAGAGAAACCAGACTTTCTAGTACCTAATTAGAGGTCCTGCTGGCCACCATTTGTGTTGTTCTTTAAGGAATTTTTGACAGGTTGGTAAATTACACCCTACACAGCACTAATTGATTTTGTCATATCTTCAACTGAGATTGCCTGAGTTTCTTTCCTTCCACATTTTTTTTTCCCTAGGGGCTCTGGATTTAGTTGCTCTCCCAAGAAAATTGACGCAGAGCAGAGAGAATCACTTTGTTTTTCTCCCAGTCCAAGGCTTACCTGAATTAATCAGTACACAGAAAGATGAGATGGGTTATGTTAACCTAGGGTACTAACATAGTGCACTAATGTGGGCAACACAGTGGGATAATACTGCGGGAGCATACTACGTAACTGTAGCTTGAGTAGTTCTTAGGATCCAAGCTCCAAAAACCTACACTTAAGGGCATGTTCTAGGATAATAACAGCCTAGGAAAAGCTGAGGTGGCACAGGCTTGGAGACCCAGTGGCAGGTCAGGAGAGAGTGACACTAGGACAGCTTTTCTCAATACTAGCTACACCTTAGGACCTCCTAAGGGGCTTTATGAACATTCAGATACCAGGCTCCCAACCTTGGAGATTCTGATTTAATTGCTGTGGGTTTTTTCTTTTGCTGCTTAAACTCCCCCAGGTGATTTGAATATTCAGGATTGGAAACCCCTGCATGAGATTGACTTCCATGATGCTAGCAACAATTGTCAAAATCCCTTTGACCAGGCATCAAAAACAGAGCATTTTCCAAACAGAAGGGCAGAAATCTGGTAGCAAAGTTGGCTGAGGCTGGGGTTTAAGGAGCAGTGGTCTCTAGGCTTAGCCCCTCTGTGTTCTTGACATCCTTCCTCTCATGTGTCCAATCAGATGGATCCTGGGTTTCATGACTTGACTAAAATGTCAAAACTGGTTTCTGTTTCCTAGGAGCATGGGTCCCGGAATGCCTCTCATTCAGTTCTAAAAGAAAGGTCTCCCACCCGCCTCTCACTGTCACACCTTTATAGGAGAAAGTGTGAAGGGCTAGGCTCACTCTAACTCTGTGATGAAGGTGGGCCCCTGCACTCCTGACTTCTTCCCCTCCCAGGGTCCTGCCTGGTTTCCGCAGTTCAAGAGTCAGCCAACTCATCTCTCCAGGTCCTGAGACTGCTTCCTCCCCACTGCTAGCCTCATGGTCCCTCAACTGGTGCCATTTGTCCTTGTCCTGGATGTGAGAGCTGATGCCTTGCACCCAGATCTGGAGGGACTGGGTTTCTATATCCCATTACTAATGTGCCCATCACTGACATTGCACCATATCCCCTGGGGAGGGGGCTAGGTTGCTGGAACAGAGTTACACAAACTTCATGAGGATCTGAATAGCAAGGTTCCTTTTTATAATAGCCTTTCAATTATAACTCTCTGTTTTCTTCTTTCCAGTTATTTTAACCTTTCTTCTTCACTGCCTGTAGAACTTGGCACAAGATCTAATAAGGTTAAGATCATAGAAGACTGTGTGTGACCCTGTCTCCAACATTACTGCTTTCAGCCACCATGCCTGGACTGAGTGGTGATTTTTTTCTCATACTTTCTGTCTTCTGTAGTTCATACAGTAGGAAATACGTGATTTAAAAAAAAAAAAACAGAAGCATTGAGGGGCAGAGAGACAGAACTAGAGGAAGAGTACTCTCATGTGCTAGTTTATTCATCAGATGCTTACAATGGCCAGTGCTGGGCTGAGGCTGACGCCGGAGCCTGGAGCTGGATCCAGGCTGGGGATACCTTTTGAGGTGGCAGCAGTGTCATTCTCTTCAGGGTACCTGGTAACCTATATCCCACAGCTTTAACAGGTCACAGACAAATTGCACAAATTCCACTATACAAGGAGTGGGAAACAGTCTGCTGGAGGTGTGTTGCATGCTGGGAGGCCTAAACATCATGAGTGAGTAATGTTGTGTTCCCCAGAACAGTGTAAGAGAAGGCAGTGACTCCTGGAAATTATAGAATTTCCGTGTAATCCCTTAGCTCCTGAGTCTCTGCCACATGACATCTCCTAGTGCAAGCCTTTTAGAACAGAGGGTGTAGTGGCTGGCCAGGTGCATTGCATTTGGGTGGTGAGTGAATCCCCAAATCCCCTTCTAAGATCTGGGGCTGGAATAAGGTTGAAGAACAGCTGTTAATATTTTCATGTTGGGATTTCTTTTTCTACTAATTCCTTTTTCCAACCTCAGCATCTCATACAATAAAGTAGTCAAAACTACAGTGTCAGTCACCATAGTTGGATATCACTTTGATAACAGTGTCCACCAATAAGTATCCACCAATAAGTATCCTTGGAACCCTATCCCTTATTTACAACATAAACATGGGCCACATTTCCCAGAATGCAGCATCGGTTTCATCTACCCATGATATCACATCAATATTTTTTTAGAATTTGCATATTTTTTGCCCTATGTGAAAGTTACTGGTCTGGCCGGCGCCGCGGCTCACTAGGCTAATCCTCCGCCTAGCGGCGCCGGCACACCGGGTTCTAGTCCCGGTCGGGGCGCCGGATTCTGTCCCGGTTGCCCCTCTTCCAGGCCAGCCCTCTGTGTGGCCAGGGAGTGCAGTGGAGGATGGCCCAGGTGCTTGGGCCCTGCACCCCATGGGAGACCAGGAAAAGCACCTGGCTCCTGGCTCCTGCCATCGGATCAGCGCGTTGCGCCGGCCGCAGCGCGCTAGCCGCGGCGGCCATTGGAGGGTGAACCAACGGCAAAGGAAGACCTTTCTCTCTGTCTCTCTCTCTCTCTCACTGTCCACTCTGCCTGTCAAAAAAATAAAAATAATAAAAAAAAAAAAAGAAAGTTACTGGTCTGCATGAAGGAAGATGGCATCAGTGTTCAGCCTATTTCACAGAGCACCAGTTTATGTGGGAAGACTTGGATCATTCCCCAGTTTTCTGACTGTATTTAGGTCCTTGAATCAAGTGACAAATGGTGGAAGGCACCCTTCTCTCCTGCATTGTTGAAGGTGGTCTCTCTTTCTTAACATTATGGTGGAGTTTCCCTCCAATGAGACCCTTTATAGGATTTTCTCAAGTCAGCTTTATCTACATCAAAATTAGGATCCATTATTGGAGTCCAGCACTGGTCCCTGTGACTTCATGTCCCACTCTGTTTCCATGTTTTTTAGCTGTGTTTTAGGGAGAGGTTGAAAGATTCTGCCTCCAGGAGCTGCTGTCAGCCATTACTAAGCCAGCTGTCTCCAAGGCTGCTTTTCATCCTCCTCACTTCAAACCACCTGGCTCAAATGTTGTACTCACACTCATCTCTCTGCTTCCATATTCTGCAGGGTGAAACTGTCATAATTTTTGTGGCTTATGTGAGCTGTGATTATTGATGATGGAAGTGCTTTTCTGCTTACAAAGGTAGTAAAGGTAAAGTGGGCTGTTTTTTCACCAATAAGATAATCTAGTTCATTCTCCACCATCCTGGGCTGATGTGAGGACTCTGACACCCCTGAAAATGACAGACATTTTAATCTGCCACTCAGATGTCCCAGGAACCCCTGGAGAACTGGGGTCTTGAAGGGCAGGAATTATTCAAGTTTCTCCTTCAATGCTCAGATACCTTGGAACCCTCCACCTGGATAGAGGTGTTTTTTGTTGAGCAGTGTGGTCTCCATGGTAGAACGCGTGTTTAAACCCTCAATCTTTAGACATTTGCACAGAAGGAAATCTGGGTTGAGTAGGAATTGAGAGTTTCTATCTCCATTGAAAGAGAGAAAGGAGTAGAGTGATTCCAAGTGAGCTGATGTGATGGAGAGTTGGGGGTAGGGCAATGGTTGTGTAGCAAACAGAGGTCAGCAGGGAGCAGACAGGAGGACAAGGCAGGATATGAGGATGGAATGGCTACTGTGTGGCTGGGAATAGGATTCTGATTTGGAAGGGCTGTCAGGGCAGGGAGGTGGAAGGCCAAGAGAAGATGAGAAAGGGACTGTGCAGACAGGAGGATGCTTCTCTGCCTGCCTTGGGCACAGGTCCCTGGGTGAAAGATCCTGAGAACCAGGGAGGCTGCCAGGGGAGGGAGTCCTTTGCCATTAGGGGCTGGCCAGGCAGAGGTGACAGCTCTCTGGTCAGGATATCCTTAGGCTACTGAGTCTGTTGGGCCTCCAAGGGCTCTTTGTCACATGCTGTCCATGTTGTACAGTAAACTCCAGGACCTGCAGGGTCAATCCAGTGCACTGGGGAGTTTGTCCTAGGGAACCGTCACACCATTCTTGCAAAACCTGGGCCAGGGTGGAGCCCTGGATAACTCACATTCTGGTGCTGAACTCCCCTCCCATTCCAACCAGGAAAGATCAGATCTACCCTGTCCCCAGAGGACACCTCTTTCTGCAGCTTGAAAATAACCCAGTTGAAGGCTCCTGCCTGGGGCCTGAGGTGAGTTCTCCATTTTCTTAGGCCCCACATTGGCTGCCCACACAGGTGACTTCATCTTGCAGAGCCGAGGAGCCTGGTTCCCTTGTGCAGGGAGGCTTGGATGACACAAATGCCAGATGGTATCCCCATGGAGGCCATCCTTCCATTGTGCGTTTATGCACACCTCTCCCCCACCCCATCCCATCCCACCAATCTGTAATATTTAAAACACAGCAGGCCACGGAAGAATGTGCACAGGATCCAGTTCTGCCTTTGCTTCCTAAAACAAAATAAATCTGCAGAAAGAGAATCATATTTCACCAAAGTCTCTCACTAAATTAATCATAGGCAACTATAATTCATCATATGTCCAATTAGCAATTAATTATGTACAAGAGAGACAAATGTTTTATTGAGACCAAGCAACAACGTGTATCATCTGTCATGTGGCGTTTTCTCCTCACACTGTAGGGAAGGGATTTATGGGCTGCAGATTGCATGAGCTGGTTTTGCTCTGGAAAATATGAACTCACCTGGACTCACATCAGAATGACAATCTGCCGTCAGAAAGACTCTGGGTCTGGCACAAGGAGATTTTAGCTCTTGAGCATGATTCTTTCTTTTATTAATATTATTAATTAATTTATTTAAAAGCATTACAGATAGGGAGAGGCAGAGGCAGAGAAATCGTCCATCCAATGATTCACTCTCCAAATGGCTACGCTGGCCAGGACCAGGCCAAGCCAAAGCCATGAGCTTTATCCAGGTCTCTCACATGGGTGCAGGGTCCCAAGCACGTGGACCACCCTTCACTGCTTTCCAGATGTATTGGTATGGAACTGGATTGGAAGTGGAGCAGCCTGGACTTGAACCAGCACCCATATGGGATGCCGGCATCACAGGTGGCAGCTTTACCTGCTGTGCCACATGCATGCCCCAAGCATGCTCCTTTCATACCCCAGAAAGAAGGCCCTGCACGTGGGATGTACATAGTCCCTGTGGAGACCTCAGGGCAGAGTCCCTTCCCTCAACACAACACTGGGGTGGGTTCTGGTGTGGGGAGGAGTCGGTGAGCAGGAAGCAGAGGCAAGGGGCACCCTTGCTTCTCTGCTGATGCAATCTGCACATTGAGAGGTGCCCCCAAGAAGGTGAGAAAATCTCTTGTTCCAAGTCAGACCTTTGCAGCTTTGTTTTCACCTGAGTGGAGTTCGGAGACAGCTGGGGAGGTGTCTCCAGCTCAGCACAGCAGGATGCCAGGGACTTCTGGGCACTGAGAATTTCACTTCTTAGGGAATCTCAGTTGCCTCCCTGGAGTCCATTTCCTTTCTGAGAGAGCCCCTCATTTCCCAGCCTTGCAGGAATCACCCTACACCAGCTTCAGCTGTGGGCTCCAAACACCTGGAGCCAATCAGTACTCCCTACCTTTAGGGCCCTGTACTGTGTTCATGGACTATGTAGGGAGCTCAGGAACCTCAGGGAAAGCTGGGGCATGGATTCTCTTTGCTGTGCTTGAGTAGAGAACATCACTATTGTTAAATCCACTATTGCAGCCATTGCTGGTACTACTATTAGTGTGATTACAAAAAAAAAAATACAGTGACACTTGTAGAACTATGTTATATATAAATAAATATATATGTATACATGTTTATATATATACATATATATATATATTTCCTCACTTAGTAAAACAACCCTGTGGGATAGAGATCATTACTGTTCTCATTTTAAAGAAAAAATTCGAACCAGAGAAGTTAAGTACTTGCCCAAGGTCACAGAGGTAAAATGCTGTGGTTTGGATTTAAAACAAGGTACACATGTTCTGCTTTGCAAAACTTGTAACTGCTGAAGACCTAAGTGGAAGTCTGAAGGTAGTGGGAGGCCATGATGTGGCACTGAGACATGCATGAATGGAGAGGAAGCAAAGGTGCTGTCTTGTGTGGCCGGTATCAAGTTCTTCCTGTAGCCAGAAATACCTAATTCTGCTCTTGTAAGTTACATGAATCAGTGGATTTTTCTGTATGACCTCAACCCTTGTGAGACAGGTTTCTTTGCCTTCCAACTGAACAAAACCACATGCAGAAGCTGGTTCCAGGGAGCAGAGGTTGACAGTGCTGGACACTGATGTGGCATTGACTGAGCTGATGTGTGGAGAGGGGTAATGAGAGGAAAGCCTCCACTGCAGGCAGCAGGATTAACACTACTGGTTTTGCTGCAGTGCGTTAACTGCTCAATCGCCCCCTGTTGGTTTTCGATATTCAGACCACTTATCTTTCAAGCTGTAGCATTAGGGGTCTTGGAGAAAATTAGGATGTTGAAGTTGGCCACTTGTTACAGCCTCCAGGAAGGCCTGCTCCAGTTATCTAATGATATGTACCAAACCGCTCCGAAATGCAGCGGCTTAAAACACATTTATTATGAGTGTTCACGGTATGTAGGGTGCCTGGGCTCACTCAGTGGTCAGCGCCTGGAGCCCGTCATGTTGCCGTTCACTGATGGACTAAAGAAAACTCAGCTGGGTTGGATGTGCAGACTGGTGCTCTCACAGGGCAGGAAGTTGATGGTGGTGGTCTTCTGGGAGCTCAGTTAAACTGTTGACCTGAGTGCCTTCACATGGTATCTGCAATCATGGAAGCTGATTTTTTGGGTTAAGATTTATTTATTTGAAAGGCAGAGTGACACAGAGAGGGAGAGGTAGAGAGATCATTCATTCACTGGTTCACCCCCAAATGTCTACAACAGGCTGGAGCTAGTCCATGATAAAGCCAGGAGCCCAGAACTCCATCTGTGTCTCCCATATGGGTGGGAGGGGCCTAAGTACTTGAGCTATATACCACTGCTTTTCCAGGTACAACATGAGAGAGCTGGATTGGAAGTGGAGCAACTGGGACTCAAAACAGCAGTTTGACATGAGATTCTGGTGTTGCAGACTTAACTCACTGAGCCAAAACCCTGGGCCCTAAGCTCTGTTTTGAGAGGCCGTGTCCTGGGCCAGCACTGTGGTGTAGCAGGTAAAAGCCACTGCCTGCAATGGCAGCATCCCATATGGGCGCTGGTTTGAGTCCCAGCTGCTCCACTTCTGATCTACTATGGCCTGGGAAAGCAGTGGAAGACAGCCAAGTCCCTGGGCCCCTGCACCTGCATGGAGACCCTGTCTCCTGGCTTTGGATCACCACAGCTTGGCCATTGTGGCCAATTAGAGAGTGAATCAGCAGATGGAAGACATCTCTCTCTCTCTTTCTCTCTCTCTCTCCCCCTCCTTCTCTCATCTGTGCAACTTTGACTTTCAAATAAATCAATCTTAAAAAAAAGAGTGTTGTCCCAAGCATTCAAAAGGCCTGGATTTTAAGCTGAAAGCCTTCTTATCATGTTGGAAGCATTCTGTCACTTATAAGAGAATCAGATGAACCCATTAGTTTTCAGAGGAAAGGGTCACAGAAGGGCAGGCATGCTGGGAGGTACAGCTTTCTGGGAGACCAATTTGGAGACAAGCTCCAGAAGGCCTTGCAAGAAAACAGGGTGCTTACTTTGGATCTGTCTGGAAGAGAAGCAGGGAGAGAGGCTCTTTCAGTAGGAAACCTGCAATGCAATCAGCCTTGCAAGGCTAAAAGAGCAGATCCCCAAGCTACACAGTTAGGCTAGGCTAGCATGTGGCAAAGAGGGTAACACCGGGGTGCAAGGGGATCCTGATTGCCTGTTCCCATCCCACAAAGTCCCACTGCAGCTCTTCTCTGATTGACTCTGCATTCTCTGGCCCCAGGAAGAAGCCTACAACTATGCTTCTAGGCAAGGGGAATATTCGCAGTGCCTGCCCTCCCTAGGCTTGTGCTCCACATTCTGCTGCCATGGCATGGAGTAGAACCTGAACATTGTGGCAGAGAGTGATGGGCAGAGCCCCAGCATCTAACACCAGAAGGCCATGTCCCCAGGCCCCTGGTGTTGAGAGATAGGGTTTGTCAGGGTCCCTGGCTGAGGGGCTGCTGCATGAACTGGTTGGAAGCACATAGAGCTGAAATCCACCGAGTCTTTCAAAGAGCTTTCCCCACAAACAAGCTCCCGTTCAGCTAAATCAGTCAGTGAGGGCTCAGTTCTAGATGAACATGGAAATATTTCTTGCTTTAACTTGTATTTCCTTTACTCCTAGTGAGGCCAAGTATATTAACATGTCTGTGAATTGCTTAGATTTTCTGCCAAATTTTTTACCTGCAATTTGTGTTTCTATTGGGTTGTCTTCCTGTTAAAAACATGAAATTTTGACAGAATATAGATACTAATCCTTTCTCATATATCTGTGCTATAAATAGTTTCCCAATCCTTTATCTATTGACTTCATTAATGATATCATTTTCCATTATAATATTTAATAGTTGAATCTGTCTTTTTTTTAAAAAAAGATTTATTTATTTATTTGAAAGGCAACATTAAGAGATCTATTCATAGATTCACTCTCCAAGTGGCCAAAATAGCAGGGACCGGGCTAGGCTGAAGTCAGGAGCCTGGAACACCATCTAGGTCTCTCACATGGGTGCGAGGGCCTAAGCACTTGTGCTGTCATCCACTGCTTTCCAGGAGCATTAGCAGGGAGCTGCACTGGAAGTGGAACAGCCGGGACTGGTGCTCATATGGGCTCTGGCATCACAGCTGGCAGCTTAAGCTGCCATGCCACAGTGCCAGCCCCAGTCCTTTTTTCTTTTTAATACATACAACTTTTGGGTTCTTCACTTTGTTGAAATGTATACTGTGTACACTCTGGAAGTTCCAAAAGGGCCTTTTCATCAACTGAGTTGCCTCAGAGCCCAGGTCCAAGGAGCTGCTCAGAAAACACTCGTGGGTAAAGGAAAATGTTGAGTGGGCAGCTGGCCTGAGCCCACCCTTGGCATAGCTGGGAAGCAGTTTTTGTTGGCAGCTGGAAGCAAGGTTCACAAGGTAGATATGGCTCAGGAAGGTCGTAGGCCTCCTTGTGTGACATCGCAGAAGTGCACTTTCCCTTGACAGAGTACATACAGAGGGTGAGATTTTGGGCTAAGTGAGGAAGGCCCTCGCTGAGGAGCCCCAGTAGATGACTTCACTCTGTTTCCTTCCTGGGTGTCCACTGATGTTCCTCCTAGCCTCTCCTTCCACGTCATTCTGCCCCCTTAGCTCCTGCTGTTCTGCTGTATCCTTCCTTGAGTCATCTCCTTGTGGGCTCCAGATTTGGGGAGGATCTGAGGAGCAGTCTTGGGGCTTTCTCAGATGAGAGGTCAGCTCCTGTTTTTGTCTCACAAAGGCCGCCACTCCATCTTCTGCAATCAGCATTGCTCCTCTCTGTTGACAGGCTTGGGATCTGTGAGGTGGGGACAACATTCACATCTTCCTTTGAAGAAGACACTGCGATGAGGAGTCAGAACTTCCCCCAGGCAGCACAGTTGTGATTCCACCTCCCCCATGCACACACACACACACACACAAACACCCAGATGTGTAAGCAGGCACACACACACGCACACACCCAGACACGTACACAGACACAGACACACACAGGCACATATGCAGTCACATAGACACACAGAGACATTACACAGGTACGTACACACACCCAGACATGTACACAGGCACACACACACATACACACCCAGACATGTACACAGGCACACACACACAGACACCTATGCAGGCACATGTGCACAACTGCAGCAGGATTTTGATCTCAGGTTCCTGGCAGTTAGATTGTGTACTGGGCAATGAGCTGAACAGTGTGGGGAGCAACTGGGAGCAACTCGGACTAGACTAAGTTACTGGAATTAAGACTTATTCTATGCATCTGCTCTCCCACAATATGGTGCTGGGAGAGGAGGAAACAGCTTCTACACAGCTGCCTCCAGTTCAACCAATAAACAGCAGGACCTGCTCCTGATTGGAGAGCAGCGAAATTGGCATGTGGGTAGCAGAGTTGGGATTGGTGGAAGAGGACTATAAAGGAGGAGAGAGACAACATGCACCAGGAACATCTAAAGGGAACATCTATCTGAAGGAACACCTGTGCAGCCCCCGAGAGAGCCGGCCGGTGGTGTGCTGCTCCCCCGCGGAAGTGGGGAAAGTGGCAGGGGGAACCGCCCTTCCACGGAGGTGGAAGGGACGGTAGCCAACCCGGGAAGAACCAGCAGCAAACCCGGGGAGGGCTGAGCAGACAAAAGAACAACGCAGGGTCCTTTGTCGTTCCTCCGCGAAGAGGGGGAGTGACATAATGGTGCCGTGACTCGGATAGGAAGCCTAGGCAGGGTTTAGTGTCATTCCTCCATGAAGAGGGGGAGCGACAAACAGGAAACGAATTATATGAATATGACAATAATTATTCTTCACTAAAGTGGATGGAGTTAGTCACTACCTAGTAAGAAATAATTAAGGGGCTCATATATGTGCCTTTTTTCCTCAGTAGAGCTCCTAAAACCCTAACAGAGGGACCCAGGTAAAATCTTTCATTCTGATGTTTGGTCTTTGATCTCAGTTCCTGATACAGAATTCCAGAGTAATAGGATTGGCTGTTCCTATATCCTTTGTATTGTCTTGGGTCATAGGAGTAACAGCTGACAAGGTGATTTTAAAGTTCCATTCCCTGACTCTAGGGAGGGGAGAGTTGCTGCATTCAGGTTGAGTTGACTACCAGTGGCCAATTATGTAATCAGTTGTGCTCAGTCAATGGAGCCTCCATAAAAACCAGAAACAATGGGGTTCAGAAAACTTTCAGATGGCCGAACAAGAGGAGGTCCCTGGAGGGTGGTGACCCAGAGGCAGCAGGAAGCTCCACGCCTCTTGCCATTTGCCTCGTTCTCTGCAGCTCTTCTGGCTGGGGTCCTCTGGGTCTCTGCAACATGTATTACAGGAAATGGATCAACATGAGTTAAGGACTTCCCTGAATGCTCAGAGCTGCATTCAACTTCTGGAGCCTCCTGTTCACAGCCAGTTGGTTAGAAGTTCTGGAGGCCCAAAGTTGCAGTCAGCATCTAATGGGGATAAGCAGGGATCTGACTACCTCCAAGTAGGTAATGTCAGAATTGAGCAGCATTATAGGACTCCCAGCTGGGGAACTGCATGATGTGTAGGAAAGGGAGGGGAAACCCATATGAATTCTGGTGACCAGAGGTAAAGTATTCTGACTACTCTGTGATGTGTGAGAGTGGGAAAAATGCTTTGTTTTCTTTTTTCTTTTTCTTTTTTTTTTTTTTTGACAGGCAAAGTGGACAGTGAGAGAGAGAGACAGAGAGAAAGGTCTTCCTTTGCTGTTGGTTCACCCTCCGATGGTCGCCGCGGCCAGCGTGCTGAGGCCGGCACACCGCGCTGATCCGATGGCAGGAGCCAGGTACTTATCCTGGTCTCCCATGGGGTGCAGGGCCCAAGCACTTGGGCCATCCTCTACTGCACTCCCTGGCCACAGCAGAGAGCTGGCCTGAAAGAGGGGCAACTGGGACAGAATCCGGCACCCCAACTGGGACTAGAACCCGCTGTGCCGGTGCAGCAAGGCAGAGGATTAGCCTAGTGAGCCGCGGCACCAGCACTTTGTTTTCTATATTTACATCCTTGCTATGTAAGGAAATTGATAGCCATACAATCAATTGTTTGCTTTACCATTCATTAAGCTCCCACTTGGACTTAGGTCTGTGCTAGGTGCCGAATACTATATATGTATTATCTTCAGGCAAAGACAAGGCACAAGATCTACTGCAAAATGCAAAATCCCTCGGGGTAGAATATTATTAGTGTGCAAATGGAAACATTAAGAATTGTGGGAACAGAATAAGGAGAGATTAATAATAACTAAGGAAAAACACTACTACAAATAATAGTAGTAGTACCATTACTAGGAGTCAAAATGAGAGCACTTTAACATGTTTGTGGAAAAATGGAACCGGATGGTATTTATTTTCATGCCAAAAAAGGTTAACATCTCTGATAACTTCTTCATAAAGCACATTTTCCATGAACTTTCGGAAGATGATATGCCTGATTTCTGACATGTTTCTGCAGCATAATGAACATATCTCCCTATGCCATTTTCCCTGAGCTTATGAAGTCCCCTCACTTTTTTGAGTGCTTACCATCTGCTAAACACTTCAAATGCATTCTCTTAGTTAACTTTCATGACCAGTGTGGGTGCTCTCAGTACTTTTGTGTTTTCATTTTCATGAAGCTAGAACAAAAACAAAAATCACAGAGATGCAAAGGGAGTAGCTCAGTTCAAAGGGGAAGAAAATGGCCAAGCCAGCATGGAGTTTGATCCCAAGTGTGCCTGACACAAGATCCTGGTCTCTGGAGCTGTTTTCTCAGGAAGGTAACATTTGAACTGCATGCGGAAGGGTGGAGAGAGTTTTGAAATATGGGTTTAACAGCATGGGAAATGGAAAAAACAAAAGCCAACACCCTGAAGATGGTGAACGCAGAAAGTATTCTATAGCTGTCCTAACGGAAATGGTAATCACCTCCAAACCACATGAAATAAACATGCCATGCTGGCCTAGGAAGTGATAAATCAATGGAATGAAAGGGATTCTAGACACTCCTGGATATATGGGGGTATTAGTTTGGAAAAGGATAGCCTTTAAAGTCAGTGGCTAAATGATTGATTCTAAAATAAATGACTTTAGACCATTTTGAAAAACCAAAATAAAGTTATACCTCAACCTCACTGATTATTTAATTCTGTATATGAAAAACGAGATAAAATGACAACCTATAAAAAACTATGAAAATGTTTTTTAACAGGTTGATGGTAGGCAAGGCATTATTAATCTAACTACAGAACTCAAAAGCCATAAGGAAAAATCTATACATTTAAATCTATATAATTTGAACTACCTGAACAGCAAAAATTACTGAAAAAGTTATTTTAAAGAAAATATTTGCCATCAAAATACTAGAAATATGAGTCACATCCCTAATATACAACATGCTCTTAATCTATAAATCAGCACAAAATAGACATCAGTATAATAAAAGGCAAAAGATGAACAGATATTCAAGTAAAAAAAGTACAAATAGATAATGCACATTTAAAGGAAAAAGGACAACTTTATCCGTGATGTAGAGTGTGGGTTCAATTAATGACAGGGTTCCGTGGATTCCATGGATTTTTTTATCACATGGGTATATAAAACACAAAATTGACCTGGCTGGGCTGGACCAGTGATGGTGGGTGTATGAGGGAGGGACACTGGGGAAGAGATGCATTGCACTGCATTTGGTGGTCTTCCCAGCACCTGCTCTGTCTGGGATGCTGCTCTCCTTTGCACCAAGCCCTGCGGCACTCATTTTTCACTGGGTCTTGCCCACCCTAGAAGCCAGGGACATCTGAAGGGAAGAATCAGGTCTTTTTAGTTTTATTTTTTAATGGATATTTGGAGATACAGATAGATTCACAAGCAATTCTAAGAAGTAATAGAGACAGCCCCTGTACCCTTTACTCAGCTTGCTCCATTTGGCATCATCTTGTGATAGAAAACACCCCAGTGAGGATCATGGACAGTGATGCAGCTGAGACACAGAACATATCCACTCCCTCAATATCCACTCCTACTCCCACTCCTGCTCCCTCTGTAGGCCCCAGCCACCATTTGTCCGCCCTCCATTTCTGTAACTATGTTGCCTCAAGAAGATGACACAAGTAGGATCACCCAGTATGGAACTTTTGGGATTGGCCTTTTTTCACTCTGTGTAATGCCCTGGAGATTCATCTAGATTCTTATATGTATCAGCAGTGCTTTTTTGTTGTTGTTGCTGGGTAGCAACAAATTGCCTTTTGAGCAAATAGGTTGTTTTCAAATTTTGGACTATTATGAATAAGACTGCTCTAAGTTTTTATGTAAAGTTAAATTTTCATTTAATTAGCATAAAAGCTCAAACGTGGGATCACTGAGTTGTCTAGCAGTCACAGGTTTATTTGTTTTTAGAATCTGCCAAACCATGTTCCTTAGTGGGTGTGCCATTTTACAGTCCTGTAGTAAGTGCTCTGACTTCTCAGCATCCTTGCCAGTGGTTGGTGTTGTCAGTGTTCTTTATTTTGGCCACTATAATATGGTTCAATGATACCCTGTGATTTTAATTTGCATTTCTTTAAGGACTCATTTTGTTGGACATGTTTTCATGTACTATTTGATTTTTTGTGGGACTGTACTAACATTTTATATTATCCCATTTTGTAATACTAGTTTTTCAGTGTGCATCTTTGTATAACTTGTTCAGTGGTTACTCCAAAGATTATATATCAAACATTGTTGTCTACTTATTTCACTGTTTTACCAGTGTGAGGGAAGTCTAGGATCTTTACTTCCCTTTTTAAAGAAAGATTTACTTATTTAATCAAAAGGCAGAGTGATGGTGTGGGGGGGTGGGGGTAGGAGGTGGGGAGAGAGAGAGAGAGTGAGAGCGAGAGAGCAAGAGTGAGAGATCCTTTATCCTCTGGTTTGCTCACCATGTGGCCACAACAGCCTGTGCTGAGCCAGGCTGAAGCCAGGAGCTAGGAATTCCATCCTGGTCTCCCACATAGGTGGCAGGAACACAAGCACTTGGGCCATTGTCTGCTGCTATTCCAGGCACATTAGCACGGAGCTGAATCTAAAGTGGAGCATCTGGGACTTGAACTGTGCTCCAGTATGGGTTGCCTTCATCTCAGTGGCAGCTCAACACATTGAGCCACAATGCTCACCCCACTGTCTCCCTTTTTATGTTTTTATTTTCCAATGCTTATAA
Organism: Oryctolagus cuniculus; assembly: GCF_051225735.1. Classification (NCBI taxonomy): domain Eukaryota; kingdom Metazoa; phylum Chordata; class Mammalia; order Lagomorpha; family Leporidae; genus Oryctolagus; species Oryctolagus cuniculus. The sequence continues at coordinate 77,615,057 of NC_142881.1, forward strand.
TATAATTGCCTTAAGTATTGCATCTACTTACATTTAAAACCACATCAGTGTGTGATAATTTTTGCTTCAGGAGATAGCTTTTTGGCACAGTGGTTAAGATGCCATTTGGGATGCCCACATTCCATACTGGAGTGCTTGGGGTTGAGGCTGAGCTGTGTTCCTGATTCCAGTTTCCTGTTAATGTCCACCCTGGGAGGTAGCAAGTGATAATTCTAGTAGTTGGATCCCTGCTTTCTTTGTGGATAACTGGGATTGAGTTCTAGGTAAGCTGACTTTGAGCTGGCCTAGCCTGCTCTGGCTGTTGCAGGAGATGGAAGATCTCAATCTCCTTCTTCCTCTCTCCCTCTCTCCTTCTCAATGTCTGTCTTTCAAACAAATTAATGTACTTAAAGCAGTAAAATCCATAAGTCTACCAACTGATGACTGGATAAATAAAATGTGGTATATACACATGATGGAGTATTACTCAGCCATAAGAATGAAATCCTGTCTTTTGCAAAAAATGGATGAAACTGGAGCCTATTATGCTTAGTGAAATAAAGCAGTCCCCAAAAGATAAATATCATGTGTTCGCTCTGAAATGTGATAGTTAATCTGGAATGCAAAAAACTGTATAAGAATGAAACTGTCTGTCCCTGTGGAACTGTGGTCATCAGTTCTTGTGGAACTATTGTCTATTCCTGTGGAACTTGTTGGGTATTATATTGGTGCATTAAGCCTGTGAGTATAAAGTATATTGAAAGTATTTTATTGCAAAAATTAAATGAAAAAAGAAAAAGGAAGGTGCAGGTATTTAGGGAGGGAGGGAAGAAGGAGGGAGGAAAGGATGATTATCTCCTTTTTTTTTCCTTTTTTTTTTTTTTTTTTTTTTTGACAGGCAGAGTTAGACAGTGAGAGAGAAAGACAGAGAAAGGTCTTCCTTCCGTTGGTTCACCCCCCAAATGGCCACTATGGCTGGCGCTGTGCCGATCAGCAGCCAGGAGCCAGGTGCTTCCTCCTGGTCTCCCATACGGTTACAGGGCCCAAGCACTTGGACCATCCTCCAGTGCCTTCCCGGGCCACAGCAGAGAGCTGGACTGGAACAGGAGCAACCAGGACATAATCCGGTGTCCCAACTGGGACTAGAACCCAGAGTGCTGGTGCTGCAGGTGGAGGATTAGCCTAGTGAGCCACGGCGCTGGCTCAGGATGGTTATCTTCTTAGAAATGTATTTAAGAAGTACATGAAATCTGTTCTCTTCATGTTAATAAAAATGTTAAAAACTTCAACTGTCAAACACAATTCAGAAAATTCAAAAGAGGAAGTGAAGCTCGTTATATTGACCGTTACTGTGTGTTGTCTTCCTTCTTGATCTTCTGGTATTATTTCTCTAATCGTTTGCTTTCAGCTTAGAGAACTTCTTTCAGCTGTTCTTCCCTTAGGTCTGCTGGTGGCAGATCCTCCTAGTTTTCCTTCATTTGAGAATGTCCTGGTTTCCTGTTTATTCCAGAGGAATATTTCCAATGGAGTGGGGTTCTGTGTTAATGATCCTCTTCTTTTTGCATGTGAAAAGTGGTTTGCCTTTCCCTTCTCACCTGAATGGCTTCTGGTGGTAAACCCATCGTGTTTGAGCTCCCCCTTTCCCCTGTAAGTAACCTGTACAATCTGCTGTTTTCCAGACTTTACTCCTAGTCTTCAGTTTAACACGGTTGACGGATTTGTCTTGGTTTGGATTTTTTTGAGTTTATCCTAGTTGAGGATGGCTCAGCTTCTGGAATTGTAAGTCTATGTATTTTGTGAAATTCAGGAGTTTTTCAACGGTCAGTCTTCGAAGTTCATTTCCAGGTTACTCTGTTTCTCTTTCCTTCTGGGACTGTGATAACACAAATGTTAGATGCTTCATTATACTACCTCAGGTCCTGAGACTCTGCTTGTTATTTTTTTTTTCAGCCTGTTTTTTCTTTTTTTTTTAATCTTTTATTTAGTAAATATAATTTCCAAAGTACAGCTTATGGATTACAATGGCTTCCCCCCCCATAACCTCCCTCCCACACACAACCCTCCCATCTCCCACTCCCTCTCCCATTCCATTCACATCAAGATTCATTTTCAATTATCTTTATATATAGAAGATCGATTTAGTATATATTAAGTAAAGATTTCATCAGTTTGCACCCACACAGAACATAAAGTGTAAAATACTATTTCAGTATTAGTTATAGCATTAATTCACATTGGACAACACATTAAGGACAGAGATCCCACATGAGGAGTAGGTGACAGTGAGTCCTGTTGTTGACTTAACAATATGACACTCTTGTTTATGGCGTCAGAAATCTCCCCAGGCTCTAGTCATGAGTTTCCAAGGCTATGGAAGCCTCTTGAGTTCACCAACTCTGATCTTATTTAGACAAGGTCATAGTCAAAGTGGAAGTTCTCTCCTCCCTTCAGAGAAAGGTACCTCCTTCTTTGATGGCCCATTCTTCCTACTGGGATCTCACTCGCAAAGATCTTTCATTTAGGTGTTTTTTTGTTTTGTTTGGTTTGGTTTTGTTTTTTTGCCAGAGTGTCTTGGCTTTCCATGCCTAAAATACTCTTATGGGCTCTTCAGCCAGATCCAAATGCCTTAAGGGCTGATTCTGAGACCAGAGTGCTGTTTAGGACATCTGCCATTCTATGAGTCTGCTGTGTATCCCACTTCCCATGTTGGATTATTCTCTCCCTTTTTTATTCTATCAGTTATTATTCGCAGACACTAGTCTTTTTTGTGTGATCCCGTTGACTCTTAGACCCAGTCTGTTTTTTCATTATTCAGCTTGGGTAAGTTCTTTTGTTCCATCTACTTCTTGGATAACTTCTTCTGTTCCCTCCCTTCTGCTGCCAGGCTCTCCACTGATTTTTTTATTTCAGTTATTATATTTTTCTGTTCTAAAATGTATACTTGGTGATTCTTTATATTTTCTCTTTGCTGAGACTTTGGGGGTTTTATTACATTATTTTCAATGTTATAATTATGCAGTGAATCCTTTACATGATGGCTCATTACTGTGTCAAGAAATTTTAGTATTTCTGCCATCTTAGTGTTGGTATCTATTTATTGCTTGTTTTCATAGAAATTTGGATTTTAATGGCTCTTGGTTAGATGAGTGGTTTTTGACTAAAAACTGGACATTTTGGATATTGTGTTATAAGGTTCTGGATCCTGTTTAAGCCTTTCATTTTCATTTGGCTTTGTACAACTCTGCCCCAGCCAGGGAAGGGCATGTATGGTATAGCTGCAGTAAAATTAGAGAAGTCCGAGTTCCCTACTCAGCCTCTGCTAATGCTGGGATGAGGCTCTGTGTTACTCTGCATGAGGCTGCGGCTTCCAACATGACTCCTCTCCGGCCCTTAGATCATGCCACCCTGGCCGGGAGGGATAAGAGTGCCCACTTCATGCTCTCTGAATAACCTCCCTGAATGCTCTGGGCTGGGGTAGGAGATGTCCTCTTTATATCCAGTCAGGAGTAAAGTCTCAGCTGCCCACATAGACAGCACAGTAGGGCAGAGCATGGAGTGTGGTCATTACTGCCCATAGGAGTGCAGGACAGGAGCTCAGTCCTGTCTGATAACCATAGTGGGATGGGACAGTTGGGGACCTTCTGTCAGACAGAATACCAGGTTCTCTGCTCAGCCTTTCCTGCAGGGTTTGGGATGAGTCTGCAGTTTTCTCTGCGGTGTTTGGTGGCAGTAGAGCAGTTTTGTGGCATGCTTTTCTGCTTTGCTAGGCTTCCTGTTTCCTGATCCTTTAAGTAGAAAACTTTTGAAAGGTGTTTTTTTGTTTGTTTGTTTGTTTTGTCTATGCTCATTGGCAGTTGTGGGCTACTGTCTTCTCCAGCACCAAGTCTGGGTAGATGAAGCAAAGAGAAAACCCAAAGAACTCTGTTATTCATTGGGAGCAAAAGTCTGTAGCCTATCTGCCTTCTTTTCTCCAAATTTGAGAGTCTTCTTGTGTTTTCTTTGTATGTAATGTGCAGGACTTCTAGTTGTACCTAGTGGGAGATTAGGAAAAATTATGACAGTGTCATCATACTTTCTGCATAGTGACTTTATAATGCATTTTAACATCTGATCCGCAAGGTCTCTCATTAGTCTTCTTTATGCATTTCTTGAATACTATCAGCCTGTTTCATATGTTCTGAAGGATCACTTTATCTTGTTTCAAAAGAACAACCACAAAATTGGGACTTCAATTAGAATTGAGTTAAATATGTTTATATATTTATATCAATTATAGGAGGAATCATGGTTTTGTGATCCAAATACATGCAATGTTCCATTTCTTCTTATTTGATTTTATGTCCTGTAAGATCTGGTAGTTTTCTTATGTTAGGTTGAATACATTTTATTGTTAAACTTGTTCCAAAGAAATCTATTATATTTATTTTTACCATGAATTGATAACAGTCATGCATCATTTATAAATAAGGAGGGGTTCTGAGAAATGTGCCATTAGGAGTTCTGGTCATTGCGTGAACAAGGTAGAGTATATTTACACAAATACGAGATGCATGAGCCTGCTGGCAGCAGAGCATGGCCTGCTAGTTCACAGCAAATGTTGTTTATGTAATTAGAAGGAGTGTACTCTAAAATAATGATAAATAGTGCAATATAGTAAATAAATACAACAATGAGCTTGTTGTTTATTATCATTATCAAATATTATGAGCTGTCAGAAGGGGTTTCAAAAAGTCATAGACAAATTGAATTAAAGGAGGATATGAATTTTCCATGAACTCTTGGAAGCCCCCTCATACATGATTGTATATGTTATACTGGCAGTGCAGTGAGTTGATTTACACCAGTGTCACCACAAACAAGTGAGTGGTGCTATGTGGGACATTACAAAATCTACAATGTCTGTAAGTGAAGGAATTTTTCAGCTTCATTATAATCTTAGGAGTCCATTGTCATCTATGCAGCCTATTTGATGGAGATCACTTTATGTCACACATGATTGTGTTTTCTCTCCATTTATATCTACTATAGATGCTATTTGTTTTTTAAAAAATATTTATTTATTTACTTATTCAAAAGGCAGAGTGACAGAAGGAGGGAGGGGGAGAGAGAGAGAGAGAGAGAGAGAGAGAAAGGTTTCCCATCTCCTGGTTTATTCCCCAAATGCCTGTAACAACCAAGGTTGTGTCACACTGAAGCCAGGAGCCAGGAACTCCTTCCAGATCTCCTACATGGGTGATAGCCCATGTACTTGGGCTATCACCTGCTGCTTCCCCAGGTGTGTTAGCAGGAAGCTAGATTAGAAGTGGAGCAGCTAGTGCTTGAACTGGCACTCCAATATGTAATGTCACACCACCCCTTATGCTACTTATTTTGTATACATATCTTTTTTTTAACTTTTATTTAATGAATATAAATTTCCAAAGTACAGCTTATGGGTTACAATAGCTTCCCCCCCATAACGTCCCTCCCACCCGCAACTGTCCCCTTATCCACTCCCTCTCCCCTTCCATTCACATCAAGATTCATTTTCAATTCTCTTTATATATATAGATATAGATCTCTTTATATATATATATATATATAGATCAGTTTAGCATACGTTAAGTAAAGATTTCAACAGTTTGCTCCCACACAGAAACATAAAGTGAAAAATACTGTTTGAGTACTAGTTATAGCATTAAATCTCAATGTACAGCACACTAAGGACAAAGATCCTACATGAGGAGTAAGTGCACAGTGACTCCTGTTGTTGACTTAATAAATTGACACTCTTGTTTATGGCATCAGTAATCACCCTAGGCTCTTGTCATGAGCTGCCAAGGCTATGGAAGCCCCCTGAGTTCACTGACTCTGATCATTTTTAGACAAGGCCATGGTCAAAGTGGAAGTTCTCTCCTCCCTTCAGAGAAAGGTACCTCCTTCTTTGAAGACCCATTCTTTCCACTGGGATCTCACTCACGGAGATCTTTCATTTAGGTTTTTTTTTTCCCCCAGAGTGTCTTGGCTTTCCATGCCTGAAATACTCTCATGGGCATTTCAGCCAGATCCGCATGCCTTAAGGGCTGATTGTATACATATCTTATACATGGCCATCATTAACAAATACCCTTGCCAATTTTATTGGCTTTCCATATAATTTTTGGAATTTCTAGGCAGGCAATCGTATTATCATTTTAATCATTTTCTTCTAATATTCATAGTGGTGTTAGTGGTCAGACAACTGAAAAGAATGCCTGTATCAGTGTGGGAATGGTTGAATAAATGTCTATTGGTCTATAAATGGAATGCCAACTGCCTGCAGGAAGCAGTGAATTTGGTTAGATTTCATCTTTGAAGTGCAACATGAGAAAAGCAACATGAGAAAAAGCAAAATGCATCAATATGATCTCATTTTTTTCTGGAACGCTGGGAAAGTACATGTGTGCAGTTGTATATATGATATCTGTATGTATGATTATATAAACAGAGGGGAAGCTAGGAAATGATAGCAGTCAGTCTATCTTGGCAGTGGTTGATGAGAAGAAAAAGAGATAAGCAGAAACAACATAGCCTGTCTTGCCATGAGCTGGTTCTCACCATGGAAACAGCACATATGATAGAGTCCCGTTCATGTTAAATCTCACACAGATTTAAGAGAGCCCTGAAGTGATGGTCAAAGCAGTGTCAGGGTGCTGGTGCTTTCTGGTGGATTTCATATTTACTTGTCATTTTTTTTGGTTTCTATGAATTATTCAAAATGTTTAAGGTGTATTATAGAATCCGAAAATACAAGATAGTCTTTTTTTTTCATGGTAGAAATTTAACACACAAAAGCAAAGTGCCATAAGGGCATCTCTGTATATGAAATCAACCTGTTCTTTTGCAAATCTATGTTACATTGATGAAAAGCAGCAGCTGCTGTGCAACCCAGAGAATTCATTAGAATATTCCTGAATAGAGTTCAGCACTGTGGTGTAACGGGTAAAACCATTGCCTACAGTGCCAGCATCCCAAAGGGTGCCAGTTCCAGTCCCAGCTGGTCCACTTCCGACCCAACTCCCTGTTAATGCACCTATGAAAGCAGTAGAAGATGGCCCAAGTGCTTGGGCTCCTGCACCCATGTGGGAGATCCTAAAGAAGCTTCTGGCTCCTGGCTTCAACTTGGCCCAGTTTCAGCTGTTGGAGCTATTTGAGGGATGAAGTAGTGGATGGAAGATTCTCTCTCTCTCTCTCTCTCTCTCTCTCTCTCTCTCTCTCTCCAACTCTGCTTTTAAATAACAAGTAAATCCTTTATATAAAAAGGAGAGTATTCCTGAATTGCGGTTCCAACTTCCCAGTAGTCTTTTGGAAGGATGAGAGCCTCTGCAGCCTGGGAACTTAGGGACAGTTTCTCAGCTCTGCTCTAGTTTTCCTTCGGGGGGGGGCACTGTAAGATTCAGTCTTAAGTGGGAGATTTCAGTTGTTGAAGTGTGTGTGTCATGTGCACACTTGTCCAGAGAGGCTGAAATTCCTTGGTTTGATATTGCTGAGGTTATACAAATTGGGGAGTGGGAATACTTTCCTCAGAAGAGATGGGAATGCAGGTGTCCCAAGAAGGGATAACGGGTCTGGGAAGACAGGAAAGAAGTGAAGGATGTCTGTATAGGGGGTGTGCAGGTCGCCTGGGACAGGGTGCCTGCGGCCCAGTCTGTGTCCCTCTTGACTTTCTCTTTTCTTCCACATGCACCAGGGGCCGGCCGCTTTCCTTTCCACACCGCACATTTGCAGGACTCCTTCTCCTTCAGGCCTCACTGACTCTGCCACTCTTTTCCCTGCACATCCATCTTGCTCGTGGAAGTTCAGGTTCACTTCTTCCAGTGGACACAGTGGGACAGCAATAAATCAAAATAGAGTAAAAAGATGAAGATGCATTATAAACCATCTCAGTAAAAGGGATAAATGACCTGAAGAAAGTCAGGTGTAAAGAAGAAATACCACAAAGAATTCAACTTTCCCTGGACTGCCACCGGGCCCTAGGGAATGCTGACAATGGAACTGCTGGATGCAGGTCTTTATCCCTGCTCCTTCCTGGTAGCAGGTGGAGCAACATCTGCTGAGCCTTGCACTGACCACCCAAAGCAAGTCAAGGGGATTTTAAGACAAGAAAACCACTTGACATGGTCGGGGTGCACAGGTGAGAGTCCTGTTTATCAACCCAGATTGGCTTAGAGCAGCACCATTTATTCTCTCCCAGATACCAGTCTGCTGGAGTAAATGAATCTGCCTCTTACCTCAGGTGTGCATGTGACCTGGGGCACCTCAGGTATATTCCACTGTGGCCCAGGAGGCAGCCACTAGAGGGAAAGTTTTCTTAGGGAAATAGCACACATGGGAGAGGGGAACCCCACCCAGGCCAGCACATCTCAAGCTGTTGTTTGCAGGGCATCTGCTAACAATTCATTGGCCAAGAGCTGAGCCCCTTCAGGGCACTGGGTATTCTCACTCCCAAGAAGGTTGGTGGTGGATGTTTTTGAATAACATTAGAAACCTGAGCTGCACTGGGTTAAACTGCTACCTGTGGCATCCTATATGAACACTGGTTCAAATTTGGCTGTTCTTCTGATCCAGCTCCCTGTTAATCTGCCTGGAAAAGCAGTTTTGGGTGGCCAAAGCACTGGGGCTCCTGCCACCCACATGGGAGACCCAGATGGAGTCCCAGGCTCCTGGTGTCAGCCTTGCCCAGCCTCGGCTGTTGCAGCCATTTGGGGAGTGAACCAACAGATGGAAAATCTCCTTTTGTCCCCCCCTCCACCTCTAATTCTGCCTTTCAAATAAATAAATCTTAAAATAATCAAAATTCTGTGCCTGCAGAATCTTACCTGGGTGTGTCTGGCATAAAAGGGAGAAGTCTGGATCTGCCTGTAAAATGTTAACCATCATTGTCGTGGAGCAGCAGCATAACACATGGTTGGGATTTTCTGTTATTTTCCACATTTCATGCACTTATGATGTCATGTTTTCATAATCAGAACACACATGACAGAGAAAATGCCTTTTGAGAAGCCTTGTCCTTCTCAGCTGAGGGAAACAAGAACAAGACAGCCTCGATGGAGGGGATGAGGGCTGGGACTTTGGTTTTTAATCCCAGTGGTTTGCAAAGGAAAAGCGAATGCTGCAAAACCTGACTTGTTTTCTAAGATCATTCAATTCTGCGGTCAGGGCAGAGGCTAAAGTGCTGCTGTTTATAAGACATTGACTTTTATTCAGGGGCTGAGTGACAGGAAACTTTTGGAGGAATGAATGTCCATGCTCCGTCCTGTTAAGAAGGCGATGAGTACCTGGGTCAAGGATGCTCACTGTCTTCTCAGATTCCTCTGCTCTCCCTGTCCCCATCTGCAAAATGCCAAGGCTGAGTGCAGTGATCGGTGAGGTCCCTTGCAGATGTCACTTCCAGTAATTCCAACATTCCTCTAGCAGCTCAGTTATCTCCAGATCTAACATGTTAAAAGACGCACCCCAAAGGAAGAGTTCTAATTCTCTCCTGGCCTTGTGCTGACGTCTTCTTGGTAGCTCACACAGAAGCACATGTGGGAGTTTCTTTTATTATTGTTTCCCAGTTGCACAAATATTAATAGGTATTGCAGAAATTTAAAAACACAAAGAGGATGGGCGTTTGATGTAGCAGTTGAGACATTCGCTGTTTGGGAGCCGTCATCCCATATAGGAAGGCCTGATGTAGAGTGCCCATTCCACTTCTGATTCTGTCTTCCCACTAGTGCACAGTAGGCATTAATGGGAGGAATCAGTGGTGGCTGAAGTGCTTGGGTCCCTGCTACCCATGTGGGAGTCCTGAATTGAGTTCTAGGCTCCTCGATTCAGCTTGACCCGGCCACTGCTATTGCATGCTTATGAGGACTGAACCAGTGATGAGAGTTCTCTCTGTCTGTCTGTCTGCCTTTCAAATAAAAATGAAACATTAAAAAAATTAAGGGCTTAGCCGCCATCTACCTTAAAAAATAAAAATACAGAGAAAATAATTTACTTGTAATGCTACCACTGTTAACTTGTTAACTTTTTTTTTTTTTGACAGGCAGAGTTAGAGAGAGAGAGAGAGAGAGAGAGAGAGAGAGAGAGAGAGAAAGGTCTTCCTTCTGTTGCTTCACCCCCTAAATGGCCACCACAACTGGCACACTGTGCTGATCCGAAGCCAGGAGCCAGGTGCTTCCTCCTGGTCTCCCAAGCGGGTGCAGTGCCCAAGCACTTGGGCCATCCTCTACTGCCTTCCTGGGCCACAGCAGAGAGCTGGACTGGAAGAGGAACAACTGGGACAGAACTGGCACCTCAACAGGGACTAGAACCCAGAGTACTGGCACCGCAGGTGGAGGATTAGCCTAGTAAGCCACAGCGCGGGCCCACTGTTAACTTTTATAATACATTTCCAGTATTTTTCCATTGCATGTGTACCAGAACTATTTTGAACAACTATTTATTTATTTGAAAGGCAGAAAATGAGAGAGAAATAAATCTTTCATTTACTGGTTCACTCCTTAAGTGCTTGCAACTTCTGGGCATGGGGCAGGCTTAAGCCAGAAACCAGTAACCTATCCTGGTCTCCTGTATTAGTGGCAGGAATTTGAACCATCATCTGCTGCTCCCAAGGTGTGTTTGAAGGGGGATGGATCAGAAGTGGGTAGCCAGGACTCTAATAAGCACTCTAATAATCACTTGCTGATATCTCAAGTGGTGGCTGAACCTGCTGTGCCACAATGCCCTCCCCTGAACTGACCTCATTTTTTTTTTTTTGCTTTATAAGTTGTGACATTTCCTGTACAATTGTCTTCTAATCTATTATTTTTAATAATTGCATGAGATTTAATAATTTAAAAAATTTTCTTCATGGATTACAGTAGCAGTAACCCATTTTTGACGTTCATGTGTTTTCAGTGTGGGGAATGGATGAAGTGTTTGAACAGCCTGAGTTTGAAATACTGGATCCAAGATTCCTTACAGAGTGTGTGACTGGCCAGAGGTCCTGACACCTTTAAGACTCAAATGGAAACACAGCATCTACTATCTATGGAAGGTTTCTTGTGAAGATGAAATAATACTGGTTATGACACAGGTCAGTGTCCCAATCATGCATCCCATGCTTGCTCCCCACCCTGTCTTCTGCCTTCATCAGCGGCTTCACTTTCCACAGAGGACCCTCCGACTCTCTCTGTGGAACCAGAAAAGGAAGGCTGCAAACACTTGGCAATTACATCATAGTATTTCTTATTTGAGTAAAAGATATGTATACATACATATACACACACACACATATACATAGACATATATATTATAAAAGGTAAATTAAATGTATATATATACATATATGTATATATATATTCATTCTTGTGAGGTGATTGCTCTTGTCCCCAAGCTGGGTACAATACAAAATGAGCTAACAAGGTGTTTGGGTATCCCCAGCACCAGACAACCCTGTTAAGTCATCCAGGGGCCATGAGCCCTTTGCATTTCTCTATGGAGAGGACATGGAGTAGATGAGGGGACCCAGAGCACCCATGGATCCTTGTATTAGGGACTCTTGTGTCCCTAGCTGCTCAGCCTCCAAATGACCCATCCTTTATGAACAATACCCTGTAGTGCAGCCTAGAACACATTTGATCCCTAGGGCCCTGTCCCTTAGAGGCTGGTGGTGACATGAAGGACAAGCTGTCCCCTGTAAAGGAGGGGACTTTACAGAAACAGCCCTGTTCTCACACAGAGCAGAGCTCAGCTGTGCTGCACATACAATGTCTCTAACAGAGCAGGAGATAGGCTTAGCAAGTAACATCCTGCTTGGAACACCTGCATTCCACATTGGTGATCCTGGGTTTGTGTCCTACTGATGCAGACCCTGGGAGGCCACAGGTACTGATTCAAGTAGTTGAGTCCCTGCCACCCACATGGGAGACTGACATTGGGTTTCAGGCTGCTGGGTTTGAGCTGACCCCCCCCCCCGGCTGTTGTGGGCATTTGGGAAGGCAAACGATGGGTAGAAGAACTCTCTTGTGTGTCTATCCATGTCAGATACATTTTATGAAAACCTACTATGGTGCCTCATAGTGCAAGGGCTCAGTGCACCTGAGTACAAGGTGGTGTGTGGGGAGCAACTTGGACTAGACTAAGTTACTGGAATTAAGACTTATTCTATGCATCTGCTCTCCCACAATATGGCGCTGGGAGAGGAGAAAACAGCTTCTACACAGCTGCCTCCAGTTCAACCAATAAACTGTAGGACTTGCTCCTGATTGGAGGAGAGCAGCGTGCTCGGCGTGTGGGCAGCCGAATTAGGATTGGCGGAGGAGGACTATAAAGGAGGAGAGAGACGGCATGCACCAGGAACATCTAAGGGGAACATCTGAAGGAACACCTGTGCAGCCCCCGAAAGAGCCGGCCGGTGGTGTGCCGCTCCCCTGCGGAAGTGGGGAAAGTGGCCAGGGGGAACCGCCCTTCCACGGAGGTGGAAGGGACAGTAGCCAACCCAGGAAGAACCAGCAGCAAACCCGGGGAGGGCTGAGCAGACAAAAGAACAGTGCAGGGTCCTGTGTCATTCCTCCATGAAGAGGGGGAGCGACAGTGGTGGTACTAGATAATGACTAAATTAAGCTAATGAACATATCCCTTAACTCACCTACCTGTCATTTTTTTTTTGTAGTGAGAAAATTTAAAATCTATGATCTAAGCAATTTTCAAGTAGGAAATAATTTCTTTAAGATAATTTCTTACAAGTATAATTATCCTTTTAAGTTTGGGCAGTTTTAAGGCTTTTAATAAATATACACTGTTTTGCCCTCAGAATGATTTCAGAAATTTACACTCTGTTTTCATGTGTTTTTACCAAAATTAGGATAAAATACATAGCTAAATTCCACTATTATGATTCTAAAATTAATATATACATGCTTACTGAAACAGCACCCAATTTTTTAAAAAATCCAGTGCATTTTTCAACAAAATGAGCTCTGCATCATTATTTTTAATGCAAGCTAGCATTCCATGGTATTGTAGTGTTTGATGTAGTCAAGTCTTTATTAATTAGGTTAGATCTATTATTTTGTTATTTGCTAAATTTTACAGTGAGTCTTGAACATATATCTTCATAAATTTGTTCAATTATACCATCAGTATAAATTTTAGAAATGAACTTGCAGAGTTAAAGGATAGTCAAGGGGCTGGTGTTATGATGCAGTCGGGTAAGCCACTACAGGCATCACGCACTGGAATGCTGGATTGAGTCCTGGCTACTCTGCCTCATCCAGCTTCCTGCTAATGTGCCCAGGGAGGCAGCAGAAGAAGGCGAAGATGGCCTTAGGTGTTTGGGCCCCCCACCAGCCATGTGAGAGATCTGCATAGAGTTCCTGTCTCCTGATATAGCCTGGCACACACTTTGCTTCTGTGGCCATTTGAGGAGTGAACCAGTGGATACAAGCTCTCTCTCGCTCTCTCTCTCCCTCTCTGCATTTCAAAGAAATTTTAAAATAAAATAATCTTTAAAGATTAAAAATAGGCTGGCACTGCAGCTCACTAGGCTAATCCTCTGCCTGCAGCACCGGCACCCTGGGTTCTAGTCCTGGTTGGGGTGCCCGTTCTGTCCCAGTTGTTACTTTTCTAGTCCAGCTCTCTGCTGTGGCCTGGGAAGGCAGTGGAGGATGGCCCAAGTGCTTGGGCTCTGCACCCGCTTGGGAGACCAGGAGGAAGCACCTGGCTCCTTGGCTTTAGATCAGTGCAGTGTGCCAGCCATGGCGGCCATTTGGGGGGTGAAGCAACAGAAGGAAGACCTTTCTCTCTGTCTCTCTCTCTAACTCTGCCTGCCAAACAAACAAAAAAGAATAAAAATAACAGATAGGCAGTCTTAGAACTTTCTGTTTTAAACCTACTCATTATCAGCTCTCTCCTAAAAAGGTTATGCTAACTTTGCCTCCCACTAGGAGTAACCGATTCTGAATGACATTGATGACATTGATTATTGTTATTTTTAGCTTTGCTTTTTTTGGATCAAAAGGTACAATGTTTAACAACACTTAAATGTTTATATTGCTATTTTTTTCTAAATTATATTTCTTAGTCTGTTGATAAATTTGGTATGTTTTGTTTATAAGCCATTAACATTGGTCTCCTTGGGGATTTCCTATATTTTTTTTCTTCTTTTTTAACTCAGATTCTGTTTGGTTTGCTGTGTATACTATTAATATTGCATTAATAAGTATATATTATAAATAATAGCACATATTAGTATATTGCTACGTATTAGATTATTTTTCATATGTATTTTAATTTCACGAGTTTTTCATGTGACTCTTACCTGTCCTTTAGATGCCAAGCTCAGAATGTTCTTATCCCTAGATTACAGTTTTTCAAGTTATCTTAAAATTGTATTTCCTTTATTTGAATCTTGAATTTCTCTGGAATCATTTAAGTGGAAGCTGGAAGATCAGAACCTAATTTTGGGGGGCATTTAATTTAGTAATTTTATTGAAATAAAGGTGTGTCTGTTTACGCTGAAAAAAAAAAGTTCTCATTGGCATTTGCTGGGGACAGCACCTTTGAAATTAAGGCCTTGGTGCTGCTACGCAAACAGGCAGATCTCAGTGCCAGCCTCCTTCTCAGCACAGGCCATGAGGATGGCAGATGGGGAGTCCTCTGTGCTTCGCAGAAGCTCCCACTTGTGCTCGGGCTTCTCGATCCTCCTGGGAATGCCAACTCTACCCCTAGTTCTTCAAACCTGGAGGGACAGTTTCTTCATTCAACAGTTATTGAGGTTCTGACTGACTTTTTAATGTTAAAAAGGAGTATCTCAGGTGCCCTGCCCTGAGATAGTTTACCACGGAGAAGGTATCATCTCCACCAGCTAACATCCCAGTGCAGGCAATAGGTATATGACTGACAGCACTGACTGGCACTTGTCATCAGGGCCAAACTATAATAGCTGCACACAACTGTGGGGTGCATCAGTACAACCCCCCCCCCCCAAAACAGGGAAGGAAGAAACTGTGTGATAAATGGAACATTCTTCCATTAGATGAATCTAGGTCTGCAGTGGAGACATGCTGAAAATGAGGACGATCAGCAGGGCAGCATCACGCAGAAGCACTCCATAATTCCCTAGCTCCTTGGATCCCTTCACTACAGTGAAGATATCATTCAGGAACACAAAAATACAGTGTCCAGATGAATGGCAGGAGCTTCTCTGTGGCCCCACCCCCCCCACTGTGTTGAATGGTTAATCAGAATCTAATTTCATTTTGTCCAAATTTAGCCAGTTTTCCTGTCACCAATTATAATAAATAATACATTGTTTATACATATGAGATTTGCCTGTATTGTAGGCTACGTTCCATTTTGTCTGCTTTAGAAATCTGAGCTCATGTTCTTTGCCCCATTTTCAGTGTGTATACCCTGATTACTTGGGTTAAATCATTGAGGCTTTTAATGTGGCCTGAAATATGTGCTCTTTCATTACCCTTTGTGAACATTTCTTCTATTTTCATACAAATAAATGATTCCAGTACAAATCAATATCCCCATTTTAATGTTGAAAATTATGATGAATTTATAGATTAATGTAGGAGAAAATAACATTTTTGCAATTGTGTCTTTCCTTCTAGGAACATGCAAGGTCCTAAAATTACATTCATTAGACATGTGTCACTTCTTTCAGGTAAGTCTTGTTAAATCTATATTAGGCCATGCTATTTGTTGCATAATATCAAAATAACTTTATTCTTAATAGTGCCAGTTTGTGAGTATTGATATAGAAGCTTTTTCTTCTGTAAAGATTACTTTTTGTAACCTACAATGATCCTTAACTGTCTTCATACATTTTAAGCTGCTATTTTAATTTCTTTTTTAAATTAAAAAAAATGTAAAGGTAAACACATTTCATGTATTTCATGGATACAGATTTAGGAACACAGTGGTAATTCCCACCCTCCCCTCTCTCCCACCCATATTCCCACTCTTCTTCCTCCTTCTTTTCTTATTTCCTCTCTTAATTTTTATAATGATATATTTTCGATAAGTGAATAGTTCAACAAAAATACGAATTACACAAACGCTGTTCCTCAACAGTAAAGACAAGGGATGTAAACAATTATCAAATCTTAAAATGTCAGTTTCACTCCTACATGTTACATTTTTGGTACACAAATGTACACAGATCTGGTAAAATATATGATATTTGTCCTTTTGGGACCGGCTTATTTCACTAAATATAATGGTTCCAGTTTCGTCCACATTGTTACAAAAGGCAGGATATCATCCTTTTTATGGCTGAGTAGTATTTCATAGTATATACATACAACAGTTTCTATCCAGTCATCAGTTGATAGACATCTTGGTTAATTCCTAGTAAGCAGTCATACTTGCGAACCATGATAATTTGGGTCATTTTAGCTTCTAATTATACATTTTTCCCCTTTGAGGCATTAGTTAGAGGTTCTAGGACAAAAAAATTATGGTGATGCTAGGGTTCCTTCTTCCTTCTTGATTTATTAGCATGCTGCAAAATATGAACAATATTTTCTATGGATTCTGATTTTCTTTATTGACATTTACCTATTTCTTTCCCAGAATCTACTGAGAGATTCATGCATTTTTCTTTCTCTTATATAATTAGTTAAATAATATATATTTCTGTTAAATATTGTTGAATTTCCAGATAAAGTTTTCATTATTTTTTGACTCTTTTATATTATGCCACAGGATTAAATTTTATCAGACTTGGTTTATGATGTTTCAGCAATTTTACCATTTTACTCCTCCTCTTCTTTCTCCTCCTCCTCATGCATGAATAAGCATTATCAAACATAAGCTGAAAGCATAAAATATCTTATAATGCACTTACATAATTTTTACCTTTAACATTATTCTTAAGGTATATGTCATTATTTTACTTCAGGAAAATGATTTAGAATAGTTAAGTGTCTGTTGCTCCCCTTCTTCGTGGAGGAACGACACAGGAACCTGTGTTGTTCTTTCGTCTGCTCGGCCCTCCCCAGGTTTGCTGCTGGTTCTTCCCGGGTTGGCTACCGTCCCTTCCACCTCCGTGGAAGGGCGGTTCCCCCTGCCACTTTCCCCACTTCCGCGGGGGAGCGGCACACCACCGGCCGGTTCTCTCGGGGGCTGCTCAGGTGTTCCTTCAGATAGATGTTCCCCATGCATGTTGTCTCTCTCCTCCTTTGTAGTCCTCTTCCACCAATCCCAACTCTGCTACCCACATGCCGAGTACGCTGCTCTCCTCCAATCAGGAGCAGGTCCTGCTGTTTATTGGTTGAACTGGAGGCAGCTGTGTAGAAGCTATTTCCTCCTCTCCCAGCGCCATATTGTGGGAGAGCAGATGCATAGAATAAGTCTTAATTCCAGTAACTTAGTCTAGTCCGAGTTGCTCCCCACAAGTGTCTAAGTCATAAAATATTTCTTTGCAATAGAGCAAGAATTTTAAAGTAGTTCCAATTACTTTCTAAGCCTCTGATTTTAATCATTTTATGTATCCTTTATTTTTAGTGGAAAGATTGGTACATAGATTATTTCTTAGTGCTGTGTTTGTCAAATTTTATTATCGGGGTTGGGCTTGTCTAGTAAAACAAGTTGAAATGCCTTCAGTCTTTGCAATGTTATTAAATATTTTAAATATTAAATTAAATTTTCCCCTATATCTGAAAATATATTTACTTTATTGTTCCAGAAGTGTATATTTTCATTTTTCCTGTATCAAACTTGCTTGATTTTATACATTTTATTGGCTTTGTAAAAGAAAAAGTACTCTACATATCAGTTATACTGTTGTTCTCAGTTTGCTTTGGTTTAAGAATTACGTCTTAGCTTCTTGGATTAAATACCCATTTCATTAACTCTCTAAAATGATCATGAGACCAAACAAAGCTCATGTTTTTATCCTTCTTCCAGTGTCCTACTGAAAAGACCCTACTCCTGTAGCAGGGATAAATGCACACAGTCAATAAAGCACAAAATATGTAAGAAATTCAGTGATCAAGGGAGCATGTGACAGTAGGGAAGGGTTAGTGAGTAGGAAGGAAAGCCCTCTAGGAGTTTAGAGGAAAGATTCTACCCTACCTCACACAATTGAACATGGACTACAGAGCAAATGCATTAAACCATGACATAAATGTTCTCACATGTGTCTCTTAGTACCACAAGATTTTTGACAATTCATTTGTCCAGAGAACAATATAAACAATGAGAAAAGTGAACTCAAGAAAACAGAAATTGAAAAAAAAATACATCAGTAAATTGTAAAGATCAGACTACCATTAAAAACATTCGAGAACAACAATAAAAATCCCACAGATAAAACAATGATCACTTAAATTAAATTAAAATTTCAGCAGAAGTAGTGAGTATTACATAACCAAACCAAACAAACAAGAAACAAAACACAAAGGATAGAACTGCATATCTAGCCTAATGTTTTGTTACTCCTATGCCAAATATCCTCATTCCTCTCCCCATGGGCCCTCTGCAGATTACTTATGTAACTTGATAATACTTTGCCTGTCTGACGAATGCCTCTCTGTCACAGACAGGCACTTGATGTACTTTGGTCAGCAAAAAATGAGTGAGTGGACTTAACGAGTATGACGCTGAACCAGGATTTTGACCAGCTGTTGGGCCCCACTCTCTTCTCTTTGCTTCTCTCTGAAGACAGTCACGGAAAACCATATGGGGCTGCTCATTCAGCCCAGGGCCTATCTACAAGTAACCTGGGGCAGCTGATGCCCACATAGCACAAGGGAAATAGAATCCTTTCTGATTAGAAGCACTGAAATGTCAGGATTGTTTCTTAATCCAATGTTTGGTAGTCAGCTGGCTGATTCTGCAAGCTTGAGTAATTATTCCAAATTCGGGGGGAAGCATAAAAATGAATGAATATGAATTTTAAAGATAAAACTTAAAAGACAGGTGGGATAAGAATCCAGAACACATGGGGAAGGAGTTCAAAAACATATTGGCATTAAATTGGAAACACAAGAAGGGTATGAGTCGATCAGGGAATGATTACATTCTATAGAAGAGTAAATATTTCTGTTGTGAAATGTGTCACTTATTGTTCCTTTATTTTTTATTCAATGCAACTTTGCAGATTTCTTCTTTCAATTCCAGAACATTTTTCTTGATTACCTCTAATCCTCAAGTGTGTAGAACAATGAGTGATACCAAGTTAGTTCTTCTTGAAGCATCTAAAGAAAATGACTATTTTTCAAGATAATTCTGAGAAGTGCAGGGAGATCATTCATCTCCTTTCTGTCTTATTGGTCCCTTGTTCCTGGCAGAAAACCAAAGGCCCCTGCTCTGTTCTGAATGTGCACCCCCCACACACAAGTTCCTCTCATGCTTACCATGTTGGAAGTTAATTGCTGATGTTGTAGTGTGAAGAGGTGGGCCCTTAGGGTGTGGTTAAATCCTGACAGTGAGGCCCTCACAGATGATGGACCTCAGGGGTGGAGGGAGTAGGTGCTGCCTCCCCCCCCCGCCTGAGGGCACAGCAGTGAGGCATTGTCCTGCAAACCCATGGCAGCCCTCACTGGACACACCAAACCTGCGCTGCCCTCACCGGTGCTCACCATGCTCCAGCACTGTAAGGAGTGAATTTCTATTTTTTGTGAATCACCCACCCTCAGGCATTTTATTACACCAGCACAAGCAGACGAAGCTGTCCTTGGTTCTCTAAGTTGGAAGGGGTACAGGAAGAAGCTTCAGAGCCTTGACTTTCTCCAGAGAAACAGGTAGGTTCTTCTTCACTCCCTGCTGCCAAGGCGGTAAAAGGGAAAGCTCTTCCAATTAACTGTGATTGAGAAATCTGTTCTTTTGCTTTCTGTAGATACGTTGTAATGCATGTTTAAAAACTAGTTATTTAAAAGTAAAAACCAAGGCATACTAGAGTTCTTGTTTCTATTATTTCAAAGTGTAGCAGCGTCTGTGCTGTGGTGTAGCAGCACCTCCTGTAGCGTCAGCATCCCACATGGGCACCGGTTTGAGTCCTGGCTGCTCAACCTCCAATTGATTTCCTTGCTAATGTATCTGGGAAAGCAGCAAAAGATGGCCCAAGTTCTTGGACCCCTGCCACCCACATGGGAGACCTGGATGAAGCTCCTGGGTCCTGGCTTCTGACTGCCCCAGCTCCGGCCTTTGCAGCTGTTTGGGGAGTGAATAAGTGGATGGAAGACCCCTCTCTCTCTGTCTCTCTTTCTGTCTCTCTAACTTTGCCCTTCAAGTAAATAAATAAATCTGTAAAAAAATAAAAAAATGCGTCATACACCATAATCTCTCAGTTGATAAGGAAAAAAAAGAGCACTTGATTTGTAATATTAAAACACATTTCATTTTCTCCTAAGTAGCAAACATATGAGGGCACTTCAAAAACTTTATGCAGGGGCCAGCACTGTGATGTATTGGGCTAAGCCTCTGCCTGCTGTGCCAGCATTCCATATGGGTGCTCATTCATGTCCCAGCTGTTCCTCTTCTGATACAGCTCTCTGCTGATGGCCTGGGAAAGCAGTTGAAGACAGCCTAAATGCTTGAGTGGTCAGAAATCTGTGGGTGATCAGAGCCTGTCACTCTAGGCCTCTGCCTCACAGGCAACAGTTGATGATTTGGGGAGAGAGAGCTCCAACAGTGAAATGACAGTGAAATTGCAGACAACACAGCAATGCCTGGTCAGCCACCCCCCAAATACCCATAGGATGAACACAGATGACCTCAAGGTAGTAACCCACGTGAGGTCATCCCATCCACACCCAGTGAGAATCCCTATGTTTGTGGCAGTCCCCAGGCACCCCAGGCTCTCAGGCAGCCACTAGACCCCATCCCACCTGCATGTTTGCCATTAATATAGGAGCAGACACAGAATTCAGACCCTGGATTCCAACACCTGTAGAAAGGCTTCTGCTAACCAAGGGCTGAGGATATGCTTGTGTCTTTCCAGAGAATGCAGGACAGCCCATTTGGGTACCAGCCAGAAACATCAAGCCTGCAACTGACAGTCAACCAGAACCAGCTGAACAACACTGAGAGCCCATCTTGTTAGCAGACGCACCTGCCCTATCATCCTACCCTGAGGAACTGCCCACAGCCACATCCATTACTGGTTTATATTCCACTAGCTCTGGTCAACCACTCCAATGGCCCACAGCCTGTGTGTGGTCATGCCATTCCTGATGACCATTGTTCCTCATTCCTACCCCTTCTGAGCAAGCACTCCTGTGGTCTCCCATTTTGAGTGCTGGTTAGTCAACAATGGGTAAGATCCCCTGGGGGACAACCTAAGACAGGCACAGCTGTGTACGGATGCCACAAGGAAATGGGGTCAACAATGATATGGCCAAGAATCATGCCTCCCATTGCTCAAAAATAAATGAAAAGGGGGAAATGTGGTGGAATGAGAAGGCTATGCCAAGATGGTTGCTGGCAAGTGAGCATCAGTTACTCAGGAACGGCTTTGAAGCCCACCTGGCAGTGGAGCCTGTCTAGCAACAGGCTGTGATTGGATAGTTTCAGATACTGCCTTGCAACAGGTTGTGATTGGTTAGGGCATAAACTGCCCCTTGACTGGATTGGCAGCCTTGGCTATTTAAGCTGCTGTACCAACTGAAATAAATGAGTCTGCAGGCTGCTCACCTCTGGCCTGCTTTCACCCAGCTCCCGGGGTCTGTGTGGTGACTCCGTGCCTCTTGCCCCCACCATGTTCCTCCTCTCAGAACGAATCCACAGCAACACCTTCCTACTGTTTACATGTCTCAATTGGACATAACTGTGCTTGAAATCAAACCCTTCCTTGATAAGGTGTTAAATGGAAGAATCTATGAGGAGAAAACTGAGAAGAAATTTGGGGAAATATCTAGCAAGCTAATGCTCTGGTTTTATTTTACTTTGTAAGATTTATTTTCTTTATTTGAAAGAGTGCAATGGAGGTCGGGAGAGACAGAGGAAGAGATCTCCCATCCACTGATTCACTCCCTAAATGGCTACAATGGCAGGGGCTGTACGAGGCCAGAGCCAGGAACTCAGAAACAGAGCTTCATCTGGGTCTCACATCAGCAGCAGGTACCCAAACACTTGGGCCATCTTCTGCCTTCCCACGGGCATTAGTAGGAAGCTGGATTGGAAGTGGAGCAGCTGGGTCATGAACTGGCACTCTGATATGGGATGCCTGTGTTGCAAGTGGTGGCTTATCCCACTACACCACAATGCCAGCCCTCAACTAATGTTCTGTTAAGGGCAAGGTTTTCCTTTCTGAAAATTGACTGAACTTGGATTTTATGTAGGATATATTATACTGAAATCTGAGTAATGGTCTCCAAAGATGATCAGGCCCTAATAGTTGGAACCTGTGAAGGCAGTCTTACATGGAAGAGGGAAATTCACACGTGTGATTGAATTAAGGGTCAGGTGTTGGGAGGATTGTCCTGGATGTTCCTGGTGGGTCTTTGGAAGAGAAAGGTAGAAGGAAACTCTACAACAGAGGAGGAGAAAACAATGCCATGTCAGAACAGAGATTGGAGTGGTGCATTTTGAAGGTAGAAGTTAGGGCCCAAACAAAGAAATACATGTGACACTTAGGAGGAGCAGCAAAAGGCATTAGAGAGCGTGTGGCCTCACCAGCACCTTGACTTCAATCCAGTGAGACTCACTTCAGACTTCTGGTCTCTAGAACTGTAAGATAATACATTGCTGCTGCGTTAAGCTACCAAATATATGCTGATTTCTTACAGCAGCCGTAGGAAGCTAATACTGATAGTACCTGGAAAAATTGTTGTAGTTTCTGAATTGCCCTACATATTGGAAGACTCTGCTCTGAAAAAAAAATCCACAAAATTTTGTTCAATGTGTAACATTTGGTTTATTAGATTTTTATTTTATTTTTTTTGAGAGGCACATAGAAAAAGAGAAATCTTCTATCAGCTGGTTGACTCCCTAAATGTCCACAAGGTGCTTGCTGAGCAAGACTTAAAGTCAGGAGCCAAGAACTCAACCCTGGTCCCCCATGGGTGGCAGGATATACACTTCTTTAAGCCATCACTACTGCTTCCCAGGGTCTCTATTTACAGGAAGCTGGAGTCAGGTGCTGAGGTCTGGGAATCCACCACAGGTATGTGATTGGAACCCCAGGTATGCTAACCCCTAGCCAAACACCAACCCCATTGAGTTTCTGTAGACCTAAATGTGCCCAAGCACTATTCATTTGTGGAAATTATTTGGGATGAAGACTAGGAATGAAACCTTTCAGTTTGTTAAGGATTGAACTGTGGCTGCCTCGAGGTTGTTGATGTTTTAACCTGGAGTGGCTGTGAATACAACCCTAATTGTAGTGGGGTCTAGTTAGATTATATAATTAAGATGATGCCACAGAGTGGGCTCTAGTCCAACTGTATTGGCATCTTTAGAAAAGGGGGATTTTTGGATATGGAGGCAGACACATACAGGGGAGGATGAGACAAAGACACAGGATGACAATGTCTGCAGATGGAGAGCACCTGAGGCTGCCCGAGCTAGGAGAGGGGCAAAGAACAAGTTCCCCTCACAGCTCTCAAGGAACCAGCCCTGCAGGCACCTTGCTCTCCACCTGAGCCTCCAGAACTGGGATAGCTCACATTACACCCCTGATGCTCCAGCCCGTGGTCTGTGGGACTTTATTTGGGGAACCCTAGGAAGTGAGTACACAGCTATCACCAAGGTTTTGGGCATTGCTGCTTTTTTTTTTTTTTTAAACAAAACTGTCCCATGTGCTACTGCATTCTCATGCCCTCTCATTCATTACTTCTATAGGCTACAGTCAAGCCTTCCCACTAGGAGTTGTTTAAATCAGGTTTTGTTTTATTTTTTTGAGTTTACATTTAAATTTCAAATGGATGAATTTCTAGGTAGCTAATTCTGTGTTTACATTGGCAAGCTGCCTTACTAACAAATCTGAGTAACTCTCTGTCCCTTGCTATGCTTCTATCTTTTGTTCTTTCTCAGCTACAATCATAAAGCCCACATTTCATGGAACATGGCGTGGACAGGATTGCTTATAACCTAAATGGATTGGGATGGCCTTGAGCTTCCAGGACCCAAGGAGAGCAGAGTTCTGCAGATAATCTGGAGATCAGGAAAGACTGGGTAGGGAGTGGGAAAGTTCTTCACCCCACCCCCAGTTCCCATTCATCTGTAAATGAGTCCAGAGGCCAGAACCCAAGTGTGCTTTTCCACTTTAAGTGGCTGAGGGCTCTCTGGACTCAGGTTGAATCTGCTGGCCCACTGAGCATTAATGTTCTTTCTGTGGCTTAAGCATAAAAATGCAAACCAAAGATTTCACTCCTTGGAGAGCTTGAATACAGCTGCTTGCATAGTAGCTGAAGGGATGCAGACATCCCCAGGGTTCCTGATAGGGACTTCTCTTTGGGTTATGCATCTTGAGTCTGTTCACATGCCATTTCCTCATCAGACACCTACCTTCTAGGGAACTGGGCAGGGCAAGAGAGTGGGTGTGAAAGCACAGTGCTCAGATCTGTTTCCTCTCTGATCCGTGTTGAATGGAGTTGGGTCCCTGGACCACCAGTGAGGGTGGGGCTGCCTGCAAGGGCTGGCTTTCCTTTAGTCTTAGCTTGGAGAGTTTATATCTGACATGGGAGCTGGTGAAATGATCATGGATGCAGTGGAGCTGAGCTAGTGCATGAAGCAGAGGTGCTTCTTAATTTGGTTTCTCTGACTTGGAGAATTGTAGATCGGAATATTGTAAAGCTATTGCCACCAGTTTTAGTCACACCTATTGCTGAGAAGTGATATTTGGGGAGAGTTTCAAGAATAATTTGATGGGAATTTAGAACAGAGAAATATTCGCATCATCTTGCTGATTCTACTACTGCTCAGAAGTCAGAAAATCATAATAGCTAATCATTTTCTAAGAGTTTACTGTGTGCAGATCCTATCCTATGCATTTTTTCCTTCAATAATTCATTTAATCCACAGAAAACCTTTTATGGTGGGTGAGAAATTGAGTGGAAGGTTCAAGTAATCACTGAGCCAGCACATCAGAAACAAACATGTTTTAACAACTTGGCAAATAGGAAAATGATGTTCACTTGGCTTTAAATACTGGGAACTGGTTTAGAATATGTTTAGAATATGCTGAGAAAGAAGCCTACAGAGAGTGCTCTCCCTGTCTGCTGGGGAGAATACTCCCTAGAAGTTCCTTCAGGACCTGAAACACTGTTACATGTTTCCCACACCTAGAATTCTGAGTGTGTGTGTTTGAATCTATTCATGATTAGTATTATAACAAGTTTGTTTTGCTGTTTATATGTTTTTATATGGAACCTCTTTGTGTAAATAGGATGATTGGTTGATTGAATAGTTCATTATTTGTTGATTGAACACACCTGCTGTGTACCAGACCCTGGGCTAGTCGCTGAGGACACACAGAGAACAAGATACCCATGTTATTTGCACTAAAAATATTTATGATCTAGCTCAATTTTTACTGTGCCTCCTACAATATTGAGGCAAAAACCAACATTTAAATTACCCATAAAAAACTAAGAGGGAAAGGTGGGAATATAGGAAAAACAGAATCCTTTAGGTGAAGGGGCTCCCTAAACCCCAGAAGAAGGGTCGGGTTTGCATCCCAGTGGGTTAAGCCACCACTGGGAATGCCCACATCCTATATCAGAGTGCCAGTGGAAGTCCAGGCTACTCCACTTCTAATCCAGTTCCCTAATAATCCTTGGAAAGCAGTAGATGATAGCCAAAGTAACATGGGTCTCTGCCACCCAAGTGGGAGATCTGGATGGAATTCCTGGCTCCTGGCTCAGCCAGGCCTAGCACTGGCTATTGTAGCTACTGAAAAATTGAACCAGGCCAGCACCACAGCTCACTAGGCTAATCCTCCACCTGCAGTGCTGGTACTCCGGGTTCTAGTCCCAGTTGTGGTGCTGGTTCTGTCCCAGTTGTTCCTTTTCCAGTCCAGCTCTCTGCTGTGGCCCAAGTGCTTGGGCCCTGCACCTGCATGGGAGACCAGAAGGAAGCACCTGGCTCCTGGCTTTGGATTGGCACAGCCCACCGGCTGTAGCAGCCATTTGGGGGGGGGGGTGGTGAACCAACAGAAGGAAGACCTTTCTCCCTGTCTCTCTCTCTCACTGTCTAACTCTGCCTGTCAAAAAAAAAAAAAAAGTGAAGCAGCAGATGGAAGATCTCTCTCTCCACCCCTACCCTCTCTTTCTGGCATTCTGCCTTTCAAACAAACAAATATTACAAAACAAACACAGAATCAGGACAAGGGGCTAACCTTGGTCTGTGCCAGTCTCAACTGTTCTTTCTTCTATTTCCTTCTCCCTCTTCAGCAGAATGAACAGATGCCAGTAGCCCCCAGTTAGCTTGGCTGGAGGAATTCCCTAAAATCTGTACACTGTGGGGAGCAGAGGCTGTGCCTGTCCATTGGTCACACACTTCATCCTCAGCTGTAACCATTTGTTTGCATGAATGCATGGGGTGATTTGTCTTTGTATTTTTAAATTTTTTTAAAAATGATTTTGTCTCTGTCCTCCATTGAAATAAAAAGGTCAACCAAGGATCATGAACAAATCGTGCCTGGGGTGGTGGAGAGAAAGCAAAGGGAGAGGGAGTGCTTTGTCTGTGGATCAGCCAGTTTATGGCAGAGGTAAAAAAGATTGTGTTTCAAGCCAAGTTTTGTGCATTTGTCAATAAAACCAGGCTTGGAAAGGGCAGAAATCAGCCCCACTTGTCACAAAGTCCCCCATGGGTAAGAGTCCATCCCTAGCAGAGGGGCTTGCATATGGTGGTGGTCTTCATCCTAATAATAGTCCTGCTCTGGCCACCTGGAGCTGGGCCTCAGCAGACTCGGTGGTGAGGACTTAAATACAAGGTATGGCCCCAGGATGCTGCAGTATGCAAGTGAGGAGTGCACAAGGACAGGAGGGATTTGATGTAGGATGCATTGGTGAGCAGGCTGCTTTTACAGGCTAGTGGGGAAGTCAGAGTTTCCCAGAAAGTGTGTGGAAACTTTCACATTAGTTTTCTTAGGGACGTGGGGAGCTTACAGCTGGGCACTGCCAGGAATTTGTAGTTCAATAGTTTAATTCTCTCTCTCTCTCTTTTTTTTAAATTCTCAGAGTGGTTGGGAACAGTGATTATTGTGAGATCAGCATCTTTGTATACAGACATGCTTCAAACATAGAGCAAGTGAACTTCACGACGCAGCAGCCTCCCTTGGTTATGGAGAGCCTGGACTGTGTTTAGGCCCTGACAATGCTCTGCAGGGCTAAGCAAGGCCCTTGCAGCTCAAGGATGGAGGTCAGGAGCAGCAAAAGCAGAATGTTCCCTTCAGCCATTAGGACCCAATGGGGCCTCCAGATTCTCTCAGGCTTCACCTTGTGCAGTGAAGTAAAAAGAAAAGACTGAAATGAACTGGGAAGAAGAAAGAGGACTCATTGGGTGTGAAGACAGTTGTGGAAGATGGAATTCTGTTTGGTCTAGCAGGTGAAGAAAGAGGTGCGATTGAGACTTGATGTGTCCAGGGCTCCATGACTTGGGGGCTGCGTGATCTACTTTTGTAAAGATGTTGTTGCAACACTGCTTATACTGCAAGATACAACAGCATCCCTGATTGTCAAATAGGCCACATCCTAGGTGGGAGGGTATGCGCTCAACAGGGCACATGTGGGAAGCTCTTTCCCCAACCTCTCCCACACTTTTAATATTTTCCCAAATTGCTTGATGTCAACCATGCTGTAATTTAATCTTCTTGAAATTAGCATGTTTCACTTTGTTTTCTTTGCTCACTATTTTGAAGACAGGCTGGTTAAAACCTTCCCACTCACAAAATCGCTAGTCAAAATATTTTAGGAAGGAAGCACAAACATTCATTGTTTGCCTTATTAAAAATTAACACAGGCAGATAGAGAAAGACTACAACATGTGTGCTTGTCTCAGTCCTACTTGTGGTCTGTCCCTGTCCTCATCTGGCACATGAGGTCTCAACTCAATATTCTAACCCCACAAGGTTGCAGGAATACAGGAATGAGACTGAGGTTAAAATATCTTAGGGTCACACCAGGG
This sequence comes from Oryctolagus cuniculus, assembly GCF_051225735.1. Lineage (NCBI taxonomy): Eukaryota > Metazoa > Chordata > Mammalia > Lagomorpha > Leporidae > Oryctolagus > Oryctolagus cuniculus. The sequence goes on from NC_142881.1 coordinate 77,643,107, forward strand.
AAGGAAGTGGAGTCAGAGCTGGAGCTGGAGATGTTTGGGTCAGACTCATGTTGCCCCTGAAGCACTGTAATAGGGCAAGAAGAAGGTGTCTGTGTTTCTTGTGCATAACATAGTGAGAAAACTTGCCTGCTCTGAACTCCAAGCAGCACTTCCCAAAGAGAGCAGAAACTGTTTTTGCATTTCTGGATACTCTGCCCTCCAGATATTTTTGAGTCTCTTGCCTATGAACTCCCTTGGATTCTTTAAGTCAGTCAGGCATCCGTGTCTGTGAGTGCTTTTTGAGTCGTTCCCCTGTGCCAGATGCTCTCTTGGGTGGTGTAATAGAGAGAATAACTTGCCTCCTGCCCTCTTCAAGGCCGCGGTCTTGTGGGGATGTGCTCCATAAGAATCTTTGGCAGTAGGGGAAGTCCTCTGATGAGGCCAGTGCCCAGTGTTCTGGGGGTCCATGGGCGGGGCACCTGGTGGCCTAAATTATTCAGACACCTATGTTTGGGAGCACAGCTGTCATCCTTATCTCTAACAGTTTTCCACTCCAGGGACAAAAAGCCCTAGGATGGGGGAAAGCCTGGTGGAAAACAAACCTTCTTTCTCTAGCCAGGGTTGGGCAAGCTGCCTCGGGTCGCTCCTCACTTAAAACAGCACAGTCTCAAAAGTGGGTCACAGCTGAGAGCCGTGAAGTAAAACGTTTTGTAGGGAGATCAATCATGAGAAAAAACAAGTGGTCCTTATGGTTTCACTGTAACCTACAAATTTTGATCAGAGTGGCCGTTCTCCATTTTATTTTTCATTATCTGAAGACAGCATTTAAAATAATATTTTTTTTCAGAAGCAGAGTGATGGGGATAAAAGTAAGGGGAAGTGTGGGGTAGTGGAAAGATTATCCATTTGCTGGTTCACTTCTCAAATGCATGCAACCTCCAAGGCTGGGCTGGGCCAAGCCAAAGCCAGGAACCAGGCACTCCATCCAGGTCTCCCACTTGGGTTGCAGGTGTCCAATTACTTAAGCTATCACGTGCCGCTTTCTAGGGTGTACATTAGCAGGACGCTGGATCAGAGTGGGGCTTGATCTTAGGCCCTCTGATATGTGAAATAGGCATCCCAAGTAGCAGTTTAACCCTGGGTTAACCCACTGTGCCACAGTGCCAACCTCAAGGACAACATTGTTTTTAGGTGCAGTGTTATGTCAGGCATCTCAGTAGTTTGACAGACTTTGTATCACTTAATCCTCCTAACAGGGCTCTAATTGGGTTTTAACATGTTTCCACATTGCAAAGAACCTGAGACAGAGAGCAATTTGTTGACTTACTTAAGGTCACACTGCTTACCAACTTCTCAACTGAGGGGTGGAAGAGTGTGCAGGATCTCATGGGGCCAAGAGCAGGGTGAAACCTAAGACAAGCCAGAACCCACTGAAATTGACTGCAAACTGTATTCCCTACAAACACCAAGGAGGGACTGTGCTGCCATGGGTTGTAGTTGTTGAGCAAAGAGTATGATGCAGTTGTTATGAGCATAATAGCAGGATCCCTAGAGTGTAGGGAGAGGTGGCAAGAAGATGTGGAGACTTGATCCCACAAAGTCTGCTTCCATCAGAGAGATACAGACTCGGGCTTGCCCTTCTGCTGGGTCAGCAGGATGGGGAGTTCAATGAAACTCAACAGGACAAGGGGGCTTGGCCAAATATTCAGAACAGGGAGTCAATACCAGGGTACAAACCTGGGGTGTCTGGTCCTTCTGTCTGCCACAGGCCCACTAGAAATGAATCTAGCTCACCTGTTCACAGTGAGGAGTCTCTAAACAGATAGTCATGCCTACCCAGAAATTCATTTTAATCTTTTAGATGTGAAGCCAACTTGAACTTTCCATTCTGACGTGGAAGCAGGCTGGGGCAGATAACAGGTGCTGGGGCCTGAACTGTTGTGAGGCAGAGCTCAGCATCCCCTTGCAGGCAATGACCTTGGCTGGCCACTGCTTGATGGTTCGGATCCCTTGTGGCACAGTCTCCCATGGCAGGGGCTCTCCCTCTCTCAGACCCTCTGCTTTACCAAAGCCATGGCCTCAGAGCCCCTCTGGGTTCCTCACGGTGAGCCAGAAAACAAATTTGCAGCTGGCTGTTTTATACCCTGTTGAGCTCCCCGACAAGTCTGCTCTACATCTCTAATCAATAGGCTGAGCTGCAGCACCACTTCCCAGCTGTGGTGGACCATGGGCTATGAAAGGCTCACTCCAAGACTTGGAGTCTGTCACTCAGGTGTAACCACATAGACCTAAAAATCAGGGAAAGACACTGAGACACAATGAGAAACAGGGGCTGTGTGCCTGCCTGAACCCCAAGGCTCTAGTTCTCTGCCTGCTCTGCCCCACCTTTGTGTGGACACCAGGGAGGACCCCACAGACCCTAGTCCAGGGACATGCTGGACCTCCCGGCATTGCAGGGATGTCCCTGTGCCAAGCAGGGAATGCGCTCTAAGACTGCCTTGGAGAACTGGCCCCTCTGTCATTGGCTTGCGTTGTCTTCAGATGAAATTCCTCTCTCTAGTCGTAGCTTCTCTCCATGCTCCTCTCTGCAGCAGAGTCCCAAATACTCACTCACCCTGTGTGTGTCCTTCAGGCCCCCACTGCCATTGCTCACATTGTCCTGGGCTTAGAAGGCCTACACATTGCCATTTCTTGAAATTGCCCTTCCTTCAGAAAGCAGCCTTCACAATAAAACTTTCTTCTATGCCTCCCAGGAGACCAGGAACTTATTGTCTTTCCTGCTCATAAATCTCTGCAATAAACTTTTATTATGCCCCTTCTGAGAGTTGGCTTTTTTTTCCCTCTAGGAGTCTCCTTAGATCAAGAGCTCCTGGAGGGCAGGGGCAACACTGATTTATTCTGCGTCCTGCCCAGGGCACTCATGGTGGTGTCCCCACACAGAAGGACCCAGTAGGTGTCTCAAGGCTGCAATGATAACCTACAGTCTGTTCTTCTCAAGCAGCTTCCCAGGCTGCAGCCAGGGCATGGGGCAAGGTCACACACGCTTGGTGTGATCTCTCACTGGTTTCATGATAGTGATCCCCCAAAACCTTCTATTTCCTCATGTGGAAGGTAGGATTATAATTACTTGATGACAGATAAGGGCAGAATCTAGATGTCCACCTACTTGATCCCAGTCCCCATATACTCCTCACTTGGACAAAAGAGCATAGGAAGGACCTATGTACCATAGGGGAAAACCCAGGATACAGTGTGCACTTTTTTTTAAGATTTATTTATTTGAAGGAGTTACAGAGAGAGAGAGGCGAGAGAGAGAGAGAGAGAGAGAGAGAGAGAGAGGTCTTCCCTCCACTGGTTCACTCTCCAAATGGCCACAAAGGCCAGAGCTGGGCCAATCCAAAGCCAGGAGCCAGGAGCCTCCTCTGGGTCTCCCTCATGGGTGCAGGGGCCCAAGGGCTTGGGCTGTCTTCTACTGCTTTCCCAGGCCATAGCAGACAGCTGGATCAGAAGTGGAGCAGCTGGGACTCAAATCAGCACCCATATGGGATGCTGGCACTGCAACACTTGCTATGCCACAGTGCTGGCCCCAGGAACACAGAATTTCATGAGCTTGCTGATCAACAAGGAATTCCGCTGGTCCCTCTACTCTGTTTATATTGAGCCTCATTTGTGTGCTTTGCCCTGATGCTAACCTCAATACTTTAACCATCTATGTAGTATTCTGCTGTATGATTAAACTTTGATTTAGTCAGTTCATCACTTATTAAGATGGCCCAACCACTGGGGCCATCTTCTACTGCTTTCCTAGGTTGTAGCAGAGAGCTGGATTGGAAGTGGAGCAGCCAGGACTCAAAATGGTGCCTATAAGGGATGTCGGCACTGCAAATGGCAGCTTTACCTGCTACACCAGCCCCTTTGGGCTTCTTGCAGGGGTTACACTTCCAGGTGCCTCTGTGGGTCCTACATATGGACTGAGCAGGGGAACTGTCCTCTCTGTCCAAAATCAACAGTTAGAGGCAGCCTTTAGAGGTTTATTGTAAAAGGTTTTTTTCTTCAAAGTCTCTTGACTCCCCCTGGTCTTACCAAGACAAGGTGGGAGACTGTCACAGGTTCTACCTTGCTTACTGGAGTCAGGAAACAAGACCCCTCTCTCCCCCACCAAAGGAGGCTTTTCTGAGTCTGGTTTTGTTAATGCACCATTCAGTTTCTCCACCAGGTTTCCTTTCCTGTTGGACCAGCCTATTTCACTAATTCCATCTTCCTGAGTGTGCTCTTTTATCTTCCACACACTTCAGAGTTCCTCCATGCTAGTGAAATATTATGCATGCAGCTGTTTTGGGGGATTCCCCTCTTTGTAAACCCATTATTTGAATAACCTCATGGCCTAAATTAGGCAGAAACAGAGTGGAAACATTGTATACTGATGTTGGTATCAGAATTTTCCTTCTACCTTGGGAACCATTTTCTTCTGAGCATCAGTCATAAGATAGAGATGATCTTACCTACCCCAGAGGGCTGTTGAACATCAGATACCATGGAGTGTGTTCAGATCCTGCCACAGAGCCAGAGTTTGGCTCAATGGGTTAAGCTGCCTCCTACATCAGAGTGCCTGGGATGGAATCCTGTTTCAGCTCCCAGTCCAGCTTCCTGCTAATGTGCCTGGGAGGTAATTAATGATTCAAAGACTTGAGTCCTTCCCAGCTATGTGGGAGACCTGGATGGATTCCTATCTCCTTGATTTGGCCTGTCCCAGGCTCAGCTCTTGTGGACCTTTGGACAGTGAACCAATGAATGGAAAATCTCAATTCTCTCTCTCCCTCTCCTTCCCTTTCTCCCCCTATCTCTCCCCCTCCCTCTCTCCCCCTTTCACTGTGCCTTTCAAATAAATGATGGCTTAAAAATCCTATCACAGTAATTGGTTTAAAATAGGTCTTTGGTACATGTTGGTACATTTTTAATTCTCTCTTGAAGGTTAATTCAACAAGATGCTTTCTCCATTTGACTACCTGAAACATTTCCTAGGAGGGAAAACGGAATTCAGGCTTGGCCAACACTAAGTTTATTACCTCATCACTTTCTGTGAGCAAGAGAACAGTGTCAAGTGCAGTGCAGTTATTGAGAATGTGGGTTCTGGAGTCAGTTCTCCATAGCTGTGTTTCTGAATCTGCACAGATGTACATCCATGGTCCAGATGCCAAGCTTCTCCCTCATCCACTTGCCTGTGGACATAATATTGCGGTGGTCATAATAGTATTCAGACTGGTGCCGTGGCTCAATAGGCTAATCCTCTGCCTGCAGCACTGGCACCCCAGGTTCTAGTTCTGGTCGGGGTGCCGGATTCTGTCCCGGTTGCCCCTCTTCCAGGCCAGCTCTCTGCTGTGGCCAAGAGTGCAGTGGAGGATGGCCCAAGTATTTGGGCCCTGCATCCACAAGGGAGACAAAGAGAAACACCTGGCTCCTGGCTTTGGATCAGCGTGGTGCACCAGCCACAGCGCACCGGCTGCAACAGCCATTGGGGGGTGAATCAATGGCAAAAGGAAGACCTTTCTCTCTGTCTCTATCACTGTCCACTCTGCCTAACAAATTTTTTTTAAAAAATTTTAAAAAAAATAGTATTCAGTCCACATAACTCTGCAGATTAAAGAAGAACATGTGTGTGAAATGGGGGTATAGATTTGATACTACACAATAAGTGCTGCAAACTACTTATATGTTCAAGAGTCTAGAAATTACTGACAAGAATCCAGATTGGTTTGGATCAGATTGACATATTAAATCAAGGTGATAATACTTTATCTGGGGAAAATATTATTAGAGAGAAAATAAAGGAGTTTCCCTATTTAAGCTACATAAAACTTTAAAATTTAAACACCTAAGAATAATTGTGTGCTAATTACAGAGTTCAACCAATGGTACTAGAACACAAAAAATACTAAAATGCATAAAGTATTACATTGTACATCAACAGTCAGGACAAGAGCTGATCAAGTCACTGTTTCTCATAGTGTCCATTTCACTTCAACAAGTTTCCCCTTTGGTGCTCAGTTAGTTGTCGCCAATCAGGGAGAACATATGATATCTGTCCCTTTGGGACTGGCTTAATTCACTTAGCATGTTTTCCAAATTCCTCCATCTTGTTGCAAATGACCAGGTTTCATTGTTTTTGACTGCTGTATAGTATTCTATAGAGTACATGTCCCATAATTTCTATAACTTAATATGTTATCCCTCTTAGTATTTTTTTTGTTTGTTCTACTTAATACTTTTGGTTGAATACTGTAATCAATACACAGTTATTCTTAAGTGCTGAAACTTAACTAAAAAGTGATTGCTGTTTGTGGGGAGCAACTCGGACTAGACTAAGTTACTGGAATTAAGACTTATTCTATGCATCTGCTCTCCCACAATATGGCACTGGGAGAGGAGCAAACAGCTTCTACCCAGCTGCCTGTCACCAACTTGACAAGCTGCAGGAGCTGATCTTGCTCCTGATTGGAGGAGAGCAGCATACTCGGCGTGTGGGTAGCAGAGTTGGGATTGGTGGAAGAGGACTATAAAGGAGGAGAGAGACAACATGCACCAGGAACATCTGAAGGAACACCTGTGCAGCCCCCGAGAGAGCCGGCCGGCGGTGTGCCGCTCCCCCGTGGAAGTGGGGAAAGTGGCTAGGGGGAACCACCCTTCCACGGAGGTAGAAGGGACGGTAGCCAACCCAGGAAGAACCAGCAGCAAACCCGGGGAGGGCCGAGCAGACAAAAGAACAGCGCAGGGTCCTGTGCCATTCCTCCACAAAGAGGGGGAGCGACATAATGGTGCCATGACTCGGATAGGAAACTTAGGAGAGAAGAAACGGGAAGAAGTGGGAAAATACCGGAGAGAGAGACTAGCAAAGAGCCTAGGGGAAAGCCGGACGGAAAAGGTGCCAGAAGAAGCTATTGAAAGCCTAGGCATAGACTCGGATATGGACTGTGGGAAAGAAGTTAGGATTGAAAGCGAAAGTGAAAGCTTTCATAGACTCAGATACGGACTACGGGGGGAAGCTGGGAGAAATCTCTAAGGTCGAAAGCGATAGTGAAAGCTAGAACAAACAGACTTGGATACGGACTGTGGGGGAGAAGCCAGGAGAAATGAGAGAGGAATATTGTTGGAAGAAAACTTAGGGAAACATACCGGGTAGAGAAAAATATTAGGGAAATTGAAGCTGCGGGGGCAGGCTGAGGCGGAAACGTAAGCTATGTTGGAATTCTTCTAGTCAGCCCGGGGAGCAAAAGGCGAAAAGCTAAACCAGAGGCAGAGACGCATAAGCCAGGTTGGAATCCGTCAGATTAGCCCGGGGAGCAAAAGACGGGAAGCCAAGCCGAAGGGCGCAGACGTGAGCTGGGTTGAATTCGCCAAGTTAGCCCGGGGAACTTGGACTGAATACCGGTGGCGGAAACGTGAGCTGTGCTGTGTGACTTGTGGAAGCTGCTGCGCGCAGAGAGAGTGCTCAGGGCACAAGTAGATAGGGAACCCGGGGCTAGCGCGAGGCCATGGTGCAGACACAAAGGGCGTGGAGCACGCAGAGCTGAGAAGCAGCCTCGGGGCGGGCACCAGGAAGCCGCAGGGATAAGAGAAACAGAAGTTTAGAAGTAAAATGAGAGAAATAGGAATGCTGGCAGAAAGAAGAAATAGGAGAAATAGGAATGCCCGGAGATAGAGAAATAGAGAAAAATAAGGCCTCCCCACACCACAGCAATGAGAGAGCTTGGATTCGGTCTGCCTGATTAGGGAGGTGGTGAGCACCTACGGGTGGCTAGCAGCTTATGCGCCGCAGGTCACCGAAGACAGGCACGAATTAACATCAATAAGTCTCCCCACAATACCGCAATGAGAAGGCTTGGATTCGGTCTGCCTGATTAGTAAGGCGATAAGCACCAGCAGGCAGCTCGACCAGAGTATGAGCTGCAGGTCACCGAAGATAGGCATGAATCAACACCAATAAGTCTCCCCCACAATACGGCAATGAGAAGGCTTGGATTCGGTTTGCCTGATTGCTAGGACTTCTAAGCACCTGCAGGCAGTTCTAGCAGAGCAGAGCATGCACTGCAGGGCACCGAACTCAGGCACACATCAGCGCCTAAAAACTTCCTCACAACATGGTGAAGAGAGGACCCGGATTCAGTTTGCCTGATTGATAGGGCTTATAAGCACCTGTGGGCAACTCTAGCAAGCAGAGCAGAGTGTGTGCCGCGGGGCACCGAAGACAGGCGTGTATCAACGCCAAAAATAAAAAGAAATGGGGGATCTGTGGGGAGCAACTCGGACTAGACTAAGTTACTGGAATTAAGACTTATTCTATGCATCTGCTCTCCCACAATATGGCGCTGGGAGAGGAGCAAACAGCTTCTACCCAGCTGCCTGTCACCAACTTGACAAGCTGCAGAAGCTGATCTTGCTCCTGATTGGAGGAGAGCAGCGTACTCGGTGTGTGGGTAGCAGAGTTGGGATTGGTGGAAGAGGACTATAAAGGAGGAGAGAGACAACATGCACCAGGAACATCTGAAGGAACACCTGTGCAGCCCCCGAGAGAGCCGGCCGGCAGTGTGCCGCTCCCCCGTGGAAGTGGGGAAAGTGGCTAGGGGGAACCACCCTTCCACGGAGGTGGAAGGGACAGTAGCTAACCCGGGAAGAACCAGCAGCAAACCCGGGGAGGGCCGAGCAGACAAAAGAACAGCGCAGGGTCCTGTGTCATTCCTCCACGAAGAGGGGGAGTGACAGCTTTTAAATATAAGAGTGGGAATAAGAGAGGGAAGAGATGTGCAATTTGGGACATGCTCAAGCTAACTTACCTCAAACAGTAGAGTTAGAAACATACCAGGGGATTCCAATTCAATCCCATCAAGGTGGCATGTACCAATGCCATCTCACTAGTCCCAGTGATCAATTTCTGTTCACAATTGATCATAATGATAGGACTAAGAACCAAAGGGATCACATAAACAAGAATAGTGTCTGCAAATACTAGCTGATAGAATCAAAAAGGCAGAGAATGATCCAACATGGGAAGTGAGATACACAGCAGACCCATAGAATGGCAGATGTCCTAAACAGCACTCTGGCCTCAGAATGAGCCCTTAAGGCATGCGGACCCGGCTGAAAAGCCCATGAGAGTATTTCAGGCATGGAAAGCCAAGACACTCTGGGAAAAAAAAAAAAACTAAATGAAAGATCTCTGCGAGTGAGATCCCAGTGGAAAGAATGGGTCATCAAAGAAAGAGGTACCTTTCTCTGAAGGGAGGAGAGAACTTCCACTTTGACCATGGCCTTGTCTAAATATGATCAGAGTCAGTGAACTCAGGGGGCTTCCATAGGCTTGGTGTCTCATGACAAGAGCCTAGGGTGATTACTGATGGTGGTTACTGATGCCATAAACAAGAGTGTCAATTTGTTAAGTCAACAACAGGAGTCACTGTGCACTTACTCCTCATGTAGGATCTCTGTCCTTAGTGTGCTCTACATTGAGATTTAATGCTATAACTAGTACTCAAACAGTATTTTTCACTTTATGTTTCTGTGTGGGAGCAAACTGTTGAAATCTTTACTTAATGTATGCTAAACTGATCTTCTGTATATAAAGAGAATCAAAAATGAATCTTGATGTGAATGGAAGGGGAGAGGGAGTGGGAAAGTGGAGGGTTGGGGGTGGGAGGGACGTTATGGGGGGGAGCCATTGTAACCCATAAGCTGTACTTTGGAAATTTATATTCATTAAATAGAAGTTAAAAAAAATTTAAAAAAAAATTTTAAAAAAATTTGCCAATCTGATTCCCAGACTTGTATTTACTTTAAAAAGATAAACAATTTTTAAAAATTTGAAAGGCAGAGAGAGAGAGAAATGGCGCTCTCCCACGTATGTTTTTTCTTAATGCCCCAATAGCCCCCAGCAGCCATGGCTGGGCCAAATGGAATTCAGGAACTAGGAATTCAGTCCACATCTTCCACATGAGTGGCAGGGACCCAAGTACCTGATCCATTGTCTGCTGCATCCATGAGTGTAGATTAGCAGCAATCTAGAATCGGGCAGACATGGGACTTAAACCCAGGCACTCTAATAGGGGATGCAGGCATCCCGAGGGACATCTTCACTGCTACCCAAATGCCTGCCCCTTGCATCTCCTTGTTGATCATTTCCAGTTGTCTCCTTGATCTTCCCCAGCACCTTGTAGAGTGAGCTCATCAACTCAGTGAGACAGCTCCCTTCCCTTAGACAAAGGCAAGGCTTTCCTCACTTGCCATGGTGGCCCCTTTCCTGGGCTATGGGCCCTTCTTGTCCCCCTGTCTTTTGTTCTTCAGGTGCACAGAGGAGCACAGCTCATTACTCACACAGCATCCCAGTCATATATGTGCATGTGCATTTGCCTCCACACACAAGAGCACATGAATACTCAAGAAATGCATCCGCAGATAGCCATACAAACATATGCAAAGTCAGATGCACCATGATAAACATGAATACACACAGAGAAACAACATGTGCTAGATATGACAAGCAGTACTTGGCAACACTCTGCTTGCCAGCTGCCTGCTCTCACACCGATGAGCACATGAATACCATGCACACGTGTACTCCGTTCATGTGACTGTTCTTTGTGAGCATGGAGTACACACAGTGCAGATGGGTTGTCCTTCTTGTGCTAATCACATTCTTTGTATGAGGAGCTTTCTCTAGATCCCTAGATCAGCAGGACAATCCCGTATCCTATTACAATCTGCCAAGAAGAAATAGATACGTCTATTAGTCTGCTCTTTGCTTGTTTCATCATTGTGACAGCCTCTCCTCGGTCCATATCCATCAGTTCCCTACACCACCTGTCAGCCGAGTCTCCACCACTGAGCTGCAGGTTAATAGCTCTTTAATCTCTATTTAATTGGTCATTAATAATTCCAATAGTGCTTTCCTCTGTTAATTGATTAAAAAACACTTTCAGTGGAAGTGAATAATGAAATTCATAGCAACCAACTATGGAGTGAATTTGCTTGTCATCAAGATAATCAAGAAGAAACAGCGACCAAAACACTCTGCTCCCTTTGCAGACTTCTGGAATGCTAGGACTGGCAGGGCCTTTGGAATTGTAATACATCAGTATTTCCCACATTGTGATCCACAATGATTAAGCAGTTTTCTAGGGAAAATAATATTCTGTGATCAAAAGAAGTCTGGCAGACATGACATTCAAATCCTTCCCAGGCTTTGGAGTTTTAAGTCCACATTAGAATGTTAAAAGCTATGCAACTCCATAGTTTGATAAACTTATTTACAATTGTTTAGCCAATCTTCACCCAACCTTACTTGACAATAAAACCACATACTTTACTGAGCACCCTTTGAGTTCTCTAATGCTGCACAACAGATTGCCTCCACATTTAGTGGTTTCAGATAACAGTGAAGATGTATATTTCAAAATCCCATGTATTTCCTGTTCTGGAAGGTGGAAGATGCTGTCCCAGTTGGTGCTGTCTGGGGTGCCACTTCTCTCATGTGATTTCTTGTTTCCAGATGGCTTTCTTACAGAGGTGTGCTCAAGACAATGTTTCAGTAGGGCCAACCACAGAACCATTAGACAGCCAAAGGCCTAACTCCTGAAAGTTGGACAACAGCACTTCTGCTGCATAATATCAGGTAAAACAAGTCACAAGGCCAGGCTGGACTCAAGGGATGTGAACACTGCTGTTCCTCTTGGTGGGAGGCCAAAGTCGCATTGCAGAGGGTCACTGAGAGTGGTACAAGGAAGTGCCTTGGAGTACAATCTACTACTACACACAGAACACAGTTTAGGAAATGCTAATATAGAACAAGTCCCACATTTTCTGGGTTTGGATACTGAGATTCATGGGCATAGATTGGTTTTCCCAAGGATACATAGCTGGTAATCCACAGAGTTGAGGTTACACTCTGGTCCCCAGACTCCAGGTTTTCTTACTTTACCATGTTGTTCCAGAGGATGACTGATTGTGAATGATTTCAATGTTGTCCAAACTCTTCTTCCCTAAATTTTCAGGGTCCAAGAACCTGATGTTGGCCTTCTAAGCAAGTCTGGTTTGACTGTTAAATCAGGAATAACTCAATTCACCAAGGACTTGCTTCCTGTCTCTCCTTTCCATTTAGGATAGGTTCTGGTCAAACTTGATGATTTTGAACAGCATGTGCAAGGTGAGCTGTCTTTCAGAAACCTCTTGTGAGATCACATAAGCAGGGTCTTTTTCTTGCCAATACTTCTGCTGTGTTTCCTGGATCTCTATTGAGTCCAGCATGTTTACAATCCACAGTCAGATCCACACCTAATCCCCCATGTCTCTTAAACCACAATCCACCCCGGGCTAGTCACATCAGTGAATTTACTTAATGCTTATCTGAAATGGCAACTTATCCCAAACATGCCTTTCATGTTATTAAAATGCTTAAAAGCAAATCCAGAAATAATAACCCCTCCATGAATATTCCCTAAACTGATCAAGACAACCATGAAGGCCGGCGCCGAGGCTCACTAGGCTAATCCTCTGCCTTGCGGCCCCGGCACACCAAGTTCTAGTCCCAGTCGGGGTGCCAGATTCTGTCCCGGTTGCCCCTCTTCCAGGCCAGCTCTCTGCTGTGGCCAGGGAGTGCAGTGGAGGATGGCCCAAGTGCTTGGGCCCTGCTCCCCATGGGAGACCAGGATGAGTACCTGGCTCCTGCCATCAGATCGGCGCAGTGCGCCAGCTGCAGCGCGCCAGCCACAGCGCACCGGCTGCGGTGGCCATTGGAGGGTGAATCAATGGCAAAAGGAAGACCTTTCTTTGTCTCTCTCTCTCTCACTGTCCACTCTGCCTGTCAAAAAAAAAAAAAAGACAACCATGAAAACCTAACCCAATTTTTATGTCTACAAATTCTGCTCAAGCTCCTTCTACTTAATTTTTATGATGACCCCTTATTTTGCATGCTCTGTGAGATTTTTATTGACTCAAAGCATGTTTGGGGCTTGGACATTTTCTATCTAAGTTCAGTCTTCTGTTCATGTATAATGTGTTTGAATTTTATTTTATTTTATTTTAATGCCAGCAATATGACTTAGTCTTGAATTCTGTGCTTTCCAATGGAGGAAGACACATCTGAATTGCTCTTTGCAGAAGCCCAACGTCATATCTGCTGCCCCAGTGCCTGGGGAATACTTGGTGACAACAGCTTGGTCAATGTCTCCAGGACAGGGACTTCCAGCCACATTGCTTAAATATTTTCATGAACTTGACTTTAAATGTCCCAGCTTGCTTTGCTCAGGAAGGCTAATGAAAAAGACACATTAAACAAAGGTACACTTTGCAGACAGGACAGGAGACTGTAGCTTTGTATTCCTTTTGTATTAACATTTATTGTGAACAGAACCCAGCCTCTCTCTAGATGGCATTTTCTGCTCATGTGTCACAGTGTGAAAGGCTCTGAAGTCTGCATCTCCTTCCCATTCTTAGCTCATTACAAGGCGGGGTGAACAGAAGGATGAAGGGTTTTGTGGCTGTGATTTATACATGAGGAGCAGAGGTGGATGTTAAGTCCCTCGCCTGATATTTAAATCTAAGGCTACCAGGGAACTAAACAGGAGAAAGAAAATAATAGGTGACATTATAAACATAGCCAGTATCAAATAAACTGAAAGATCTTTCTGGAAATGCTGTTAAAATGCAGATCAACCCATTGTTTATTTGGTTGATTTTCTCTGAGGCTGAGGATGCAAGAAGCAGGAAAATAAATACATCACGTGATGCCTGTGTTTGAGAACTTCAGAGAGGCAGGTTAACTGATGAAGTTCAAGTGTCAAGGAGAAAATCCCCTTTGAGCCATTTTAGATCTCGGAAGGTGCCAATCTTCCTGGGCCCTGATATTAAAGTCCTCTTAGTGTGAAACTAGGTCCAGTTGGCAGAAGAGAGCAGCAAATGACATTTTGGAGGCTGGCCTAATCTGATGAACAATTAAATCACATTCCCCTGAAATTTGCCTTTCCAAATATTGTCTGTGCTCATGTCAAGATGGAAAGTCACTTTGTGCAAGCATGTTGGTTTAGAAATGAAATGTCCTCTAACATAAATTGAAGCAATTTCTCTGTTCATTAGGTCACCTTTCTAGAATTCTCTGAGAGTCACCTGCAGTCACAGTCTTCCCTTTAAAGCATCTGCCCTCACATCCACCCACTCCACTCCCTACCTTTCTTTCTACTTATCGACTCACCAGAATTAGTAACTCATTTTGGTGCTATTTCTGCTGTAGGGTTACCCAAGTTAATATGTATGTAACTGTGGCTGACTCATCATTCACTGGAGTTTGAAACATCAGAAGCAATGAGTTAAGGGAATGGAGGAGACAGCAAGGTCATTGCAGTCTCCTACCAAACAAGCTTTCTTTTCCCTGGGGACTGGGACCAGTTTCCTATGAAAATGTCAGGTATCATGGAAGCGAGTTCATGAAGGAACTAACATCAAAATGCTCCAATGTGTTCTTTTAGAAGATGAGAACATTATAGGAGAGATGTGTGCAGTCCTCAGAGAGGAAGGGTTGTTCAGAGGTGTGTGTGTGGTGGTGGTGGGGCAGGTAGGTTGATGCAGGAGACTGTCACAGCCTAGGTATTCACTGTAGGGATAACAGCCACTAAGCCAACTCATCTCAAATCAACCCTGGGAGCATTTGTGGGGAGGTTGGAAAGTTAAAATGAGGGTTCATGAATCACTGATATAAGTTTTTTTTTTTTTTAAGTCAGCTTTGCTAACACTGAAATGGAACCATCCAACTTTGTCACTAGAGTGAGCAGTCTCTTAAAGCCTAGTTTCTCTGATAGACTGCATGCTGGGGAGATACCATAACTCGTATCTGAAGCTATATCATGCATATTTTCTCCTACACAAGCAAAAGTAGAGTCAACTCCTCAGTAAGTAATAAAGTAGTATATGTCTTATTTAAAAATATCTTTTTAGAGCTCCTCATTCTGGAATGGAATAGGTATTTCTTTCTCTATTACTCCCACTAATGATTACTGAAAAATTTGGCTATTATTTAGAAAACAAGCATAAGAATACTGAAAGGTATAGAAATGAAGGCAGACCAACTAGGGACTTCAGCACCCAAGAAATAACACAATGGTGAATTTCCTGGTTTTCCTTTTTTCTTACATATTTCAGACTGAGAACTCAAGAAGCCAGCAATTCAGAAGTCCCAGCAAGTGTAGATAAAATAAGCCATAACCAAAGCCTGCTTTCTCTTGTCAAAGAATCAAGAAAAGCACAGCCTAGCAAGACAGAAATCACTTAATCAGCAATCATTGGATTGCACATAAAGACCCCAGTTAGTCCTATCACACCAGACAAGGCCAAGTGTGGAGCCTACACTTCCAGCTTGTTGATTCAGAAATGAAGAACCACAGCACCCTCCTTGGGATGGTGTCAAGGCCCAATAGGGAACTGAGGTTTTTCATCTTCACTTGCCTTTAGAGACCTGGCTTGTTGTCAGTGGAGACCATATAGAACTCCTGTGTGTTCACTCCAAACCTAGCCACTCATTGCGATAATGACACACCACTCCTCCTTTGTACTGGGGTAGTGTCCTAGGAGGCCTACCAGAGCATCAGACTCGACCATTACCCATTGAAGATGAGGCCACTCCCTCTGCAGTGTCACAGGCTGCTCAGGGGAGAGCCAGACCTGCAACAACAAGAAATGCCTTTTGCATCAAAGGAAGCCAAGTGGGGAACCTGAGCTTCTACAGCCATCACTTACAGGCTGACAGAAGGATGAAATAATACAGAAGTCTCAACACAGAGAGAAGGACCAGGTTTCAGTGAAAAAGGGCGCTAAGTCTGGGTTTCTCACATGGATAAGGGCCCACACACTTGAGCCATCACCTGCTATCTCCCAGGATGCACAATGTAAGAAGCTGGAATTGTAAGCACAGCCAGGATGTGAACCCAGATATTCCAAAATGGGACGTGTGTATCTCAGGTGGCATCTTAACCACTGTGCCTAGTGCCTGCCCCTAGTGTCTGAGGTAAGGTTTCTATGCCCCCCTTGAATCAGTGTAATTATGACATCAATAGGTACTGATGTTGTGTGTATGTTCACACACACACACACTCATATTATTGTGTTTCTGTATATTTATTTATTTTTATTTTTATTTATTTATTTTTTGAAAGGCAGAGTGGACAGTGAGAGAGAGACAGAGACAGAGAGAAAGGTCTTCCTTTGCCGTTGGTTCACCCTCCAATGGCAGCTGCGGCTGGTGCGCTGCGGCAGGCACAACGCGCTGATCCGAAGCCAGAAGCCAGGTGCTTCTCCTGGTCTCCCATGCAGGTGAAGGGCCCAAGCACTTGGGCCTTCCTCCACTGCACTCCCGGGCCACAGCAGAGAGCTGGCCTGGAAGAGGGGCAACTGGGGCAGAATCCGGCACCCCGACCAGGACTAGAACCCGGTGTGCTGGCGCCGCAAGGCGGAGGATTAGCCTAGTGAGCCGCGGTGCCAGCCTGTGTTTCTGTATATTTATATATATACATGTAACACACACACACACACATACATATAGTAACACCTAGAGTTCCACTATGAAACTAAATAGGAATTTTACTCAGACACCCAACAGATAAAATGTAATTCTAGGAGCCGGCGCCTGGCTCACTTGGTTAATCCTCTGCCTGCGGTGCTGGCATCTCATATGGGCACCAGATTCTAGTCCCAGTTGCTCCTCTTCCAGTCCAGCTCTCTGCTGTGGCCAGGGAGGGGCTTGGGTCCCTGCACCTGCATGGGAGACCAGGAGGAAGCACATGGCTCCTGGCTTCCGATCTGTGCAGAGCTGGCCATGGTGGCCATTTGGGGAGTGAACGAATGGAAGGAAGACCTTTCTCTCTGTCTCTCTCTCACTGTTTATAACTCTAACTGTCAAATAAAAAATGTAATTCTAAAAGTGTTTGAAATTTAAGAATAAGAAATAAAAGCCAGCAAAAACAAACAAAATAAAAATGACAGATAAAAATTCCAACATATCAATAATGATATTGAATTAACATAATTTAAACACTATAATTAGAATGCAGAATTCGGTGTAGTGGTTTAAAAAGTATGACTTGCCAGCGCCGTGGCTCACTAGGCTAATCCTCTGCCTGCAGCGTTGGCACCCCGGGTTCTAGTCCCAGTCGGGGCATCAGATTCTGTCCCGGTTGCTCCTCTTCCAGTTTAGCTCTCTGCTGTGGCCCAAGAAGGCAGTGGAGGATGGCCCAAGTGCTTAGGCCCTGCACCCACATGGGAGACCAGGAGGAAAAACCTGGCTCCTGGCTTTGGATTGGTGCAGCCCACCGGCCATAGTGGCCATTTAGGGGGATGAACCAACAGAAGGAAGACCTTTCTCTCTGTCTCTTTCTCTCACTGTCTAACTCTGCGTGTCAAAAATAAAAATAAATAAAAAAATAAAAAGCATGACCCCCTGGGGCACGCTTTTGATCTATTGAGTAAGACACCACTGGGGATGCCTGGAATCTGGCTCTGATCAAGATTCTACCTTCCTGTTAATGTGCACCCTGGGAGGCAGCAGGTGACACTTTAGGAAACTGGGCCCCTGTCACCCACATGGATGACCTGGACTGAGTTCCCAGTCCCCTGGATTTGACCCCCAGCCTCTTTGGGCATTTGAAGAGTGAACCAGCTGATGGGAGATTTCTCTGTCTCTCTGTCTTTCTCAAATAAAAGAAATAAGTAAAGTGGCCCAATTATATGCTGTCTATAAGAAACTTACTTCAAATATAATGATAAAGGCAGTTGGAAAATAATGGATGAAAAGCGATACATAATCCAAGCATTAATCTAAGGAAAGCAGGGACAGCTATATTACACCAGATAAAGGAGGCTTCAAAGCAAAGCAAACTGCCTGGGACAGTAATGGATGTTATAAAGTGTTAGGTGTCAATACCCAGGTGACAAAGCAGTCCTAAAAAGTATGCAGCCAGCAACAAAGCTGCAAATTATGTGAAACCAAACCCAATAGAAATGAAAGAAGAGACAAATCCACAATAATAGCTTGGGGACCTCAGTGCCCTTTCTCAACACTTGATAAAATAGAAATTCAGCAGAAAGATCCTATCACTCAATGATGCCATTGACAATAGGATCTAATTTGCATCCATAGAACACTCCACTCAGTAACAATAGAATATACTTTCTCTTCAGATGTGCACAGGACACATAGCACAGGCTATAAAACAAACTTTAACAAATTAAAAAGAATTTAAATCCTACAATGTGTTCTCTGCAACCACTGTGGAATCAGACTAAAAATCAATAACAGAAAGTTAAGAGTGTCTTCAGAAGCTTGGAAACTAAATAATATACTTAGAAATAATCCACGGGTAAAAGGAGATGTCTCAAGAGAAATCAAAAAATATAGCAAACTAAGAAACAAAACATGAGATTATGCAATACAGCTAAATCAGCAGTGAGAGAGAAACATGACTAAATGAATATATTATAGAATAAAAGCCTATCAAATCGGCCGGCGCCGTGGCTCACTAGGCTAATCCTCCGCCTAGCGGCGCCGGCACACCGGGTTCTAGTCCCGGTCGGGGCGCCGGATTCTGTCCCGGTTGCCCCTCTTCCAGGCCAGCCCTCTGCTGTGGCCAGGGAGTGCAGTGGAGGATGGCCCAGGTGCTTGGGCCCTGCACCCCATGGGAGACCAGGAAAAGCACCTGGCTCCTGGCTCCTGCCATCGGATCAGCGCGGTGCGCCGGCCGCGGCGGCCATTGGAGGGTGAACCAACAGCAAAGGAAGACCTTTCTCTCTGTCTCTCTCTCTCACTGTCCACTCTGCCTGTCAAAAAAAAAAAAAATAAATAAAAAAAAAATAAATAATAAAAAAAAAAAAGCCTATCAAATCAATAATTGAAGTTTTTCTCCTGAAGAATCTAGAAAAAATACAGTAAAATAAATCAAGCAACAGAGGAAATAATGATAAGAAAAAAAAATCAATGAAGTTAAAAACAATGGAGAAAATCAATGTGACAAGGAGCTAGTTATTTGAAAAGGTGAATGTAACTAACTGACATCTATAAGATAGGACAGAGAGAAAGAGAACAAATTGCCACCATCAAGATTTTGAAACAAAAGGTTCTTACAGATCCTGCAGACATCAAATTGATAAAAAGGTGTCACTGGCTGAATGGCAGCCGGTGGCCTCCAGAATATTAGATCTCAATTTCTGGGACGTTATCCATTTGACTTCATTTGGACCTAAACTTGGAATCTTGAGATGAGGAGCTTGTCCTAGATTTTCAGGTAAGCCCAAGTGCCGTCACATGTATCTCTATAGGAGGAAAAGAGAGTGAGAATAGGCAGATACAGAAAAGACACAGGCATGTAACTGTGAAGGCAGAGTAGAGTGACACATCTAAGAATGCCACGAGAAGCTGAGAGAGGCGAGGACTAGACTCTTCCCTACACCATAGCACAAGCACAGCACTTCTGAAGGCTTCGTTTTGGCCCAGTGAAACAGATGTTGGATTTATGGCATACAGAATTGTGAAAGAATGGAATTCTGTTTTTTAAATCCACCGAGTTTATGGTAATTTGTTAAAACAGCCAAAGAAAACTAATCCACCATGGAAATTATGGGAAACTCTACACACATAAATGTGACAACTTAAATAAAATGCACTACTTACTTGAAAAGTGCAAACTTCCACACTACATCCAATATGAAATAGATAACTTGAATTACCCCCACACTCTTAATGAAATTGAATTCCTAATTATTAAGTTCTTGAAACAGAAATATCCAGAGCCAGGTGATTTCACTGGAGAATTCTACACAGCACTTCAAGGATAAGTAACACCGATTCTACACAATCTTTTCTATAAAATAGAAGAGGCAACACTTCCCAATTTTATGAAGTTAATAAAAACCAGAAAAGGCAGTACAAAAGAAGAAAACTAAAGACCCATATCTCTCATGAATACAGATGCAGCCATCCTCAGCAGTATATTAAAAATGAGATTCAACAATACATGGAAGTTACACGTTATGACAAAATGTGGCTTCTTTGGAGATGCAAGTCTGGCTCAACATTAAAATAGAAAAACAATGTAATCAGTCATATCACCTAGGAAGGAAAAAAATAGCTATATGGTATCATCAACTGATGCAGGAAATGCATTTGACAAAATTCAGCACTTATTTGTGATAACAAAAACCAGCAAGCAGAGAAGAGGATGAAATTAACAAAGACCGGAATAAAACCTATGGTAAATACAATACTGAATGCTTTCCCCCGATGTTGTAAACAAGGCAAGGATGTCATCTTCATTGTTCTTATTTACCATAGTGCTAAAGTTCTAGACTATGCAGTAAGGCAAGAAAAGGAAATTAAAAACACATATGTAAGAATGGAGGAAATGATTTTTTTTCTATATAAAAATGACACAGTTGTTTTCATAGGAAGTCCCCAAGAATCTATAAAGCAATTTCTAAAGCTATTGTGAGTTTAGGAAGGTCACAGAATACAAGGAATGATCACAAAAATAATCACATTTTAATATACTAGCAATGAATATGTGGACAGCAAAATTAAAAATAAATTTCATTTATTAGACCAAGTAGTATTAGCAGAGAGACAGGAAAAATAGAGAACCCCAAAACAGACCCACATAAATAGACTCAACTAATTTATGAATAACAAAAAGCAAAGTTACAAAAACAATTCAATAGAGGAGGAAAGCCTTTTAAACAAAATGATATTGGAGTATTGGACATCCATAGACAAAAAAAAAAAATTAACATTAAAAATACAATTTGGGACATGCTCAGGCTGACTTGCCCCAAGTGGTGGAGTTGGAAGCATACCAGGGGATTCCAATTCAATCCCATCAAGGTGGCATTTACCAATGCCATCTCACTATTCCAGGTGATCAATTTCAGTTCACAGTTGGTCATGGTGGAGGGACTGGGAGTCAAAGGGAGCACATAGACAAGTCTAGTACCTGCTAACACTAACCGATGGAGTAAATAAAGGGGAGAGTGATCCAACATGGGAAGCAAGATACTCAGCAGACTCATAGAATGGCAGATGTCCTAAATAGCACTCTGGCCTCAGAATCAGCCCTAAAGGCATTCGGATCTGGCTGAAAAGCCCATGAGAGTATTTCAGGCATGGAAAGCCAAGACACTCTGGCAAAAGATCTCTGTGAGTGAGATCCCAGTGGAAAGAACAGGTCTTCAAAGAAGGAGGTACCTTTCTCTGAAGGGAGGAGAGAACCTCCACTTTGACTATGACCTTGTCTAAACAAGATAAGAGTCAGAGAACTCAGAGGGCTTCCATAGCCTTGGAAACTCATGACTGGAGCATAGGGAGATTACTGATGCCATAGACAGGAGTGTCAATTGGTAAAGTCAACAACAGGAGTCACTGTGCACTTACTCCTCATGTAGGATCTCTATCCTTAATGTGCTGTACATTGAGATTTAATGCTATAACGAGTACTCAAACAATATATTTCACTTTGTGTTTCTATGGGGGTGCAAACTGTTGAAATCTTTACTTAATGCATACTAAACTGATCCTCTGTAAAAAAAAAAAAAAAAAAAAGAAATTATCAATTCCCAACTTGACTCTCACTGGGATTAAACATGACAATAGGTCTGATCTGATTTCATCATCATTTTAAAAAAATCATCTATTATTTTTCTGTTTGTAAGATTCTTTTGTTTCAAGTGTTCACCATTCAGGAAGGGTCATCATGGAAAACTTGACCCTAAGAATTTTATGGAATTTTTCCCACCTTTTATGAATAGCTTCCTCAGGAGAAGAAATGATTGGCAACAATGATGTGTGATGAAAACTCAGTGACTCTTTTGAAGCAGATTTAAGTGGTGCAGCCTTTTATTTCTGCATTTTTCATGGACATATTGAACAAAGAGTTGGTACAGATTGGAAGCAGAATTTTGCAAGTACTCTGTATTATTATTACAAAACTTCTTTTGGGAAAAAATAGCCCACAGATCTTGATGGGATTTACTTAATAATAATCAACAGTTGCAACTTGTTTTTTCCATCAGTTTTTCTCAACACAGCATTTTTCATTCTTTCTGGAAATATACAATTGGAGTTAGAAGCTTTAGATCTGTGTTGGGATGTTTACCCAGGGGACTCCTGGAAGATGCCTATTTGAGTGTAGGAAATGATTGTAAACCACTTTGGATTAAAGAAGATGCTAAGTGTGTGTGAGACTCCATGGAAGCCTATCATAATTTCTGAGTTGATAGAAGACTCTGGAGTGTGACTGCCTGTGTTCCTGGAGTACAGTGCCAACTGGACAGGTGGTCACAGTGATGGGAACAGCAATCGTTGGATGGGAATTTCCTGGGACAATTTTATTCCTTATATTTCAAATTGTGGATCTGCTGGTTTTCATTCCAGGGCTTATTTGACACTACTTCAGCATCCTGAACACCCCAGAACAGCCGGGCTTTGTCACAGTTCACCCCAAGGGGAGTAGAAATGAGTTACATCCATGGATGTTAAGACTCAAGGGAAGACAGGATCATGACCCAGATAAAAGTATTGCACTTATCCCAGGAATAGTGCAGAGCAGGAGAGCAGTCCTGCATCAGTGGGAAATCAAGGCAGCAGCTTCTGTGAAATCCCACTCTCACAACCATTAGTGGGTGCTGTGCCTGGAGATTGGGCAAAGGCTGCTACAGACAGAGCCTTTTCATTTTTGCCATCCCTCACTCACTTTGCACACCAACTCAGAATCATTCTATTCTGTCAACTGGTTTTATCTTTTTTTTTTTTTTATAGGCAGTTAGAGAGACAAAGGTCTTCCTTTTTCCGTTGGTTCACTCCCCCAAGTGGCCGCTACAGCTGGTGTGTTGTGGCTGGTGCACTGCATCGATCCGAAGCCAGGAGCCAGGTGCTTCTTCCTAGTCTTCCATGCAGGTGCAGGGCCCAAGCACTTGGGCCATCCTCTACTGCCTTCTCAGGCCACAGCAGAGAGTGTGTGGAAGAGGAGCAACAGGGAAAGAACCTGGCGCCCCAACCAGGACTAGAACCCAGGGTCCTGGTGCTGCAGGGTGGAGGAAATAGCCTAGTGAGCCACAGCACTGGCCATCAACTGGTTTTATCTTGATCCTTTTCATGAACTGCTGTTTAGCCTAAGCCCTACCAAGAATACCCTACCAAATCAGGACCACTGTGCAACTTCCTTTAAACTTGATCATGGTTTCCCTGGTCCCAGGTATTTCTCTGCTTTCTGTTTTACTACCTACAAATTCACCCCATCATTATCAGTGATTGTATTGGGAGAAAACTAAAAAGAAATGCAGGTGAGATTTTCCATTTCCAGGAATCTGAGTTTTGGTTGTCTAGGAGGGGAGCCTCTGTTCCACTTTTCTGGAAACGGATGGTAAAATGCTTGCACCCAGTGCACCTGTAGGCTGGTAGGGCTGAAGTGAGGGCCTGAGTCTCCTTCTCCAACCAGTATCCAGATCTTTGCCACCTCTGTTTTCTTTCACTCACTGGGGTCACAGGAAAAACATGACATGCACCATGCCACAAAGGAGGGTGCTGGTTACTGAAGATGCATGGGTGTGACCTACATGTGGAATAATATTAGTGCTATCTAATACATATGCACATCAGTTATGTTCATATATGTTACATGTGGAATAGTTATATGTAGAATGACCCACTATCTTGAGACTGAAAATGGAGTGTGCATTTCAGATGAGCTTATTCAATCTAATGACTTGTACCTCATATCCCTGGGAGGGATGGAGTAGTACTAACAGGGACTGTTACCCCACACCTTGTCCACAATTTGCAAGAAAACAAAGTGAGAGCTGCACAAGTGAGTTTTCCATTGGAAAAAGTCTTCGCTTAAGTAAACAAGGGCTGTGGGTTGCTGACCCATGATTCAAATGGCCAGACAGGAGGGCTCAGGAGGAACATGTTTGTTCTCTTCCCCCCACTGACAAAGAAATCCTTCCTGTGAGTTACTTGCTTAGAAAGAAGTAGCAAATTAACATTTCCATCAAATGCCAGGATCACAAGCCAATGATCAGAATCTTTCTCCTTCCCCCAAATCCCTTACTTGGGTGACTGGCCCATGCTCTGAGCAGTCTCTGCCAAAGGTAACTCAGCCCTGGAGGTCACAAATAAAAACATTGCCACTTGCTAAGGCATGTGGCTACTTCCTGGAGTCACTGGGGACCCATGATAACAGAGCACAATAACCCTGTGCTTAGAAACGCATGTGAATTTTGTTATACATTTTGCAATTTTGACAGTTTTTAAAGTAAAAATGTGTCAAAGGGTAATGTGTCTCAAGGACAGTCAGTGTTAAATCAATATTAATTAAATAGACTTATTCTTATTTAACCAAGCACTGAAGTGTGGAAAAAGGGAGCCACTGTGACCATTTTCTTTAATTTTCTTTTGCCATCCGTCAAGGAAGGTAAGACCTCCAAATCCCATACATCAGCATTTTTAAAATACAGCCAATTTTCAGCTCAGGTTGCTTACTTAATGATGTATTTACTGCATCTCGGTCATGATTTACCAGAAACAAAGCTGGGTTATTAAGCAGAAAGGGACTAGGAGGAGTGCCCACACAGACGACAGAAGTTTTGGAGCAGGAAAAAGAGATCGGGTTTAGTTCTTTTTAGTCAACTCCAACACCTCAAAGGGTGTGGCAATGTGAAGGCTTGAGGTGACTGGCACTGTTAACCATGAAGCACAGCCAAGCGCGGGCCAACTGAACTGTGGGAAATGCTGTGAGTGGATTCTGCGGGGCCTTGGCATTCCTGTTAAGGTCCTGTGTCCTTACTCCTAACTTAGCAACATGTAAAGCACATAAATGGGGAAAAGATTCCAGGTTAAAGGCCATTGTGTAAGTTAATTACACATTTTCAGGGGTGTAGATGAAGTGACCAGTAAGACTTGAACTTCACCTCTGTGGAAGATGTTACTAACAGCTGGTGGCACAGGTAGGAGGAGTGGTGAGGAGGTCTGACCCCACAGGCCCTTTATCACATACAAAGTCATTTTACCAACTCCTGAAACTTCAAATTAGGTTTGGGTTAACCCTGGGTGATTGCTGTGCAAGGTGAAGAGGCCCCAGTCACTAAAAAAGGAAAGAAAAAATAAACTGGAATCAGATGTGAGAGCATATACCCCAACCTGCTTATGATGTAAGAGAGTGGAAGGCTCCCAGGCTCCCTTTGGAAAAATGGGCTTCTTCCTCCCAGAGTGTGTGGTTTAGGCAAGAGTGGGTACAGGAGCAGAGAGGGGAAGCCTACAACAGTTTCCTCCTCAGTACTTGTGTTTCAGAGAATGTTTCAGGAAGTCTTGTCTTGCAACATTGGCTTTGGACAGACCAACCACTCATCAACAAGGAGCTCTGCAAAACAGTCTGAGTGGGAGGTTTGAAACTGCAGGCAGGAAGATGTTTGAGTAGGAAGTTGCTTATTCTCCCTCTGTTTTCATTCTAAGGAATTAGCTACCTAGTTTTACCTATTATTCAAACAAGAAACCTGTCATTCTTAAAGTCTCAATACCTACCTAAGTCAGTTCCCAAGTCCTTTAGATTGCATGTGTTGAGTAGCTCTGCTGCTCAAATCACCTTTAGAATCTGACTTCAAGCCACCCTCACCTCTCAACTTGCATCAGTCCCATTACTGTGCTTCTGTGACTGATCCTGCCTATGCACTCCACTCTCAAACTCTGAGCCAAAATGTTACAGTGTTTCTGAGTACATCACATCCATGCTTAAGGCTTTGCAATGCCTTCCTGATACTTTACATGCCTTTCCTATGAAAAATATAAGATTCTTAACATAAATCACTAGGTCCCCAGGATCTGGCTAGTTCATCTCACTATTAATAGTATTCTCCTTCTTAAATTTTTTTAATATTTATTTTCTTTGAAATGCAGAGTGACAGAAAGGGAGAGACATTGAGACAAAAAGATTTCCATCCCCTGGTTCACTTCCCAAATGGCCACAGTGATAGGGCTAGGCCAGGCTGAAGCCAGGAGCCTGTAACTCCATCTGGGTCTCCTGTATGGCTGGCAGAGTCCCCAGTACTTGGGCCATTTTCCGTTGCTTTCCCAAGCACATTAGCAGGAAGCTGGATCAGAAGCAGAGCAGCCAGCACTCAAACCAGTGCTCTGATAAGGGATGCCAGCTTTGTAGGCAGAGACTTAACCTGTTGCACCACAACTCCAGCCCCTCATTAGAATTTTGCTAAGTTACTTTTTTTTTTTCACTGTGACTTAGTCACACTTGTGAAAAAATCAAGCCCTTGAGAAGGCTGTAATTCTTTATGACCCAGACCCTGCAAACGAGTTTTTCTGCCTGTGCAAGTCTCCACCACCACCCTACCCTTTGCTAATGATGCTTTTAGTACCCTCCGGATTTCCAGTTACTGCTAAAGGAAGCATTCCCTAAGTTGCTAGCCTCATATCAAGCAGCTCATTTTTAGAGTCCTGAGCCTGTGGCACTTACCTAAAATTATATTGAGGAGCTGGTGCTGTGGTGTAGTGGGCTAAGACTCCACTTGTAGTGCCGGCATCCCATATGGGTGACTGCTCATGTCCTGGATGCTTCTTTTCTGATCCAGCTCTCTGCTATGGCCTGGGAAAGCAGTAAAGGATGTTCCAAATGCTTGGGCCCCTGCATCCATCTGGGAGACCCAGAAGAAACTCCTGGCTCCTGGCTTTGGATTGGCCCAGCTCCTGCCATTGTGGCCATTTGGGGAGTGAACCAGCAATGGAAGACCTTGCTCTCTGTCTCTCCATCTCTGTCTGTAACTCTGCCTCTCAAATAAATAAATAAAATCTTTAAAAAATAAAATCTTTAACAATTAAAATAATAATTGTATAACTCAGTAGGTATAATTAACTTTCAAGTAGGTAGTGTAACACTTTCCCCATAGTATAAGCTAATTAAACAAATATTGATCACATAGGATTCTGTTTGTTTGGCTATCAAACTTACTGTATGAGTCCAGCATGACTCAAAAAGGAATTAATTCCTCCCTTTGCAATACGGACAAATGCGGCACATGGGTTTGTCATCAACACCTGTCATCATCCCTGCCAACAGCTGGTATTCAGTGTGACCCTGAGGTGAGGGTCAGGGCTGAGGTTGGTGTCCAGTTTGTAGGACAAGTGATGTTCTAAGCAGGTAGGTTTGACCTAAGGGGGCTTGACTTCTGTCTATGAAAGGGGTCTTCCCCAAGTCTAAGTGCTCCCCATCTGAATGGTGTTGGCTAGAGGATCCTAGGCTAGGCCTGTTCTCTTGCATAGCTCTCACAACTAAAGACATATCTATAGAAGGATCTTTTGAAAAAGGATGCTAATGCTGTAGTTGATTCAGTCCTTGATATATGCTTGATCAGAGAAACTATTGTGCCCAGATCGTTGGATCCCCAAATGCTGCCAGAGGCTCGAACACACTGAAGTGCAAAAGCAAGGTTTATTTCGGAAGTACAAGCCATGGCAGGGACCCCATCTAACCAACCACGCAGCGGAGGGCAGAGGGAGGCCCCGAGCCATGCTCAGGAGCCTCTTTTAAAGCAGAGTTATGTCATTGAGGGGTGCGGGGTAACAGTGCATTCGCTAGGGTCTCCTCTGGTATTTCCTAATCAAACATGGTTGTTCCTGATTGGTTCAGATCCAGAGGATTTCCTTATATGGTGAACACTAGTAAGATGTTCTGTTGTAAGTTTTGGTTTCCCCAGAGTGATGCTGCTTTTACGGGAAGTCGGGCCTGCCTCCCCGAATGGAGGCACTTTTTCAAAATGCAGTTACTCCAGCCCTTCAGAACATCTTTGGGAATTATGTTTTGCCTCAGAACCTCATCACATCATTCATTGCCACAAATTGTGAGACTATAGCAGCATTGTGACATCTGTCCCTGGAAGGCATTGGCTGTGCCCATGTTCAAGGGCAAGGAACACCTTGCCCCATCTGTTACACCTGTTTCTGTCTTCAGTCCATTCTTCCACTGAGTTATTTAATCAGTTAAGAACTTAAAGTCTAATTTAAAAAGGCTTTTTAGTAATGTAAAATGAATGGGATGATAATACTTGAAGCCTTATTTATGTGAATGGAGGTAGAGAGAGAGAGCACACACTTTCATCTGATAGTTCACTCCTCAAATGCTGTTAAGGTCTGGGGCCAGGCTGTGACAAAGCTAGAGGCTGGAGTTCAGTGCAGGTCCTGATGACAGGAACCCAGTTACATGTGCCACCACAGGTGCCTCCCAGGACCAGCATCAGCAGAAAGCTGGACCTGGGAGCTAGAGCCAGGTGTGGAACCCAGGTACTCTGATGTGGAACACAGGCATCTTAACTGCTAGGCAAAATTGCCTGCCTCAGAGATAATATATTATTATTCTTTAAAGTATTTATTTCTTTATTTCAAAGGCAGAGTGATGCACAGAGAAAGATGTCTTCCATCTGCTGGTTCACTCCCCAAATAGCTGCAATGGCCAGGGCTGGACCAGGCTGAAGCCAGAGTCTATAACTCCATGTGGGTCTCCATGTGGGTGGAAAGAGCCCACGTACTTGGGGCTCCACTGCTTTCCCAGGCACATTAACTGGGAGCTGGATTGAAAGTGGAGCAGCTGGCACTTGAATCTGTCACATGTGGGATGCAGGCATTACAGCTAGCTTAATCAGCTATGCCACAATGCCAGACCCAGAGGTAATAATTTTTAATAGCACAAAATCAAAATGAAAGCTTGGGCCCTAATAAGTGCATGCCCTTATTAGTTAGGAACACAAACAGAGGAGCTGATGAACTGTGGCAGAGGAAAGCATAATGAGCTCTGACCTCTGACAAGTGCAGAACCAGCTGTCCATGAGAACAGAAGCCACCAGGGAAGTGAGTGTTGTCATCCTCACAAAGAAATGCTAATGGCTATAAAGCATAGGGCTGAGGAGGAGCTGGGGGGAGTGTGAGGAGGGGAGGCTCCTTCTGTGTCACATAGGAAAACAGGTGTTATTGTCCTAAGCTCTTAGAATTGTATCTATGCACTACATGGACTCTGCTCTCTCTGTATTAGTATCACATTAACATGAGAACTGATGACAGTTGTGTTGTAGTAATTATCATGCATTTGCTGTGACCCTCAGGATCTAATGTATCAGTAAATGCCTTTAAAAAGGCAAACAAAAAAACCCATGATATTACAGTTAACTCTCATAATACTATTTCTTAAACCAAAAGGTTAGCTTTTTATGAAATAATATTATTTCAGTGAAGCAATACTTATCCAAAGTTTGGCAAGCTCTTTGGTTTCACATTAGCATTCTTTTTTTCTCTATTAAATTCAAGTGAAAAAATAAATATTCTTCGTTCTTGTATCTGCACTTGTGCAAAAAGACATCTGGAATGGTATGAGGCCAAAACTGATCATGGCTTCAGGGGATACAGTGGTGGTGAGATTTTGCAAGCAGAGTGAGGATAGATGGAGGATAGCTTTTATTTTTCATTCTCTGTTTGGAGAATCTGATATTCTGCACACTGAGTGAGTACCAGCAGGAGTGATCTGAGTAGAGAGCTCACAGCCCACTGCTTATCTTTACTTTTGCACAAATGTATCACATGTATACTGATATATGCATATGTCATATTTATAAACTTTAAAAATGAATATATGACAAAATAGAATATAATAAATAAAATTAAGAGTTAAATGAATGTTTTAGGAATATGTCACAGTGTTTTAGGTACACAGAAACTTTAAATACTTTCTTTTAAATTTTTTATTTTATTGAAGCTAGGACATGGAAACTCAATCCAGGTCTCCCGCATGGGTGTCAGGAGCTGAATTACTTGCGCCACTACTGCTGCCTCTTAGGATCTGCATTGACAGAAGCTGGAGTCAGGAATTAGAGCCAGGAATTGAACCCAGGTACTCTGATGTGGGACACAGGTATCAGAATGGTTATCTTAACTGCTAGGCTAAGTGCCCACCCTCTAAGTAATTTCTTTTAAGTTGCTGATATACAGATGACTAAAATGACATAAATGCATAAGTACATAATATAACAATAACACGCAAAGGCTGATGTGTTAAAATTCAAAATGGGATAAGAGCAAATCAGACTAAATTTTCAAGGATCAGATTAAAAAGAATCAAGTGGTGTGTTAAGATAAGCCAAGACAGAAATAAGAAGTGTTTACACAAAGAGAACATTAAATATTCATATAAATAAAATTATGTTTTGTTAAACTGAAATAGAATTTTTTTTTAAAAAATGTACTAATAAATGTAAAGAAAAGACCAGATTCAAAACAGAGTTTACTGGTGAAAACCATGCTGAAAATTACTAGATGTATGACATGATGTAAAAGAGAATGGAGGCCGGCACCACGGCTCAATAGGCTAATCCTCTGCCTGCGGCGATGGCACACGGGGTTCTAGTCCTGGTCAGGGCACTGGATTCTGTCCTGGTCGCTCTCCTCCTCTCCAGCTCTCTGCCATGGCCCAGGAGTGCAGTGGAGGATGGCCCAAGTCCTTGGGCCCTGCACCCACATTGGAGTCCAGGAGAAGCACCTGGCTCCTGGCTTTGGACCAGCACGGTGTGCTGGCTGCAGCGGCCATTTGGGGGATGAGCCAATGGAAAAGAAAGACCTTTCTCTGTCTCTCTCTCTCTCTCACTGTCCACTCTGCCTGCCAAAAAAAAAAAAGAGAGAGAGAGAGAATGGATAAAGTGAAAAAGCAAAACTGTTGATAATGGCATTTGTGTGGGTAAATTTAACTCACGAGGAACAGGACCCTCACACCTGGAGCGTGCAGGTTGGGTGATGCCCATGCAGTCTCTTTGCATCTGGTGTAGGTCACGAATGAGAACAAGTTCTGCCTTCACACTTTTCCCATGTCCTGATTGCTCCAACAAACAAGCAGATGTAATTTTGTAAGGGAGAAAATCTTAAAAAAGAAAACAGCAAAACACTGATTGCTGCTGTGCTACTCCCGGGAAGCCTAGACTCAGATAATAATCAATACTCTCTCCAGAGGAGGAAAGAAGGAAACACGCACCAGAAACAACAAGCAGCATTCTAAAAGCCAATAGTATGTCCAGGTGTCTTCAAATGTAACAATTCTGAATTGCCAAGGAAGTGAGATCATGCCAATACCATGGCGAATCTGCTGAGTGGCTAATGATTGAGTAGCAATAAACAGTATGTGCTTAAAAAGAAATGGGTGACAGGTGGTGGAGAGCGCAGCATTGAACGAGGTAGCTGGGCAGTGTTCACGTTTTAACAGCTTACGAAGACAAGGAAGCAGCACAGCTAAGAAGGTGCCATCTCAGCTTTCTGTTATCTCTGTGGATGTCCGTGGCAGCCTCGTTCTATACACTGAGCCCTGTTTGTTGAAGTCAGAAAGAGCTGAAGGAGGGCAATAAAGATCTCACCATGAAGGCTCCAAGTTCCATGAGAATTGAAATTTGCAAGGGTCGGAGTGTCAATACCTGGACTCCCAGACACCAGCAGCAAAGAAGGCATTGCTATGTAGGCTGGGAGGTTTTATCAACTGGTTGGTGTTTGGGTGTGAAATTGAGCCATTTGTCTCTCTCCCTCTGAACGCGGTGATTACTTATGACTGGGAGACTCTTCTCCATCACTGGCTGCTGGAAATGTGCTGGTTCATTTCATCCTCAGGAGGTAGACATGACTTCTGTCCCCATTTCACAGATGATGGGAGTGAGATGACTTGTCCAGGATTACAGAATCAGAGACGGGCAGAACCACACTGCAAACTACCAATGCAAGAATTTGAAGATGTCTCTAGTCTCTTATCTCCCCTGAGACCCAAAAGGAACAGAAACCCTATTCCTGTTTTTAACCAAAAATGAAGAGGTCCTCAGTGTCTCCTGGAGCATATTTATTGAGTGCCAGTGGCCAACATGCTGCAGGGACTGCATTCCTGGGTTTTCTTGATCCCCTGGGTTCTTCCTTCCTCACGGGGAGGGAAGCGGCCACATCTGCAGGGCACTGTGCACAGCAGGCAACTCTCAGCAGCTGCAAGGCGCTTGCTCCTTTGAAAGCAGAAGAAAGATGAAGGGCAGTTCGCTTCTTCACTTGGTATCTTCCAAAGCCTTTAGGGAGTCCAGCAAATCAGCTGTGATTGGAAAACTTCCAAGGATATCATGGATGCCGTGGCTCATTTCATCTCAGAGCCACAGCCCTCTGTGGTTGGCCGTTGTTTGTCCAACGCTTCTCCAACCCGCTGGCTGAGAGATGGAGGTAGCCTTTTGTAGGGAAGTGAGTTTGCTTTCTGGCCTGCTGGCTGTTGAGTGGCTGCTGTGTCTGCAGACTCCCAGGCCTATGGGAATTGCTTAGTTGCTCCATGCTCGGGTTCAATGAGGCACATCAAGGACAAGCAAGTAAGAAGTGAATTATATAGGAGAACACAGCAGAAGATGCAGCACAGGGAGATCTTCCTGAAATCTGGGTCATCATTAGCCCCTCGACCAAAACCAGTCTTGATACCACACACCCACCTCTGCCTGTAAGACAGAGCTCAGACTTCCCCTTGGCCCTCCAGAATTTGCCACTGTCCTTTCCATTCATTCCTCTCAGAGCTCACAAGTGTTCCCTGAGCCAGGTGGGGATGCTTCAGTAATTCCTCCAGCCTCTCTGCTTTTATGCCTTTGCCTGCCATCATCCCCCATGCTTTGCCTTTGTCCAGCTTTTGCTAGGGTTGTTGTGGATGTGGATCTCACCCTGGCAGAAGGGCAGCAGGCTTGAGACAAGAGAATCCTGTTCTGGGTCTGCACTTGCTTGTATTTCAGGGTCAGCAGTGCTGCTGAGCTGCAGTTGGCAGCAGTGAAGCAATGAGTGTCCCAGTCCCCTCACTCACATCCTCCCAACATGAGAGCTGACCCTGGTAGCCAGGTGGATTCATGGTGCTTCCCCAGGGTGGCCTCCTTCTGTAGGTCTTAATAAGCACAGGGACCCCAAACACCTGTACAGAGAGCTTGCTTCAGTATTAAAATGCTTTCCTTTTTATTGACTTAATTTTTGTTAATTGACACATAATATTTATGCATATTTATGGGTTCTAGTATGATAGATTGATACATGTATATAAAGCCTAATGATCAAGTCAGGGTGATTAGCATTTCTATCTCCTCAAACATTCATCATTTCTCTGTGTTGGAAACCTTTGGGCCTTTCTTTTTTCTAGTTAGTTCCAAATCTATCATCAATTGCTGGAGATTACAGATACTCTGCTACACTATGGAGCACCACCAGCACGAATTTCTCCCATCAGCCGTTCTGGTGCCTGTTATCTAGCCTCTCTCCATCCCCTTCATCTCCCACTCCCAGTCCCCAATGACCACTGCTCTCCTCTGTGAGATACAGTCAGTTCCTCAAGCGAGTGTGAACTAGCAATGTCTTTCTGTGCCTGGCATATTTCTCTCAATATTCCCAGTTCCATCTACATTGCCACAATTGGCAGACTTTCATTCTCTGGTATGAATGCATACTACCCCATTGTTTATATATAGCATACTTTCTTGATCCTTTCATCCATTGGTGGACTCCTGGGCTGATTCTTTGTCTTGGTCACTATAATAGTGCTACAGTGAGCATGGCAGCATCTCCCTAAATATGGCACACATCCTTTTGATATGGTGATTTCATTTCCTTTGGGCCAATATCCAATAGTGGGATTGCTGGATCGCATAGTGGTGCCTTTCCCTTTAGAGGGAGAAAATGAGTCGAGGCCCCCACGCACTCTCATCAGTTGCCTCATTTGGAAGCTGTCCCTCCAAACTGTGCATGGTGTATTAGTTTACTGCTAGGACACCCTCATGTTTCTTTATGACACCACCTATGCATCCTGAAGAATCTGTGCTCATTATTGGCAGGTTTTTCAACTCCATGTACATTGTTTTATAGTGAAAATATTCTTCTGCAATTTGCTTTGTTTTTTCCCCTCAATACTGGGTTTGTAAGATTTATTTATATATTCATGTTGATTTTCTCAGCTCTATTCTGTTGTCTCCAGTGCTATATTGTATTTTATTATGTGAATACATTACAATTTATTGATCTGTTCTCCTGTTTGACATTTTGCAGCCTACAAGATTTCTTTTTCCTATTACCTATTTCCTATTTTTTATGTAAAGCTGCTTAAAACACAATTTTTCAATGATTTATAGAATACATATGCAGCTATGGAGTTACTGGGTGGTTGAATATCTAAATCTTCAACTTTCCCAGATACTCGCAAGTAGTTTCTAAAGTGGTTGTACCAATTTACATTCTCATGACCAGTATATGCATGTCCTGATAGCTCTACATCATCAAAGCTTAGAATTATCAAACATTATTTATTTTTATTTATTTGACAGACAGTGAGAAAGAGACAGAAAGATCTTCTTTTCATTGGTTTACTCCCCAAATGGCCGCTACAGCTGGAGCTACACTGATCTGAAGCCAGGAGCCAGGTGCTTCCTCCTGGTCTCCCATGCGGGTGCAGGGGCCCAAGCACCTGGGCTATCCACTGCCCTCCTGGGCCACAGCAGAGAGCTGGAGTGGAAGAGGAGCAACTGGGACCAGAACCCAGTGCCCATATGGAATGCTGGCTCTGCAAGCAGAGCCATGGCACCTACAAACATTATTTTTTAATCAATTTACTGATATGGAATAATATATGTGGTTCAGACTTTAATTTCTCTATCAGTGAAATTGGTCATCTTTAGTATGGCCATTTCACATTTCAGTTTCCTTCCTTTTCTGTAAATTCTCAAGAATAGTAATTCTGGTCCCTCTCTTTGCCTTCAAGCCCCTCTCTCCAATTGCCTAGGGGACTAACTCCAGCCCCCTCTCTGTTGAGTGGCCTTGGAGGCTCCTTGCTGTTTTTCCTGAGAAGTGGCAAGCACTTAAATGCCTTTCTCCATGAGTCTTGACATCAGTTCATTTGCTAGTTCTCATTCTTGTCCAGGGTCAAGGATGAATGTCAATTCCAAGTACATTCAGTTCTTAGAACAGTCAAAACCATAGAGACAGAAAAGGAGAATGGCCATCTTCATTAACTGGGGGTGGAGGTGCAGAAGTAGGAAATTAATATGTGATGGGTACAGCATTTTAGTATCATAGGATGAAATGAGTTATGGAGGTGGATGGTGGTGATTATGGTTGGGCTTAATATCACTGAATTAGACTTAAAATGGTTAAGATG
The DNA here is from genome assembly GCF_051225735.1 of Oryctolagus cuniculus. Classification (NCBI taxonomy): domain Eukaryota; kingdom Metazoa; phylum Chordata; class Mammalia; order Lagomorpha; family Leporidae; genus Oryctolagus; species Oryctolagus cuniculus. Next base: position 77,678,320 of record NC_142881.1, read on the forward strand.
TCAAATTCTATGCTATACATATTTTGCCACAAAGAAAAAGATAGGCAAAAACAACAACAACAACAACACAGTAACAGTACTGTGCAGGCCATAAAAACAAGGAAAACCTGAGAAAGTGTCACAGCCAAGAGGAACCTAAGCATCCACAGTGACACTGTTACCTGTCCTCCTGGATGGGGTACAAAAACAGAAAAAGGATACCAGATAAAATAGAAGGAAATCTGAATAAACTGTGGGCATTAGCTTGAGAAGTGTGTGAACCTGTAGACGTGCAAACTTGTGCATCCATTCTCTCTGGCAGGGTGGTCACTGTGGGCCCTTACCCCAGGAGCTTGAGTTTCCCATGTCTTGTTAGCTGAGGAATCGGAAGGGGGAGAGGCCAAGAAACAGAAGTCCCTGGTGTACCATGGGCTGAACAGTAATGCTGTTTTGTTAGGATGAAGAAGGGCTAAGAATCCATGAAGCATGAAATGATTAATCATGAAACAGACTTATAATTTAATAAACAGTTCTTTCTCACCACAATCTAAATAGAGTTGTCTGAATCAATGATTTAATACAATCTGTAATAGAAAACAGATATTTGGGATCAAGAAGAAAGAGAACAGGATGTTTTCATCAGTATGCACAGATTTTTGTCCCTTGTGTTGGCATATCTTGTGACATAACTGTGGGATAAGCGTGCAGGCCACCGGGAAGGATATATGAGGGCACTGCAGGAAGTCCATGGAGAATGGAATTTAAAGCATGGTTATTTTGGTGCAAAAAATGCTGAAACCCATTTGGAGCTTTTCCTTGATACTTATTTTCCATGAAGTTCTAGAAGAGCCCATGCGCTTCCCATCATCACACCACTCAGGACTCCTTGAAGTTTCTCCCTTCTTGTCCTTGACCAAAAGGCTCTCGTGACTTCAGGTCAAGGTGGGAGTGTATGTCTATCAGTGTTGAATGTGCACATTCTCACATTTGAGACACACTGAATGGTCATGGGATAATCACAGAAATTTGGTTAACAAAAGAAATAACTTTGGCTTCCTTAGCTATTAACTTGTGGGTGACTTTCTAACCTCTGGAGACTTCCCTGCACCCTGCTTTGTGATCGACAGCTGGAAGTATTCGTGATTCTGAGAAGCATCCAGCAGTATCTCAAGGCAGGGCCTGTTTCTTCTATAATTAGCCACATAAGAGGGTGGCTATGCCCTGCTCCTCATGGGTGTTGCTGTACTTGGGGGAAGGTAGAGACCAGTAGGTTCACAGCTACTCAATCCTCCAGCAGACACTGCATAGAACATTTAGGCCACAGGACAAGTAGAAAAACAACCCCCACACACACACACACTCACACAACACACACACATGCACACACCTTTCCACCCTGGCTGTAGAGGTTTGTTACAGGAGAGTGTTCCGCCCACATCATCAGGAGGCTTGGTAAAGCCTCCACCCTCCCACCTCAATAGCCAGGACTGCTGTACATCACTGAGGGTGACAAGGGGCCCAGAGTGCAGCATGCATTCAGTGGCTGCCCCTTGCCTTGGAAATCATCTCCCTGGTGGCAGGTGTCATCTAGAGGGCCAGGGCATGCACACTGGCGAGGACAAATCATGCTGTCAAAAAGGAGTATGACAGGGGTGAGATTGTTTTATTTGAAAAGAAAATCTGCCATGTTGGAGGAATCACATGTTCTAGGGACACAGGCGAGATAAGCACCCGGGCTCTATTGCTATTAATGCTCTTAGAATAAGGAATGCAACATTGCTTTTGAGTGATAATTTGGGCCAGCAGGTGTGTCTGCACACAGATAAACAGAAAGCCTGGACAGGGGCATAGGAAGCGAGGAGGTAATTTCAAATAGAGCAAGAGAAAGACAGAGACATGACCTGGTCTGCCCTAACCCCTGAGGATGGAGACAGCTGGTAAACCATGTAAATCACCAGACAGTGAGGGACCAACTTGTCCAAACATGCTTAGGAGAGCTGAATTATGTCCAGACTCTTGATTGCCAAACACTCTGTATTTCAAACCCTTTTGATAAGTTGATAAAAGCTATGGAAATTCTTCCTCATTAAATAAAAATGAAGATATTCCTACTGACAGGATATTTTGCATAAAATTTCAGAAGGCTTGAGGAGTCCTGAGAGCCACTGACATACTTCCCCACTGCTGACTTGGTCCTCAGGTCACTGAGATGCAATGGCACTGTATGCTAGGATAAGTGAGTCCAGCTATGGTGGGGGCTTCTGGAAACATGGGCTTGGCAGGAAGCATAACGGTGAAGTCCATGGGGGGAGGCAGGGGTGGCCTTTGGGGGACACTTGGCTTCAGGGTAGTTGTCCTTTCTGCATCTTGAGGAAGTCCTCAGGGAGTTGTCCTCCCTGTTTCTGAGGGTGTCTGTTGTTCTGTGATATTCTCGCATGAAGCAAGGACATTCCCACAGTCTCTTAAGTAAGGGCACTGATCCCATCTGGGGGCTTCACTCTCATGACCTAACCACACCAAAGACCCACATCCACTTGGAGATTAGGATTCCAACACTGACATTTAGGGGGACACAACCTTTCAGCATGTAACATCTCTGTTTAATAAAAGAAAATGAGCCAGGCGCAGTGGCGCATTCTTGTAGTCCCAGCTACTTGGGAGGCTGAGGCCAGGGGATTGCTTCAGTCCAGGAGTTCTGGGCTGTCATGCGCTATGCCAATTGGGTGTCCGTATCAACATAGTGACCTCCTGGCAGTGGGGGACCACCAGGTTGCCTAAGGAGGGATGAACCGGCCCAGGTCAGGAAAAAAAAAAAAGAAAATGAGACCAGCCCTGGGCCACAAATATTGGGCTGCCATGCACACAATCCCAGAGACACCATGCACAGGTTCTAATGTGAATGGTGGCTTCTGGGGTTGTCCAGGATGGGGGCCTGCACAGTGGACACTCCAGGATCACCTGCTCACAGTCATAGGCAAACAGAGGCCTCTGCAGTGCTTGCTCCTAGCCTGAGCTGGAGCAGGCCTTCATGTCATCACCTAGAAATAGCCAAAGTAAAGGGTGGCTTCTCCCATGATGAGCCAAGACAAGAACTGTAATGGATCTTTAGAAGCACAAGGAAGGGAAAGGTCTTTGGGCTAGCCCCAGTGGAATGGCAGGAGGGGAGGGACATTGGCTTTGGGACTCGGAGCAGTGGAGATGGGTTGTCAGATGAGAAAAAGCACACAGAGCACTTGACACTAATGCAAGCTGCTGAACAGTAGATGCCAACTCCTTTCTCGTCCTAGTGCCCCTGTCAGAAAGTGGTCAGGACACACAGAGGACCTGGACTAAGGGCTTCTGAGTGAGGTCAGAAGCTCCCAGTCCCACCCTTCAATGCATTGTCATATCAAACTGCTGCAACGCTTTCTGATGATTCTTTCCAATAAGGTTTTGCTTCCATGTGTGGAACCTGCTAGAAACCATAAGGTGGTTGACATTGACTTCTCCTTTTCCTTAGGGATTGGATCACCTTGTGTTACATTCCTGACTCTGGAAGGAAAACACCCCTCTCCAGAGACAGCACTGTGGTTTCTGTAGCTAACATACCATCAACTGCTTTTTGCTGTCACCAGGGGTAAGTACATTGACACCTGTTAGAACAGCCAAATTTGAGTTCTATTACACAAGACCTTCTGGAGACAAGAAAGACAAGTGACACTGACCACCTGCCATGTAAAGTTTGCAAACTCTAACCTTGCCTTCCCATGGTCACCAGCAGCCCATTTGTCTAAAGGGTAATTCTGCATTACTTCTTCAATTAGATGCCCTAAACCTTCCAGTTCCCTCTCTGTTGAGGAGCATGTATTGGAATTCCAAGCTACACATCAGCATGATTGTGGAGAACAATTTAGAATAGAAATGAGTTATGAGAGTAAGTGGATTGGGTGGCTGTTTGTGACATGGGGTCACAGAGCTTCAATGTACCTTTTGATTGCTGTTTGCTCTCCATGGAATGGATTTTATGTCCATTGTCCATTGTGACCCAGAGAATAATAACAGAGAGCATGGAGTTCCCCTAGTAGTGGCCAGGTAACCAAATGCATCCTTCCTCTGTGTCCAAAAGCCCGGAGAGCTCTTTCACCTGAATGCTTCCTGTTGAATTACCAGTGCCTTCTTCCACTGTGGAGATGTTGAGACAAGATGAAGGAATGCTGCAAGGCTGAGATTTGGAGACAACAGGACCGGCACCATATGCTCTGGTAGCTTATACTCCACAGGTGTGGAAGTGAGCAGCCATCATACAATGGAACAGAAGTGCAGTGAGCCAGTGCCATGGCTCAATAGGCTAATCCTCTGCCTTGTGGCGCCGGCACACCAGGTTCTAGTCCCGGTCGGGGCGCTGGATTCTGTCCCGGTTGCCCCTCTTCCAGGCCAGCTCTTTGCTGTGGCCCAGGAGTGCAGTGGAGGATGGCCCAAGTGCTTGGGCCCTGTGCTCCATGGGAGACCAGGAGAAACACCTGGCTCCTGCCTTCGGATCTGTGCGGTGTGCCAGCCACAGCGCACCAGCCCCGGGGCCATTGGAGGGTGAACCAATGGCAAAGAAAGACCTTTCTCTCTGTCTCTCTCTCACTGTCCACTCTGCCTGTCAAAAAAAAAAAAAAGTGCAGTGAGGGAACAAGACCTAAGGGTACTGAGTAGTGGGCAGCCCTGGGTTGGGAGAGGTCATGTTTAAGCTGTCATGATGGCAAGGGGATTTTCCTTGCATATCAGGTGGAGTCACGAGTCTCAGTGAGCTGGAGAGTGCTGAGAAGAGGCTGGGAGATGCTAGGACTCCCAACAGCTCCGTGCAGCTGGAATCAGCATGCGCTCCTGGTAGGACCAGCTATAACACAGCAGGAAGCTGGTGTGTTCACCTCTTCTGCTTGGGCTGCTTTGCCCTTGATGCTTGGGTCCACACTCACATGGGACCACAAAGGAAGGGAGATGAGTGTGGGGGGAGAGGAGATCACCTTACCAGCAGTCTTCAGCAGCGATGAGCCTTGCTTTGTTGGCGTGAAGCTGGCTTGGAGTTGCAGATTCAGTACAATGACATTCGACAGAGCAGGATGTACTTAGTGGTCAAAAACAGGAAGGACTTCTCAGTAGAAGGAGGGTCATCTGGACGTATTGGAAGACAGAGAAGTTTGTTCTTTGAAGGTTAAAAAGGGAAAGTAGAATTTTATCTTTTTGTATTCTATTATGTTGACAGTTGTGCTAGGGCATGATCCCAACCGTCCTGCCCACCTTCTTTATTAATTTTCTTCCTTTCTTTTGAAAAGGTACACACGCACACACAGAGAAACATATTCTTGTCCTGTGATTTAGTCTTCAACTACCCACAGAAACAGCTGGTACTGGCAGGAACTCCCACATGGGTGGCAGAAACCCAGCTGCTGGGGCCATCACTGCTGCCTCTCAGGGTGCGCATTAGCAGGAAGCTGGAGTCAGAGCTAGAGGCAGATACTGAACACAGACACTCCACTGGGGGATGTGGGGCTCCTCACTGCTGGACTAAATGCTGTGATTGTATTCATCTAAAATTGGTAAACTGTGACTATTGATTTCATTGACTGTTCCAAGGAGTAAGTAAATAATTACATACAAGAAAATGCCCCTCACAGGGATGGGCCATGATACAGAATCAGAAGATGTGCTTCTACTGTCCTCCTGTCCTCCCTGTTCTTGTCCTTACACTTCTTTTATCTTTGATTTATTTTAATGGCTGATGGGGAGATATCAATCTAGCTAGTACCTTTCACAAGTGAACTGTCAAATTTCTATCTACCAAAAATCCATGCGTTGAAATAGCAGTGAAAGGCACTTTCAGATGTTTCAGCTCATTTTCACCTTTGTGATTGTGGATGGTAAACCCTTGGAACTGAGATGTATTTCCTCCCCATGCCTCCCCTCCTTGTCACACATGGAGGCCCTGTTTGTTGTGAGATCTTGTTCCTGAGCCTTCTACTGAGAGGGCTGATGTCAATGTTGTAGAAAACCAACAGATGATTCCATTTGGGAATAAAAGGAGGTGTGTGTTTGGGAAGGCTCCAGAGATGTGGGGACTCAGTAGGTAATCACAGTATCTTCTTTTTTAATATTTATTTATTTATTTGAAAGGCAGAGTTACAGAGAGGCAGAGGCAGAGATAAAGAGAGAGAGAGAGAGAGGGAGAGAGAGAGAGGTCTTCCCTCTTCTGGTTCACTCTCCAAATGGCCCCAGTAGCCAGAGCTGGACCAATCTGAAGCCAGGAGCCAGGAGGTTTCTTCTGGGTCTCCTACATGGGTGTATTCATAGATGAATACAATCACAGCATTTAGCCCAGCAGTGAGGAGCCCCACATCCCCCAGTGGAGTGTTTGTGTTCAGTATCTGCCTCTAGCTCTGACTCTGGCTTTCTGCTAATACACACCCTGGCCAAGTCCTTGGGCCATCTTCTGCTGCTTTCCCAGGCCATTGCAGAGAGCTGGATCAGAAGTGGAGCAGCTGAATCTCAAACTGGTGCCCATATGGGATGCTGACACTTCAGGTCAGGGCATTAACCCACTTTGCCACAGCACCAGCCCCTGAATGGATTCTTACCATTGGGAGTTCCTTCCAGAGAGAGCCGTGGCCAGGGTGTTGGTGTTGTTCTTACAGAACAAGACTTATTATGGCACCCTCATGTGCACAAAACTCCTGTCCCTGCCCCTTGCCCTCGGTGTGAAGTCTTAAATATGTTTTCTTGGATGAGTAACACTCATGCATTCAGTTATTTCTGAGCACTCAGGACTTAAGAGCTAAGCACCAGCTTTGGCTTCCCTGAACGTTCCCTGGGGCTCTGAAGAATCTCTGTGTAAAGCTAAATCTAGGGATTGGAACCATGAGTGCCTTGAAGAGAAAGATTTCTGAAGAGGAGTTTCATCCACCTGCCATTGTGGTCATTGTCCTTGTGGTTGGCTCATAAGTTAGACTTTGAAGAGTTGGGGTCTTCCTCGACACCTCGACACCTTTGATGGTGTCCTTAATGTTCCAGGGAACTTGACTCAGGTGCATGGCTTCCCATATTCAAGTCTTTCTCTGAGAATGAGGCTGGCTAACCAGCTTTTGCCCATGTCTTCACTTCCTAAGTATTGGTCACATTGCCCCCTTGGCCAGTGCACCAGCTGGGGAGAAGCAGGGTCTTCACCAGCCATCTCCAAAATGGGCTGCGCAGCACATAGCCAGGGGTTGTGCAAGACCATCCATTGTGAAATTCACAGAAAGCATTAAGACTTCTGTTTCTATATTTTCAAAAAAAAAAGGAACATAATGAAGCTTTACTAACACCCATATATGGATTGGCACCAGTGTCTTTGCTTGTTCCATGAGAGTGACAGTGAGTGATCCTACATCGTGTTTAGCTGGTGAAACATCAGGGGAGGCGGGGTTTGACAGCATTGCCTTCTACTTCATTCACTTTTGATGTGTCTTGATGTTTTGCAGCTTCTGTGTTGCTGGTTAATGGATTTATCACTTACATAGTTTTAACTAAACTAGCTTTCCCATGATGGACAAATGGCTTGTAACATTCTTGTGATGAAACTGAAGATCAAAGAAACCAGGTGGAACATAAGCCAAAGGGAATGACCGTAAGTGGCCACATAGACACAGCTGCTCAGACATGCTCTCCTTGCCATACAGGTTAGAAAGTAAAAGGGGTGGTAACACCACGAGACTCAGAATGGGCAACCAAAGAGAAAACTGAAATTTTCCACAGGATTACTTAAGGGATCTTTAAAGATGAAGTTATCTGTGGGAGGCTTGTCCTAAATTTATATTTTGCCTTCAGGTATTAGCTAATGATAACACAACCCAAGAAAATTAGAAAAAAGTTTTAAAGATTTATTTATTCACTTAAATGGATGATTCTACGTCTCTCTCACTCTCTCTCTCTCCCACTCTCTCTCTCTCTCTCACACATACACACACACACACAGAAAGAGGGAGAGAGACAGAAACAGAGACAGGGAGAGAAAGAGAGAGAGAGGTCCTCCATCTGCTGATTCACTCCCCAAATGGCTGCAGCAGTTGAGACTGGACCAGGCTGAAGTCTGGATCCAGGACCTCCATCTGGGTCTCCACTTTGGTGGTAGGGACTCAGGTACTCCAGCCATCATCTCCTGCTTCTAAGGCTCATCAGCAGGAAGGTGGTTTGGAAACAGTAGTTGTGACGTAAACTGGAAACCTGGTATGGGACACAGGAACACCAAGCAGTGACTTAGCCTGCTGTGCCTCAGTGCCTGTCCCAGGGAAAAATTTAAGTGGTCAATTTTGTGACTGACATTTGGCCTACTGGCTGAGAAGCCAGTTAAGGCACCTCTGTCCCATATCGGAGTGCCTGGCTTTGAGGCCTGATTTCTCTCTTGATTTCTAGATTCCTGTTAATGAACCTTGGGAGGCAGTGGTGATGGATCAGGTGTGCTGGGCCCCTGCCACCCACGCGGGGCAACTGAACTGAGTTCCTGCTCCAGCTGGAGGCCACTGCAGGTATGTGGAGAGTGAACTAATAGACAGGAACTTGCTCTCTCTCTCTGCCTCTTTAACTGATCAGTTTTTAAAAAATGTTTTTTGTGTCTATTTTATAATCATTCTTACATATTAATATAGAAATACATGATACATGTATACATTAAGGTAAATACACATGCTTAAGAAAATGCTCAAATAGCTTTTACTGAATTAGTGTGTGATCAGCACATTCTCAAATGTGCTCTGGGGAGTTGTGATATCCAGAAGAGAAACAGTCCAGTGTCAAAGACCCTTACCGCTTGCTAGTCCACTTTATCCACGAGCCATTGTAGCTGACATTGCCATGACATGATTAGGGACATTGTTCCAGTCGCTGCCCTCACAGAATATCATGAAAGTGAGGTTTCATAATTGAGGAACTTCATCTGCCCTGACTAGAAAGTAGGACTTGTTATAATCTTTTGGTGCATGGATTGTTCGGGACCAAGACTTCATCCACCACTGGCTTAGGGCAGGTCTAGAGATGTGCCGAGAATCCCAGTGTGTAGAAGCTTCCAAGAAGACTCCAGACTGACTCTGAGAAGAGAGACTTCAGTGACATCCTAGAGATTTCAGGGCAGGTTCACTTCTCTGGAGACCACTCTGGTTGGGAGGAGGGAACAGTGAGCGGAGGGTATGTGGCAAGCCACAAGCCAGACATAACTGCACTGAAGAGTGAGTTCAGAACTTTAATCAGGAAGAGGCATGGGACTCTGAATTATAGAGTGTTTTCTAACAGGTTTAGTTCAATGTGTGGGTTCAGCCATAAAACTGGCAAAATATGAGATGCTGTCAAGAGAAAGATTGAAAACAACAACTTCTGCCATTGGATCTGGATTCAGCATATCTGTGTTTAAATGCCTGCTGTACATCTCTGTGTTGTAAGGTCTGCTTACTGCAATTTGAAATAGATTCAGATATGGCTAAAGTATATCCCAATAAAGCTGGTGAAATGAAATATAATGGATTGGGAGAGTTGGAAAATTCCAGGAAAATTGCAACTAGCATGAGCATTATGAACCTCCAAGTAAAGATAGAATACAAAGAATCATGATTGCTTGGAAAGGTCATGGTGGACAAGGGGCAGGACGTAGCTGGTAAGAAAGAGTAATGGATTCAGGGAGATGAAAGACAGCTCATCTGATCGTGTTTATGTAATACCATCGTGGTTTACCCAAATGACCCATGTTGCTAATGTTGAAAAGATGGGGTGTCACCAGTAAGACTCCAACACTATCTCCAGAACATTTGAAAAAACCCCCACCTGTATCTTCTCAATGACCACTTCTTTTTGAGCCATTCCCCTCTATCACCGGCCCAGGTTCTAGCCCATGGAAAATGTCAAAATTCAAATCAAACACTTTTCTACTGAGTGGGTATTGCTTTTGTACCATTGTTGAGTTGAAAAATCATTAACTGGAACCATTGTAATTCAAGAACCATGAGTATACATAATTATACAATATGGGTCTGTGAGAGTACTGTCACAAATAAATTAATGAATGCTCATAGCACATTTTTAATTGAGCTGAAGTCCAAGAAGACAGAGCCTATTTCACAGGCAGGGCTTCCACATCCTCTGGCTCATGGGATTGCATCACCCAGCACCTAAAGGAGACTGGTGTTGCTCTTCTTCCACGAGGATTTGCTCTCCATGGACTCTGGTCTCCATGACCAACATTACCCATGTCCTACTTTTATTTTTAAAGATTGATTTATTTATTTGAAAGGCTAAGTTAAAGTGAGAGTGAGTGAGAGCAAGCTTCCATCCACTACTTCACTCCCAAAATGGCTGTGACAGCCAGGGCTGGGCCAGGCAGAAGCCAGAAGCCTGGAACTCCATCTGGGTCTCCCATGGTGGCTAGAACCCAGAACTTGGGCCATCTTCCACTGTCGCTCCCCCTCTTCGTGGAGGAACGACACAGGACCCTGCGCTGTTCTTTCGTCTGCTCGGCCCTCCCCGGGTTTGCTGCTGGCTCTTCCCGGGTTGGCTACTATCCCTTCCACCTCCGTGGAAGGGCAGTTCCCCCTGGCCACATTCCCCACTTCCGCAGGGGAGCGGCACACCGCCGGCCGGTTCTCTCGGGGGCTGCACGGGTTCCCTTAGATGTTCCCCATAGATGTTACTGGTGCATGCCGTCTCTCTCCTCCTTTATAGTCCTCCTCCGCCAATCCTAACTCGGCTGCCCACACGCCGAGTACGCTGCTCTCCTCCAATCAGGAGCAAGTCCTACAGTTTATTAGTTGAACTGGAGGCAGCTGTGCGGAAGCTGTTTACTTCTCTCCCAACGCCATGTTGTGGGAGAGCAGATGCATAGAATAAGTCTTAATTTCAGTAACTTAGTCCAGTCCGGATTGCTCCCCACAGATCCCCCTTTCTTTTTATTTTTTGGCGTTGATACGCGCCTGTCTTCGGTGTCCCGCGGCACACACTCTGCTCTACTTGCTAGAGTTGCCACAGGCTCTTACAAGTCCTATCAATCAGGAAAACCGAATCCGGGTCCTCTCTTCGCCATGTTGTGAGGAGGTTTTTAGGCGCTGATGCGTGCCTGTGTTCGGTGCCCTGCAGCGCATGCTCTGCTCTGCCTGCAGGGGACTTACAAGACCTATCAGGCAAACCGAATCCAAGCCTTCTCATTGCCGTATTGTGGGGGAGACTTATTAGTGTTGGTTCGTGCCTATCTTCGGTGACCTGCAGCTCATACTCTGGTCGAGCTGCTTGCTGGCGCTTACCGCCTTAAATCAGGCAGACCGAATCCAAGCTTAATATTGTTGTATTGTGGGGAAGCCTTACTGATGTTAATTCGTGCCTGTCTTCGGTGACCTGCGGCGCATAAGCTGCTAGCTGCCCGCAGGTGCTCATCGCCTCACTTGATTAGGCAGACCGAGTCCAAGCTCTCACATTGCAGTGTTGTAGGGAGGCCTTTTTATTTCTCTATTTCTCTATCTCCGGGCATTCCTATTTCTCCCATTTTACTTCTATCTTCCAGCATTCCTATTTTTCTCACTTTACTTCTAAACTTCTGTTTCTCTTATCCCTGCGGCTTTCCAGCACCTCGCCCCGCCGGCGGGTTCCCGGCTCTGCGCCGCTTCAGCCCGCGCGCCTCTCTCATCTGCGCAGCTTCCCGGCTTTGCGCGGCTCGGCTTCGCGCGCTCCGCGGTCTCCACGCTTAACCCTTTCGCGTCTAAACCACAGCCTACGCCAGCCCCGTTCCCTATCTATTCACGCCCCGTGCTCTCTCTGCACGCGGCGGCTTCCGCGAGTAACACAGCGTAGCTTGCGTCTCCGCCACTAGGATTCAATCTAAGTTCCCCGGGCTAGCCTGGCGAATTCAACCCAGCGTACGTCTCCGCCCCACGGTTTGGCCTCCCGTCCTTTGCTCCCCGGGCTAATCAGACGGATCCCAATCTGGCTTACGTCTCAGCTTCTAGTTTCAACTTTTCGCCCCCTATTCCCGGGCTAACTTGAGAATCCCAAAGTGGCTTCCGTTTCCGCCTCGGCCTGCCCCCCGCGGCTTCAATTTCCCTAATATTTTTCTCTACCCGGTATGTTTCCCCAAGCTTTCCTCCAACGATATTCCTCCCTCATTTCTCCTGGCCTCTCCCCACAGTCCGCGTCCGAGTCTGTTTGTTCTAGCTTTCACTTTCGCTTTCGACCTTAGAGATTTCTCCCAGCTTCCCCCCGTAGTCCGTATCCGAGTCTATGCCTAGGTTTTCAAAAGCTTCCTCCGGCACCTCTTTCGTCCGGCTTTTCCCTAGGCTGTTTGCTAGTCTCTCTCTCCGATATTTTCCCAGTTCTTCCCGTTTCTTCCCGTTTCTTCCCTACTAAGTTTGCTATCCGTCCTAGGTTTCCTATCCGAGTCAGGTTTCCTATCCGAGTCACGGCACCATTATGTCGCTCCCCCTCTTTGTGGAGGAACGACACAGGACCCTGTGCTGTTCTTTCGTCTGCTCGGCCCTCCCCGGGTTTGCTGCTGGCTCTTCCCGGGTTGGCTACTATCCCTTCCACCTCCGTGGAAGGGCAGTTCCCCCTGGCCACATTCCCCACTTCCGCAGGGGAGCGGCACACCGCCGGCCAGTTCTCTCGGGGGCTGCACGGGTTCCCTTAGATGTTCCCCATAGATGTTACTGGTGCATGCCGTCTCTCTCCTCCTTTATAGTCCTCCTCCGCCAATCCTAACTCGGCTGCCCACACGCCGAGTACGCTGCTCTCCTCCAATCAGGAGCAAGTCCTACAGTTTATTAGTTGAACTGGAGGCAGCTGTGCGGAAGCTGTTTACTTCTCTCCCAACGCCATGTTGTGGGAGAGCAGATGCATAGAATAAGTCTTAATTTCAGTAATTTAGTCCAGTCCGGATTGCTCCCCACATCCACTGCCTTCCCAGGATCACTAGCAGGGAGTGGGATCAGAAGTGGAGCAGCAGTCCTTGGGCCCCTGAACCCATGTGGGAGACCTGGAAGAAGCTTCTGGCTCCTGGCTTTGGCCTGGCCCAGTCCAGCTCCAATCATTGTGGCTATCTGGGGAGTGAACCAGCAGATGGAAGACCTCTCTGTGTGGCTCTACCTCTCTCTGTAACTCTACCTTTCAAATAAAATAAATCTTAAAAAGAAGTGGAGCAATGAGGACTCAAGCAAGCAGTGCTTAACCTGCTGTGCCACAATTCTGGCCCCTTCATGTCCTCCTGAGGCACCAGGAGCCCACCCTGACCCTCAGTTCCAAGGTAGGAGTCCACTCAGACTTTTAGAATGAAAACCAGGAATTATACTCTTAGACCTGTCTCAATCTTACAGTTTTTCCCTGGGAATCCTTTTGGATTCAGGATACCCTGCCAGACAGTGCCTGTGCAATGCTCCCCATTACTGATCCCAGAAAAAAGTGGTCTCGTGAGACTTATTCCCCAGGGAGATGAGCTCCTGGTGGTCTCCTTTGGGGTCTTGGTGAAGGAAAAGCTGTTTGTTCTCTGATGGAGACTCGCAACCTCAGGCAGGTCTTGGAATCAGTGACATGCACATAATTCCCCAGATGTCACTGCTGTTGTCTGGGACGCTGCTCTCACAGTTTGGAGTTGCTTAGTCACCAAGCATTCTGGGAGCTCTGTGATATCATGGGAAATGCAGGGGAAGCTGGAATGCTGAGGGCACTGAACTCGACTGGCATGGGATAGGAAGAGTCTGTCATCGTGTCCAGAAGTTTGTGGTGAACCTGGGCACCATGGAGAAGGGAACCAAGGGCCAAGGGCCTAGCAACTGTTTCTAGAACCATCCAATTATAGGATAACAGACTAGAAGGAAACCTTCACTACTCATATACTCTAAGGACACTGCAAATATTTTTATGGTGATACACACATATAATTTAATTTATGTACTTATGAATACACATTTATATATTTATTTCTATATTTCTGTATGTATATTTATATTTACATAATAGAATATATTTATATTTTTATATATTTCTACTTATGTTATACATGCATAAACATATATACATATATTTTTATGGGATTCAATAAAATTTTATTTCTAGTTATTAAGAAATGCCATCTATATCTCGCCCTTTTTGTTTCTTGATTGGCACTTGTCCACTGTAATTCTAGGCAGTCATGCTAAGCAAGGACAGTCATCATATGATGGCCTACAGCTTCAACTTTAAAGATAGAAAAAGTCTCGCCTCTGTCACATGGTAGCTTTGTGACCTTAGGCCAATTACTTTGCCTCTCTGAGTCCCAGTTCTCTCTGTAACTGGGAATGCAGGGATGCTCAGTATTTGTTTGGCAGAGAGCTTGAAAGGCAGGACAGAGATTGCTTCTATAGAATGCTTAGCTCAGTCCCTAGTAGGGGAGAAGTGTGGGGTGGATGCTGGCCACACTCCTCTCAGTTCCCCCTGACCTGCATCAGTCATGGGAGCTTCAGGGTCCTGGGTGTCCAGCCTGCCCTAGCAGCCTTTTCCACTCCTGTTGGTGAGAATGGAGGAAGAGGTGAGCCCCTACAGAAGAGAGGTGGGAAGAGCCGTACAGAGCAGCAGGGCTGCATCTGAAGGGGTCTGCACTGGTCACGGGCTGGCTCTAGCACTGTGACTGCTGGCGCAGCTAAGGACTACAGGCCACCTCAGGGGCCCCAGGGCAGTGTGGCTTTCTGGGTTGGCTCTTTCCTCTTCACCAAGGAAAGCTGTCCTGTATGATTCGCTAACCTTCCTCTGGCTTTGGTTTGGAGTCACGAAGTGAAGTGACAGTATTGCCTGGCTGACTTCTCTGGCCAGGATCTGTTCTGGAGCTAAGGGCAGGGGCATCAGGCAAACCCTAGGAGGTGGAGTGGAGAGCATAGCCAAGGAACTTGGGTAAGTCCTCCCAGTTCCGATGTCTTTTGTCCCTGAGGAGTGGGGGCATACATACAGCAAGGAGACCTGGCTCCACCCCAGGGCCTTCATGAGGCTACGTAAGCATTTTGATGGAACAGGGAAGATGTAGATCTGTGGCTAGGTGTTTCTTTTTTTTTTTTTTTATTTGAAAGTCAGAGTTACACAGAGAGAAGGAGAGTCAGAATGAGAGAGAGAGAGAGAGAGAGAAAGAGAGAGAGAGAGAGAGGTCTTCCATCTGCTGG
This sequence comes from Oryctolagus cuniculus, assembly GCF_051225735.1. Classification (NCBI taxonomy): domain Eukaryota; kingdom Metazoa; phylum Chordata; class Mammalia; order Lagomorpha; family Leporidae; genus Oryctolagus; species Oryctolagus cuniculus. The sequence goes on from NC_142881.1 coordinate 77,693,448, forward strand.
TTCACTCCCCAATTGGCCTCAACAGCTAGGGCTGTGCCAATCTGAAGCCAGGAGCCAGGAGCTTCTTCCAGGTCTCCCACATGGGTTCAGGGGTCCAAGGACTTGGGCCATCTTGTACTGCTTTCCCAGGCCATAGCAGAGATCTGGATAGGACGTGCAGCAGCCGGGAATTGAACCAGCTTCCAGATGGCATGCCGGCGCTCCAGGCCAGGGTTTTAACCCGCTGCACTATAGCGCTGGTCCCGATTAGGTGTTTCTACTAGATTCTAGGTGTTATTTAAATGTCTCAGAAGCTGAGCTGTGTTCTTATTATTACATATTACTGTTAAATAATAATAACTGAAGTTTCTTGGGTGCCTATCAAGTACTGGTCATTGTGCTTTTTTCTTCTTTTGAAGAATTTATTTACATGCATGACTTCTTAGAAATAAAGAAACAGGCATAGAGAAGATAAATAAATTGCTAAAACTCACATAGCTGGTAAATATCAGAGCTAGCATTAAATCTGAGTCAGCTTCTCAGTGCGTAGACTTAGAGAATGACTTGGTGGGTAGCTCAGTTGCAGACAGCAAGACCAACCCTTGATCTTCTGCTTCTATTTCACAACAAAATATTGCAGAATGACCAGCAGAATTGGGTTTCTACCCTTAGGTTATCATTTTTCTATCTGTGTCACTTAAGTCACTTCATTTCTCTGGGTCTCAATGTTCTCATCTATAAACAATGTCCACCTCCCTCTTAAAGCAAGTGTGAACTGATGTAAGAATCCTAGCATAGAACAGACATCAGTAGACAAATATCCCCAGTGTTCTTCCAATACATCCCACTCTGAGAGCCCCTCATCCGTCATCTTGGATGCCTCCAGTGACAGGGACCTTACTGCTTCCCTAGTGCTCTGAGTCTAGCCCATTGGAGAGCATCCTTGATCACCAAGGATGCTTGTCTGAGATCGGTTCTCGGAGTTGACAAAAATCACAGCCAATCCCCGTTTCACATCCATGGCTTTTTCATCCTATGAAGTTAATGTTCATGGCCCGCTTAGTTCTTAGTTTTTCTTCTCCAAAGTAAGCATTTGTGTTTCCTTCCACCCCTCTCACGTGAGAAGCTTAAGCATCCTCTCACCAGATGCCCCGTCTCCTTGGGAGTGTTTGCCGATTTCTCCTGTGACTTTTTTTTTCTTTATTTCCCAAGAAGTACAAGTTCACTGTAGAGAAAATAAAACCATAGAGACAGAATCAATAAAGAAAAGGATGATTTTGGATGCAGTGCTTGCTCTCCTACAGCCCACCCTGGGGAGCTGGGCTCCTTTGCTGCCTTGAGTTATCGGCAGTCTGTGCTAACACATGCCTTGGTATTGTAGAGTAGCTCTTCTGCTCTAGCATCAGGTGACTAAATAGGAATCTTCTTAAGTTACCCACTGGAGATATTTGAGAAATGGAGGGAAAAAGAGAAGTGCCGAACCTCTGCAGATGTTGTTACCTTGTTTATCTGCTTTATTTGGTGCTAAAATTGCCTATTGCTGGTCCATTGCATTTCTATCATAGGAGTCTTGTACAAAGGAAGACTGGCCTCCCAGAGGCCCTGGGCAGTCAGCTAGGGCCTAAGTAAGCCAGCTTAGAACCCTGGGTGATGAGAGTCACAGCTGTTCTGTAAGGCAAGGTAATTAGTCAGTTCTTTCCGTTACCATTTCCCAGGGCAGTCTTCTCTCTAGAATTTCTTATTGGTGCCCGGAAACTTGCCTTGTTGAAGTGTGAAATGAAATGCTCCCTTCCTTACATGTTTCAGTGCTTAAAATCCCAAGTTCCATCCCCTCTGAGTTCCCAGTCTCCAGGCTCCTCAAGGTTTTGAATACCTGGAATATCGCCAGCATTTCTGAAGGTATGCCCTTCTGTAGAAGGGAGGAGTGCCACTCAGAATGCAGAAGTCAGTTTTCAGATTCCACACCCACAGCAGGGATAACACAGCTTACATCTGTAATTTCAGCCCACTGTTTTAGGAAAATGTGCATGAGTTATACTGGCGTCTCATCTACCTTCACGCAGGAACAGAGACACACTTGGTGGAAGGAAAACCTTGGGAAGAACTGCCTACTTCACTCATGACTAAATCATCTTCTGTTTTTTTCAATCTAACATGTGCCTCTTCTGTGCTAACTGCCAGTGGTCCTGATTTGGAGTATCTGTGATACTTAGTGGCCAACTTCAGATTTGTGATTCATTTAATATTGTTTTATTCGCTTAGAGGTTATTTTTTTTTTTTGACAGGCAGAGTGGACAGTGAGAGAGAGAGAGAGACAGAGAGAAAAGTCTTCCTTTTCCCTTGATTCACCACCCAGTGGCCACTGTGGCCTATGCGCTGTGGCCAGTGCACCACACTGATCTGAAGCCAGGAGCCAGGTGTACTCCTCCTGGTCTCCAATGTGGGTGCAGGGCCCAAGGACTTGGGCCATCCTCCTTTGCACTCCTGGGTCACCACAGAGAGCTAGACTGGAAGAGGAGCAACTGGGACAGAATCCGGCACCCCGACCGGGACTAGAACCCAGTGTGCCAGTGCTGCAGGCAGAGGATTAGCCTATTGAGCCGTGGCGCCAGCCAAGAGGTTATGTTTTTAAAAACTTGCATCAAAAGTTAGACCAAAAATTAAAAGTGGCATGTGAGAAGTGACATATCCTTGGAACAGGCAAGGAGAGGGCAGAAGTGTGAGTACAGGAAAGGAAATACCCAGAATATCAAATCTAAGGGCATAGGTCCATCCACTAGACTTTTAATCGTTCCTCTTATGAGTTTTTAGTTAGGTAAATAAAAAACATTTGCTTGTTTAAAAAATGTGCATTTATTTTATTGGAAAGTCAGAGAAACAGAGACAGAGCAAGAGAGACATCTTCCACCCACCGATTCACTCTTCAAATGCCTGCAATAGCCAGGGCCAGGCAGAAGCCAGGAGCTGGGAACTCACTTCAAGTCTCCCATGTTGGTGGCAGGGACCCACAGCCTTGAGTTTGACTGTTGCCTCCCACAGTGAACAATAGCAGCAAACTGGAATTGGAAGGTGTGCAGGACTTGAATTCAGGCACTCTGATACAGGGTGTGGATATCCCAAGTAGAATCTTAATTCCTGTGGCAGGCACAGACCCCTAGTTTTGTTTTTTTTTTTTTTTTTGGTTGGGTTTTATTTTTATTTTTATTTATATATTTTCAGAGATTGATTTATTTATTGAAAGACAGTGACAGAGAGTGATATATATATATATATATATATATATATATATATATGGAGAATGAGGTGGGGGACAGGGAGGAAGGGGAAGGGAGATATCTTCCATCTGCTAGTTCAACTCCCTCAATGGCCATAATGGCCAGGGCTGGCCCAGGCAGAAGCTGGGAGCCAGGACCTCCATCCAGGTCACCGCTTGCTTTTTTAAATTTTTTTTAAATTTAAAATGATTTTATGTATTTATTTATTTGAAAGGCAGAGTTACAGAGAGACAGAGGCAGAGAGAGAGAGAGAGAGAGAGAGAGAGACAGAGAGAGAGAGAGAGGTCTTCCATCTACTGGCTCACTCCCCAGATGGTTGCAACAGCTGGAGCTGTGCCAGTCTGAGGCCAGGGACCAGGAGCTTCTTCCAGGTCTCCCATGTGGGTGTGGAGGCCCAAGCACTTAGACCATTGTCCATTGCTCTCCCAGGCCATAGCAGAGAACTTGATCAGAAGTGGAGCTGCTGGGACTCAAACTGGCACCCACATGGGATGCCGGCACTGCAGGCAGCAGCTTTACCTTCTATGCCACAGTGCCTGCCCCTTCTTTTAAAATTTTAATTGTATATGTTTGTGGGGCACAATGTGATAATTTGATACTTGAATTCAGTGTGTGAGGATCAAATCAGGTTAGTTAGTATTTCTGTCTCCATCACTCAATCACTTAATAACTGCATGTGTTTAGAGGGTTAAATAGGATGCTTTAAGTGGGATGCCAATTCCTTTTATATAGGACATTCCACAAAGCTGTCTTTGTTTCCTTAAGTAAAAAACCCAAAATAGCGTGAAGTTTGTTGAAACTAAACTTCCAGGAACATGAGACCAATACAAGAGTGACACGTCAGAAAATTTCTTGTGAGGACAAAGGAACCACTGGGCAGAGAACCCCACCTGGGACCCCTTCTCAGCTTCCAACCCTGCACTGGGTCAGCCTGACACTAGAAAGCCTTCTGCTTTCTGAGTTTTCAAACCACAGTTTGTGAAGGTTTAGCCCTCTGGTCCTTGACTGTCACACTGCAAAAGCACCACAGAAAAGGATGGGTGAGGATTTCCTTCAATCTCTGTACTGCTTCATCCAAATAAAATGTTTGGGGCTGGGGTTGTAGCCCAGCAGGTTAGATGGTACCTCCACATTGTAGCCTAGCAGGTTAAATGGTACCCCCACATCTCATAGAGAATGCTGGTTCGAGACCCAGCTGCATCACTCCCAATCCAGTTCCTGCTATTGCATCCTGGGAGGCAGCAGATGATAGATCAAGTGTTTGCGTCCCTGCCACCCATGTCAGAGAGAGTTTTAGGCTCCTGGTTTCAGCATGACTCATTGCTGGCTATTGTAGGCATTTGGGGAGCAAACTGGGAGATGGAAGACTGCTCTATCTCTGTCACTCTGCCTTTCAAGTACATGAAAATAGATAAATAAGCATTTTTTAAATTAAAATACAGTGTCCTCCTAGAAGAGTTTTATTCTGGGTGTTGCCATGGCTCATAAAAGCTGTGTGCTTCCAACAGGTTCCTCACCAGGCAGTAGGATGGGTGGTGGGCCTGGACACCAGGCTGTATCTGGGATTTCAGAAACCTGCTCTTAGAGTTCAAATGCCCTTTTCTCATCAAGACACAGAATGTTCTCTGGAAGTGGCATGCTGCAGGACTGAGCAGACAGCAAGACTCAGTTTGCCAGGGGTTTCCCCACTGCCTGCACCTGTCTGCCTATTCCTCAGCCTCTCACCCTTTCACGACCCAGCATTGTGCTGTCCACACTGGTCCTGTTGGGTGATTCTAGCATCACCACCATGGGGAAAGTCACAGCCGCATCCAATGGCAGAGATGGACACCAGGTGAACAGTGTTTCCATCGAAGACAGAAGACTCTGGTCACGGGCGTGGTTCTGGAGACTTGCCATGCCCATCCAGATGGGAGCACTCAATCAGCTGTCCCTCTTGGGGGAGAGTGGCCGGGAGAGTGACCAGCTCTTCCCTACCCACCTGTGCCTGCTGCTCTTTGTAGGACCAGGAGAGGTCACGCTAATGGTGCCAGCGTTCCACAGAGCTAGACTCTTAGGGAGAACAGCCCTGAAGTTGAGCAGGAGCAAGGGAAGTGCACGATCAGAATAGAGCAAATTGCCAGGATTTCTGAAAGCTCTCTTGGGTCTTTCTTTTTTTGAAGAAAGAAAATAGGATTTAAAACAAGTATGACTTTCACCAAGATCTAAGGCCACATCATCTTGTGTTGAGGTTGGAGTTCTGAGCTTTGAATGGCAGCACACCTGTCAGGGTTAGAGAGAACCAATAGTATGTGTGTGTGTTCATGAGCCATAACACAGAGCTGGATTGGAAGAGGAGCAGCCAGGACTTGACCCAGTGCCCATATGGGATGACGGCACCACGGATGGAGGATTAACTTACTGCGCCACGGCGGCGGCCCCTACTCAGTTATTTTTAAAGATTTATTTAGGCGGAGCCAAGATGGCGGAATAGTGAGGGCGCGCACCGATAGTCCGGGAAAATTTAGTTTAATAAAAGGGGAGTTACGGTAGCCGCAGAAAATAGAACCAAACAAAAATTGCAGGGGAAACCCTTCTGAATGGAGCAGGCGTGAATCGGAGGACCTACTGGGAGAACAAGGTCGCCCACCGCGCGGAAGCCAAGTCGCGGGACCCAGCCGCAGAAGCCCCAGGGTCTGCGCGACAGTGCTCCAAGGAGAGTGCACGCCACACAGAAAACAGCGGGGAGACTTGAGACGCTCAGGGCTCCGAGTCCACACATCGGCGCTGGAAGGGGAGGTGAGCTCAATAACCCGAGACATTGGTGGGGAAACGGGGGTCAGAATCTAGAGGGGGGCCGGAAAGTGCAGCAAACTCACTACCTGAAAGAAGGAAAAAAAAAAGCTTCGGGTTTCTCTTCCCCCTAACCTTGCAAAGGTTACAAGGCTGCAAGACTTGAAGAATTCCCAAGAGACAAAGAGCAGGCCTCCTCTTTGGATTTACATATCAGTGGGGGAGAGTTAAGGAACTGAGTCACTACAATTCAGTAGCCTAGGCAACCCAGTGGGAGTCCAGAGGAGCCAAAGACTGGAAGCTAAATACCATCAATTCTGCACAGCCCTGCCCTGCAGTGTTACTTACCCCCTGAATAAATAAAATAAATAAATAAATAAAAAGAGAGAGATTTACCACGCATAACCTGAGGGTGTCACCTTTGCACACCCTTAACCAGGAAGAACCAGGCAGAGCTCTCAGGCCGCACCCATCTCAAGCCTCCAAGGCTCCTCCAACAGCAGGCAGTCCACTTAACAAGGACACAGTATAAAAAAAAAAAAAAAAAAAAAAAAGCGCACAGTGACGCAAGAAGAATTAACTATGCCGAGTAACAAACACAGAAATAGAGGGAGCAAGATCAACGATGACACTATGATGCCTCCAAATAAGCAAAACACCCCAAGCCAAGAGTATGAAGATGATGAGATAGAAGAAATGCAAGATACGGATTTCAAAAAATTTATGATAAGAACATTTAGAAGTTTTCAAAAGCAACTCCTTGAACTACAGAAATCCTTAATGGACAAGATTGAAAATCTCTCTCGTGAAAATGAAATTTTAAGGAAGAGTCAAAATGAAACTCAGAAACTAGTAGAACAGGAAAGTGTAATAGTCAAGAGAAATCAAAATGAAATGAAGAGCTCAATAGATCAAATGACAAACACATTAGAAAGCCTTAAAAACAGAATGGGTGAAGCAGAAGAGAGAATATCGGACTTAGAAGATAGAGCACAGGAAAACATACAGTCAAACCAAAGAAAAGAAGAGGAAATTAGAAACCTGAAAAATATTGTTGGGAATCTACAGGATACTATTAAAAAAACCAACATTCGAGTTCTAGGAGTTCCTGAAGGCATGGAGAGAGAGAAAGGATTGGAAGGCCTTTTTAGTGAGATACTAGCAGAGAACTTTCCAGGTTTGGAGAAGGACAGAGATATCCTAGTACAGGAAGCTCATAGAACCCCCAATAAACATGACCAAAAGAGATCCTCACCACGACACGTGGTAATTAAACTTACCACAGTGAAACATAAAGAAAAGATCCTAAAATGTGCAAGAGAGAAACGTCAGATTACTCTCAGAGGATCTCCAATCAGACTCACAGCTGACTTCTCATCAGAAACCCTACAAGCTAGGAGGGAATGGCGAGACATAGCACAGGTGCTAAGAGAGAAAAATTGCCAGCCCAGAATATTATATCCTGCCAAGCTCTCATTTGTGAATGAAGGTGAAATAAAGACCTTTCATAGCAAACAGAAATTGAAAGACTTTGTGGCCACTCGTCCGGCCCTGCAAAAGATACTTAAAGATGTGCTACACTCAGAAACACAGAAACACGGCCATCAATATGAAAGAAGGGAAAGGAAGAACACCTACCAGTAAAAGAGCATGGGAAGCTCAAAGCATATACTAGAAAATATCTCCGGGAAAATGGCAGGGCAAAGTCACTACGTATCAATTGTCACATTGAACATTAATGGTCTGAATTCTTCAGTTAAAAGACACCGTTTAGCTGACTGGCTCACAGAACACAACCCAACTATTTGTTGCCTACAAGAAACACATCTCTCTAACAAAGAGGCATGCAGACTGAAAGTGAAAGGTTGGAAAAAGATATTCCATGCCAACAGAAACCAAAAAAAAGCAGGTGTAGCCATATTAATATCAGACAAAATAAACTTTAATACAAAAACTGTTAAGAGAGACAAAGAGGGACACTATATAATGATTAAGGGTTCAATTCAACAGGAAGATGTAACTATTATAAATGTATATGCACCTAATTACAGGGCACCGGTCTATTTAAAAGATATGTTAAGGGACTTAAAGGGAGATTTAGATTCCAATACAATAGTACTGGGGGACTTCAATACTCCACTCTCAGAAATAGACAGATCATCCGGACAGAAGATCAACAAGGAAACAGCAGATTTAATTGACACTATTGCCCAAATGGATCTAACAGATATCTACAGAACTTTCAACCCTACATCTACAGACTTCACATTCTTCTCAGCAGCGCATGGAACCTTCTCTAGGATTGATCACATACTAGGCCATAAAGCAAGTCTCAGCAAATTTAAAAGAATTAGAATCATACCATGCAGCTTCTCAGACCACAGCGGGATGAAGCTGGAAATTAGCAACTCAGGAAACCCCAGAAAGTATGCAAACACATGGAGACTGAACAACATGCTCCTGAATGAACACTGGGTCATTCAAGAAATCAAAAGAGAAATCAAAAACTTTCTGGAAGTAAATGAAGACAACAACACAACATATCAAAACTTATGGGATACAGCAAAAGCAGTATTGAGAGGCAAATTTATAGCAATAGGTGCCTATATCAAGAAATTGGAAAGGTACCAAATAAATGAGCTTTCAGCGCACCTCAAGGACCTAGAAAAACTGCAGCAAACCAAACCCAAATCTAGTAGGAGAAGAGAAATAATTAAAACCAGAGAAGAAATTAACAGGATTGAATCCAAAAAAACATTACAAAAAATCAGCCAAGCAAGAAGCTGGTTTTTTGAAAAAATAAACAAAATTGACACCCCATTGGCCCAACTAACTAAAAAAAGAAAAGACCCAAATCAATAAAATCAGAGATGAAAAAGGAAACGTAACAACAGACACCACAGAAATAAAAAGAATCATCAGAAATTACTACAAGGACCTGTATGCCAGCAAACAGGAAAACCTATCAGAAATGGATAGATTCCTGGACACATGCAATCTACCAAAATTGAACCATGAAGACATCGAAAACCTAAATAGACCCATAACTGAAACAGAAATTGAAACAGTAATAAAGGCCCTCCCAACAAAGAAAAGCCCAGGACCAGATGGATTCACTGCTGAATTCTACCAGACATTTAAAGAAGAACTAATCCCATTTCTTCTCAAACTATTCAGAACAATCGAAGAAGAGGGAATCCTCCCAAATTCTTTCTATGAAGCCAGCATCACCTTAATCCCTAAGCCAGAGAAAGATGCAGCATTGAAAGAAAATTACAGACCAATATCCCTGATGAACATAGATGCAAAAATCCTCAATAAAATTCTGGCCAATAGAATACAACAACACATCAGGAAAATCATCCACCCAGACCAAGTGGGATTCATCCCTGGTATGCAGGGATGGTTCAACATTCGCAAATCAATCAATGTGATTCACCACATTAACAGACTGCAGAAGAAAAACCATATGATTATCTCAATTGATGCAGAGAAAGCATTTGATAAAATTCAACACCCTTTCATGATGAAAACTCTAAGCAAATTGGGTATAGAAGGAACATTCCTCAATATAATCAAAGCAATTTATAAAAAACCCACAGCCAACATCCTATTGAATGGGGAAAAGTTGGAAGCATTTCCACTGAAATCTGGCACCAGGCAGGGATGCCCACTCTCACCACTGCTATTTAACATAGTTCTGGAAGTTTTAGCCAGAGCCATCAGACAAGAAAAAGAAATCAAAGGAATACAAATCAAGAAGGAAGAAGTCAAACTATCCCTCTTTGCAGACGATATGATTCTGTACTTAGAGGATCCAAAGAACTCTACTAAGAGACTATTGGAACTCATAGAGGAGTTTGGCAAAGTGGCAGGATATAAAATCAATGCACAAAAATCAACAGCCTTTGTATACACAAGTAATGCCATGACTGAGAAAGAACTGCTAAGATCAATCCCATTCACAATAGCTACAAAAACAATCAAATACCTTGGAATAAACTTAACCAAGGACGTTAAAGATCTCTACGATGAAAATTACAAAACCTTAAAGAAAGAAATAGAAGAGGATACCAAAAAATGGAAAAATCTTCCATGCTCATGGATTGGAAGAATCAACATCATCAAAATGTCCATTCTCCCAAAAGCAATTTATAGATTCAATGCAATCCCAATCAAGATACCAAAGACATTCTTCGCAGATCTAGAAAAAATGATGCTGAAATTCATATGGAGGCACAAGAGACCTTGAATAGCTAAAGCAATCTTGTACAACAAAAACAAAGCCGGAGGCATCACAATACCAGATTTCAGGACATACTACAGGGCAGTTGTAATCAAAACAGCATGGTACTGGTACAGAAACAGATGGATAGACCAATGGAACAGAATTGAAACACCAGAAATCAATCCAAACATCTACAGCCAACTTATATTTGATCAAGGATCTAAAACTAATTCCTGGAGCAAGGACAGTCTATTCAATAAATGGTGCTGGGAAAACTGGATTTCCACGTGCAGAATCATGAAGCAAGACCCCTACCTTACACCTTACACAAAAATCCACTCAACGTGGATTAAAGACCTAAATCTACGTCCTGACACCATTAAGTTATTAGAGAACATTGGAGAAACCCTTCAAGATATTGGCACAGGCAAAGAATTTCTGGAAAAGACCCGGGAGGCACAGGCAGTCAAAGCCAAAATCAACTATTGGGATTGCATCAAATTGAGAAGTTTCTGTACTGCAAAAGAAACAGTCAGGAGAGTGAAGAGACAACCAACAGAATGGGAAAAATATTTGCAAACTATGCAACAGATAAAGGGTTAATAACCAGAATCTACAAAGAGATCAAGAAACTCCACAAAAACAAAACCAACAACCCACTTAAGAGATGGGCCAAGGACTTCAATAGACATTTTTCAAAAGAGGAAATCCAAATGGCCAACAGGCACATGAAAAAATGTTCAAGGTCACTAGCAATCAGGGAAATGCAAATCAAAAGCACAATGAGGTTTCACCTCACCCCGGTTAGAATGGCTCACATACAGAAATCTACCAACAACAGATGCTGGCGAGGATGTGGGGAAAAAGGGACACTAACCCACTGTTGGTGGGAATGCAAACTGGTCAAGCCACTATGGAAATCAGTCTGGAGATTCCTCAGAAACCTGAATATAACCCTACCGTTCGACCCAGCCATCCCACTCCTTGGAATTTACCCAAAGGAGTTTAAATTGATAAAGAAAAAAGCGGTCTGCACCCTAATGTTTATTGCAGCACAATTCACAATAGCCAAGACCTGGAACCAACCTAAATGCCCATCAATGGTAGACTGGATAAAGAAATTATGGGATATGTATTCTTTAGAATACTATACCGCAGTAAGAAACAACGAAATCCAGTCATTCGCAACAAAATGGAGGAATCTGGAACACATCATGCTGAGTGAAGTAAGCCAGTCCCAAAGGGACAAATACCATATGTTCTCCCTGATCGGTGACAACTGACTGAACACCAAAAAGGAAACCTCCTGAAGTGAAATGGACACTATGAGAAATGGTGACTTGATCAGCATAGCCCTGACTGCTAATGGACAACTTAATACATTATCCCTCATAGTATTTTTTTTTTTGTCTGTTCTACTTAATATGACTGGTTTAATTCTGTAATTATCACACAGTTATTCTTAAGTGTTGAAAATTAACTGAAATGTGATCCCTGTTAAACATAAAAGTGGGAATAAGAGAGGGAAGAGATGTATAATTTGGGGCATGCTCGGGCTGACTTGCCCCAATTGGTAGAGTTGGAAACATACTAGGGGATTCCAATTCAATCCCATCAAGGTGGCATGTGCCAATGCCATCTCACCATTCCAAGTGATCAATTTCAGTTCACAATTGATCATAATGAAAGGACTAAGAGTCAAAGGGAGCACATAAACAAGTCTAGTATCTGCTAACACTAACCGATAGAATAAATAAAGGGGAGAGTGATCCAACATGGGAAGTGAGATACTCAGCAGACTCATAGAATGGCGGATGTCCTAAATAGCACTCTGGCCTCAGAATCAGCCCTAAAGGCACTCGGATCTGGCTGAAAAGCCCATGAGAGTATTTCAGGCATGGAAAGCCAAGACACTCTGGCAAAAAGATCTCTGTGAGTGAGATCCCAGTGGAAAGAACAGGTCTTCAAAGAGGGAGGTGCCTTTCTCTGAAGGGAGGAGAGAACCTCCACTTTGACTATGACCTTGTCTAAACAAGATAAGAGTCGGAGAACTCAAGGGGCTTCCATAGCCTTGGAAACTCATGACTGGTGCATAGGGAGATTACTGATGCCATAAACAGGAGTGTCAATTTGTAAAGTCAACAACAGGAGTCACTGTGCACTTACTCCTCATGTAGGATCTCTGTCCTTAATGTGCTGTACACTGAGGCTTAATGCTATAACGAGTACTCAAACAGTATATTTCACTTTGTGTTTCTATGGGGGTGCAAATGATTGAAATCTTTACTTAATGTACACTAAACTGATCTTCTGTTAAAAAAAAAAAAAAAAAGAAACTATCAATTCCCAACTTGACTCTCACTGGGATTAAACATGACAATAGGTCTGATCTGATTTCATCATCATTTAAAAAAAATCATCTATTATTTTTCACTTTATGTTTCTGTGTGGGAACAAACTGTTGAAATCCTTACTTAAGGTATACTAAGCTGATCTTCTGTATACTAAGATAATCGAAAATGAATCTTGATGTGAATGGAAGGGGAGAGGGAGTGGGAAAGGGGAGGGTGGTGGGTGGGAGGGACGGTATGGGGGGGAAAGCCATTGTAACCCATGAGACGTACTTTGGAAATTTATATTCATTAAATAAAAGAAAAAAAAAAAGTATGTGTGTGTGTTCATGAGTGTGTGTGTGTGTATGTGTGTGTATGTGTGTGTGCATGCATGTATCCTAAGGCATTGGCTCTCATAGCTATGGAGGTTGGCAAGTCAACATCTGCAGTGGACAAGCTGAAGAACCAGGAGAGCTGATCAAGTGAATTTCAGTCTGAAAGCCACAGACTCAAAACCCAATGCATTTGTTTGTTTGTTTGTTTCAGTTCAAGTGGAGAAGCAGGCAAAAATGGATGCCCCCAGTGCAACCAACCTGAAGTGGGAGGAACACTTCTTCCTCTGGGGCTGGCTTTTCTGTGCCATTGAGGCCTTCAACGGATTGGCCATGGCCCACCCACATGCAGGAGAGCACTGGACTTGGCTCAGTCCATGGATTCAAATGTCAACCTCACCAGAAAGATGCCTGCTGAAACACTTGACCAGTACAGGCACCTGCAGCTCAGCCAAGTTGCTGCACAGAGTTAACCATTAACCCCACTTGCCTATTTGTAAAGAGAATTTATTAATGTAGGGAGAAGGACGTACCAAAGTACACAGGAATGGGAAGAAAAATGAAAATGAAGGAAATTAATGCCTTCTCCATACCCTGAGTCCAGGAGAAGAAAAAATACACTGCTTGAGACATGATCACTTTGAAATGGGCTGTTTGAACTGTGAAGCAAGTCAGCGTGATATCACCTGGAGTAAACATTTTAAAAATCACAAGAGAAACAGAAGTCGCATAGAAGAGACCAAAATTCCACATGCCTTAGGGCATAGAGAGAACTCTTCCACTGTCTCATCAGGTAAGGACACCCCGCCTCACCCCAGACACTTGGCCTTGCCCCCTCTGCTCAGGGGAACTCGTACTTGGATGTCCTCTGGTCTTTGCAGTCATAGGGTACAGGCATTAGGGAAGGTGGCAGGCAGCTGGGGGCATTTGCATGGCCTGTGGGTCAGTGAGGGGACTGAGAAAATTAGGTTTTGGACTGCTTATTACAGGCTGTGAGTTGTTGTAGTGATGGCAGACAGGGAGGGAACAGGGAGGAGAGAGGAGATTTTACTGCCATTTGTCAAACAGCCTAAACTGTGTGATCCTAAGACCGCACAGCACAGAGCTGGCTCTGGTTGAATAGCAGGCTTGGCCCTGGGGGGATGGGGGCAGCACTGTGATATTCTAGTTTATGAGCTAGTTTCTTCTTTTTTTTTTTTTTTTTAAGATTTATTTCTTTGAAAGTCAGAGTTACAAAGAGGCAGAGGCAGAGAGAGAAAGAGAGGTCTTCCATCCTCTAGTTCACTCACCAGATGACTGCAACTGCCAGAGCTGCACCGATTGGAAGCCAGGAGCCAGGAGCCAGGAGCCTCCTCCAGGTCTCCCACATGGGTGGAGGGGCCCAAGGACTTGGACCATCTTCTACTGCTTTCCCAGGCTATAGTAGAGAGCTGGATTGTAAGTGGAGCAGCCGGGACTCGAACCAGTGCCCATATGAAATGCTGTCACTGCAGAAGGAGGCTTTACCCGCTACACCACAGTGCTGGCCCCTTGAGCTAGTTTCTTAAGCCAAAATGACTTCCTTCTTTGCTTCCACAGTTTAGTGCCTCAAAGGCCATGGGAATAACCATAGAAGGATGCTGAGGAAGCTTCCTAGGGTACAAGAATCTGAGCCTCTGGGCAGGGGCCACCTGGGCCCTGGCAAATCTGGGAGCCATCACTCCTCAGGCAAGCAGGTGAAACTCAGCATCACCAGATTTCCCTTCCACTACTTTCTTCCCTGTCTTCCCCTTACTGCTGGTCTCACAGCAGAGAGGGAGAAGGAGAGGGAGAGGGAGAGGGGGAGGGGGAGGGGGAGGGGGAGGGGGAGAGGGAGAGGGGTGCTACTCTTGAGTGGCCAGGTCAGAAGGCACCGTCTTTTGGCTTCAAATGAAATTCACACTGTGATGTCATCAGCTACTCAGTGTGGGCCCCTCCAGGGCACAGAGAAGGCTGTTAACCTGGACTTGTTAAACCAAGGTAAGGAAGGTTTTCTTCTCTGGGCCACAAAGAGCACAGATCATAACCATATAGTCATGTTTGATACCATTATGATTCAAGAATCTTTTTATTAAGAAATATGAGAGGGCTTTGAAAAGTTCATGGAAAATGGGCTGGGTTGTGGTGCATTGGGTTCAGCCAGTGTCCTGTATTGGAGTGCTTGTTCAAGTCCTGGATGCTCTGCTTCTCATCCACCTCACTGCTAATGCACCTAGGAAAACACTGGAAGATAGCCCAACTGCTTGGGCCCCTGCACCCATGTGGCAGACCTGGAAGAAGCTCCTGGCTCCTGGCTTTGGATCTGCCCAGCTGCAGCTGTTGTGGCCATTTGAGGAGTGAACCAGTGGATGGAAGATCTCTCTCTTTGTTTCTCCTTCTCTCTCTCTATAGTTCTGCCTCTCAAATAAGTAAATAAGTCTTTTAAAAACCAAAAAGAATACAACATGATGGCAAAATGAAAGAACTAAAGCTACATTTAACAAAGTTAACTGTGGAAAGATGCAAAATGCATATGACTATGCTAATACATACACATATGTATATACATATATGATGCACAACACTGTGTGTCTTGTAGATTCAGGTTTTTGTTAAAATATGAATAAAGGTGGGGCCGGCACTGTGGCATAGCAGGTAAAGCCACTGTCTGCAATGCTGGCATCCCATATGGGCACCGGTTTGGGTCCCAGCAGCTCCACTTCCTATCTAGTTCTCTGCCATGGCCTGGGAAAGCAATAGAAGGTGGCCCAAGTCCTTGAGCCCCTGCATCCACATGGGAGACCTACAAGAAACTCCTGGTTCCTGGCTTCAGAATGGTGCAACACTGGTCATTGTGGCCATTTGGGGAGTGAACCAGTGGATGGAAGACTTCTTTCTCTCTCTCTCTGCCTCTGCCTTTATGTAACTCTGCCTTTCAAATAATAAATAAATCATTTTTAAAAATATAAATAAAGGCATAGGAATAACAAATACTGAATTCAAGCTAATGTGTTTCTCCTAAATGAAGGAACAGTACTGGGGAGACTTCAAAGGAAAGTGTAGTTGAGTTGGCAATGTTTTATTCCTGACTAGTCATGAATGCAGATATTTTCAATGTACTGTATTAATATCTGTGTCTTCAATGGAGCAAGTTGATGCTTTATGCATTTTTAATTGACATAAAAATTATATATGCTTTTATGTAAAACATGATGTTTTGAAATATGTATACATTGTGGAATAGCTAAATTGAGCTAATTAACATAGGCATTGCCTTGCTATAGCTCAGGGGTAGAGTTTTTGACTGCAGAACAAATTAACTTTTAAAAAGGAAGTCCTGGTCACCAGTGGCTATAAGACTCTTATTCCCTTTCCCTGGGGGCAGAGATGGCTCACAGACTGTTCCCCACTTTTTCCCAGAGCTACAGAGTCCATTCAAAGGTGAGACGAAGCAGAACTGGGAAAACAAGCAAACCCCCACTTTACAGCAGGTTAAGAGAACCTGCCTGTCATGTAGAGTGGATACCCTTCATGCCGTGTGTGTGTTCGTTCTTATGTTTTATTTATTTGAAAGGCAGAGTGTAAGAGAGAGAGGGGCAGAGACAAAGAAATCTTCATCTGCTGGTTCACTCCCCCACATGCCTGCAGTAGTTGGCACTGAGCCAGGCAGGAGCCAGGAAGTTGGTGGCAAGTTCCCAAGTATGAGAGCCATCATCTGCAGCCTTCCCAGGTGCAATAGCAGGGAGCTGGATGTGAAGTGGAGCAGCTGGGACCCGATTCCAGACACTCCAATATGGCATGTGGACATCCCCAGCAGTGGGGGAACCTGTGGCACCACAACGCACCACAATCCCTTTCTGTTAAGCACCCCATCTCCCTCCACAGGACTTCCCCTCCTGCTTCACTCACTGCCCATGTTCTTTGCATGGATCTCTATGGAAGTTATAGCCTCTTTCAAAACTACCCCAGGCCATGGGGATAGAGTTAAACAATCTTGCAAGGAGTCAATGGAAATGGATCCTTGTGGGCTTCCCCTTCTCTACCTGAGACCAGGAGAGAAGGTCGGCCCCAAAGCTGCTCCTGTTCCCTTGCTAGAGGGACCGAGTCCAGCAGGCCACAGCAGCCAGGCCTTGAGGGGCAGCCCAGGGAAGAGAGAACCAGGTCCCTGGGGGCAGTGTCTGGCCCAAGTCCCCAGCTTTCCAGGAGCTCTGTCTGAGCAGGACTTAGGGTCCTAGCTGGTGAATCTTCCACTCACAGAAAATACCAAAATGAACCTCTCATTGGTGGCAGGTGAACACTCAGCCTTCAGTGCCCATCCACCTGCTGCCTGCCAGGTCACCAGGTCCCTGAGTCACTTCCTATACACCTCAGCAGCCAGCATGGGAAGCAGGGCTGGCCGGCTCCATGGCTGCAACCCAACACCTCCTCCTCTGGTCACAGACCTGCCTCTCAGAGCAACCTGCAAGTGGCGACTGCAGACACACTTCTCTCAGCCCAGGACACCTGAGCAGGCCATCCACATCTCATTTTGAGTGACTGAGAAAAATGAAGGAAAAAGAGATGCTCCCAGGAGCAGGAGGAGGGCGGTCATCTCTGCTGTCAGATGTTTCACAACACAGGTGATGGCCCGCACTTGCAGATTCTTCAAACAACACTAACCCAAACTAATGAGAATCAAAGTTCAAGGGCTTATTCCAATTCTGATGAACAATCTGCCCATTTGTAAGGATTTACTGGCTGGCTGGGGAATATTTAAAATTTGCATGTCATTTACCACTTTAGAATTTTTTTCCTGAGAACGTTTAATCTTCTTTCTCCTTTCTCCGTTCTTGAAAGGGACTTGACTCGCAATTCTTAAATGAAATTATACTTGTCTGTTTCCTCCTCAGTGAAATGAAACCAACTTTAAATAACTCATCTACTCAGCCAAGTTTGAAAACTTTTGGAACAATTGCTTTCTCTCCAAGTAACTGTGTATTGTGATGGCGCCTTACTTCCTTCTGCCCTGTGTCATTCCATTCTATTTCAAACAGCTCGGAGCTGGTGTGTCACAGCGGGATAAGCCACTGTCTATGATGCCAGCATCCCAAATCTGATGATCCCACATCGAGCCATTTGGAGGCCCACCTGCTGCGTTTCCTGTCCAGCTCCCTGGAAAAGCAGTGGAAGGCGACCCAAGTACTTGGGTCCCTGCACTCACATAGACCAGCCCTGATTGTTGCAGCCATTTGAGGAGTGAATCAGCAGATGACAGATTCTCTCTCTCTCTCACACACACGCACACACTTTCAAACAAACTAATGGATAAATAAATAAATCTTTAACAAAATATCTTGGTCAGGATCCACAAAATTAGCTATTGCCAAAATGATTTCTCTCATCAGAGTTCTTCTGTCTCTGTCTAGAAACATCTTCAAATCAGCAAAGACATTTTAAAAATTTAACTTCCTTTATCTCTCGTCTAATATCAGGATGCTTCTAAATAGTGAATAGGGACATAAGACCTCAGAGCCATGGACTCGCTCAGTCTTGCTGCTGTGCCATGGAATCCGGCCCCATGGGGACTTTTCTCACAAGTTGCCATTTGCCCCTCACTGCAGGGAGTTTCCTTCCTGTGCTCTGTGCAGTGAAGTCTGATCTGACATTTCCCAGGCTCCTTCCCAGCGACCAGTCAGGTTCATGTAGGAGGGGGCATGAGCAAGCTGAACTGCTGATGGGGGTGGGATGGGGTGGGGAGGTGGGAATCTGGACAGTTCTTCCTCTCTGCTTGGTTGTCTGCCTCTCCCATGGGGATGCCCATCTCTAAAGAAGGTATTTGTTCTCATGCTGGTTTCTACGTTGTAGATGTTGTCCCAACTCATGCTGCTCTCCCAGGCCCAGCACTAGAAGAAGCTTTCTCTGGGTTCCACCTCCATCCCCTCCATGGCTTTATCATGCATCCTGTAGTTTGGTTAGCTAGTTCCCAGGTTAAATTCTTTCCACTGACCTACTTGTCCCTCACTGTTTTACCCATACCTGACTCTGACTGATACGTAATTTAAGATCAGATTATATTTGTTATTCACTTGACCCATGTCTTAAACTCTAGTTCTGGAAGTGGGTGGATTTGCAGTTCCAAAATCCTGGAGGAGGGGCTGGTGTGGTGGTATAGCGGGTTAAGCCACTGCCTTCAATGGCAGTGTCCTATATGGACGCTGGTTCCAGCCATAGCTGCTCCACTTCTGGTCCACCTCCCTGCTAATATGCCTCAGAAAGCAACAGAACATGGCCCAAGTGCTTGGGCCCCTGCACTCACATAGGAGACCTGGATGAAGCTGTGGCTACTGGCTTCTGCTTGACCCAGTCCTGGCCATTGTGCCCATTTGAGGAGTGAACCAGTGGATGAAAGATTCTCTCTCTCCCCCCCCCTTCCCTGTATCTCCTACTGTGACTCTGCCTTTCAAATCAAATAAAATAAATCTTTTTAAAAAATCCTGGGGGAGAAAAAAAAGGTATCATTGGGAAGTGAGTTCAACATTCTGCATTGTTTTCTCTTGGGGCATTGGTCAATCTGTAAGAAGTTAATAAATCAATCAGAGATTTAATAAATTAGCAAAATAAGTGGAGGCTTCACTAATCGCAAGGTGAGCAGGGAAGGAGAGGAGGGAGAGAGACAGAGAGAATGAGAATGTTTTCAGGTCTGCTCAGAGGTGGGGTCTTGGTGAAGCCCCCTCCCTGACTTCTGGGAATGAGAGCACACTGGAAGGAGGCCAGCCCTCAGCAAGTCTGAGACACAATCTCAAGACGTCTTCACTCCCCACTGAACCTAAGTGCTCTTCCAAATGTGGTGGATCAGAGGAAAATTCAATTCCATCTGGAGGAACATAAATCATCCAAAGTCTGTAATTTTAAAAAATACAATAAACATGGCAGAAAAAATAATCTGATCACCACAAAACAATAGGAAAAAGAGAAAGGGAGCAGAGTATTTGGCACTAAAAGTACAAATATATAGCACACTGCTGGATTTGGGAGTTACCAGCCCAGCGCTTAACCAAAATAATAACAACACAACTCTAGTTTACATGTTCCAATAAAACAGAAAGTCTCACAAAGGAACTGAAAAATATAAGTCTAGTGAAAATTTTAGAATGGAAATAATTCCTATAGATTCAAATAGTTAAACATTGGTTTGGTTGCAACAGTTTCAATTAATACTGAATTAAAATATGTGTCCATAAAATATCTGCAGGATAGGGCTGGCGCTGTGGCACAGTGGATTAACACACTGACCTGAAGCACCATCATCCCATATAGGCGCTGGTTCGAGACCCAGCTGCTCCACCTCCCATCCAGCTCTCTGCCATGGCCCAGGAAAGCAGTGAAAGATAGACCTTGGACCCCTGCACCCATGTGAGAGACTGGGAAGAAACTCCCGGTTCCTGGCTTCAGATCAGTACAGTTCCAGCTGTTGCAGCCATCTGGGGAGTGAACCATCCGATGGTAGACCTCTCTCTCTCTTTCTCTCTCTCTCTTTCTCTCTCTCTCTTTCTCTCTCTCTCTCTCTCTCTCTGCCTCTCTTCTCTGTGTAACTCTGACTTTCAAATAAATGAATAAATCTTTTTAAAAAATCTACAGGAGTGAATGTTTGGCCTAGCAATGAAAATGGTGGTTAAGACAACCACATCCCATATGCACACGCACACACCTCAGCTCAAGTCCTGGACCTACTCAGATTCCAGTTTCCTGCTAAAGAACCCCCAGGCAGGCAGCAGGTGATGGCTCAATTAGTTGGACCCCTACCACCATGTGGGAGACCTGCATTGAGTTCCCAGCTGCTTGTTTTGGCCTGGCCCAGCACTTGCTGCTGTGGGCATTGTGGGGAGTGAACCAGTAGATGGAAGCCCCCCCCCTTCTTAAATAAAATAATCTTATAGAAGAAATTATGCAGATTGATTGCTAAGAGATGGCAAATGGCATTACCCTAATGTATGTGAGTGAAATCATCCAGGAAGAAAGGAGAGAGAGGAAACAGGGCAGAATGGTGCTTATGCCTTACAGGCCGAGAATTTCACAAAATCTAATGAAAACTCCCCTGAGCAAAGTCAAGAGGTTCTCGAAAGCATAAGCAGAATGAATCCAATGAAATCTACACTTAAGTACGTTACAGTAAAACTATAATCAGAGTCAAAGTGGAAATCTTAAAAATACCCAGAGAAAAAGAAATGACATTAACTTCAAAGAAGCAAAACTAAGACCAGCATAAACAATAAATGGTAACAAAATACCATGATCTGAAGTGAAGTATCTGCTAACATAACTTCTAAAAGTATATTTCCAAAAAGATGGTAAAGTGCTTCTAAGAAAAGCAAACTTATTGTCAATAGTCCCACATCAAAATAAAGCCTGTACCTAATAAGATTAGTAACTTGCATACATATGTATATATACAGCTATATATGTATATATAACATATATATATGCAGCAAAATAATAACAGTAATAGAATATCAACAAAGATAAAATCATATTTGAAGCTTTTAGCACTTCTCATAGTGATTTTAAAAAATGCAGAACTGGCATTGTAGTGTGAGTTCAGCCTCCAGCTATGATGCCGGCATCCCATATGAGCACTGGTTCAAGTCCTGGCTGCTCCATTTCCATTTTAACCCCTTGCTGATGCATCTGGGAAAGCAGCAGAAGGTGACTCAAGTACTTGGGACCCTGCTATTGTCTTGGGAGACCTGGATGGAGTTCTTGGCTCCTAGCTTCAGCCTAGCCCAGCCCTGGAGAGTTGGAGAGTGAAGCAGATGGAAGATCTCTCTATCTCTCTCTCTCTCTCTCTCTCTCTTCCTCTCTCTATATAACTCTTATTTATCAAATCAGGCCAGTGCCGCAGCTTACTAGGCTAATCCTCCACCTGTGGCACCAGCACCCCAGGTTCTAGTCCCAGTTGGGGTGCCGGTTCTGTCCCGGTTGCTCCTCTTCCAGTCGAGCTCTCTGCTGTGGCCCAAGAAGGCAGTGGAGGATGGCCCAAGTCCATGGGCCCTGCACCCACACGGGAGACCAGGAGGAAGCACCTGGATCCTGGCTTCGGATTGGCATAGCACGCTGGCTGTAGTGGCCATTTGGGGGGTGAACCAATGGAAGGAAGACCTTTCTGTCTCTCTCTGTCTCACTGTCTAACTCTGCCTGTCAAAAAAATTTAAAAAATAAATAGAAAATAAATGAATAATATATATGTACATATATGTAACATTAATTAGAGCTGTAGAACCCTTCTTGTCCTATTATATATATGTATATATTATTATCACTACACCCTAATCTCCAGAATTTATTTTTGTAATGAACACATGGAGTTTTTACTAAAATAGACCACATCATGGGCCTTAATACCACCTGCTCAAATTTTAAAGATTTTTTTAAAAGATTTATTTATTTGAAAGTCAGAGTTACACAGAGAGAGGAGAGGCAGAGAGAGAGAGAGAGAGGTCTTCCATCCTATGGTTCACTCCCCAAATGGCTGTGACAGCCAGAGCTGTGCCGATCTGAAGCCAAGAGCCAGTGGCTTCTTCCAGGTCTCCCACACAGGTGCAGGGGCCCAAGGACTTGGACCATCTTTGTTTTCTATAACCTTTCTTTGTGGCTAAATGATCTTACCTGCTTGTGTGTTTTAATTCCTCGCTTATTAGCTTTGGTTATTATAGAGTTTTTCTTTGTGGTTACCATGAAACTAATAAAACATTTTTGGCTTATAAAAAGCTTGTTTGACATGTAGTTGATTATAAACATAAGAAAAAAAAAGACATAAATACTAATAGAGAACTCTAAAATTATATTCCTTTCCTTCTTACATTTTGAATTTTTGTGTCTAAATTTAAATATGTTTATATGGATATTAATGTTTTCATGGAGTTATTATCCTTAACTCTTTTGCTTGTTATTCTTCATACTAAGCATATGGATTGCGGATGTTCCTTGTTTACAATATGGGAGGATTCTGATTTTGTATATTTAGTGACTTGTACCAGTGAGTTTTCCACATTCTAATATTTTTTCTTACTTATTAGCATCTATTTCAGTTTATTTTTTTTATTTGACAGGCAGAGTTAGACAGTGAGAGAGAGAGACAGAGAGAAAGGTCTTCCTTCCGCTGGTTCACTCCCCAAATGGCAGCCACAGCCGGTGCTGTGCCAATCCGAAGCCAGGAGCCAGGTGCTTCCTCCAGGTCTCCCATGCAGGTGTAGGGCCCAAGCACTTGGGCCCTCCTCCACTGCCCTCCTAGGCCACAGCAAAGAGCAGGACTGGAAGAGGAGCAGCCAGGACTAAAACCCAGCACCCATATGGGATGCCAGTGCCACAGGTGGAGGATTAACCAAGTGAGCCACAGCACCAGCCCCTCTTCCTTCCAGTTGAAAAAACTTCCTTTCTTGTAGAACAGACCTAGTGACAATAACCTCTCTCACCTCTTGATTATCAGAGAATAACATTAAATATCCTCCATAACAAAATGATAACTTTGTGGGGCTAGTGCTGTGGTGCAGCAGGTTAAAGCCTTAGCCTGAAGTGCTGGAATCTCGTATGGGCACTGATTCTAGTCCTGGCTGCTCCACTTCCAATCCAGCTCTCTGCTATGGTCTGGGAAAACAGTAGAAAATGGCCCAAGTCCTCCGGCCTCTGCACCCACTGGGAGACCCAGAAGAAGCTCCTGGCTTCAGATAGCCTCAGTTCCTGCTGTTGCAGCCATTTGGGGAATGAACCAGCAGATGGAAGACCTCTCTCTCTGTCTCTATCTCTCTCTGTAACTCCATCTTTCAAATAAATAAATAAATATAAATCATTAAAAAGATGGGTGTTGGTTCCAGTCCTGGCTGCTCCACTTCCAATCCAGCTCTATGCTATGGTCTGGGAAAACAGTAGAAGATGGCCCAAGTCCTCAGGCCTCTTCAGCCATGTGGGAGACCTGAAAGAAGCTCCTGGCTTTGGATTGGCGCAGCTCTGGCTGTTGCAGCTATTTGGGGAATGAACCAGAGAATGGAAGACCTCTTTCTCTCTTTCTGCCTCTCCTCTCTCTGTGTAACTCTTTTAAATAAATAAATCTTTTAAAAAAATCTTTGAAATTTGAGCAGGTGGTATTAAGGCCCATGATGCAGTTTATTTTGGTGAAAACTACTTGTGCTCATTAGACAAATTCCAGAGATTAGGGTGCAGTGATATAGAGATATGTGTGTATACATATATAGTACAAGAAGTGTTCTACAGCTCCACTAATTAATGTTATATATATGTACATATATAAGATTTATTTTAATTGAGAAGTAAGAATTACGTAGTGAGAGGAAGAGAGAGAGAGAGAGAGAGATCTTCCCTCCAGTTCACTCTCTTACGCTCCAGGGCTGGGCCAGTCTGAGGCCAGGGGCCAAGAACCCCATGCAGGACTCCCAAGACAGTGGCAGGGTCCTAAGTAATTGAGTCACTTTCTGCTGCCTTCCAGATGCATCAGCAGGGAGCTGGATTGCAAGGGGAACAGCCAGGACTTGAACCAGAAATATCTGGGATGCCAGATTCATAGGTAGAGGCTGAATTCAACACACCATATGACGGTTATGAGTTTTTTCAATTTCTGAGAGAAGTGCTAAAATCTCCAAGGGGTCCAGCCTTGAGCACTGGGGAATGGAGGCAGGCACAACACTGGCTCATGGCTGTGGCTCTCCAGCCTGGAGAGATGACTCATCAGCACAGTAGCCAATTGTCACACTCTATCTCATCAGATTCTGGCCTCAGCATGATTCTGCAAAAAGCACCCTGTGGGAACCAGTGATTCTGAGCCCTTGGGGTCCTGCCACTGACACAGCCATGGCTCATTCAAGAACAGAGTACAGAGTGGTCAACTCCAAACCAGATACACCACCTAGAGAATCCTGGGCCTTCCAGATCCAGGAGAAAATGGTTATGGCCTAACCTGCCCCATTGGGATGACCCAGGTGGCTTCTGATGAACAGGGCCTAGTTGCCTTTTGGAGGTTGTGTGGGTTGAGGAAGGGGCTACAAGTGTTGCAACCCTTGGAGAACTGGGATACTATCTCTGCCCAAGGCAGGGTTCCAGACTCCTTCCCTGTGGAGGCTCCAGGCCAGGAGCCTCTGAGCCAGGAGTCTCTTCTCCCAACATCAGGGGACACATTCTCCATGCTAATGACCCCTAGTGACAGCATGACCTGGAGAAGCTGAACACACTGTGACAGCAGCCCAGGAGTCCTGAGCTGCTAGAGGGCATGTGGGCATCTGGCCAGCCAGGTGTGCCACCAGGGCCACCTGGACATTCTGGGGCTGCCTCCACCTGCTGGCATCCTGGTCTGTGGTCAGAAGTGCCCTGGCGTCCTCTCGTGGGCACAGGCCATGAGATGCTGGATTGTGAGATGGGGCAGGGCAGGATGGAAGGCAAAGAAAGAGGGAAGAAGAGCAGGAACCTGGTGCCCACACACCCAGGACAGTGCACACAGGTAATCATGGGCCTGGTCCCTTGGCTGGGCCCACACTCTTGAACTGTCCCAAAGGCCACATGTACCCAGCCATTGCTGCTCCTCCAGCCCTCCCCTGGTGTGTGCTGGGCAAAGGTCAATATCAGGAAGTGATGGAGCCCCCTGAGCCGGGTCTCTGCTGCAGCTGGAGGCTGTGGCACCTCCTGAACTGGGTCTCTGACTGCTTGCAAAGGACTCAGGTACCCTTTGTGACAGCTTGGCTCCAGGGGTCACAAAATCAGAGCGAACACATTCTGAAGCAAATGATTTAATATTCAATCAACAAAGGGCCAGAAGGCGTGCCCATAGCAATTGTGACAGAAGACTGGATCCTCAGCCTGAGATGAGGTAGGATGAGGCCGCTCAGGGTAGGGGAGAGGAGCTCTAGAGAGGAGCCTCCTCCATCGTGGAGGCCGCCATGTATAAAGAAGCTAGGCTTCTGCCCCATCTGAGCTGGACACCTGCTGGGCTCTTCTTCCCCTCCAGGCGCCCACATACATCCAGCTGCTCCATGGAGTGGGCAGCAAGGAGGCCTCAAGCCAGGGAGGGCATGCAGGCCTGGTCTCCCAGCACAGGGCTGGCTCCTGCAGGCTCCAGCCCGTGACTGTCCCCAGACTGCATGGGACTCCTATGCAGGGAGGGAGTCTTCAGCTCTGCTCCCAGGGCCAGCACAGCCTGCATGGACCCGGGATCCAGGGGCTCCAAGGCAGGTGGGGGAGGGGCCCTGAGCCCCTACTGGCCACCCAGCTCCAGGGGCCAGAAATCAGCGCCATTGACAGGCGGGCTGAGATTTGGGAGGCCACCCCATCGGGACAGGTCTCCCCTGCTCTGCAAGCTCTGTGGGGCCGGGAGGCCCGGGCCAAGCAGAGACTCTGAGGACTTCACAGACAGGGCTGGGGATGAGGGCTCCGGGGAGGCGCCCTCTTCATGGCCTCCCTCCTCGTCCTCTTCAAAAATCTTCTCGGGCAGGACGAATGCCAGATCCCGCCGCAGCTTTGGCCAGGGAGACGCAGGGCACTCAGCAGCCCGGTCTTCCTCCTCTTCTTCCTCCTCTTCATCCTTTTCCTGCTCCTCCAGGCAGCTGGAGTACTCCTTGTCATCAGAGTCAGAGTCGTCATCTTTGAAGGTCACGTTGAGTTTGGTCAGGGAAGTCCAGCGCCGGAGGGGGCCTGGCTCAGCCAGCCAGGAGCACTGGGGGCCCGAGAGGTGAGGGGCACCCCCTGACCCTGAGGCACCTGTGGAGGAGCCCAGGCTGCAGGGTTGGGTGCTGCTCTAACCATGACTGCCCTTCTCCTCCTTGGTATCTTGTTTGGAGTCGGGCTGGAAGGTAGATCTGAGAGGACCGGTCTCCTCGGGGACAGAAGCTGAAGCCCCCACTGGCTCCTGGGGAGCTGCAGCAGTGGGGTGGCAGCCTTTGCTCTCCTCCTTGATGGTCTTGCGCTTGAGGGACACTGATGGGGGAGCGCGCTCCTGAGAGCCAGGCGGCACCTGCAGGGCTGGGCTGCAATCTTCCATTGGCTTTGCTGGAAGAAGAACAGATGGCTTTTGCTTCTCTGTGGCCACCATCTGGCCTGCAGGGTGCCTGCCCCAACCTGACCCTTGGGGTCCCCATTGCTCGGTGGGACACCTCCAGCCTGTGGGCCCCAGAGGGAATGGTGCATGCAGCCTGGGCCATGGGAGTGCTGAGGACACCTCTGGTTCTTCCTGCAAGGCTCCATGGGCTGGACACTCCTTGATCCCCCCACTCACTCTCTCATCTGTGGGGACCACTGGCACCAACTCAGGACCCTGTCACCTACCCCACCTGACCTCCTGTGCCCTATAAGGCATTGGCTGAGTTACCCGCATCTGAGTCCCTCCTAAATTGTAGAAAAGGAACTGAGCCTAAGATGATGTGGTGAGAGCTGGGGCTGTGGGAGAGACATGGAGACTCATCCAGGCCCTCGGGGACAGGGAATGCAGTTTCTAAAGAAGTGGCCGAGGTGTGTCCTCAGCCTCTGGGCCACTCTCCCTTTCCTGGTGAGACTGGGCTGTCAACGCTTCTGTCCCATGAGCTCCCAGGGGAGGCAGCACCTGGAAGCACAGTGGGGCCACCCCAGTGCCTGAACAGCCTGCCCCTGGGCCCCCACTGCCAGCCTCTAGAGCTGGGACAGATCCATCTCTGCTCTTCATGGGGACCCAGGATCTCAGGCCCTTGATGGCAGCAGCAGCAGGGGATGAGCACGGGGACCCCTCCCCACCAGAGCACACAGGCCAGCGCTGCTCTGGGTCCTGCTGACTTCTGTTGGCCCGAGGCTAGGACTGCAGAGCCCACACTCAGCTGCACTTGGGTTCTGCCACGGGGGCCTGCAGCGCCTGCCTCTGTGCCCACCCTGCTCACAGGAGTGCACTAGGCCCCCACAACTGGGCTCAGGGCACCTGGGCCTTCCAGGGGTCCTCAGATGGCTGAAGGGGATCCAGGACTGACTGGACCATTCCTCAGGAGGATTCAGGGAAGCTGCCCAAGGCCCCACCAGGCCATGCAGTCAGAGCTTTTGAAAGCAGAGCTGCTGAGCCCAGGGAAGAAAAGGAGGACTAGGAAGAGGTGAGGCCCTGGGCGGGGCTGCCACTCCCACTACTGACTCCCCCGAGAGAGAATGGGATAAGGCCATGTGCTACACTCACCTTCGGGAGGCAGGAAGCACTGGAGCTTTCCCAGCTCACACATGGAGGCCCTCAGCTGCCTGATGACCACATCCTCGCTCAATGCCCATGCCTGCCTCACAGTCACCTGCAAAAACCCATGGATGTGGTCCCTGGACATCTTCAGCAGGCGCTCTAGAAGTGGGGGTGGGCATCAGGCTGGGAGGAGCCCTAGGGATGGCACAGCCACCATGGCTTCTCCACCCCTGTCCCTGCACCAGACATGGGCTGCAGACCCCCTTGGATGCCCATACATGTCAAGAACTAGAGGGAACTGACCAGGGGCCACTTTTCCTGGGGAATGACCTTGGACACTTCTCCCTGTGGACTTTGAGTTTTTGGTGTTGGGGATGAAATGGGATTCTCAATGCCCCCCAAGTGGGCCAAGGACTCAGAAAACTCATTCTTCCCCTAGGTTCTGCTTACCGGAGCCAGGCATGGGACCCCCAACTCCTCCATCCCCAACCATGGCCACAGTGGGCCCTGGGGACTTACTCTGATGGATCTTGAGGACCGTGTAGGCCATCATGGTGAGTACGTGTTCACCCTCAAGGATGTAGATATCCCACATTCTAAGTGCCAAGGGGAATGGCACCTGTGGGAGACAGGCATTGGAGGACCGTGCCCATCAGGGCATCAGTAGGGTCCACAGGGGGTGGGTGTGTGGTGTCATAGGGCATCCTAGTTGTGGCCTAGACACCCAGAGAGAGAGCACCAAGGACTATCTAGGACCCTGGGGCCACCCAGACAGTTCTGCACACTTGGAAGCCACACTGGAGGTGCCAGACTCCCAGGGACCTGGGGGATGGATCAGCCCTTGGGCTGTGACAACACTAGCCTGTGCCACTGTGGGTCTATGGATCTCCTGCCTCTCACTGTAGGGCTCTGGGCCTTGCCAGGCTCTCAGGATGGGTCTTGGTGGGGCCTGTCCCCTCCTTGCTGGCCCTGAGGCTCAGCCTCATCTTGAACCACACTCAGCAGGACAGGGCCTGCCTGGTCTGCACAGCAGGCTCCCTCCTGTGTCTGCTGGGGCTGAGGGAGCACAGCCCTGCTCAGAGTCACAGGCCTCCAGGATAAGAGAGTCAGGCACTGGCGCAGGAGCTTCCCTGGGAAGGGGTCCCCGGGGCACTTACCCCACCCAGGAAGCACTGGATGTACCAGTGGGCGGTGTAGTCCTCAAGGTACACACCCTCCTTCTCCTAAGAAGAGGCAGAGGGGGCTCAGGGCCCAGGGCCCAGGCCGGACTCCCTCTACTCTGAGCCCTGTGGCAGAGCCCCTGGGTGCAGGAAGCCCAGCAGCAGGTGCATCTCCCCTCCCAGCCTTGCAGGTTCCTGAAGGGACACAGGTCCCTCATTCCACTCTGCTCTGGGGACAGCATCTCCCTTCAATCTACACAAACTCTGGGGGACCAAGTGCTGGAAAACAAACCAACACCCAAGCTTCCGTGGACCCCAGTAGCCAAGGAAAGTCTTGGTGAGTACATAGCCTCCCCTGGCCCAGGAAGCAGTCAGGACCCCTCTCTATCCTCCCCTCCCTAAGCACAGAGCCCCGAGAGGAGAAAGGAGATGTTTTACTTACCAGGTGTTTCTCCAGGGAAAGGAGCATGAGATGCATGATATCTCCCAGGTGGTGCTGGAATCACTCCAGTTTTGGGGAGTCTGGTGTGTAGAAATCTGTGTAATAGCAACCCCCCAGCCCTCACTTCAGAGTGTCTTCCCAGGAAGGGTGGAAAGCCAAAGGCTTGGGGTGGGGTCTTTCTGAACACGGAGGGTCAGGGGAGGCTCTAACAGGCAGGGGAGCCTCAGGGGAAGAGGAGTACAGCTGACAGCCCAGGGCAGACTGCTTAAGGTGACCTCTGGGCTGACTGCAGTCACACTGGGTGCCTCAGGGCCATCTGGACACTTGGAGTGAGGAGGGGATCACCCTACAGTGGATGCTCCTTCTAAAAGTTCCCGGGGTGTGGCTCAGTGGGTGGGAGTCTGGGTAGACATGTGAAGCAGTAAGGCCAGTAGGGACCTAAGGGTCATTTGTCAAAGACAAGGCACAGGACCTTTGGATGATGGGAAGTGAGGTGTATGGCTTGGTACTGGGCCCTCTGCTGGCCCTGGCTTCTAAGGAACCATCCTGAGGGAGACTGCCCTATGCACGCAGCAGCCAGCGAGGGACAATGTCTCAGTCACTTGTCTGCATGCCCATCCATGCACTTGCACGAACCACACCCACCACACCCATCACCCACCATGCATCACATGCTGGTTGCCCTACATGAGCTGGACCAGGGCCCAAAAAGCATCCTCTTCACTCAGCCACATCAGCAACAGGGCCACCACGTGGCTTAGGCCCTGGCTGTAGCCCAAGTCCTATAGGAGCACAAAGCACATTGGAGGGACCTCCCTGGCTGGGATGATCTCACGTGGCATGGGTGACCTCTCCTGGGAAGGCTAAGGGTTACCACCAGGCCCCACTGCTGCCCCTTGGGTGTCAGGATCTCAGGGACTGGAGCACATGCTGGCTCTCAACATTCCTGGAGAGAATCCTGCAGGGTCTGAGTGCAGGCTGTGCAGGGTCAAGAAGAGGTATGAGCCCCACCCCAGATGTCAGGAAGGGGAAGAC
Source organism: Oryctolagus cuniculus (assembly GCF_051225735.1). NCBI lineage: Eukaryota > Metazoa > Chordata > Mammalia > Lagomorpha > Leporidae > Oryctolagus > Oryctolagus cuniculus. The sequence goes on from NC_142881.1 coordinate 77,724,158, forward strand.
TGTTGTGGGAGTGCAGACTGCACACCCGTGATGGCCTCTGGAGCTCTCTGCTGCACAGGTGCCCTGCTGGGCCCCACTGCAGACGTGAGGAAGAAGCACCATAGTAAGGCCTGCCTGGGCCAGAACAGAGCCCAGCCCAGGAGAAGGCTTCCGTTCTGCCCCCAGAACTTGAGGTTGGGGCCAAGGAGTCCATGAGCCTGAACTCTACCCCTCTGCCTCTGCCTGGTGGATTAGAGAGGCCCCCTCAACACTGGCTGAGATCTCTGTGACCAGAGTACCCTGCATGGACAGCTCTGGATATGAACATGGAACGTTATCCCAGAGTACTCATGGGGTTGTACATCGAATATGCCAGGAGCACCTCGAATAAGGAGCGTTGTCTGGAAAAGAGAGGACAGAGGCTCTCAATGTGGCTCTGCCTAACAGAGCCTGACAGCCACATGCAGGGCCCGTGACACTCTGCTCATGAGCAGTGACGTCGTCAGGGCACCTGCATGTGGCACCTGCATGGGCAGTCCTGGGCCTAGAGGCAAGGCAGGACCACAGGGATGAGGGCTGTGGCCCTGACTGGATCCTTGTGTCCAGGCCCATTTTTGTGTGTGGAGACATGGAGGAGGCCTTGGGGAGTGGGTGAGGCAGAGGGGAGGGCCGGGTGGGGGCCCCAACCAAATGACCACTCCTCCTTGGCATTACTTGTACACCACGCGGAAGCCTCGGGCTCCTGACCAGGCCCGAGTGGGTCGGGCTGCCTCAGGTTGCACGCAGAGCCATACCTCGAATTTGCCAGGGTTCTGGGCCCTCCTGTTATCCACAGAGAGCATCATGGCCCACATCTTGCCACGCACCTGGGCGGGGATGCCTTTCTCAATTCTCAGGTGGAACTACAGGAGAGAGGAGGCTCTGGTGAGACCCGCCCCAGGCCCTCTGTGGGGGGGAGCGCAGGGTGAGACAGCAGGAAGGGGAGCCCTGGGCTCTGTGCTGTGTCCCCAGATCTGCCTGGACCTGGGCCTCCTGACCCAACAGTGAGAGGAGGGCCGAGGGCTCAGTGCAGGCTCTGTCGTGCACTCACTGCCCTTACAGGGCACCAGGAACTGTGCCTGCCCTGCATCTGGGAGTGGCCCCGGGGGAGACCTTGGATCTTCTACTGCAGCAGTGTCCTGGGTGCATGGGCGTGGGGCTGAGATGACCCGTCTCCTTTCAGGACAGGACAGTTGTGTCTGAGAGGCACAGCGATGGGCACCATCCATCCCAACTCTGCCCCCAGTGGTCCCTCCCCAGGGGCCCTCAGGTCCAGGCACCTTCTTGCTGCTGTGGTACTTGGTGAAATTTCGCAGCATCTTGTTCCATTTTTGCAGTCGGCGGCCCTCCTGATGTTTACGCCGGGAATGGAGACAGGATGGCGTGAGCCCAGCAGTGTCCTCTGAGAGAGGCCACAGGTGCAGCTCAGGAGCCTGTGGACAACTCAGCTGGGAGGAGCCAGCAAAGGGGCAGACCATGGCACCCAGACCTTCCAACTAGGGGAGCCTCAGGGGCTTGAGCCCTGCCCACAGGACAAGCATCCTCAAGCCAGTCCCATCTCATCCTGGAAAGTGGGTCACAGTGGCCCACAGGCAGGGACCCCTGAGCTACAGGCCTGCACTGGGGCATGTGGGCCTCAACAGATCTCCTGGGGACTGCTGTCCCTGGAGGACCATATGGCACTACCCTAACCACTGCCCATACCCACAAGCCTGCTAGTTCTGCCTCCTAGATGAAGAGTCCATGGCCAAGGTCAGCTTACCCATTGCACTGCCAGCCAGCCATGCCTGGGCAGCTTCTGCTTACTGAAAGGCAGAGAGACAACACCATAAGAATGGGCACTGAACCACGCATGGTCCACTTCCTCAGCAAGGTGTGGACAGGACCTGTGTCCTCCTCACCCTGCTGAGGTGCAGCCCAGGGCACAGAGAAGGGCAGGGAGGCAGCAGCCATGCTGCAGGCAGACACCCAGCAGGGTCTGTGACCATGAGCACAGGGAGCCCAGTGCCAGGCAGGAACTGCCAGTGCTGTGAGTGTGCAGCTGGGCTCGAGGCACCTGGGACCACCACACCCCCAGGGTCCCCCCATACACCCTCCCCCTGGGTTACTGGCTGCCTGAGGTACCTGCTAACCCCTCAGCCTCCGCTGTCAGCCCGGATCGTGGCCATCTCTCCACCACTTGGCTCCTACTTTTTCTCCAGGTTCTGGCACAACATGGAGCCAGAGCCCCCTATCACGTGCTAAGATGGGCTGCTGAGTCATGCCAGAGATGTCCCGAGACTGCTCCATCCCTCTAGGTCACCGGAGCCCACCCTCCAGCCATGGGGCCTCTCTCCCTGCCATCTGTGGGAACAACCTCCAAGTCTGACTCTTGCCCCCGGCCCCATGCCTCCCAGCTTAGACCCGGGGGCAGGGCCCTCTGCTGCAAACCCCTCTGCCCTGGTCTGTACTGGGGAAGCCTGCAGGCAGGTTCGGAGCCCTGAGGTCACACCCAAGCCTTTAGCTTGGCCCCTGAGACCCAGGTACCTCCTGGACAACTGCCCACCTTCTAGGGTGCTTCCTTGAACCTGTGGCCACAGCTCTGGAGTGCTGATGACCCAGTTGTGTCCCCTGGGAGCACAGCAGGACCCTCAGGCCACCCCTCAACTTAACATGAACAGAGGCCTCAGAGTAAGAGTGCCCCCTGCTTGCAGTCCTGAGTCACAGGGTCACTCGGCTCTGGCCAAGCTCTGACCAGTGCCTGCACTGTGACGACAGCTTGGATCAAGGAGGGGGACTGGGGACAGGTGTGCTACCTAATGGCGGGGTTTCTGACCCTGGTCCCTCCCCTGGGTGGATCGGGCTGCAGAGGACTCACTGCAAGAATCCAAATCTGTCTGGGACGAGGACTCCATTCTCTTCACCCTCTTCTCCCAGCTGAAACTGGGCCCCTTTACGGGGACCCTGCAGGGGAGAGGGGACCCAGGTGAGAAGTCCGGGTCTCAGGCACTGGGGAAAGCTGAGCCACCCTCCCCGCTGTGTCCCCAGGGAGGTGGGGTCTGGCTCTCACAAGCACAGTACTTGAGGCAGGGCCCTACCTCCTGTCCTAGCACCCTGGCCAGTACCTTCTCATATTTCATGATGATCACTGCTCGCTCCTGGGCCCTGCCGCACCTCAGGGTGTCCATATCCAATCTGTAAGACACACACACTTGTGAGCCAGCATGGGGAGCCCACGGGAACTGCTGCCCTGAGGTCTGTCCCCATGGTCGGAGGGGACAGCCACACAGACAGGCGAGCAGGTACCTGGTGGCCGGGTCCCAGGAGGATGACTCCTCCAGAGCACAGGGACTAGGGACAGGTGGGGAAGGACACCCTCCCCCCAGTTCACCTCCTCTGCCCTCAGGTATGATGCGCCACCCCCAGCCTGGCATCCACGTGTCCTCCAGGGAGCCCAAGTCTAAGGGTCTCCCTGACCCGCTCTTGGCTCCCACATCTCTGGAGCTCTTAGATCCAGCCTCATTGCCCCACCTGGTACCAGCTGACCCGATACTTAGTCTTGAACCCATGCTCAGACACAGACTCACAACGAGGCACATTTGGCACTGGTGACCAGCAGAGCAGGAAAAATGAGACAACTGTATACATGCTCTGCACACAGGGGCCCACTGAGAGCTCAGCCACATCGTCCATGGAACCCGGCGTGGGAGACCAGTGCCACCCACCTGGCGTGACCTTCCCCACATCACAGCTCATGCGTAGAGCAAGTCCCACTCACCTCCGTCGAGAATCCACAGGATTCTATCAAATGTGCCTTCTGCCTACGCTACCAACACCTGGTCAGTTGAGCAGTAGAAGCACTACTGGCCACTGGTTGCCGACAACCCAGAGTGCACAGTTCTCAGTGACTGTGATGTCACAGAATCCTGCCAGCCAATCCCAAGTGGCTCTGTGTGGCAGGGGTCAGGGTCCTCAGCCCTGGCTTCATTTAAGGTCACCAAAAGTGGGGCCTGTGTTCTCCCCAGGGCCCAGGTGAAGAGGGCAGGGCTCTGGCAAAACTGCCCTGGAACCAGGGGTGCCAGGGCCCTCTGCCACCTGCCGTAACGGTCCCAAGTCCCAGGCAACCTGCACCTCCTGCCCCTCCTTTCTTCCTCTGCCATTTTATTATAGCACCACTGTGAAGTCCTCTTTATTTGAACACAAGGTGGCACGGGGAGCCCCATCATTGCCTGTTTATCTTCCTGAGGTACCCACACTTGGGGGCTGCCCCTGCAATGACCAGAACTGGGAGTCCCAGGGCTGCAGCCTCCTGTCCTACCACAGGCCCCACCCCAGCACTGCCAACATCCGCTGTCCCCTCCTGCTCTGTTCCACTCCATCTTCCCAGGAGTTGTAGGAGGTGGACACCGGCGTCCTCCTGGGGTGGGGGGAGGGGAGCAGCCCGCTGAGCACCACCTGCATAGAACCTCAAGCCAGCGTGGCCCAGGCTGTCCAGAGCAGGAGCCAGGGCCCTGTCCTGGACACGGACCAGGGCTTCAGGCATAGAGCACTGAGAGCTCCTGGGCAGCAGCCCCTGAGCTGCATGCTGGTAACACCGGGCTGCTGCTGACCATAAGGAGAGGGACAGCACACGTCCGGCAGAAGCAGCCACAGGCCCGCAGCTCCCCAGGGTGCTGATCACCGGGACACCCACCCCTGAGGGATGCAGGGGTCACTGCCAGTGGCAGCTCAGTCCCTCCAGCCCCTGGGCTGCTCGTGGTCACCGCGGGCTCTGCAGAGCCCAGGGACCCCAGCAGGGTTGGCCCAGCCTCAAGGGTTCCAGCTTAGGCTGCCTTCCTGCTGCTTCCTCGCTGCCTACTCCAGGGAGGGGGAGCTGTCTTCTACTGTGGGGTGCACATGTATTTCTCTGTGCATCACACATGTGTGCCCAAGGTGGGTGTGCTTCAGGCCTCCCCGGGACTGGAAGCTCCATGCCTGAAACACCCAGTCCTGTCACTGTCACCTCATAGCACGCAGGCTACACTGAGATGGCACCAAGTGTCCCCCCATTTTCCCACCCCGCCTTGCTGGGCTGCTTTGGTGCAGTGGAGGTGGGCTTGCAGCAGGCATAGCCCCATGGCAAGGCAGGAATCTACACTCCTTCAAGAACTCCTGTTGCCCTCAGTTCAGTGTGCATGGGGGAGGCCGAGACAATGGCCCCAGGCTGATGGGTTCAGGAGGCACCCAGGATGAATCCTGCTCTGGGTGACAAGGCAGCTGGCTGCACAGCCCCTGTTAATGTGGCCCAGCATGGAGGATGCCCAGGGGGAGGGATGAACTCACCTCTGCAATGTGGCTTCTGTCCCCTCCTGTCAGGTGACGATCCCACCTGTTGGCCATCTCCTCCTCTGTCACCCTGGAGGTGGATGAGGAGGAACAAAAGATGCACCTGTCTCCAGCCCCTCCCTGCCCTAGGTCAGGCCCCAGGACAGGCCTCTCCTGCTCACCCCATCATGGCCAGGGCAGTGACAACCCAAGTCTCATCTGCAGCCTGCCTGGTACCACAGAGTCCAGAGTCCCCATCACCCACACATGCACCACATCACTCTCTGTTCCACTTCCTCATTGCAAGGGGCCCCTCCTGTGCCCAGGAACCCACCCAAGTGTCCCCCTCTGCTGTCCTGCCCTACCTTGATGCAGCACTCACCAACCCCTGGAGAAACTTCTCCCCAGACACGGGGGCCATGAGGCCTCCCTGCACCCCCTAAAGCCACACAGCCATGGCATTGTCCTGCCTTTCAGTTTCTTCCCAGTCCTCACTGCAGCCATCCTCACCTCATCACCTGAAGGTCATGGGCATGAAAGGTTTCTCTTTAGTCTCCTGGCCCTGCAGACTTCCTAGCAAACAGTAGAATGCAAATAAATACCAATAAATTGAAAAATGTGTGTTTCTCACACATTTGCTGTGGAGTTGATGGCCATTTTAGGCCACCAAGAGACCGAGGGTGATAAATGCTCATTCCCAGGCCTCCTCCTCTGCAACTGGCCAATGAAAGAAGACCTTTCTCTCCGTCTCTCCCTCTCACTATCAGTAACTCTACCTCTCAAATAAATATTTTTTTTTAAAAATTACCTTCATCTCTAGTAAGCTTCCTCCTCTGAGTATTGAATAGTTTTGTCATGTTCTCTTGAAGCTTAGTGAGTTGCAATACAGCAGCTATTTTTAATTCTTCATCTGAGAATCTGCACATGTCAGTTGCCATCCATCTGGCCTCTGAAAACTTACTTTGTTCCTTATGTGAGGTAGTGGTTACTTGAAAGTTCTTTTTTTTCTTTTTTCTTTTTTCTTTTTTTTAACCTTTATTTACCCAATATAGATTTCCAAAGTATAGCTTATGGATTACAATGGCTTCCCCCCCCCATAACTTCCCTCCCACTGGCAACCCTCCCAACTCCCTCTCCCTCTCCCATTCCATTCACATCAAGATTCATTTTCAGTTATCTTTATATACAGATGACCAATTTAGTAAATATCAAGTAAAGATTTCAACAGTTTGCACCCACACAGAACATAAAGTGTAAAATACTGTTTGAGTACTAGTTATACCATTAATTCACATTGAACAACACATTAAGGACAAAGATCCTACATGAGGAGTAAGTGCACAGTGACTCCTGTTGTTGACTTAACAAATTGACACTCTTGTTTATGGCATCAGTAATCTCCCTAGGCTCTTGTCATGAGTTTCCAAGACTATGGAAGCCTTTTGAGTTCACTGACTTTGATCTTATTTAGACAAGGTCACAGTCAAAGTGGAAGTTCTCTCCTCCCTTCAGAGAAAGGTACCTCTTTTTGATGGCCTGTTCTTTCTATTGGGATCTCACTTGCAGAGATCTTTCATGGAAAGCCAAGACACTCTAGCAAAAAAAAAAAAAAAAAAAAAGGACTTGAAAGTTCTTGATGCTTGTAGGTACACTATATCATCTTCAACTTGAGGGATTAAGTGTTTCCTCAAGCCTTTGAATTGTGGCTTTGTTTTTGACTTTCCTTCCAGAAATTCCAAGCAGTCTATTTTCAGAGCATATGGACACTTGGGCTATTTCAGCTCTAGATTGCAACATAAGTCTGCTGTTGATGTGTTGTCACTATTTTAGCACTAGAGAGTGCTCCAAGCCCAGGTTTGTCCTAATGCTGTGGTTGGTGTTTTGTTCAAAATAAATTGAGGAAGTACCTAAGTAGGGGTAGTCTATCATTGCAGTCCTGTTCCAGGTGCTGAGCCAGATGCCAACTACCATGCCATCAGTGCCAAAATGGCAATCACATCTGGAGCCCAAGACCCATGCTTCCAGTCCTGAAGTGGACTCACTTCCATCATCCATCAGTGATGCTGTTTGGAATGTAAGTCTGATTAACGTGGGTCACAGGTCTCCACCTGGTACTCCTGGCACTGGGGTCAATCCAGAAGCAGGGGCTTGGGGAAGGGAAATGTTGGGATAGGAACAGTCTCAGGTATTTTTCAGATGGGCACTGAGTCACAGGACACAATCCTGAAATCACTTTGTTTCTCAGTGGCTGGGGTCTTGTTTTGTGTTCTTTCCAAGATTGAGAAAGGGATGGTTGAGGCAGTACCCTTGACAGCTCACTAAAGAGGACACCTGGGCTCAGTCTGTAGCCACTGGCTTGGGAGCAATGGCCTTGGGACCCTGTCTGTCACCATGTTTCATAGTAGTGAGCCTGGTACTGGGTTTGACATCAAAGGTCTGGGTGCAATTCCTCCTCTCTCCTCCAAGCAGAAAACCAGACACCCCTTTCCCTGCTACTTGGATCTCAGAGGTGGGTATGGATGTCCTCTTTTCTTCCTGCATTCCTCAGAGCGTCTTTTCTTCTTGTTCTCATGCCAGGCACTGTGGTCACTCACCTGCTTCCTTAGATCCTGTGGTGTGGTGTAGGAATAGCTGTTCTCATCAGTGTCTGAGTGCAGTGCTGACAGCCAGAACATCTTAGCTCCCTCCTGCTGCACCTTCTAGATATTATTTGCTGTACAAACACTACCAAGTTTCAGATTATCAAAGAGGCGAGCAGTGTCAGTGTGATTGTGTCATACACAGGAAGGTTCCCCCCCATGAAGTGATCAGGACTTGTCCCTACCATTCCTTGGAGATCATCTGTAATTTCAGAGTATGAAAAAGATGTCATTATTACAAAACGTGATTGTGATGTGTAATTTTGGTGGACATTCAGGCTGGATAAAGGAGACTAGGTAGCTCACTGAACATTATTTCAGGGTGTGTGTTGATGGTGTGTGGGGTGGAATTTCTGGATGATACAGGTGAATTCATAGGTACTGGCACTAGAGACCACAGCCTGGTCTCATTCGATCTTTTTTGTAAGATTTATTTATTTATTTTAAAGTCAGGGTTAAACAGAGAGAGGAGAGGCAGAGACAGAGAAAGAGAGGTCTTCCATCTGTTGATTCACTCCCCAGTTGGCCTCAATGGCCAGAGTTGCTCCAATTGAAGGCAGGAGATTCTTCTGGGTATCCCACGAGGATGCAGGGACCCAAGGACTTGGGCCATCTTCCAGTGCTTTCCCAGGCCATAGCAGAGAATAGGATCAGAAGTGGAGCAGCCAGGTCTCAAACTGGTGCCCATATGAGATGCCGGAACTGCAGGCAGCAGCTTAACCTGCTTTGCCACAGCTTCGGCCCCTCATCTGATCTTATTGCTGGCTCCTACTTACTGACCAAGCTCTCACAGTATTTGCCCATCATGGGCTATCACTGTGCTACCAGCTGGTTGCAGAGTATCAGTATCTTGAATTTCAGAGTCAGGATCAAAGCCATTGAAATAGGTCTCAGAGTTGCTTTCCAGGGTGGGGAAGTAACTGGGCCAAAAAAAAAGCCACTGTCTGAGACCCACGGTGGCTGGACAGGATTGGTGTATCCCTTGGTGGTCCCTGGATTACCACCCACCTGTTCCACTGAGCACAGAGTGGTCCCGCATGCACAACGTCATGGGCCAGAATGCATCCACTCCCGAGTCATGGCTCCTGCCCCTGAGAAGGTATCCGGATGTGAGAAGTGTTTCCTGCTGGCTCAGTAACTCTTCTGTCCCTGACAGCTGCAGAGGAGGAGGCCTGGGAATGAGCATTTATCACCCTCGGTCTCTTGGTGGCCTAAAATGGCCATCAACTCCACAGCAAATGTGTGAGAAACACACATTTTTCAATTTATTGGTATTTATTTGCATTCTACTGTTTGCTAGGAAGTCTGCAGGGCCAGGAGACTAAAGAGAAACCTTTCATGCCCATGACCTTCAGGTGATGAGGTGAGGATGGCTGCAGTGAGGACTGGGAAGAAACTGAAAGGCAGGACAATGCCATGGCTGTGTGGCTTTAGGGGGTGCAGGGAGGCCTCATGGCCCCCGTGTCTGGGGAGAAGTTTCTCCAGGGGTTGGTGAGTGCTGCATCAAGGTAGGGCAGGACAGCAGAGGGGGACACTTGGATGGGTTCCTGGGCACAGGAGGGGCCCCTTGCAATGAGGAAGTGGAACAGAGAGTGATGTGGTGCATGTGTGGGTGATGGGGACTCTGGACTCTGTGGTACCAGGCAGGCTGCAGATGAGACTTGGGTTGTCACTGCCCTGGCCATGATGGGGTGAGCAGGAGAGGCCTGTCCTGGGGCCTGACCTAGGGCAGGGAGGGGCTGGAGACAGGTGCATCTTTTGTTCCTCCTCATCCACCTCCAGGGTGACAGAGGAGGAGATGGCCAACAGGTGGGATCGTCACCTGACAGGAGGGGACAGAAGCCACGTTGCAGAGGTGAGTTCATCCCTCCCCCTGGGCATCCTCCATGCTGGGCCACATTAACAGGGGCTGTGCAGCCAGCTGCCTTGTCACCCAGAGCAGGATTCATCCTGGGTGCCTCCTGAACCCATCAGCCTGGGGCCATTGTCTCGGCCTCCCCCATGCACACTGAACTGAGGGCAACAGGAGTTCTTGAAGGAGTGTAGATTCCTGCCTTGCCATGGGGCTATGCCTGCTGCAAGCCCACCTCCACTGCACCAAAGCAGCCCAGCAAGGCGGGGTGGGAAAATGGGGGGACACTTGGTGCCATCTCAGTGTAGCCTGCGTGCTATGAGGTGACAGTGACAAGGACTGGGTGCTTCAGGCATGGAGCTTCCAGTCCCGGGGAGGCCTGAAGCACACCCACCTTGGGCACACATGTGTGATGCACACAGAGAAATACATGCGCACCCCACAGTAGAAGACAGCTCCCCCTTCCCTTCCTGGGAAGACACTCTGAAGTGAGGGCTGGGGGGTTGTTATTACACAGATTTCTACACACCAGACTCCCCAAAACTGGAGTGATTCCAGCACCACCTGGGAGATATCATGCATCTCATGCTCCCCTCCCTGGAGAAACACCTGGTAAGTAAAGCATCTCCTTTCTCCTCTCGGGTGCTCAGGGAGGGGAGAACAGAAAGGGGTCCTGACTGCTTCCTGGGCCAGGGGAGGCTACATACTCACCAAGACTTTCCTTGGCTACTGGGGTCCGCGGAAGCTTGGGTATTGGTTTGTTTTCCACCACTAGGTCCCCCAGAGTATGTGTAGATTGAAGGGAGATGCTGTCCCCAGAGCAGAGTGGAATGAGGGACCTGTGTCCCTTCAGGAACCTGCAAGGCTGGGAGGGGGGATGCACCTGCTGCTGGGCTTCCTGCACCCAGGGGCTCTGCCACAGGGCTCAGAGTAGAGGGAGTCCGGCCTGGGCCCTGGGCCCTGAGCCCCCTCTGCCTCTTCTTAGGAGAAGGAGGGTGTGTACCTTGAGGACTACACCGCCCACTGGTACATCCAGTGCTTCCTGGGTGGGGTAAGTGCCCCGGGGACCCCTTCCCAGGGAAGCTCCTGCGCCAGTGCCTGACTCTCTTATCCTGGAGGCCTGTGACTCTGAGCAGGGCTGTGCTCCCTCAGCCCCAGCAGACACAGGAGGGAGCCTGCTGTGCAGACCAGGCAGGCCCTGTCCTGCTGAGTGTGGTTCAAGATGAGGCTGAGCCTCAGGGCCAGCAAGGAGGGGACAGGCCCCACCAAGACCCATCCTGAGAGCCTGGCAAGGCCCAGAGCCCTACAGTGAGAGGCAGGAGATTCATAGACCCATGTTGGCACAGGCTAGTGTTGTCACAGCCCAAGGGCTGATCCATCCCCCAGGTCCCTGGGAGTCTGGCATCTCCAGTGTGGCTAACAAAGAGTGCAGAGCAGTCTGGGTGGCCCCAGGGTCCTAGATAGTCCTTGGTGCTCTCTCTCTGGGTGTCTAGGCCACAGCTAGGATGCCCTATGACACCACACACCCACCCCCTGTGGACCCTACTGATGCCCTGATGGGCACGGTCCTCCAATGCCTGCCCTCCCACAGGTGCCATTCCCCCTGGCACTTATAATGTGGGATATCTACATCCTTGAGGGTGAACACGTACTCACCATGATGGCCTACACGGTCCTCAAGATCCATCAGAGTAAGTCCCCAGGGCCCACTGTGGCCATGGTGCTGGGGATGGAGGAGTTGGGGGTCCCATGCCTGGCTCCGGTAAGCAGAACCTAGGGGAGGAATGAGTTTTCTGAGTCCTTGGCCCACTTGGGGGGCATTGAGATTCCCATTTCATCCCCAGTACCAGAAGCTCAAAGTCCACAGGGAGAAGTGTCCAAGGTCATTCCCCAGGAAAAGTGGCCCCTGGTCAGTCCCCTCTAGTGCTTGATACGCATGGGCATCCAAGGGGGTCTGCAGCCCATGTCTGGTGCAGGGACAGGGGCTGGAGCAGCCATGGTGGCTGCACCATCCCTATGGTGCCTCCCAGTCTGACACCCACCCCCATGTCTAGAGCCCGTGTTGAAGATGCCCCAAGACCATATCCAGGAGTTCCTGCATGTGCTCCTTCCCCAGTGCCTGGCTCTCTTGACCTGGTGTCCTGTGACTCTGAGCAAGGCTGAGCTCCCCCAACCCCAGAAGACACAGGAGGGAGCCTGCTGTGCAGACCAGGCAGGCCCTGTCCTGCTGAGGGTGGTCCAAGCTGAGGCTGAGCCTCAGGGCCAGGAAGTGGGGGACAGGGCCAGGGTCAGGGGTTGGAGCAGGAACAAGGGTTGGAGCAGCCATGGTGGCTGCTCCTCCTAGCCTGATGCCCACCCCCACTTCTAGAGCACCTGCTGAAGATGTCCAGGGACCACATCCATGGGTTCCTGCAGGTGACCCTGAGGCAGCCTGGGCATTGAGAGAAGATGTGGTCATCAGGCAGTTGCGGGCCTCCATGCATGAGCTGGGGAAGCTCCAGTGCCTCCTGCCTCCCGAAGGTGAGTCCAGCACACCGGCCCGTCCCATTCTCCCTTGGGGGAGTCAGTAGTGGGAGTGGCAGCCCCACCCAGGGCCTCACCTCTTCCTCATCCTCCTTGTCCTCCTCGGGCTCAGCAGCTCTGCTTTCAAAAGCTCTGACTGCATGGCCTGGTGGGGCCTCGGGCAGCTTCCCTGAATCCTCCTGCGGGGTGGTCCAGCCGGTACTGGATCCCCTTTAGCCATCTGAGGACCCCTGGAAGGCCCAGGTGCCCTGAGCCCAGTTGTGGGGGCCTAGTGCACTCCTGTGAGCAGGGTGGGCACAGAGGCAGGCACTGCAGGCCCCCGTGGCAGAACCCAAGTGCAGCTGAGTGTGGGCTCTGCAGTCCTAGCCTCGGCCCAACACGAGCAGCGCTGGCCTGTGTGCTCTGGTGGGGAGGGGTCCCCGTGCTCATCCCCTGCTGCTGCTGCCATCAAGGGCCTGAGATCCTGGGTCCCCATGAAGAGCAGAGATGGGTCTGTCCCAGCTCTAGAGGCTGGCAGTGGGGGCCCAGGGGCAGGCTGTTCAGGCACTGGGGTGGCCCCACTGTGCTTCCAGGTGCTGCCTCCCCTGGGAGCTCGTGGGACAGAAGCGTTGACAGCCCAGTCTCACCAGGAAAGGGAGAGTGGCCCAGGGGCTGAGGACACAGGGAACCCCTGCCACCTCTTTAGAAACCACATTCCCTGTCCCCGAGGGCCTGAACGAGTCTCCATGTCTCTCCCACAGCCCCAGCACTCACCCCCATCATCTTAGGCTCAGTTCCTTTTCTACAATTTAGGAGGGACTCAGATGCGGGTAACTCAGCCAATGCCTTATAGGGCACAGGAGGTCAGGTGGGGTAGGTGACAGGGTCCTGAGTTGGTGCCAGTGGTCCCCACAGATGAGAGAGTGAGTGGGGGGATCAAGGAGTGTCCAGCCCATGGAGCCTTGCAGGAAGAACCAGAGGTGTCCTCAGGACTCCAATGGCCCAGGCTGCATGCACCATTCCCTCTGGGGCCCACAGGCTGGAGGTGTCCTGAGCGTCACACCGAGCGATGGGGACCCCAAGGGTCAGGTTGGGGCAGGCACCCTGCAGGCCAGATGGTGGCCACAGAGAAGCAAAAGCCATCTGTTCTTCTTCCAGCAAAGCCAATGGAAGATTGCAGCTCAGCCCTGCAGGTGCCGCCTGGCTCTCAGGAGCGCACTCCCCCATCTGTGTCCCTCAAGCGCAAGACCATCAAGGAGGAGAGCAAAGGCTGCCACCCCACTGCTGCAGCTCCCCAGGAGCCAGTGGGGGCTTCAGCTTCTGTCCCCGAGGAGACCGGTCCTCTAAGATCTACCGTCCAGCCTGACTCCAAGCAAGAAGCCAAGGAGGAGAAGGGCAGTCGTGGCGAGAGCAGCACCCAGCCCTGTGGCCCAGGCTCCTCCGCGGGGGCCTCAGGGTCAGGGAGTGCTGCTCGCCTCTCAGGCCCCCAGTGCTCCTGGCTGGCTGAGCCAGGCCCCCTCCGGCGCTGGACTTCCCTGAGCAAACTCAACATGACCTTCAAAGATGATGACTCTGACTCTGACGACGAGGAGTCCTCCAGCTTCCTGGAGGAGCAGAAAGAGAATGAAGAGGAGGAAGAAGACCGGGCTGCTGAGTGCCCTGTGTCTCCCTTGCCAAAGCTATGCGGGACCTGGGATTTGTCCTGCCCTAGATGATTTTTGAAGAGGACAAGGAGGGAGGCCATGAAGAGGGTGCCTCCCCGGAGCCCTCATCCCCAGCCCTGTCTGTGAAGTCCTCAGAGTCTCTGCTTGGCCCGGGCCTCCCGGCCCCACAGAGCTTGCAGAGCAGGGGAGACCTGTCCTGATGGGGGGGCCTCCCAAATCTCAGCCCGCCTGTCAAAGGCGCTGATTTCTGGCCCCTGGAGCTGGGTGGCCAGCAGGGTCTCAGTTCCTCTCCCCAACCTGCCTTGGAGCCCCTGGTCCATGCAGGCTGTGCCGGCCCTGGGAGCAGGGCTGAAGACTCCCTCCCTACATGGGAGCCCCATGCACTCTGGGGACAGTCACGGGCTGGAGCCTGCAGGAGCCAGCCCTGTGCTGGGAGACCAGGCCTGCATGCCCTCCCTGGCTGGAGGCCTCCTTGCTGCCCACTCCATGGAGCAGCTGGATGTGTGTGGGTGCCTGGAGGGGAAGAAGAGCCCAGCAGGTGTCCAGCTCAGACGGGCCAGAAGCCTAGCTTCTTTATGCAAGGCGGCCTCCACCACCATGGAGGAGGCTCCTCTCTAGAGCTCCCCTACCCTACCCTGAGCAGCCTCACGCTAGCTCATCTCGGGCCAGAAGCCTAGCTTGTCTATGCCCGGTGGCCTCACCAATTGATAAGGCTCTTCTCTGGAGCTCCTCTCCCCCTTCCTGAGTGGCCTCATCCTGCCTCATATCGGGTCAAGGATCCAGATGTTGGGAGAAGAGACTCCTGGCTCAGAGGCTCCTGGCCTGGAGCCTCCACAGGGAAGGAGTCTGGAAACCTGCCTTGGGCAGAGATAGCATCCCAGTTCTCCAAGGGTTGCAACACTTGTAGCCCCTTCCTCAACCCACACAACCTCCAAAAGGCAACTAGGCCCTGTTCATCAGAAGCCACCTGGGTCATCCCAATGGGGCAGGTTAGGCCATAGCCATTTTTCCCTGGATCTGGAAGGCCCAGGATTCTCTAGGTGTTGTGTCTGGTTTGGAGCTGACCACTCTGTACTCTGTTCTTGAATGAGCCATGGCTGTGTCAGTGGCAGGACCCCAAGGGCTCAGAATCACTGGTCCTCACAGGGTGCTTTTTGCAGAATCATGCTGAGGCCAGAAGGCGACGAGATAGACTTTGACAACTGCCTCATCTCTCCAGGCTGGGGAACCACAGCTATGGGCCAGTCCTGTGCCTGCCTCCGTTCCAAGGGTGGTCCTTCTTGTTCCTGGGAACCATAAGATCACGTTTTGGAGTCTTCACCAGCTTCTTCTCCTCATCTGGGGGAAGATGTGAGCTACAGGATGAGCTTGCAGGCAAGGCTGCTACAGGGCAGGCAAAGTGGATGGGAAGGCCCCTGTCCAGGTCAAGCCTGTCCTGTGCTCCCTGCTCTGCCCTGGCTTCTTGGGTGGACCGCAGTGTACTCAGCAATGTGCAGGCAGTCCACCTGTCCAGGCGCATGCCCTAAACAGTGTTACTAATAGGAACACACACCTAGAGACTTTCCTGGTGCCTATGGCCTCCAACCATCCTCCCCTGGCCAGCCATATGGAGGGTGACCTGCAGGCATCCATCTCCATTGAAAGCCACCTGCCTTTGGTGACAGTCCTTTGCCCTCTCCTGGAATGGAGATTTCGCAAACCTGGTTCCCTTAAGAAGACTTTCTCCATTGTATCACTTTGCTTTCCTGTCAAAGGTCTGATAACTGTATTCATGAAGGTCTCTTCTGGGGTTACCATTCTGACTCTCACCAGTCCCACATTGCCATGATTGGCTGTCTCATAAGTTAGGGAAGCTGTGACACGTCAGTCCTCCAGTGTGTTCGTCTTCAATTATGGGCGGTGGGATGTTCGGGGTATCTTCATCCCCACACACATTTTAAAATCAGTTTGGTAATTGTAAAACATCTTGATAGGATATTTTAAAAAGATGTATTTATTTCACAGAGTTACACAGAGAAGGAGAGGCAGAGAGAGAGAGAGAGAGAGAGAGAGAGGTCTTCCATCTGCTGGTTCACTACCCAATTGGCCACAACAGCTGGAACTGTGCTGATCTGAAGCCAAGAGCCCTGACCTTCATCTGATTCTCCCATATGGATGGTAGGGGCCCAAGCACTTGGACCATCTTCTACTGCTTTCCCAGGCCATAGTAGAGAGCTAGATTGGAAGTGGAGCAGCCAGGACTCAAACCAGCGCCTGTATGGAATGCCAGCATCCGCTACGTCACAGCGCTGGCCCCGTTGATAGGATTTTGATTGAGACTGTGTTGGTCTATCAAGTGAAGAAATACAGATATCTTGGCTAGATTGAGTCTTCCAATCCATGACCATAGAATGTGTCTCCAAATGTTCTTCCTTGAGACTTTTTTAGGAGCTTCGTGGTGATCCTCATAGAGATCTTGCATATTTTGTTGGAAGTATACCCAGATGTTTCTTTTGGGAGGTAATGTGAATTGTAAGATGTTGTTAATTTCAAATCCATCTAGTTAACTGTGAGTAGGTAGGAAAGCAATTGATTACTGAAGATCAAAGTTTACTGTGCAAACATTATGATTGATCATTAATTCCTGGAGGCTTATTCTTTGCTGATCCTTTTGGAATCTCTACATAAATAATCAGATCATCTCTAAATAAAGTCTTATGTTTTCATTGCTAAATGCAGTGCCTTGTGTTTCTAGTTCTTGTCTTAACTGCCTTTTCTAGGTCCTCCTGTAGGATGTGGGGATGGAGTGGCAAGGAGGGATGTCCTTGTCCTTTTCCTGGTCAGAGTGGGAAAGCTTCCTGTTTACCCCCATTATAACTGCTGTCAGGTGAGTTTCATTGAAGGCGTTATTTACCAAGTTGAGGGAATTCCCCTGTACTCTATTGTGTTAGGAATTTATTATTATTATTATTATTTACCTTGGATGGTATTACATTTGTCAACTGATTTTTCTGTGTCCTTGCATATGGTCCATGGTCTGGTTATGCATCCCCTTCTGTCTGTTGATATGTGGGATCGCCTCGATGCCTTTTGGATTGCTTAACCAGTCTTACATGTTTTGAATGAATCCCTCTTGGCTGAGAGGTGCCATTCTTTCCATCCTTTGTTGAATTTGACTCCAGCTGCCTGGCTTCTTTCTCAGACCTTCCAGAGCAGATCACTCATGTCGATTGGGAGCTCTTGGAAGCCTCTTAATTTTGGGATTCAGAAAGAGAGGAAGCTCTTCCACCCACTGGTTCATTCCCTTGATGGCTGCAGTGGCCAGGGCTGGGCCAGGCCAAAGCCAGGAGCCAGGAGCTTCATCTGGGTATCCCACCAAGCTATCTTCCACTGCTTATCCTGATCCAGATCCTGCACTGGAAGTAGAGCAGCCAGGATATGAACCAAACCAGTGCCCAACACAATGTCAGCCCCAGAAACTCTTAGTTTTTTAAAACAAATATCATTGTGTATATTTAGGGTATAGAGAATGCTTTGAGACACATAAAGGCTTTATATATGTGGCATAACATGATAGTAGCTACAGGTACCTTCGGGAGGCGTGTTAACACAGTTTGTCACAGTGATCCACTTGTGGATATGTATGACCAGAACAGCTGGGGTTGAGGCATTCAGCAAAAATCCCAAATGTGCTACAATATAACCATAGCCCGCATGTTGTACTTGACATCTCCAGACTTGGTCATCCTACCTTGTACCCTTTGACCTATGCCTCATTTCTCACCTGCCCCCATTCATTCTTAGTGACCACTATTTTACTCATGACATCTGTAGATTTGACTTCCTGTTCTTTCAGACTTCCTGTATAAGTGAGATCATGCAGTAGTTTTCTTCTTGCATCTGTGTTATTTCACCTAACACAATATTCCTTGGCTTCATCCACTTTGTGACAAATGGCAGGATCTTCTCTTTTAGAAAGACTGAGTGATATCCCTATGGCTATTTATAACACCTATGGCTATTTCCTTACCTATTGATTCTACAGCTTTGCTATTGTGAATACCTCTGCAGTAAATATTGGAGTGCAGATATCTTTGAGGGAGTGAGTTCCTGTCCTCAGGGTATAGATCCAGGAGACTGAATGGCTGGGTCATATGGTATTTCTGTTTTTAGTTTCTTTAGGAACTTCCCTGTTCCTCTGGGACAGCTAGAGGAAGTGGGGAAAAGATAGTACTTGCTAGGTTTGAAAATAAAACCCTTTGTCCAGGAAGCAAAATACCCTCAAGGTGAGAAATGACCTTAATGGAAAACTCTAATGAGTGATGGTACCACCTTTTGTTGAAGAGATAAGGGCTACTGCTATGATGCAGTAGGCTTCCCATATGGGTACTGGTTCGAGTCCTGGCTGCTATTTTTCTGATCCAGCTCCCTGTTAATGCACTTGAGAAAGCAAAGGAAGATGACCCAAGTGCATGGATCCCTGCACTCACGTGGGAGATCTGGAAAAAACTCCTCACTCCTGGTTTCACATTGGCCCAGCTCTGGCCATCGAGGCCATTTGGGGAGTGAATCGGTGGATGGAAGAAGACCTTTCTCTGTCTCTTCCTCTCTGTGTCTCTAACTTTGCCTCTCAAATAAATACAAATGCTGTTTTAAAAAGTTAAAAAAAAAAAAAAGACAAGGTGGTGCTTAGTGATCTTGTAAGACTTCCCAAAGAACACCCAATAATTGTAACAGTGCTGTGTCCCCTAACATGCCAATGGGAATCAAAGGCTCTTTCAAAAACTACTGTGAGGAACTGTGGTGTAGCAGGTTAAGCTGCCGCTTGCAGTGCCAGCATCCCATATGGGTGCTGGTTCAAGTCCTGGCTGCTCCACTTCTGATCCAGCTCTCTGCTATAGCCTGGGAAAGCAGTGGGAGATGGCCCAAGTCCTTGGGCCCCTGCACCCATGTGGGAGACCTGGAAGAAGCTCCTGGCTCCTGGTTTTGGATTGGCACAGCTACGGCCATTGCAGCCAACTGGGGAGTGAACCATTGGATGGAAGACCTCTCTCTCTGCCTCTCCGCTTTCTGCGTAACTCTGATTTTTGAATAAATAAACCTTAAAAAAACAACTATGAGTGTGGTTTTTTTAGATGTAGTTGTTATATATTAATGTTAGCCATCACAAAACACACCAAACACCAGAGTAAGGGAAAGAATTTATTGGGGGAACCAGCAGACCAGAGGGAAGGGGTGAAGAGGGAAAAGGGAGCGGAGAGTATAAAAGAGAGAGAGAGACAAAGGAGAGGAGACAGTGAGGAGAGAAGATAGAGCAGAGAGAAGAGCCAAGAGAGTCAAGAGAGAGCCATGTGTTCAGGAACAGGTCCTTTTAAAACTTTGCCGGAGGGTGGGCAGGGAAGCAGGAGCAGCGAATCCCATTAGGTTGGGGGTGGATCTTGGCACAGGTAGTTTGGGCCATGTGGCCACCTGGCTTCCAGCAATGGCGGCGGGAACCAGGGTATAGAATGTAAATCAAGGTGCAGATCACACCACAGATAAGACTGCGCCAGTTTCCTAACATTAGTGAATTCATGTCGTGTACCTAGGTAACACATGGAGTTGTTAAAATAGTTACACTCAAGCAAGTCCTGACAGTTTGAACTAAAGGGCACTGTGCTTGCTCAAATTTCAAAATAAAGGTCGCTTAATTCTCAACTTCCTGTAGCTAGTTAGAAGACTGAAAATCTATTAACTGCAAGAAGGGTCCATACAGCTGAGGAAAATGTCCATCTTCTGTAATATGGTAGAGAAAGACCTCTCAGATGAGAGCCAGGAATGGGTCACAGCAGAGTCACAGGATGAAAGGGAGGGTGCGGAATGACCTGTGGCAGCAGAGTGGGGTCCTCCCCATTACTACTTCTCCTTCAGAGCTGCACATCCGCTCTGCCCTCCTCAACCCGCTCTTGGTCCAGCAGGGTTTGGATCTGAGACCACTGGCTGTGATCATGGTTCTCCAGAACATGCAGCTGACACCCAGACACTTCTTCGCCACTGCAGGCCTGGAGTTGCTGGAATCTGCAGCCGGGACCCCCTGGCCCTCACTCACTCCCGTGTTCCCATCCTTTCACCCATTTCCCCAGAGCAGTGAGCTCAGAGGCTGCTGCCTGAATGAAAACTGAATAACCTGCAAAAGGAAAACGGGTCAACATTTCAAAAATTGCATTGCCCATATTTCAATTCTTGTTTTGTATCTGCCAAAGTATTTTTAAAGTTAATATATGAGTTCATTCACTTTATATACTTTCAAATAGAGTTCTAGAGCTTCACTGAGAACACATTCTCTTTGATTGTGAATCAGGAACTTCTCCACTGGGGGCCGGGGCTGTGGCACAGTAGGCTGTCTCCACCTATGGTGCAGGCGCCCTGTACCGGTGCCAGATCACTCGTCCCAGCTGCTCCTCTTCTGATCCAGCTCTCTGCTATGGCCTGGAAAATCACTGGAAGATGGCCCAAGTCCTTGGGCCCCTGTATCCATGTGAGAGACCCCAAAGAAGCTCCTGGCTCCTGGTTTAGGATTGGCTCAGCTCCGGCCAGTTGGGGAGTGAACCAGCAGATGGAAGACCTTTCTCTCTGTCTCTCCCTCTCTCTGTCTGAAACTAATCCTCTCAAATAAAAAAAAAATACTTCAGGCCAGTGCCGTGGCTCACTAGGCTAATCCTCCACCTTGTGGCATCGGCACACCAGATTCTAGTCCTGGCCGGGGCGCCAGATTCTGTCCTGGTTGCCCCTCTTCCAGGCCAGCTCTCTGCTGTGGCCAGGGAGTGCAGTGGAGGATGGCCCAAGTGCTTGGGCCCTGAACTCCATGGGAGACCAGTATAAGTCCTGCCATCAGATCACCACAGTGCGCCTGCCACAGTGCACCGGCCACAGTGGCCACTGGAGGATGAACCAATGGCAAAAGGAAGACCTTTCTCTCTGTCTCTCTCACTGTCCACTCTGCCTGTCAAGAAATAAAAAATAAATAAAAAATTCTCCACTGAAGACTCCCTCTGAAAACCATTTTCCAGGAGCATGAATAGCATCATATGTGTGTGTATATATATATATATATATATATATTTTGTTTTAAAGTATTTACTTATTTGAAAGGCAGAATGACAGAGGGATACACACATACACACACACACACACACACACAGAGAGAGAGAGAGAGAGAGAGAGAGGGAGAGAGAGGTCTTTCTTTCATTGTTTTACTTTCCAACTGCCCACAACTGCCCATTCTAGTGTTGTGGAGCGCACAGATTAAAAACACAGCAAGACTTTTGGGTAGAATTAGGAGTCTTTATTAGCCAGCTGGAGACTGCCCTCTCACAGAGCTAGTCTGGAGAAGACAGCAGCGAGTTGCAGTGGTGGGGAGTTTTTAAAGGAAAAAATCTACTTTTTATCAGACATTTGATTATGCGCTTGAGCTTGTGCAAGAAAAAAGCAGGCATACAGAAGCGAGAAGCAGCTAGCCAATCAGCCAGGTTTTTTGTAACCTTATTGAAAAATATAATGATTCAATTATTCAGTTGTTCCTGGTCGGGGTCAAGCATGGCGTCACTGATCTTGGTGCCACCTGTGTTATCTTGAGGCTGCAGCCAGGAGTAGAGAGGAGAAACCACAGTCTAGTGGCCTTGGCCATTATCAAGCAAGCAGAGGTACAGAAGCTAGAAATGGGCCAGTTACAAGTTAACATTTATTTTTATGAAGACTAGGCCTTGTTTTAAAATAACCAAGCAAGGGGCTAGCACCGTGGCCCACTTGGTTAATCCTCCGCCTGTGGTGCCAGCATCCCATATGGGCACTGGGTTCTAGTCCAGGTTGCTCCTCTTCCAGTCCAGCTCTCTGCTGTGGCCTGGGAGGGCAGTGGAGGATGGCCCAAGTGCTTGGGCCCTGCACCAGCATGGGAGACCAGGAGGAAGCACCTGGCTCCTGGCTTTGGATTGGTGTAGCTCCAGCTGTGGTGGCCATTTTGGGGGGTGAACCAATGGAAGGAAGACCTTTCTCTCTGTCTCTCTCTCTCTCACTAACTCTGCCTGTCAAATTAAAAAAAAAAAAACTTTAAAATAAACAAGCAAAATAACCTATTGTCTATAACCATCCGGGTGTTCTATCCTTTGTAGACAAGTTAAACTTTGAGTCCCTTGTCACACTAGGCCAAGAAAACTACTAGGGTCACCCACATCGGAGGCAGGGGCCCAAGTATCTAGGCCATCATCTGCTGCTTTCACAGGTACATTATCAGGAAGCTGGATCAGGAGTGGAGCACCTGGAACTCGAACAAGCACTCCAGTAATGGATGCCAGCATTGCAAATGGTGGCTTAGCATGCTATACCACAGTGCCAGCCCCCGAAGTCTTATTTAAATATGAGCTAGGGCAGTTGATTGTACTGATCACCCATGCAGATTCTGGAAGATCTTGTTTGTTTTAGAAAATTTCAATCATATTCCAATCAGATTTCAGGCTTCCTTAATATGTATTAAATCCATGACTTCTGCTTGCTTTCCTAAATGGCTTAATCCCACTTCTCCATGATTAAGAACGTGTGGTAGCAAGTTCACCTGCCAAAACAAAACAACAAAACAAAAATCATTTCTCAAATGCCTTGAATTGAAAACATAAATCCACTTACTCTGTTCTACCTCTGTTTATTTTGAGAGAATTATTCTCTCTGTGGGCTAATTAGAAACGTGATTCGGTTTGCTGCTGCAATCTGTGCTTGCCCTGGGCCATACTCTCACTGATTTCACTGAGTACTTAACTTTAACAAGAGCGGAGAAGACCACAATGCTTACTTTCCACTCTGGTCTCAGTCTCTCTCCTGCAGTCCATGGTTTAGATGAAATGGTGGAGTGAGTACTCAGGCGGGTGTTATTTTGTGGACTCGATTACCTCCAGTGTTTCTTGTTTGAAAACCTCTGTCAAGTTCACACAATTAAGTGCATAATTAAGATGCAAGAAAGGCTTATGAAATCTTTCTTTCCTGACCCAGAAGCACGAAAAGACCATGCAGGCGTCTTGTCTTCTTTTATGATACCCCAAACTGCTCTTTGGTGATATTCTACATAGCTCAATAACTCCCCTGCCCACCTCCCTGGCAATCTCTTAGCATTGGGAATTATCACTGTCTTGGGTTATTTGTCTTCAAGTGATCCTTTCTAACCTTTAAGGACTATATCCCAAAAACTTCTGTAAGCCCTAAAGTCTTTCCAATAAAGGGAAAATGAATTGCTGTCAAAATGGGTGGTAGTCATTCTGAGTACCTTGTCGAATCTACATTTTTTTTTTTTGGACAGGCAGAGTTAGACAGTGAGAGAGAGAGAGAGAGAGAGAGAGAGAAAGGCCTTCCATTGGTTCACCCCCAAATGGCCGCCATGGCTGTGCGTTGCACAGATCCAAAGCCAGGAGCCAGGTGCTTCCTCCTGGTCTCCCATGCGGTGCAGGGCCCAAGCACTTGGGTCAACCTCCACTGCCTTCCCGGGCCACAGCAGAGAGTTGGCCTGGAAGAGGAGCAACTGGGACAGAATCCGGCACCCCAACCAGGACTAGAACCTGGAGTGCCAGTGCTGCAGGTGGAGGATTAGCCTAGTGAACTGCAGCGCTGGCCAAATCTATGTTCTAACAAACAGATTTGTACCATGGCCAGAGATATTCCATGCTTCCATAGCAGCTCAAGTGAGAAAGATTTTCAAGGCATAAAACAAATAGATGGAAGCCTCAAATGTGATTTCTATGGAAGTTTACTTTTCCCTATAGCTAGAACAAAAGAAATTAGAATTAATCCAGGTAAATAGATCTGCTAGGGAAAAATCTGGTTCCTGTGCCCCGTCACTACTGCTGCATAAGGAATCACCCTAAAACTGAGTAACTTAACCTCTGAAATTTGCTCACAATTTTGTAGGTCAGAAATATGAAAGGGTTCATGGCTTAGGTTCTGCTGTGCAGGTGCAGTCAAACATTGACTCAGTCTGGAAGCTTCTGAGAGCCTGGCGGATGGTCAGCTGTTGTGGCTTTCGGCTCGGAGCTCATCTGTGCTACTTGACGTGCAGCACCTATTGTGGTCTCTCCTTCATGGTGGTCTTGAGGTGGCTGGAAGTCTTAGGCTGTAACTCAGGGCTCCCAAGTCAGCCTCCCAGAACATGGGATGGAGGCTGCCCCATCTCGTGGGACTTAGCCTTGGAAGCCACACAGTGTCCCTTTCAACACATTCCTGAGGTAGGAGCCTCAGTACCACCTGCCTAGAATCAAGAGAATGGGACTTCGCCTGGATCTCTTGATGATGGGCCGTGTTAAGGTCAGAGAAGAGGATGCTGAAGGGAATATTAGAACCACATTTGAGGGGCCCGGCACTGTGGTATAGCGGGTAAAGCCACCACCTGCAGTGCCAACATCTCATAAAGGTGCCGGTTCTAGTCCCAGCTACTCCACTTCTCATGCAGCTCTCTGCTGTGGCCTGGGAAAGCAGGAGATGATGGCCCAAGTCCTTGGGCTCCTGAACCTGCATGGAAGACCCAGGAAAAGCTCCTGGCTCCTAGCTTTCGATCGGCCTAGGTCTGGCCATTGCAGCCAACTGGGGAGTGAACCAGAGGATGGGAGACCTCTCTCTCTCTGTGTGCCTCTCCTCTCTGTGTAATTATTTCAAATAAAATAAATATTTTTTAAAAAAAGAACCACATTTGAGAAATAGCATCTAACTCAAAGACAGTACAAAATTACAATCATCAGGAAAGCCAAGAGACCCATAAAAACCACTGTCACACCACAGCATCACTGATGGAGGCAGCTGGACTCCCCAGGCAAAGCCGCAGCTAAGCAAGGCACCTTATGGCTGAGGGTTCCCTGCGGGTGATCTCCCTCTCAGCAAGTGCAGGTCAGGAACTGTCCCTGTCTTCCATCATCCTCAAAGTTCTTGCCAAGACAACTGAAGTCAAGTCTGGACAAAGAGAAGAAAGACACTAATTGTGTCCCAGTAGATGCACAGAAAATACTAAGTTTAACACCTAAAACCAGAGTCAAGATGATGTCTCCTAGAACCTAGACTTATGGGGAAGAACTGGCTGTGTCCATCAGTGAGTGACCGTGGACAGTTCACTCTGAATAGAGCGAGGAAAGGCAGAGCAGTGGGTGATGTCACCCCAGGGCCTCATTTGTATTTTGTTTTGGGAAACTTTCAATTCTAAGGAGAAATCATCTCTCTCTGAGGAGCTTCAGCTCACCCCCACACACACACCTGTACTGTGGAGGGGTATCTCGTTTATAAAGCATTACCATCTTCCTGGGCTGGATCATGGTTCAGGCCAGAGAGACATTTTCTAAGAGGACTTTCATTCCTTTTAAAACTGGAGGTGAGGTATGATCTTCATAGGTCAAAAGGGAAATAAACTAAAGTCTTTTTGAGTGAGACACTGTTCTGGTTGCCCTGCTATCGCATCTTAACTTCAAAACACTCCTGGCATGTTAATAGCATTATTCCTTTCCACACGTGATGACAGGCTCATCTTTAAAGGACTGGTTCTGAGCCAAGTTCTCATAGTTAGGGCTCCTTGAGTCATAATTTTAAAGGTGTGAAAGTCCAGATAGCCACATGCACTTCCGTGACATGCAGAGGAAATTATTCACCAACAATATTTGTCTCCCCTCCACCTTTGGTCTTCTTTAAAATGCTATTTTAATTTCCTCAAACTCTTGGAATAAAATATGAAAAAAAAATTTTAAAGAGCCTGGGCATGGGGACACTGTAGACATTTCCCTTTGTCATCACACTGAGAACAATGCCTGCAGTCAAAGGTGGACAGAGTCTTAAGACAGCCTGCATGAGCCAGGGCCCTGGCACATTTCTAAGACTCGGGCTGAGACACAGAGGGGAAGGACCACGGGCCCTTTACTCCTGTGCAGAGAAAGCAAGTGGCAGTACATCACAAGAGGGGCTCACCCAGAGCTCAGCGGATGGCATCATTTCAGGTCTGAGATGCCAGAGGGGAGAAAAAAAAAAAAGTGTCCCAGGAATCCCTGAGTCTCCTCATTTATAGATACATAGTGAGAACCAATTAAACTCTCAAAAAATAGCATTACACTCAGTACTGGCCATTATTCCTTAATCTTTCCATGTATCCAGAAAATGTGCACTGAGCCCCACCTATGTGTGCAGCCCTGGGGCTGTGTAATGACCCAGAGTCTAGGTGAGAAGGTGCTGGAGGGTCAGTTGCTGGGTCAGTGCCTGCCAGGTAGATAGGGTGTTAAGGTCTGCAGGAGGCCTGTGTGGGGCTGGGGTCCATGGCCGGGAACGTACATGACCAACCAGCTACTTGGAGCATCCATCCCCAGCAATGTGGCCTCAGGGAAGCCACCCCTGAGACTCCGAAGACTTGGATCCTTCACACCTGCACTTATGAATTCCTAAACAAATGCAGGTGAAAGGGACCCATGTAGGGTCAGGATTGGTGTCTCTGGTAGATTAACAATCAATTAGGGATCTGTTGGGGCCTGGGTTAGTGATCAATTTGTCGTGGAGTGAGAGTGTTCTAGACATAAGTCTTAGCCATTCTGTGACTTGCTCAGGGTTCACTCTCTTTGGGCATAGCACTGGTGTATTGCAAAGGTGAGAGGCTGGTCTGAGTTGGACTCTTAAAATCTGGGGAGCCTAGCCATTTCTGACAGTAAGACAGCTTTAGTGGCATACACTCTGACCTCTGGACCAGAGTCAAGAAACACTTGCCATTTCTTACTTCATGTGCTGTGAGGAATAAGATGAAAATACCCCCAAAGGCAAAAGAATGACAGCAGCCACTTTTTATCCTGTAGTGGGGGGATAACAACCCTGGATGTGTCCGGTGACATGGGGATAATGAATGCACTGTCTCTAGCTAGGGCCCTTTGGCTGTAAGATGAAATGGAGCCTATTGCCTTGGGTGTGTGGAGCCAAACCTGGACTGGGCACAGCATGGGCACTGGCAAGTCCCTGTGAAGCCCCGGTGGTTCCCAAGAACTCCTGTGCAGTCAGAGATATCAGTTCATCCATATGCTTGGCATGCTGCTACATGGACAAACCAATGAAATGAATGAAACGGTCCATGAGTCAGCCATGCTTCCTTTCAAAATGCCCCATCCAGGACCGGCCACCTGATCACAAGATGAGAGGATGAGACTGAAGTCCAGAGAAGCCCTCTGTAATTGTAAGAGCCACAAGAAAGACAGCATCTACTCTGCAATGCCTGGTTCCTGGACAATGACAGCACTGCAGAGAGGGACAAGGTGAGACTGCACCCTGACCAGGGCGCCATACACTTTCTACCCCGCCTGATGTGCAAAACTTGCAACATTACCTCAAGCATCATTTTGAGTGTCTTTGGCTAGTGAGTGTGTCATGAATCAAATTTTGAAGATCACAGATGCAAGTGATCTGTGCAAATGGGACAAGCATGGGACAAACATAGGACAACAGGGAATTGTGGGAACTTTGGTCAACTGGAGAAGACCCGTTAGTCTAATGTCCAACAATTTGACATTCAGTTCTAGTATAATGTTACCATATTAAAATCAGGGGCAATATTACCAAATGTTTCAAGGTTTGAAGAAAGTTGGGTATCCAAAATTTAAATGTCACATCCTATTTTTAAATGTTATTGTGTAATTTTGTTGAAAGCGTTGTGTGGGCAGAATCCTGCACTTGTGCAATGCTGTGCCTGTGCCGGGGATATCATTTGCAACCTGGAGGTTTGCAAAGGTAATGGTTATGGATGGCGGCTTTCCATCTCTCTCTAAGCTAATCTGATTCTCTGTGGGACTCTAGGTCTGCTGGTAAGAATAGCAACATGGTGAATTTTATGCACAGCAAATGAGATTGTGGATAGATGACCCAACCGTAAACTCCTTAGATACTAGAATAATGTGACAGAGTCTCTTCCCTGGAGATAACTCTGTGTGAATGTGACACTTCATTCCTGAGGCTGCAGGGACCAACACATCTTGCAAGCTCTAAGGGCCCACAGATCTTTCTTCAGAATTATATTCAAGTATGGTCAAATCTATGATGTTCTCTGTGCTCTTGCTGTAATCTGATCGAATCCTCCCGTGCCAGTGGCCAGGACTGTAACTGCAGTGGACAGATGATGATGATTGACTATAGACAGGTGCTCCCCGAGTCTGGAGAGGACCAAACAGAAGCTCCTTGCAGGGACAGCAGCGTGGGAGGCAACTGTCAGACGTGGCCCCCAGCCGCCCCTGAAGATTCTTGTAACTACAGGCTCTACAGAGCAGCTCTTTATTCCCCCAACTCATTTCAGCCCAGTCCTTGGGGAGAAAATGCCTCTACATATTTCATGGGCAGTTCAACTCTTCTCAGAGCCTCCATGAGAAGCTCAAATTCCTTTCTCCATGTCTCATTAATTCCCAAAATGTACTTTGCTCCACTTGATGGAAAATGTCTTTGTTGGAAAAGGAAACACACTTGCTTGCAGAATGTGGGATGTAAAACATTGCCTCAGCATCTGTCCGAGGGCAGCCAAGAGCTCCAGGAATGGCAGGAGGGAGCATGGGCCATGGCAGGGCAGTGCCTCCCTGCTGCTCAGTGCTTGGTGGTCCAAACCAAGCCGGGTGCCTGGCTGGACACCCTCCTAAAGAGAGATCCTTGAAGTCACCATGGGTATAAGTTGCAGCTGTGGACATCTCAAGTGTAGATCCTGAAAGTCTCCTTCCTATGGGGCCCAGGAAAGAGGAGCATGCACTTGTACGCAGGTGTACACACACACATACCCCCCCCCACACACACACACACACAGAGCCAGAGCCAGAGCCAGAGCCAGAGCCAGAGCCAGAGCTACACAGCACTGCCTGTTCAAAGCTCTGCCTGGGCCTGTGTTGGGCAGAAATACCCAACATAGTTGACATGGGTGCGGCCCATGGCTGGCTTCATCACTTGAGAGTCTGTACAGTTATCACTCCTCTCCTGTGTTCCTCTCCTCTTAAAAGTGCTGGTTCAGGCCGAGCTGGAGGTGACTTGGACCTGGATGAGGGTAATGGTAGGGACTGTGAGAAGTGCTCATATTTATTTTGAAGACAGATGATGGATTTGTTGATGGCTGGATGAAAGAAATAGAAGCAAAGGAGACTGGGAAGTTCTCTGGACTGCTTTGTCTTGAGCAAGTGGGACAGACGGATTGCATTTAAGGGGTGCAGAGCTGAAGCAGGAAGGATTGGGGATGTGGGGACCAGGGTGTCCAGGAGTTTAGCTTTGGCCTGGTGAAGCTGGAGGTGCCTGCTAAATGCTGGAGCAGAGGTGTCATGTAGGAAGTCGTAGGTGTGGTTTTGGAGATTAGGAAAATGTTTAGGCCAGAGACTTAAACTTCAGAGGAATCAGCTGTTTGGAATTAAAAGCCATGAGTCCAGATGAGCTATGTCAGGCAAGGCATATGGGCAGAGAAGTGCTCTGACGTCAGATGCTTGGAGCAGAGACTAGTAAAAGAACCACGAAGGAAATCCAGCGAGAAGGCATGAAACCAGGAGAGCAAGCAGTGTTTCCCAGAGGCCAAAGACGGAGTGATTGACAGTGCCCAGCACAGCCAGGGAACACTGAGCACAGCCACTGAGGCTTAGGCAGAGGGGGCAGAGACACACAGCAGAGAAAGAATACCCAGGGAAGCAAGGACCACAGGGCCATGGTCTGTCTGAGCCCTTGCAGCAAGGGTTACAAGGGATATTCTGCTTGTAGACCGAGCACCCCCAAGTCCCTGTGGACCCTGAGTTTCAGGTCTCTGCTGGCCAGGTGGGTGGCTTGTGTGGAGTCTCATGTGCATTGTTGAGTTTCAGTCACTCGCCGATCCACTGAGCAGTGTTTGTCTA
Source organism: Oryctolagus cuniculus (assembly GCF_051225735.1). Lineage (NCBI taxonomy): Eukaryota > Metazoa > Chordata > Mammalia > Lagomorpha > Leporidae > Oryctolagus > Oryctolagus cuniculus. Next base: position 77,753,958 of record NC_142881.1, read on the forward strand.
ATCACAAGTAATCCACATAGAATTGGCCCTGATACAGGGACTGAATTCAGAAGTAAAACTGGTATCCCATCCAACGAGCATCCAAGAGCAATTGAAATCTTGATGGAGGGCCCTTTAAGAAGTGGGAGCAAACTGTTGAAATCTTTACTTAATGTATACTAAGCTGATCTTCTGTATATTAAGAGAATCAAAAATGAATCTTGATGTGAATGGAAGGGGAGAGGGAGTGGGAAAGGGGAGGGTTGCGGGTGGGAGGGACGGTATGGTGGGGAAGCCATTGTAATCCATAAGTCATACTTTGGAAATTTATATTCATTAAATAAAAGTTAAAAAAAAAAGAAGTGGGAAGTGGGCCAATGCTGTGGCATAGTGGGTAAAGCCACCACCTGCAGTGTTGGCATCCCATATGGGCACCGGTTTGAGTCCTGGCTACTCCACTTCTGATCCAGCTCTTTGCTATGACCTGGGAAAGCAGTACAAGATGGCCCAGGTCCTTGGGCCCCTGCACCCATGTGGGAGACCAGGAACAAGCTCCTGGTTCCTGGCTTCAGATTGGCACAGCTCTGGCCTTTGCAGGCATCTGGGGAGTGAACCAGCAGATGAAGACTTCTCTCTCTCTCTCTCTCTCTCTCTCTCTCTCTCTGTGTGTGTGTGTGTGTCTGTCTCTCTCCATCTCTGTAACTCTGCCTTTCAAATAAATAAATGAATCTTTAAAAAAAAGCAGCAAGTGTGGATTACTCGCTCACCCAAAATGAAAATTCCGAAACCTCTTTTCTGCATCTCTCTCCTCTGCTTTCACTTCTAAGGCACCGAGGTGGCCTCCCGGTCTGTCCTCTGCCCGCCGCAGAGTCCCATAAACTCTTGGCAAACACAATCTAGGCTGGCTCTTCACACTGTCCCCGTATCTCCCTGCCTCCTTGGGTTTATGGATTTATGGCCCATTGTCTTTATTTATTTTTCTAGCGTGCAGAGCTTCCTGCCATTTCTAAACATAGCCATGCTAGCGGTCCTGCATTTTTCTTCTCCACCATTATCAAGATCAATAAAGCAAAGGCCAGAGAGCTGGCCATGCAAATGCAGAGATCTCCTTAGCAGGTGAGAGAAGAGGAAGCCGACACCTGGTTATTTGGCCCCATGGTGCGCCTGTTTGTCCTACAGGGGGCTGGGCATCTGCCTTGTCCTTCCCTCTTGGGTCAGATGTCCACCTAGGGATCATGCAGTGGGTGTCCTGAGTGTGTCCCTCCCTGAGTGCTCATGGACATCTCCAGCCCCACAAAGCATGGTCCATCCTCTGAACCAAACCCCTGCTTGGAAATCACGCTCTGTCTCTGCTTTGATCCATTTCCTCTTCTTCTGTTTTTCCCCTTTGAGGACTTGCCAAAAGCAAAACCAGCCATCCCACCTGCCTGTCACTTTGACAAGAGATGACAAATTACATTTCTCAGAAAGTATGTAGTAAGAGAGAAAAAGCACCAAGCCAGCTTCAGGTCAAGCTGTCTGCATTCCTGCCTGGGTAAGTCTTCCTCAAAATCATCTTTTTTCACTGCGGTGCCTGGCATACTGCCCCAGAAAATGGCAAGAAAGGAATGGGGGGTGCTCTGGAGACCTCAGGGCTCAGCCCTGGGCGCCTCCTGCAGTGAGGTGTGCATCGGGGCTTGAGGAGCTGCAACACAGGGTGCCTGCTGCCTCTGCCCTGCGCCACCTGTTGATGGGATCAGGAGCGGCAGGATTAATATCCAGGGCATGGCAGGGCTGAAGCCAGCTCTCACCTGGACTCAAGGATGTAAGGGGTAGGGTCCCTTTCTGTTGCCCACTTAGTCACCAGGGTGAACACGGCAGCGTGCAGGCTGGGCATCAGAAGAGCCACACAAGCAGCAGTGAATGTTTGTTTAGTATCTCCTTAAACACACGGCCCGCATCCCTTGCACAGAAAATGACAACATTTCCATGGTTACAGGGACCCATAATCTCAGAAGAACCATCTGAGATGTCCCAAAATGAGTGATCAGAAAGAGAAATAGAAACCTGGGCATGCTGGGTGATGTGGCACAAGAGTAGGGAGCAAAAGAATCGGAAGCTTGTCTTTCAGAGGATGATCCAGGAAAGCTGATCTTAAAGTGACACTCACTCAGACGGGGCCAGACCCCCACCAACAAGGAAAGCTGCCAGAGAACCACAGCCGAATCGACTGTGTATTCACAATGTTTGAAGACGTTTGCCTTCTGACCAGGAAGGGCACCCTGGTTCCCCCTTTCTACATCCTGCACTATCCCCCGACCTTGCTATACAAGGCCTGGGGAACTGCTTCTCCCAGGAGGGGAAATAGCTTCTCTGAATACGCTCCCTTTATGGTTCAAAAGTGAATAAGAACTTTCCTTTGAGTAGCTCCTGCTTGAGGCTGATTATCTGGCCACACACCGTCTTTTTGTTTGTTTTTTGTTTTTTAAGGTTTATTTATTTGAATGGCAGAGCTACAGAGAGGGAGAGAAAGGAAGAGAGAGAAAGAGAGAAAGAGAGAGAGAGGGAGAGAGAGAGAGAATGGTCTTCCATCCTCTGGTTCACTCCCCAGAAGGCTGCAATGACCAGAGCTGTGCTGATCTGAAGCCAGGATCCAGTAGCTTCTTCCAGGTCTCCCACATGGGTGCCAAGGTCAAGGACTTGGGGTCATCTTCTACTGCTTTCCCAGGCCATAGCAGAGAGTCAGATCAAAAGTGGAGCAGCCGGGACTCGAACCAGTGCCCATATGGGATGCTGGCACTGCAGGTGGCAGCTTTACCTGCTAGGCCACAGCACTGGCCCCAGGAACACAGAATTTCAAGAGCTTGCTGATCAACAAGGAATTCTGCTGGTCCCTCCACTCTGTTTATATTGAGCCTCATTTATGTGCTTTGCCCTGATGCTAACCTCAGTACTTTAACCATCTGTGTAGTATTCCACAGTGTGATTATGCTTGGATTTATTCAGCTCATTACTTATTAATGGACACCTAGATCATTGCTCTGTTGGTGTTGCTACCTTTACAAACAATGCTATAATATACATATAACTTCCCAACTTGCTCCCTTATTTCCTAGGATAGATTTTTAATATCTGGTAATATCAAGTCATAGGTGAAAATATTTAAAGCATTTAAAATTTTAATAGCTAGATATTGCAAAGTTGCAACCTAGACATTTCACAGCAGTTTAAAGTTTCATCAACTAGTCAGCGAAAGACGTTCATTACACCTAGCAACAGCAGGCATTATAAATCTTTCATAGTTTTACTTTCTGACATGTGACAATCAATATCTAATTACTGGAATTAGTACTTACTTATTTATAAATAATGTGCTCTGAGTTTTCACAGTTTATTCATTCTTGTGATATCATTTTATGGACTTTTTAAGATTTTTGATGCTTTTCCTTATTGAATTGAAACTGAATTGGTATGGGTATTTTTTTATTTGCAAGAATGTTTTGTGTATTATGAATAGGAATTCATGGTTTCTAAATCTGTCCTTTGTGCTCTGTGTTGTGTAGACTCTTTCTGAAGCAGAAATCCTGTCTATTTCGCAAACTGCAGTTTTTCCACAAATGTGCACAGTGCCTGGCCCAGAGTGGGCACTCGATGAATATGTGTCAAAAGACAAGTGGGTGCACAGGGGCCTGGAGGTTATGAACATGAAGGCTCTGGCCTCACTGGCTGCCTGTTCAGCATTGACTAGGACTCGCTGAGGTTTGCTTCCTTGTCCACTGGAGCCCCAAGAGTATGTCCTGTGCTTTCCTCGTACAAAGTCAAGTCCTCCTTGGTGGAATCCCAATCTCTTCCTGGTGCACTTCTCTCTGATTGTTGGTGGACCTCCTGCTACATCTACTGAGTAGGCGTAATGATCACCCAAGGAAGGGTCTTCAGTGATGAAATGTAGTTATGTGCACATTCCAGCTTTGTTCTCTTAGTATTGATCTGAACACAAATGAGATATTTCATCTCATTTCTTTGGGGTTTATCTCATCATCCGTGGCCTCCTGTAGTTATTTGTATTTTGGTTCATTCAGGTGAGATAGCCTCTTTGTAGGGAGGGAGAAATCTTCAAAAGTGATTCAACCTGAATGAAATCTAATAATGATTATTCTATTATTATTAAACTCATAAACACCAACAAAGACCATAACGCACACAATTGTCAAGCAGCATTTTCTTCAGTGGAAGAACTCAATATTTAGAAGTAATCCTACTTCTCCCTCACATTCCTGGATAATAATTTGAATTGTTATCATCTATCCAGAGACATGGCTCATGGCTCCTTTTGGTTCTCATAGAAACAGAGCGATGTCTTCCACCTGATACCTGGAATTTAGCAGTGCATCTCTGGTATAATTTGTCAAGCAGTGGTGCTGCTTTCTACTGTACAGCATCCACAGTGGAGAAACCAAAACATTATCCTCCCCATTGGAAGTAATTTGCAAAACACACATAGTGACTGTGTGTGAAGAGGCAAAGAATGAATAAATTTCATTTTATTTGAAAGGCATGGAGACAGAGACAGAGGTATTGTTCATCTACTGGTTAATTCCCCAAATGGCTGAAAGAGCCAGGTCAGGCCAGATGCAGGTCGGCAGCCAAGAACTCAATGCAGGTCTTCCAAGGATGGGTAGTAAGTAACCAAATACATGAGCCATCATCTTCCTCTGCCTCCCAGGGTGCACATTAGCAGAAAGCTGGATCAGAAGTAAAGCTGGTACTTGAAACAGGTACTTCATCATGGGATGTGGGTGTCTGGAGCATCATCTTAACCATTGCACCAAAGTCCTGCCCCATGAATTAATAAATTTCTAGTGATGCACTTTTCCCAAGCAAGGTGGGTGTATTGCTGATGAGGAAGAGATTTTGATAGCTTTATTTTACACAAACTATACTTATAAGCAGATGAGAGAAGTAAAAATTTTGGGAATTCCAGGAAATATTTCCTTCTACCCTAAAAACCAATAAAAATACACCATAGAAGAGGTCATGTACCTTTAAAAAGATTCCAGAAATCCCAAGATGTGTGCAGAATAACACGGGATAAAGGAAAAGAGAGATTTTCTGCCTTGTTACATCTTTGTCCTGACTGACGTGTGGAGGCGTAGATGTTACGTGTAGAATGGTACCCAGAAAGCATGTGGCAATGGTGCTCACTGCTGTTCAGTGGAGCTCAGGAACCACACTTGTAGCTCATACTGCCTGCAGAGCACTTCAGATTGTTGGGTACAGAAAACAATTTCTTGTGCCTTGAAGTTTAAATTGCAGAGTGCGCACATAGTCAATAAGTATCTAGGGAGTTCATGAATCTTAGGAGCCCCTTTGTCAGGGAGAGGGCCCTAGCTTGTGACAGCAAGGGACACCCTCCACAGGATTAATGGGACCAGTGCTCAAAATCACGGCTCTGAGCACTGTAAACTTCAGGTTCCTTGGCTGGAATAGTCTTTTCCATTGCCAAGTGAATCAGTGCACGTCAAAGACGTGGAGAGAGAGAATAGTGGGGGAGGGTGCTGCCACAGTCCATGGTGTGTATTGCAGGAGAGGCAGGAGGCCTGGATACTCCCTGTAGCTCTCAGGGTAAGGACAACAAATCCTTCTATGACTCTCCCACCCTCCCCCTGGTCTCCCAGGAATACTCCTCACTACCTGCCCATGAGTTGGCTGTGTTTTAAAAGACTAGAGCTCTTTCTTGCTTGAACCAAGAAAAAACATAAGCCCAGGAACCTCAGAACTACAACCCAACTTCTCAGCAAGACCAGGAGATACACCACCTGTTAGGTGAGGAATCCCATGGCCAGAAGCTTGTTCAGCATGGATACATTGAGGAGAAATGAGTGTCAGGGTCTCTGGAAAAGCTGCCTGGCTGAAGGAGATAATTTTCCAGCCAGGAACCTGATTCTCAGTTCTGGTCTCTCCCCTGGGAGGAGGTACCCAAGCAGTTGCCCTATCACCTATGCCTCCCGGAGTGCACGTTAGCAGGGAACTAGAATCAGAAGCACAGCCAGGAGCCAAACACAAACACTGTGTGTGATATGGGATGCAGGTGTCCCAGGTGGCTTCTGAACTACTACCCAAAATGCATGGTGCTGCCTCCGACTTCTGATCTTGCCACCTCTCATTTGGAAAATATTTTTCAAGCTGATATTAAGGTGCAGAGGGAGGCAATGGGAAAACCTGCAGTCATGTCATATTTATAATTTAGGGAGACCCATGCATTATGCAAAACTGTTCTGTTCTTTCCAAGCCAAAGATGATGAGTGACAACAGAAGGCTTCCCTGTGGTTCTGCTGGAGAAGGGGAAATGGAATCATCTAGGACAGCTGACAGAGAGGGACTCAGGGCCCATCCCCAAGCTTCTGCCACTTGTGTTCCTAGCTGATCCCTGAGCACCTTCTCCTCTCCTTTGAGGGGAGCCAGGTGCAAGGTGCACATGGCAAGCTGGACCCTGGGGTGAGAGTGGAAAATGACAATCTGTTATCTTTACTTATCACTCAAGGACCAGCTAACAAATAGCACATTGTTGATTGAAGATCATGAAGCTTAGTCCTGATTGGCAGTTCTAATCACAGCCGTCAAGCAAGGGGATGGAGACAGCATGAAAAGACATCCTTGGAAAAATTTGGAAAACCTACAGGGAGAAAAGTCAGTCTTGGAAAACCAAAGGGAAAAAGGGTGGGCAGATAAAAGGTGGCTGGGGGATTTTGTTATCCAAGTTTCCAGGCACCTGGTTCATTTGTGGTTGTATGGGTTATAGATTTGGGTAACCAAGAGATCTAGTCCTTTTATTTTGTAATATTTTATTTATTTATTTGAAAGACAGAGTCACAGATAGAAAGAGAGGGAGACATCTTCCATCTGCTGGTTCTCTCCCCAAAAGGCCACAGCAGCTGGAGATGGACCGATCTGAAGCCAGGAGTCAGGAGCTTCTTCCGGGTCTCCCACATGGGTTCAGGGGCCCGAGCGCTTAGGCCATCTTCTGCTGCATTCTCAAGCCATAAGCATAGAGCTGGATTGGAGGAAGAGCAGCCAGAGAATGAACTGGTGCCCATATGGGATGCTGGCGCGGCATCCACAGCGCTGGCCCCTAAAGTAAATCTCTTAAAAAATCAAGCCTTTCCCAGGATGTCTCCCTACCTTGAAGTGGCGCATGACTGCATCCTGCCTTTGTTATTGGTCTTCCATTCTCTCTAAGTTTTATGCACCAACCCTACCCTCTTGAAACTTGTGTCCATTTCAGTAACTCAAGCTTAAGTCTTAGTGCCAACCTCTATTTCATGGTTTCACATTACAGGGCACACTAAAGGGGCATACAAGTGAGCATATCCCAAAGTAAGTTCTCTGTCCACTGTCTCAAATCAGCTCTATGCTCACGTTCTATATCTGGGTTAATGACACCACCATACACTCGGTTGTCATAATGAGAATTCTCAGAGCTGTTATCTATTGCTCCCTCTCTCACACCTTCCACAGTCAATGTTTGAACCAAACCTTGACTATTCATCTTACAAAATATTTCTCAAATCTTCTTTAATCCATCCTTAATGTCAAAGCTGCAACTCAATCCCTTATCTCTCCCTGGACTATTTCAATAATTTTTTTCCTCTAATTTTATGCCTGTCTCTGAATTTTTTTTATGTAAAGATATATTTAAAATAAATTTAAAATATACTTGGGTCCATGCCACCTGCCTGGGAGACCCAGATTGGATTCCTGGCCCTGGCTTCAGCCAAGGTATTGTGTGCATCTGAGGAGTCAATCAGCAAATGGAGGATCTACCCCTCTTTTTACCTTTCAGATTTTTTTTTTTAAAGAGGAAAGTAGGGGCTACCTGCAGGGCTGGCATCCTATATGGATGCCTGTTCAAGACCCGGCTGATCCACTTCTGATCCAGCTCTCTTCTATGGCCTGGGAAAGCAGTAGAAGATGCCCCAGCTCCTTGGGCCCCTGCACCCACGTGGGAGACCTGGAGGAAGCTCCTGGCTCCTGGCTTCAGATTGGCGCATCTCTGGCCATTGTGGCCAATTGGGGAGTGAACCAGTGGAAGGAAAACCTCTCTCTCTCTCTCCTTCTCTCTGTGTAACTTTAACTTTCAAATAAATAAATAAATCTTTTTTTAAAAAAGAAGAAAGTAGATACTCATTTTATTTAAAAAAATGTTCAATGAAATAGAAGTGCTAAACCTGATTTGATCATCACACGTTGAATCCAGGTAGTGAATTATCACATTGTCCCTGTAAATATGTACAATTAAAATAACAATAAACACAAAATAATAAAACAAAATAACAAAAGAACTGTTGGATCAGAGAATGTGTAGACATTTCCAAATGCATAGGTCAGAGAATTCACTCTTTCCAATGCTGTCAGTTGATTTAAGAGTATTTTCTTAATAACTCCCTGCAGATATATAAATATTGATTATTCCACAACCATTCAACATTTTATATCTTTCTGGGTTAAATCCAATTTAATTATGATTCATTATGCTTTGTATAATTGATGTAAAAAAAGCTGCACATAACCTGTAAAATTTGATAAATTCCACAGGTGTATCTCTTTTGGAATGATCACAACTGTCAAGGCAACAAATATTTCCATCACTCCCCAAAATATCCTCATGCCTTTTGTCATCCCTCCCTGATGGTTCTCACAGCCTTGCCTCTCCATTCCCAGTGATCACTTAGCTGCGTTTTCTAGAACCACATATAAATGGAAACTACAATGTATAATGTTTTGCCTGGCTTCTTTCACTCAACATAATTGCTTTAAAAACATTGTCCAGCAAAAAACAGTCCATTGCTTTTTGTTTTTAAGGTGCATTTTTTTATTCGAAAGGCAGAATGATAGAGAGAGGGAAAGAAGGGGGCAAAAAGGGGAGGAGAGAGAGAGAGAGATGTTCTATCCACCTGTTCACTCCCCAAATGGCCACAATGATTGGGGTTGGAGCAGGCTGAAGCCAGGAGCCAGGATCTCCATCCAAATTGTCCCTGTTGGTGGCAGGGACCCAAGTATTTGGTCCACCTGCTCTGCTGCTTTCCCAGGTACATTAGCAGGGAGATGGATCGGAAGCAGAGCAGTCAGGACTCCAACCAGTGCTCCAATATAGGACAATGAATTGCAAGAAGGGGCTTAACCCATTGTGCAAAAACACCAGTCCTAGTCTGAACCTTTTTATTCCTGTGAACCATGCCTTTATATGGGCATACAGCAATTTATCTATTTATTAGTTGATGAACATTGAGATTATTTCTGGTTTTGGGCTATTTCAAGTGAAGTTGTATGAACATTCAGATATAAATTCTTAGATGTGTTCATTTCTCTTGGGTATAGATCGACTAGATTATAAATTTGTATATGTTAGCTTTTTAGGAAACTGTGGAAATATTTTCCATAATGTTTATTCCATTTTTACATTTTCACTGCTCTCTATAGGAGTTCCAGTTGCTCAACATTTTGGCCAACACTTGGTATAATAGGTCATTTTAATTTTATTTTTATCTGTTCTGGTGAGAGTTTATCACATTGCAGTTTTTTTATCTCTCTGGTGAGAGTTTATCACATTGCAGTTTTAATCCTCAGTTTCATATTGATTAATATTGTGCAGCATCTTTTAATGTGTTCATTTGTCATCATACATGTCTTTGTCTTTTCTCAATTTTCTTATCATGTTGCTTGATTCTTATTATTGAGCTTTGATACTTCTTTCTATATTCTGGATACAAGTCACTTATCACACATGTGATTTGCAAGTATTTCTTCCTGCTCAGTACTGGACACTTTATTCTGTGAAAAGATTCTTTTGAAGAGCCCAAGTTCTTACCTTTTTTTTATGTCTTTCAGTTTTTTTTTTCCTTTGGTCACAGATTGGTTTTATGACATCAGCATCCATCTCCCGGAGTTGCTATAAAAAAACAGGTTGAGTGGCTTGGAATAACCACTGCTTACTGTCCCACAGGGCTGGAGATGACAAGTCAGAGATCAAGACTTGAGTTCCTTCTGATGGCTATGAGGGCAGCCTGTCTGTATCTCTCTCCTGGTGTCTACAGGGCTGCTGGCCTTCCTTCCTGGGCATACTATGGCCACTAGACCCACAGCTCCCAGTTTCTGCACCACACTGTGTTCTCTGTGTCTTTATTCATAGTCTTCCCTCTGTAAGTGTCTGTCTCTGTGTCCGTATTTCTCCTGGCAACAGTCATATTGTATCAGGTCCCACTCAGTGACCTTATTTGATTGTGTGTGTATTCCCAAATAAACATATTCAGAGGCCCTGAGGGCAAGGATTCCAGCCTCTTGTGATTTTTCTTTGGTGAGGGTGGCTGTATGCATAGTGCACAATTCAATCCATAGCAGTGCTGTAATTGAGGTACTTTGGCCTAGCCCAACATCGTAAAGATTTGTTTTGACTTTTTTCCTTCCAGAATTTTTACAGTTTTTTTTTAAAATCAGATGTATTATCCATTTGATTATTATAGATGGTGGGAGATATTAACTATAGCTCTTTCTTTATTTTTAAAATATTTATTTACTTAATTTGAAAGAGCAAGAGATCAACTTTGCAACCACTGGCTCATTTCACAAGTGCACACAACAGCTGGGGCTGGCCAGGCCAAAGCCAGGATCCCAGAACTCCATCCAGATCTCTCACACAGGTGGCAGGGATCCAAGTACGTGGGTTGTCACCTGGAGCCTCCCAGGTGCACACTGTTGGGAAGTTGGCTCGGAATCCCAGCAGGGCCTTGAACTCAGATACTCCTAGACAGGGTGTGGGCTATCCCGGGGTTCACCCCTGGGCCACATGGCACATTTGGGCTTGTGGTCATCCATTTGTTTCTCTACTGCTCTTTGAAAAGAGTATCTTTTCCATTGTTTTGTCTTTGCACCTTTATCAAAGGCCAGTTCTCCACGTTTGTATGAGTCGATTTCCAGACTTCTTTTTGTGTATATTTATAGCAATGTCACACTCTGTTCAAAATTGCACCTGCCCTTTCAAAACAGACACAATCTTCCATTTCCTCTTATTTCCTCTGGAATTCCAAAGGATGCAATTTTAGATCATTTTGTCTTCTGTGTTTATTAAAATTTCTCTCCAATTTTCTGTGCCTTTATTACTGTTTTTCATTGTTCATAATTTCATTTAATTCAATCTTAATTATTTACCTCCTCCATTTTCACTGAGTTAATGTTAAAGTCAGATATTGCATTTTCTAATTTTAATTACTCAGATAGTCTGAAAATCCAGTTGATTATTTTCTCTATTTTCTTTAACCATAGTTTGCATTTTATCTTCAAGCTTATATTATTGTTTATTATCATTATTATCACTTTTAATTTATTTAAAAGACAGAGAGAGGGAGCCAGACAGACAGAGAGAATTCCCATTTGCTGGTTCACTTACCAAATCCTCACATTAGCTGGGGCTGGGCCAGGCTCAACTTGGGAACCAGGAATTCAATCTGGGTTTACCACATGGGTGGTAGGATCCAATGTTCTTGAACTGAATTATCTACTGCATTGTAATTTTACTGGAATCAGGAGCAGAGTCGAGACTCAAGAACTAATACGGGATGCAGAAGTCTTACACAACACCTTAATGCTAGGTCAGATGCCCACCCCTTGAGCATTACATCCTCAATGAATGTTCCAGTATTAGGCATTCTGGCAGATCCAATTTGGTGTGTTGATTCTTCTGCCCGTCACTCACGGTGAATTATTGTCATTATCTGTTTTTGTTTGTTTTCATGTTTAATCAAGAGATCTTATCCCATGAAACCTGATTGAAATTCTTGACATCAATTTTGAATTTTCTTAGCTCTATGGAGAATTGCCATTTCTTCAGTCACTACTATTGATTAATTAGAACATGATGATGCTATATTCAACCAAGAAGTTTTAATAGTCTTCAGTGATTAGGTTCATTGGGACATCAAGTTCCACAGAGTACCTGAAATGCAAGTCTCTGGGATTTTGTATTTTACATAGCAATGACTCCATGTGCATAACCTTGTGTGTCTGGGATGCAGTCAAATCCTACTGACTACGCATGGGTGTTAGCACCCCCTCTTCCTTCTCAACTCTCAAGCTTAATCTTGAGGCTACTTCAGATACCCTAGAAATATTAACTTTGAGATTTGTATAATACTAGTATTGATACATTAATATTTTCAAAATTATGATTAGCCCTTAAGATTTGTATTTTATTTATTTTTAAAGTTTATTTATTTACTTTAATTAAGTTGAAAGGAAGAGTGACAAAGAAGCATAGATAGGGAGGAGAGAGAGAGAGAGAGAGGGAGAGAGAATTTTTCTGGTTCATTCCCTAATGCCCACAGAGCTAGGGGTGGCCAGGCCAAAGCCAGGAGCCAGGATTTCTATCCAGGTCTCCCATATGGGTGCCAGGGGTGAAAGCATTTTAGCTTCATCTGCTGCCCCCAGGGCGCACTTCATAGGAAACTGGAATCAGAAGTGTGAGCAGGACTGAAACCAGACACTGCGATACAGCAGGCCGGCATCTCCGTGGTGGCTTCACACATGTGTCACAATGCCCGCCCCTAAATTTTTTATTTTAGAGTCATATTGAGTTTAACATGGCTGAAATTTTTGCTTTACCTCTGTGTTATCTTCCACTGAACATTATCTTCAAAGGCCTTCCCAGCAAACATTAAATAAATACACTTTTATTTTGTAGAGATCTATTGCTTTATGTTTTAAAAGTTTAACTGTCCAGGTAATGAAGGACAGTAGAGCTTTTTGTGTCACGTGAGACAAAGCAAATGCCTGCTTGCAGCCTGCAAGGGAAAGAAAGGGCTGCAGAGACCTTGCCCCCTGCACTCCTCCTCACCTCCTGCTGGTTCCCTCCCCCACCTAAATTCAGACAAGGACCTGCTCCGAGATGATGGCTCTCTACTCATCAGGAGACACTGCCACTTTCTGCCCGCTCAATCCACTTCCTCTAAATACCTACACATTTAAAAATTACATTGCAATTTTTGTTAGTTCTAAACGCTTAAAAAATAGGCTAAGTACAAAATCCCCCACCCCACCAAACCTAAAGGATTATGAGAAAGGAACTCTCAACAGCTGCTGAAGTCAAACTTTGAACAAACCAATATTTGTCTAGGAGATGCTGTAAATTTGATGCACCAGCATTTTAATGAACCATCTCACTTAAATTATTATTATAACTGAGTAGGCTTGTTACAGGCAAATTGCCCTGTGACCTAAATTCTCAGCTATCTCTGGGGTACATGAATAGTCTTTGAATTATGCCTCAAGAAACGATTTGGATAAGTCTGATCACTACCGTTTCTCCAGGAACATTCCTCTGTCCCTGGAGCCTTGGTGAGAAGGGGGCTCCCACCCTCTGGTTCTGAATACAACCTCACTGCTACCTCTGCCAGTAGAGGCTCCAGCATCAGGCTCTGAGGGGACCATCTCCTTCGATATTTGAAGCATCAAGCATTTTTTGCATACCAATTGCCTAACAGATTCGTAGTCATAATAATGAAAACTGCCCATATGTTGATAACAGTTTTATGAAAGATCCCCTAAATCAAGTGGGTTGAATTACTTTATGGGAATTTGCTAGCAATTGTTTTGAATGATGCCTATTTTGATTACATGGGCTTTTTTATTTGCTCAAAGAAGAATTAGGAGTTGCTCATTTAGTTCAATTCAGCTCATGCTTCCCCAGCTATGAAGGCAAATGTCTAGAACTTGAGGCTCTGGATCTAGTCTGAGAACAGTGTGGGTGGAGTCTGTGTCTCACTGGTTCACCTAAAATGGCTATTGCTGCTGGTCCTGGGGTCGTTGCTCCTTGTCCTGCCCCTGGTTGCCTGGGCACTTGGGAGGGGGCTTTGCTGTCTGGGGGCTCTGGGTATGGCCTCCCCTTTGGCCTAGACAGAAATTGTGTTTTCTAAACTTGTCTCTATTCAAACTTAAAGAAAAGTCTGCCTCTTTAATTGTAACTTTCACCTGTTACATCTGTTACTCATGTTACTGATGCTGGTTGCTTGTGTCTTGGTTCAGGCTTTTTTGCAGGAGCTTCTTTTGTTGGGCTCAACTTTTCCAGTTTCACCCCATGATCTGTTTGCACCTTTAGGCAAGGCTAACCTTCTCTAAGATACAAATGCACTGTGGCTCCTGATTTCTGGAAAAAAAAAGTCAGAGGCTCATGCCATGTGGAGGACCTCCTGGGACATGGCCAGTGCGATCCTCCCCTGCCCTCTGCTTTGCAGCTCATCCCCTCAACCCATGCTCCCATCATTCCAAGCTGCTTCTGTGCCTGTGATGTCCTTGAATTTCTGTGAAAAGGGTGCACGCTAGAGTCGCTCCCCAGTGGCAAGTGTGTGTCAAGCCTCAGTCAAACAGTGCATTTTGGAGAACATCCTCTCTCACGTGAGCTCTCCTTTGCCTCCTAGTGAACCGTGCAGGCCTCATCAATGCAGCCCCAGCACCACAGTTGTCTTACACTCTCTAGTGCCTGTTCCCTAGTGCTTGGCAAAGGCAGGTGCTCAGCCAGTCTGAATTCCCATACCTACTGTGATACCTACTGGCCACGACATCTTGGGGAAATGGTGTGCTCTCAGCCCGACTCACGTTCCTCTTCCGTATATTAGGGATACCAACAGCATGTAACTTGTAGAGGTGACATTCGGATAACAATAGATGGCAGATAAGTGCTGAGAATGTCTTGAAACATACTAAGGACCCATTAAGTGTTGCATTTTGTTAATATCAAGAGCGTTTTTGAGGGACTGGCATTGTGTGCATTGGGTTAAGCTGCTGCCTGTGACACCAGCATCCCATATGAGCACTGGTTCGAGTCATAGCTGCTCCACTTCCAATCCAGCTCCCTGCTAATGCAGGGAGTGTTTGGTGCCTGCCACCCATATAGGAGACCCAAATTCAGTTCAGGCTCCTGACTTTGGCCTGGTACAGCCCCAGTTGCTGTGGTTATTGGGGAGTAAACCAGAGGATGAAGACTGTGTGTGTGTGTGTGTGTGTGTCCCTCTCTGTAACTCTGCTTTCAAATAAATAAATAAAATCTTTAAAAAAAAGAGAGAGAGAGAGAAAATCTCTCTGGCCTTCCCTCTCTCTCTGTAACTCTGCCTTTCAAATAAATAAAATTAATCTTTTGTGTTAAATAAAGAAGGTTGTTAAATGAATTGAGCACACACTGTATGTGGGATATCAATGATGAGCATATGACTGGAGAGTTTTTACATCATAAAGAATATAGCAATTTATCCAGTTAATTCTTACAACAAAATTACCTGGTAGGTACTGTTCTTTTCTTTTTTTTTTTCTTTTTTTTTTTTTTTTTTTTGACAGACAGAGTGGATAGTGAGAGAGAGAGACAGAGAGAAAGGTCTTCCTTTGCTGTTGGTTCACCCTCCAATGGCCACCGCTGCTGGCGCACTGCGGCCGGCACACCGCACTGATCGGATGGCAGGAGCCAGGTGCTATCCTGGTCTCCCATGGGGTGCAGGGCCCAAGCACTTGGGCCATCCTCCACTGCACTCCAAGGCCACAACAGAGAGCTGGCCTGGAAGAGGGGCAACCGAGACAGAATCTGGCACCCCGACTGGGACTAGAACCTGGTGTGCCGGCACTGCAAGGCAGAGGATTAGCCTAGTGAGCCGCGGCGCTGGCCCGTACTGTTCTTATTTTCATTTACATAGAGAGAGGTGAGGCCTAGAGACAGCTAAATAAAATTGTCCTAAGTTATAAAATGAATATATGGGTGAACTGGGATTTGATTCCAAGAAATCTGACTTAATCATGACTCTGAACCCTCCCAGAATATATTGTGTTGCTTCTCCATGCATATTCATTGAATGGATGAAAAGAACATGTAGCTGGCCTCTCTAGAGATGACAAGGCTCTACTTATACATGGTGTGAGGAATCGTGGAAATGCCCTGACTGAGAACATCTTTGGCACTTTATGATTTCTGGAGTCATGGACGTGGAGCTAGGGCTAGAGTGTACCATGGCTGGAAAGATGTGAGTTTTAGTGAATTTCCTTGGGTGGGGCCTTGGTTCCTGGAACAGAAGCCTGGGGTGATGAAGAAGGCATCAGGAGGCAGCATAGGGCCAGGCATCCAGCCCCTGGCATGGGCAGGCCTTGCTTCTCATCCTGCTGCTGCAACAGCTCAGCTGACTCATTCGTTCAATGAGTTTTGCATCCCTTAAATGTTCCAAGAACTGCTACTTCTTCCTCTTACATAAAATGGTGATGGTACTTCCTACCTTGAAGGATGTTTGAGAGGATTCTCTGGGACATTCAGGAAGGTACAGCCCAGGGACCTTCTATGGGTACCTTTCTCACCTCTCACCAGATTGTTCTCAGCTGAGGGCCAGAGTACAGGTTTGGTACACAGGCAGGAGTCAGAAAACCATCTATGGACCCCAGGAGCAGCCAAGGGTGGGACCTCAAGCTGAGGTCCAGGGAAAGTTCTGGGTGAGTCAGTGGAGGAAGGCAGAGTTCAGAGGAAAGTCAGGAAGCCAAGGGTCTGAGGTTGTGCAGTTGGGAATAAGCTAAGGATGGGGCAGGGTGTGCTGCTAATCATGACCGTGATTGCTAGTTAATGCTTGAAGCTCATCCGGGTGGCTGGCTGGAGTCTGAGAACAGTGCTGTTAGAGAGGAAGATATTGGGGCTAGCACTGTGGCATGGAGGGTAAAGCCACCATCTGCAGTGCCGGCATCCCATATGGGTGCCCGTTCGAGTCCCAGCTGCTCCACTTCTGCTCCAGCTCTCTGCTATGACCTGGGAAAGCAGTAGAATATGGCCCAAGTCTTTGGGCCCTTGCACTGGTGTGGGAGACCTGGAGGAGGCTCCTGGCTCCTGGCTTCAGATCGACACAGCTCCAGGCATTACAACTCGATTGGGGAGTGAACCAGTAGATGAAAGACCTCTCTCTCTGCCTCTCCTTCTCTCTCTGTGCAAAAAAAAAAAAAAAGGAAGGAAGATATTTTCCTCATCCTGGTCTTTGATGGGCCTCCTTGTCCCGCTGCTACTTCTTCCAATTCCCGGGGTGCAGGTGGAAATCAGCAACCACTGCGCCACACTCTGACTCATGCAGACTTAGCCCATCCAGGGGCTGAGCATAGGAGGTGTTTCTCACTGTCCTCCTTTCTTCCCCAGGACCAGAAGGGAAGTGACCTGTACAAGGACATCTCATCTACAGACTTACATCTACATCAGATGCCCTGCCCGCTGGTGTAGACCAGGATTCCTCAACCTTTACACTATTGACGTGTGGACCACCTGCTTCTTCAGGTGCAGAAGCTCCCACGTGCATGCTCAGGTACATAGCAGTACCCTGGCTCCTGTGCTTAGTGATCCCATCATTAAAATCACCCCAATGCTTCCAGACAATGCCAAGTGGCCCCCGGAGTGTGAAATGTTCTCACCTCCACTGAAAACCATGACTCCAGACAGAGATGGGGAGGGACAAGTCATGCTCTCTAACTTACCTTCATCAAAGGCTAAGCTGAGGTTTTAGCTTACATTTTTGCTCTTCCTTTTAACAACTCACAAGTTGTTGTCAATGCAGATGAGGGTCCTCCCAGAGAGCTCAGAGGGTAGCTTAGGGTGAGTGCATAGGTCACAGGTGGATCAAACCTCTGTCACTCATGTGTGTCTTCCTGCTGGGTTAATTCCTACTCTCAGAGTTGGAGAATTATCAAAGGGGCACTAAATCCCACCACTGGCTTGATATTTGGGGCTAAAGTTCAAGGGAAGGCCTTGTTGGGTCTACTTGAATACCCAATGATCAGATGAGCCACGAAGTACAAAGGCAGGTGCTGATACCCCAGCGGGCCGGCAGCCTCATCTCAGCAGCGGCTGGCAGGTAGACCAGTTGGCTGTGGTCCCAGTCCACGTTTTCTGAGAATCAGAGACAAGATATTTTTGTGTGTTTCTGTGTGTGTGTGTGTGTGTGTCTGGAGAAATTTTCTGCAGGGCTTCTGCCTGCAGCCAAAAGCCAATCCCAGGCTTGCAAAGTTTGGACTGAGCTTTCCAGAGGCTGTTTGTCAATCCTGGGTCATGTTCCTGGCTGAGCGTCACCCACAGGCACCGTGCCCTGGACAGGACCAATGCACAGAGCAGAGAGGCCTCATTTGCAGCTCTGCAGAGGCAGCAGCCTTTAGGCTAATTAATAAATCATCAACACATTTGTGGTGTGAAAAATGAAATATTTATGCTCGCCAGAGTAATATTTCTGTCTTGCAGCCCCATGCTCTGTTGAAGCCTGATGGAGGCTGAAGTAAATACCAGCTGGTGTAGAATGAGTGGAATATAATTACTCACTACTAAGTTAAGTGAATATTAAAACACAGAAGTCACAGGCACTGGCGCTTGTCCGTCCCTGGCTCCACTGCCCGGGAAAGGCCGTCCTGACCTGATGTTTGGCTCTGTGGCAACATACAGCCAGGATCTCAGTGAAGGCTTTGGTTTTCAGTGATGGGGAAGTAGCCGGGACAGGCTGCCGAGAAAGGCAGGGTGTCGCCCACCTGTCAGGACAGTGGGGAGACCTTCCTGATGCCTGAGAGACTGTGTAGTGTCATGAAAAAGATGTGGATTTGGGGCCAGAGAGGCCAAGGTCTGTGTCTGACCTTGGAAATGTATAAGCCACGTGATCTTGGTCAAGGTCCTTCACTTCTCTGTGGCTCACTTTGCCTACCTAGAAAAAAAAAAGGTGCCACTGCATGGGGTGACCAGAGAACTGTGTTGCAGAAATTCGTGGGCAGAGTTGTTCATAGGGAGGGGGAAGTAGAGATGATGAGCAAGCAAAGGGACACTTGGGAGGGTCCGGAATTGGCTGGAGATTTCTGTGACCAGAGGGTCAGTGGGGACTCAGGTTGTGGATCTGAACCAAAGCCTGCAACAGATTGGAGTCCAGAGGGACAGCTGCCTGATGAAGGGAGTGGAGGAGATATGAGCTAGGTGCAGGCCTGGAACCAAATGGCCCTAACAGCAGGTCTGAGCCAGCCCAAAGCCAAGAGTAGGCTCCATCCTGGTCTCCCACATGGGTAGCAGAGACCCAAATATTTGGGCCACCATGTGTGCCCTTCCCAAATGCATTAGCAGAGCAGCTGGGACTTGAACAGGTGCTCCGATATGAGATGTTGGTGTCTCAAGCTTAACACATTGCAACACAACTCTGGTCCCATCTTTTTACTTTTGAAAATAAGTACAGACACACACACCCCACAGTCTGTCCTCTGGGTCTGTGATTTCCACATCTGTGCATTCAACTAACTGCAAATCAAAAATCCTCAGAAAAAAAAAAGTAGTGTCTATAATGAACACGTACAGATTTTTTCCCTCCTCATTATCCCCTAAAAAGTACAGTATATCAGTGATTTACATAGGGTTTAAATTGGACTATAATTAATCTAGAGATGATTTTTTAATAGAGATTTATTGACTTATTTGGAAGTCAGAATTACAGAGAGAGAGGGAGAGGGAGAGAGGGAGGGAGGCGGGGAGAGACAGAGAGAGATCTTCCACTGGTTCACTTCCCAGATGGCCACAACAGCCAGGGCTGGGCCAGGCTGAAGCCAGGAGCCAAGAGCCTCTTCCAGGTCTCCACATGGGTGGCAGAAGTTCAAGCATTTGGGCCATCTTCCACTGTTTTGCCCATGCCAGCAGCAGGGAGCTGGATCGGAAATGGAGCAGCTGGACTTGAACGGTACCCACATAGGGACGATGACATTACAGGCAGCAGCTTTACCTGCTATGCCACAACACCAGGCCCCAGAGATGATTGTAAAGCATGTGGGAAGATGTATATAGGTGTTGGGAGCCACTGTGCTGGTTTCCCTGTATAGGCCTTTGTTTAGACTAACCTTCAGCTGTGTTCCTGTAAGGAGGATTCACTAGAAAATTCCATTTGTACAACTCACTGATATGGTTAGTGCTTGGCCTTCTGGCTTCAGTGCTCTTTCTTGTACCTTGATAAGCACATCTGGTAGCTGTAAGACCTCGCTGTAACTCCCTTTGTCAAACTGATACTGATTCCTGTGAAATTATTCCTTTGATCTATGTTGTGGGATGACTCCTGCTTACCCTCAACTGTACAATTTTTGCCTTATACTATATAAGCCACCTCCTTCTCCAATAAAGTTGAGACCTTGATCAGAGTACTGTCTTGGTCTCCCTTCTCGTGTCTGGTTTGTCTCTCCATTCAGGTCTGCCCTCCTCATGTCCTAGTTGACTACCCCATGGGCCGGGGCAAGTGGCGCCCAACATGGGGCATGGGGAACAGGAATTGAGCTGAACGTCGCTCGAAAAGCTGGCTGTTTCATTTAGGTCGCCGCCTCATCTCATAAGAGCCACCGCAGACAATTCATCTGTGATACAGGCCCGGAGAAGGCGAGTGAAGACCTGCATAGTAGCCACTGCGTCCTGACCGGTCCGCAATACAGGCTACGAGGGTAAGTGGAGCGACGAAATTATGGGACAAACTACGTAAGCAGGAACTCTTTGTGAAAGGGTTAAATGCATCACTCAAGGCACGAGGAGCAAGGGTTAAAAAAGGCGAGCTATAGAACAGTTCACTAATGCTATAGGAATAGTCAGTCCTTGGTTCGCAGAAGGAGTCGTGAATGAGCAACATTGGGATTTGCTCGGAAAAGATTTAAATGTGCATTTAAAGAAACAAAGCAAGCCGTGACAAAGGCTGTGAAAACTTTATTACAGATGTAGAAAATAGGGTTAAAGAAACAAACCGTAGAGCAGTTTATCAGTGCTGTTGAAAAAATTAGTTCTTGGTTTGCTGAAGAGGGTGTTGTGGATAAGAAACACTGGGAGTAAAAAATATAGATCAGTGTACACTGGACAGCCCTCACCTTGCATTTAAATATTTCATTTGAAGTAAATGTTACCTGTTATAAAGTTAATATTACTATGTGAAATGAGGAATTGTGGTGACAAAGTGTCTGGACTACCCATTATGTTTTTGTTTTATGTATTAACTCTACCCCTATTATTGATAGGAATGCTTGGCCAGATTATGCTTGGTTTGCTTTACAAAAAAATGTAAATCAAAATATGCTGCAAATAGTTAAAATTCCACAAACCTGCAAAAATGTAATAATTACATATAATAAGAGGCTGATTCCTCCTCAAATATGTTTCAATTTATCCTTAAAACACATTGAATATTATTGTGTTTGATTGCTGGATGTATACTTATATGAGAAATTTGTATTGTATTCTTATGATGTGTTAATTATGTCTACCTCTCAATGCAACTCTAGGGCCAAATGTAAGGACAGATTTTGGGATGGAGAGGCTTGTATCTAGGTTTGGCTCTGATAAACAAGTAACTTGTCTGCCAGATAACCTTCTCCTGCTCCTTGGGAGTCTGGCCAGTTCCCGGGGAGGAGGATAAAGGTATGTTTTCTGATAAACAGGTGGGCATGCTTCGTGTCTCGGCTCTCTGGCCAAGATCTGGGATGGGACGCACTGCTTGCCTAAAATCTTGGCAATGAGCCACCCTTGTCCTTGGGGGCTTTAAGGGGGAACTGGAGCAGGCCTCTGCTGCTGTTTCATCCCAGGGGAATACACAGTCAAGCTGAACGTTAAACGTGCCCATGATGATTACTGATGTTTAATTCTCAGTATGAATCCTTTTCTGGTGCTGTGTGAAGATTGCCTAGTAATGCCCACAGTGCTGTAAATTCTACAAAACATAAGTACAACACAAATATGGATCGATTGGCTATTGTGGCTGAGGTGTTCTGTGACAGTCCCTTTGATGAGAAATTAACAAAATGAATTAATTTAAAAACAGGACATTCAGAACCTGCCACTCTGCTTGGTATGTCATTACAAAAATCAACATGGAGGGCTATGCCTGATAAATGAGGGTGCTATAAATGTGGGCAGCAGGGACATGTGCAAAAAAATTGTCCAAAAGTTAAAGATCAAAATAAGACTCCTCCTGGGATTTGCCCCCAGTGCAAAGGAGGAAGACATTGGGCCAATAAATGTCGCTCCAAAACTGATAAGAAAGGTAATTCATTAAAAAAATAAAGTTCAAAAAACTAGAAGCGGGGCTGGCCCCAGGCCCCATCCCAACAAAACCAACAAATTTTTGGGGCCATGACATTTGTTCCTCAATAGAACACCCTAAATCCATCAATTTCCTCCACAGAACCACAGAGGGTAGTACAGGACTAGACCTCAGTGCCACCTCCTATACAGTATTGACCCCTGAGATGGGCCCATAAGCCCTCCCTACTGGGATTTTTGGTCCTTTGCCAACTGGGATTTTTGGTCTCCTACTGGGCAGAAGTAGTACAACTATGAAAGGGTTACAGGTTTTTCCTGAAGTTATAGATGCTGGCTTCATTGGTGAAATAAAAATTATGGCTCAAGCCAATAATGTAACTTTAACTCCAGGACAACACATTGCTTAATTGATTCTGCTCCCCTTCTCTTCAATTGGTAAGTTTTTTTTTTTTAAATAAAAGAGGAAATAAAGGTTTTGGATCTTCTGATGCTTATTGGATACAACCCATAACTAAGGACTGACCCAAATTTTTCTTAAAACTAAATAAAAAGTTATTCAGTGGTCTTTTAAATACTGGAGCTGGTGTCTCTGTTATTTCAGCAGCAAGCTGGCCCACAAATTGGAGAAAGGAAATTGCCATGTCTCAAATGTGAGGTGTTGGTCGGAGTCAGAGATTAGCACAAAGTTCCAAATTGCTGCAATGGGAGGATAAAGCAGGTAATGCTGGAGCCTGTCGCCCCTATATTTTGGCTGCATTACTTGTTAATCTATGGAGACGTGATATTCTAACTCAAATGGGGGCTTTAATGCATAGTCCAAATAAGATTGTTATCATTAACATACTTCAACAAGGTCATTTGCCAGGTAAGGGTTTAGGCAAACAACAACAAAGCATCATGTCTCCAGTTACTTTAATTGTCAATCATGACCAGAGAGGTTTGGGTTTCCCTTGATGGCTACTGGTCAGCCTGTGCCCCATGCAAAAATTAAAATAAAATAAAAATCAAATAATCCCGTGTGGGTAAATCAGTGGCCTTTACTGCAGAAAAAGATAAATGCTGCACAGATATTGGTGGAAAAACAATTAACAGCAGGACATATAGTTCCTTCAAATTCTCCTTGGAATAGTCCTATTTTTGTTATCAGAAAGAAATCTGGAAGATAGCGATTGCTTCAAGGCCTAGGGCTGTTAATGCTACTGTGGAAATTATGGGGGCTTTACAACTAGGTTTACCATTACCTACTGCAATTCCAAAGGACTCTTATATTGCAATAATAGATTTAAAAGATTATTTTTATACTATACCTTTACATCCAGAAGATTGTCCCCAATTTCCTTTCAGTGTTCCATCAGTAAATTTTAAAGAACCTATGCAAAGATGCCAATGGAGGATCTTACCTCAAAGAATGGCCAATGGCCTTACTTTGTGCCAACAATTCATTGATGCTGCTCTTCAAAAAATTTGCAAAAAATATAGCAATTTATATATTATACACTATATGGATGATATTTTGATAGCTGGACCCGAGGAATTTTTGGTGATGCAATGTCTAACAGTAATGAAAGAGCAATCATCTGCTTTTGGTCTTATCATGGCCCCTGAGAAAATGCAACTTCAATATCTTTATCAATATCTAGGCTTCCAATTGTACCTATGAAAAATACTTCCACAGAAAGTCACCTTACAATTGGATTCTTTCAAACTTTAAATGATTTTCAAAAACTTCTAGGGGATATTAATTGGCTTTGTCCACATCTCCACCTCACAACAGGAGACCATAAATCTTTATTCGATATCCTAAAGGGAGATAGTTCCCTACCTCCCAACAAGTGCTTACTCCTGCAGCATGCCTAGCCTTGGAAAAGGTACAACAAGCCTTATCTCAGAGCTTTGTTTCTTGCATTGATTATAATCAACCTTTAATTCTTATTATTTTGATTACAGATTATTTACCCACTGCTCTGTTGTGGCAAGAGGCCCCTTTACTTTGGATATATTTACAGGCTACCCTTAAAAAAATGTTGTACCATATTATAATACAATAGCTGAGATTATAGCTAAAGGGAGACTAGAATGTAAAAAAATTTTTTTGGAATAAAACTGACATGTGTATGTCAAGCAACCATATACTAACAAACAGCTAATATGGCTCCTGTCTTTCACTAAAGACTGGCCTCTAACATTAGCTTCTTTTTCAGGACAAGTTCATAATAACTATCCAGCAGATAATGTGATACAATTTTTATGACATCATTCCTGTATATTTCCATGAAATACAAGCTTTCAACCCTTAGAGAATGCTGGCTTGATATTTATAGAGGGTTCCTACACTGGTCAAGCTTCTGTAATTTGTGATGGTCACCGTACAGTTATTAACACCTCTTTTTCATCTCTACAGCTAGTTGAATTAGCTGCTGTTGCACTTGCATTGCAGTCTACTTTGGATGTAGCGGTTAACATATACACCAAGAGCAAATATGTGTTCCTATCGGTGCCTCGATTGGACACTTGTTCATTCCTTCCTGAATCCACAGCTGCTTCTCCTTTGTTTTCTCGTATTTGCACTGTCATTCGACAGCATACCTGCCCTTTCTTTATAGGTCATATTTGAGCACATTCCAATCTTCCTGGACCTTTGGTAGAGGACAATCGTTTGGCAGATTCTGCTCTATGCATATATTCTATTGATACAGCAACAAAAAATTACGTTTTACATCATTTAAATGCTCATACGTTATGCTTAATACATAATATTACTCAAGAACAAGCTCGACAAATTGTAAAATTCTGTTCTACTTGCTTCATCCAGTTACCAGTACCTCACTTTCGAATTAATCCTCGCAGTTTATTCCCCAATCAACTATGGCAAATGGATATCACCCACTTCATGGAATTTGGTAAACAAAAATATATACATGTGTCTATTGATACTTGTTCTGGATTTATTTTTGCTTCCTTACATACAGGTGAAGCTACAAGACATGTTATTGCCCATTGCTTACAAACTTTTGCTTCCCTAGGAACTCCAAAACAAATTAAAATGGATAATGGACCTGCTTATATTTCTGTCTCTTTTAAAAATTTTTGTGTAACTTTTTTCTATCTCATGTTACTGACATTCCTTATAATCCTCAGGGTCAAGGCATTGTTAAACGTACACATAACACTTTAAAGCAATGTTTTAATAAAATAAAAAAGGGGGAGTTTGGGATTCTTGCCCATTCTCCTAACAAATGGCTCTCACATGCTTTATTCATTTTAAATTTTTTACATTGGATAAAGATGGTCTTTTTGCAGCTAATCAACACTGGCATCCACAAACAGCTGCGAAAAGAGCACTGGTAAAATGGAGGGATCCTATCACCAATCAATCAAATGGACCTGATCCGGTACTGGTATGGGACATGGGCTCCTAAGGGATGGGTATTTTTATGCAACCAATTTGCTTTGACATTGTTAGCCCCTGATGATTTTTGCAACTGCTCATTGGACCGGGTGGCCCCGATGCTAACATCTGTATTTCCAAAGACATGACAACGACGCTCATTACCTGAGAACTGTGATGATGGTGTCATCTTAATTGGAGACCTGCTTTTACCATGGCTATACAGCTAGTGGGAGTTCCTGGATTGGCTTATGGAAATAATCGTGGACTATGAAGGCTTACATGTTTGGTGACCAAAACAATCAATCTTACTGCTACTGCGCTATCCAATATAGCTGAAGAATTGGATCAAGTTCGTTCAGGAGTACTCTTAAACCGAGTGGCTATCGATTATTTGCTATTAAAAAATCATATAAGATGTAAATCTGTACCAGGGGGATGTTGTTTTAACATTACTAACAATGTGCCATATATAGAGTCTGTTATTGATAAACTTAAGAGTAAAATGCAACATATGTTTATTACTAACCCACTATTCATTTGGAGGGTTTCAATGGATTCATTGGTTATTAATGTTGGCTGGACCGCTACTGCTTTTCCTACTTTGTATGGGATGTTTTCCATGTGTTCTGCAATTTGTGCTAACCTCGCTACAGTCTGTATGGACTGACATTCATCATTTAAAACTTTGTACCAAACCTCCTTTGTAATCAAAAATAATTGATATTTGGCTATATGTTTCATCTCTTGCCTAATGTCAGGCTGGTCCGATGGTAGTAGGTTATCAGAATTTATCAACATTAGTGTCAATAAAGTTGGTATACAACCTCCCACTGCTAAATTTAACTGGCTTTAATATATATATATATATTGATATATATATATCAATCATTCTTCAACGGCCCTATCCTTGTCAAAGGAAAAACATCAAGTATTACGGTAAGGTATTCTAGATAATTGTGCAGCCATTGATTATCTTCTCTTATTACATCACAAAAATGCAATCAAGTTAAAAATATGTGTTGTTTTAATCTTACTGATAATTCTCTTAGTATTGCTAGTGAAATCCAAAAACTCACAGAGCTTGCATCTCACTTTACTCAAGACAAAGGGTCCGAAAGCTTATTCAATTGGCTTACATCTTGGCTGCCAAATTTCTCCTGGCTTAAAGAACTGTTTGTGGGGATTGTAATCTTCCTCATAAGCTTCCTCATAAGCCTCCTTACAGCCTATCTTGTCGGCAGGTGTTTCATGTATTTTATAACCAGGCCTTGGAAATCCCCCAGAGGATAAGACGGTGGGTAGTCAATGACGGGTAAGATGGGTTGCCGCACATATCAACCTAAGACAGGGATTCATCGATGATGATGAATTCTGATGATGGGTAAGAATGTGCAGGTGGAACCCGCAACCTAAGACAGGCACCATCGTTCGCTTCATTATAAAACAAAAAACAGCACTGCTCACAAAAACGTGACGGCATAGCACTAATGACATGTAACCTCATCTTGCTATATACAAAGAAGGGGGAGATGTTGGGAGCCACTGTGCTGGTTTCCCTGTATAGGCCTTTGTTTAGACTAACCTTCAGTTGTGTTCCTGTAAGGAGGATTCACTAGAAAATTCCATTTGTACAACTCACTGATATGGTTAGTGCTTGGCCTTCTGGCTTCAGTGCTCTTTCTTGTACCTTGATAAGCACATCTGGTAGCTGTAAGACCTCGCTGTAACTCCCTTTGTCAAACTGATACTGATTCCTGTGAAATTATTCCTTTGATCTATGTTGTGGGATGACTCCTGCTTACCCTCAACTGTACAATTTTTGCCTTATACTATATAAGCCACCTCCTTCTCCAATAAAGTTGAGACCTTGATCAGAGTACTGTCTTGGTCTCCCTTCTCGTGTCTGGTTTGTCTCTCCATTCAGGTCTGCCCTCCTCATGTCCTAGTTGACTACCCCGCAGGCCGGGGCAATAGGTTATAGGCAAATGCTTCTCCACATAATATAATAAGGGATTGGAGGGGCTAGAACTGCGGCATAGTGGGTAAAGCTGCCGCCTGCGGTGCTGGCATTCCATATAGGTGCCTGTTCAAGTCCTGACTGTTCCACTTCCCATCCAGCTTCCTGCTAGTGCACCTGGGAAGGCAGCAGAAGATGGCCCAAGTCCTGGGGCCCCTGCACCCACGTGGGAGACCCGGAAGAAGCTCCTGGCTCCAGGCTTCAGATCGGCACAGCTCTGGCTATTGCAGCTATCTGGGGAGTGAACCATCAGATGGAAGATTCTCTCTCTCTCTCTCTCTCTCTCTCTGCCTCTGCCTCTCTGTAATTCTGCCCTTCAAGTAAATAAATAAATATTTTTAAAAAATAAGGGATTGGAACACCCACAAATTTTGGTGTCTGTGATGATCCTGAATGAATGTCTCCTGAATACCCAGGAATAACTGTATGTGCTTATATACATATGGAGAGAGAGAAGGAGAGTGAGAAGAGAGTGAGAAAGAAAATGAGAGTTCTTAGAATTACAATCTACCTCACTATTCAGAGCCTTCCCACATCATAACTTGAAAATAATCTTGGAATTGGATATACAGACAATAGACATGCTTTAAGATCAGAGCAGGAGCTCTACATTGTGGGCTAATGGTTACACCGCTGCCTGCAACACCGGCATCTCATATGGGTGCCACTCCTGTCCTGGCTGCTTCACTTCTAATCCAGCTCACTGCTAATGCGCCTGGGCAAAAAGCAGCAGAGGATGTCCCAAGTGCCTGGGTCACTGCCACCCACGTGGGAGATTCAGGTGAAGCACATGGCTCCTGGCTTCAGCCAATGGCTCAGACCATTGTGGCTACTTGGGGAGTGAGCCAGGGGATGGAAGATCTCTGTCTCTCCCTCTGTCTCTGTAACTCTAATTTTCAAATAAGCAAATAAATCATATAAAAGAGTAACTTCAGGTTTACAGACATCGAGTCATTGACTAAGGTTCTAGTACCCTCCAGGACTCGTGGAATGACCCATGCATAATCTCCATTCTTCAAAATCTCCACCAGGCAGAGACCACCCAGCTCTGTTTGTTCCTCTCTGAACTCCTCGCTGTCATTCCTTCCCACGGCAAGGCCTCATAAGCAGTCAGGTGCTTCTTGCTCAGGCCTGTTAAGTTCTGGAGGGCTCTCCCTTGCCAGAGCCACTCTTTCCCATTCCCTGGGGCCCCACTTTGAAAGCCCCTTGTCATCTCCATGTGGAATCATTCTGACGACAGTGCTGCCCAGTGTCCAGGGTATCAGGGACAAAGTGTCCTGCAGAGGACAGATGGAGTATAAAATACACTCCTGTCTCTTACAGGGTCCCACAGGCCTCCAAAGTCCCTGCCCTCACAGAGCAGAAAGTCACCTTGAGACACAACATGGCAACTTGGGGTAAGCATTTTGTGCCGCCACATGGGATGCTCACAAGGCATGTCGGAGCACCGTGCCGGTAACCCAGCTCCTCTGCTTCTGATCCAGCCTCCTGCCAAAGAACACCCTGGGAGGCAGCAAGTGATGGCTCCAGTATTTGGGTTCCTGTCACCCACGTGGGAGACCTGGATGGTGTTCCAGGCTCCCAGTTTAGACCTGGTGCAGCCCTGGCTGCTGCAGGCATTTGTAGGGCTCTCCAAATAAAATTAAAATAGCATTATAAAAGATACAACATGACATCTGTGAAACAATTATAGATCCAAAAGAATGCATACTTGACTGTATGAATATATAGATGGTAGTTGTTCTAGGAAGAAAAGAAAAAACACCTT
Organism: Oryctolagus cuniculus; assembly: GCF_051225735.1. Taxonomy (NCBI): domain Eukaryota; kingdom Metazoa; phylum Chordata; class Mammalia; order Lagomorpha; family Leporidae; genus Oryctolagus; species Oryctolagus cuniculus. The sequence goes on from NC_142881.1 coordinate 77,783,161, forward strand.
TTTACATAGCACTTAATATGCAAAATTATTATTCTATCAATGCTACACAAAAGATCTCACTTAATCTTTACAGACATGTTGTCTGTAAGTATTTTACAGTTGAGAACATAGTTTCAAGGAGAAGAGTTTGCCTTTAGGCTGAATGCAGGGAAATGAAGGTGGAAGGATTAACAGCCATGTCTATGGTCTTCCATTTCCATGTCTACTGCATCTTTCTTCTATCACAGATATACTTTTCTTCCAATCCCTCCCCCCTCATTTCTCCCTCCCCTTCTTCATTTTCAATGTTGTTGCACATGTGTGAAAATATCATTAACTGCCTTCCATTGATTGTATTCAAGGTGGAACTGTCTCCGCTGAAAATAATTATATGTCCAAGGGTCCTCACAGATGACACATAAGTGGAGAGGATGCACTCAGGGTAGCTTTGTGGGGTCTGGCTTTCCTCTCCCCTCACTGTAAGGAAGACTGCGCCTATCTCAGGGGTGCTGATGGGGAGCTCAAACACAGGACTTCAGTCTTGGAAGACGTGGAGAACCTGCTGTCCCTGCACTGAACCACCTGACTTTGTACTTGTTCAAATAATTCATCTTCAAGGCTTTGATACCTCACTGGAATAGAATTCCTAACTTCCTAAGTGATACAAGGGATGCAGTCTGACTTTAACAAATTTATTCATTTATTTATTTGAAATGAAAAATCACAGGGAGAAGGAAAGGTGAAAACAGAGCTAGGTGGGGCCAGCGCTGTGGTGTAGCAGGTTAAAGCCCTGTCTGGCAGCGCCAGCATCCCATGTGGGTACCGATTCTAGTACCAACTGCTCCACTTCTGATCAGGCTCTCTGCTATGGCCTGGGAAAGCAGCAGAGGATGGCAGAAGTCCCTGGGACCCTGCACCCACATGGGAGACCTGGAAGAAGCTCCTGGCTCCTGGCTTCGGAGGATCGGGTCAGCTCTGGCCTTGTGGCCACCTGGGGAGTGAGCCAGCAGATAGAAGACCTCTCTGTATTTCCCTCTGTCTCTAACTCTCTCTGTAACTCTGTCTTTCATTAAATAAATCTTTTTAAAAAAAGAAAGAAACAGGGCTAGAGCTAGACGTAGACTTTTGTAGAAAGAGATCTTCCATCTCCTGGTTCACTCCCCAACTGCCTTAAATGGCCAGGTCTGAGCCAGCCTGAAGTCAGTTTCCAGGAACCTCACTTGGGTCTCCAACATGGCTGGCTGGGGCTGAGGTACTTGGCCCATCCCCCGCTGCCTTCCCAGGAAGAACATTAGCAGGAATCTGGATCCAAAGTGAAGTTGCTGGGACTTGAAAAGCCATTCTGACATGGGATGCCAACAGCAGCTTAACCACAATACTGGCCCCCTATGTTTTTATTTTTTGAAGAAGACCTTAACTTCCATTCTCCACTTAGAGGAAAGCCTGCCTAGAGGAGTTTGCTGTGCAATGTGCCCACACTCACCCTGAGCTTGTGCTTATGGACATCTAGGCTCAGCACATTACTGCAGCGCTCCATCTACTTCTGAGCAGCATGCTCTTTCCATGCATGTGAAGATGTGACCCACGATTGTATTATTGAAAGCCTTTAGCTATTTCCTAGTCATTGTCCCCTACACATCTGCAAACTATTCATTTTCAGATGGAATAGGGACACCCCTGCCCATGTCTTTGCAATGGTTTGGATGTGTCTCCCAAAAGTTTATGTTTTGGAAAACTGAATCCCTCAAGTTCTTTGGTGAATGGGGACTCTGGGAGGTAACTAGGATCCAATGAGGTCGTGGTGATGGAGCCCTGTGACAGCCTTGGGTGGCTTTGTAAGAAGAGGGGGGAGGCCTGAGCCAGTAGCTTGCTCTGTCTCACCATGTGAAGCCCTTTCCTTGGTGACTTGAAGGAGCTCCTCTTACACGTACCGGTTATTAATGCTTTTTTGTATTAAGTGGGCTAGAGCCATGTTCTTTCAGCCTTATCTGCTACTTAACCAAATCAGGAAAGAGAATGTGTGAAATTTACAGAGGCTGAGAAATGCTTCCAGCACCACTAACAAAGCCTGGTCTCCATGCCTCCTATGAGTCCTGCAGGGACTTGGGACATTAAGGGAGGAAGCCCATCCTTGCTTTGAGGGAGCTCAGCCTGGATACAGATGACGAAGCATGCACACAAGGCCTTTGTGTTAGCCCTTGATAGGAACCAAGTGCATGAGAGTAGCACGTTTCCTTCATGCACATTTGTCTATGTCTATTAAACGTCAAGACAAAAAATTAGCACAAGAACAGCAAAGCAGCTCTTATTTCACCAAATGTAATGACAGTGATATGGGAGACACATCCGAGGACATACAGAGAGTGCCTCTTCTTCTGATTCCTGGTCTTGGAGAGACAGATCAGCCCAGCTGTCAGCAGTACTGGGTCCCTCCCTGCAGGTCCCTGGGTCAAAGCACACACCACAGGCTCCTGAGATGTAGAGGGAGTCTCCACATCAAACACAGTGAGTTTCTGCTTTCCACCTTCACTAGGGAGATACCTCACTTTGCAGGCCCTGGGGAAACGGGAGATGCTGGGAAGGAAAGAACACAGCAGTGTTGTCAGTAGCCACCTGCTACCTGGAAGGAAAAGCAAAGGTGCGGGGGAGAAGAGGGGATAAATGCTCCCTACTTCTCTGTTAAATAATGGAATATTCCTCTAAGTCCTTCATTTAAAAAAATTATTTAGGGACCGATGTGGTGTAGCAAGTAAAACTGCTGCCTGCAATGCCAGCATCCCATATGGATACTAATTTGTGTCCCTGCTAATAGCTTGAGAAAAGCAGTGGAAGATGGCCTAAGTGCTTGGGCCCCTGCACTCACATGGGAGACCTGGAAGAAGCTCCTGGCTCCTGGCTTCAGATATTCCCAGCTCCAGATATTGTGGCTATCTAGGGAGTGAACCAGCAGATGGAAGATCTCTCTCTCCCCACCACCCCGTGTGTGTGTGTGTGTGTGTGTGTGTGTGTCCTTCTCTCGGTCAATAACTCTGTTTCTCAAAAAAAAAATACATCTTTTAAAAAAAAGGAGTTACAGAAGAGAGGCAGAGACACAGAGAGAAAGAGAGAGAGATTGTCTGTCTGTTGGTTCATTTTCCAAATAGTTGCAACAGCTAGGGCTCAGCCACACCAAAGCCAGGTGCCTGGAACTCCATCCTGCTCTCTCATTGTGGGTGGCAGGGGCACAAGTACTTGGGCTATCTTTGGCTGCTTTATTTTTTTTAAAGATTTATTTATTTATTTGAAAATCAGAGTTACACAGAGAGAGATGAGGCAGAGACAGATCTTCCACTCACTGGTTCACTCCTCAATTGGCCTCAATGGCCAGAGCTGCCCAATCTGAAGCCAGGCTTCTTCTGGTTCTCTCATGTGGGTGCAGGGGCCCAAGGACTTAGGCAATCTTCTACTGCTTTCCCAGGCCATAGCAGAGAGCTGGATCAGAAGTGGAGCAGCCGGGACTAGAACTGGTGCCCATATGGGATGCCAGCACTGCAGGCAGCAGCTGTACCTGCTATGACATAGTGCCAGCCCCTGGCTGCTCTCTAAGACATGTTAGTAGAGGGCTGTATCAGAAATGGAGTAGCCAGAGCTCATACAGTTTCTGGCATCACGGCTTAACCCTCTGTGCCATGATGCTGGCACTCCCCCCCTTATGTCCTTAGACACATTCCACTTTTTACCTCCCCCACTGTCTTGTTTTCAAATGTCTGACAGTGTGTGTCTATTTTTCACACTATCTCTGCTCTATTCAAGTATGATTTCTTCCTCCACCCTTTGCACTAATCATTAATATCGATGTGCTGGAGCTTCCTTATGGCCAATGTCCTCACATTTCTGTCTGTGCCTTACCACATGCTGTCCTGATTCAACCTTCCAGGGGAGGTGTGTTCCATAGCCACAGGAATTTAGGAGAAAGCAGAGGGCCCTTGTTCCTTTGTTTTGTTCACACATGGCTCCTCTTCCATTCAATCGATGTCCACTCTCCTGCCCACACCCTACAAGATCCTCTCCCTCGATTCAGCACTTCTTCCAGGGATTGTTGGCGCATCCTCTCTCTGTACCCTTCTCCCGGCTCCCTCTGGCTGTCTGAAACATTGCTGTTCCTGGGAGCACCCTCCCAGCTGCCCCTTCTTTCCCTACCTCCTGGAAATGCATGATTTCAGTGGTCAGTTGTGTAATAACAATTCCAAAAATGAGGCGGTTGCACACGTACACGCACATCTGCACCTGTGTTTACTATGCTGCATGTTTTCTATCTAGCTGTCACGCTGCCATTTTAAACTCAACATGACCAAATCCTATCTTTCTTTCTATATTTGTCTCGGTTAATATCATTAACATCTGTTCAATTAAACATTTAGGCATCATTTACAATGCAGCTCTACCTATTTTATAAATCATGTGATTTATCATTATTTGATTAAAGTCTCTGCGAGGCTCTGGATTAGCCAAAGACCTTGTAAAAATCCTCAGAATGTTCATCTTGTCTCCTTTTCTTACAGACTTGAGACTCTTTATTTTATATGTTGGCTTTACTGGAGCACAGTACCAGATATTTGGTCAAAGGTTATCCTAGATGTTACGGTGAAGATAGTTTTTTCGGCTGAGATTTTGGTGAACTTTGGGTAAAGCAGATTGTTCTACATTAATGTGTGTGTGCCCTGTCTCATCAGAGGAAAGCCTTAACAGAACAAACACTCATCTCCACTGAGCAGAGGAGATTCTACCAGTACCGTTTTTGTACTTGAACCACAACTCTTCCTGGGGTCTCTGGCCTGCTAGCCTGCTCCACATTCAAGAGAGTCCATTTCCACCTTGTTCTTTTCATAAAATACATTTTGAATGACCTTTGGGAGAGCCCCTTGTATGTATGGCTTTCAAATTATTTATCATCGGAATAAGCATCTTTTAATTCCATTGTCTATGAACTTGATTTTTCTAAAGGTTTATTTATTTTATTTGAAAGTCAGAGTTATAGTGAAAGAAAAAGAGAGAGAGAGAGAAAGGAGACACAGAGACACAGGTCTTCCACCTGCTGGTTCACTCTTTAAATGGCTGCAACAGGGTAGGATAAGGTTGAAGCCAGGAGACAGGAGCCAAAAGCTAGGAGCCAGGAGCCTCTTCTGGGCCTTTCATATGAGTGGCTAGGGCCCAAGCACTTGGACCATCTTCTGTTGCTTTCCCAGGCACATTAGCAGGGAGCTGATTGGAAGTGGAACATCTGGGACTAGAACCTGCACTCCAGTATGGGAGGCCAGCAATGCAAGTAGTGGCTTAACTTGCTGTGCTAAAATGCTGGCCCAGTCCATAAACTTTTTGAAGCAGTTGTATGTGAGTGTGTGTGTGTGTGTGTGTGTATCATGGTTTTGAAATATATATCCTGTTTGCTCTGTTTCTCTGGAGAACCCTGACATAGGAACTGATCCTATATTTTCAAATGAGATCATTCACCTGTGTGTGTTTTTTTTTTTTAAAGATAAAAAAAAGACATTCAAGTTAACAGCCAAACAAAAATAAGTAAACAGGTGCCAGCACTGTGGCATAGCAGGTTAAGCCTCTGCCTGCTGCACTGGTATCCCATATTGGTGCTGGTTCATATCCTGGCTACTCCTCTTCTGATCCAGCTCTCTGCTGATGGCCTGGAAAAAGAGTGGAAGATGGCCCAGTGCTTGGACCCTCTACCTCCTGTACCCACATGGGAGATCCAGAAGGAGCTCCTGGATCTTGGCTTCAGATGGACCCAGCTCCGGCCATGGAGGCCATTTGGGGAGTGAACCTGTGAATGAAAAGACCTCTCTCTGTTTCTCCCTCTATCTGTCTGTTAACTCTGCCTCTCAAATAAATCTTAAAACAACAGAAAAAAAAAAGTGATAAAACAATGACAGAAAATCTATTCAAACTCACCACCAATGTTAAGTCTGTGGTCCAACCTCTCCCACCCGCACCCTACCCACCCGCAGTGCCTTTGTACTCTACTTTGTGCTGCATTTTTGCCTTTGAATATTTGTCCATTTTTCCTGCCCAACTTTTCTCAGCTTCTCCGGTGGTTTAGGTGTGAACTTCTCCGTGCCCCATAACCCTGCTTCCCTATCTTTCTTTTGGCAGTTTCCACATTGAATGGCAACAATTTATGTCCATTTTCCTCAAAAGATTTAAACACCTTGAAGACTGGAGCTCACAGCCCTTGCCACCTGACAGGTCTTAGATCATTCTTTCTGGAACAGAATACCTTGAACCTGTAGCTGATGTCTCCCGATTTAATTCTTCCTGGATTCAGAAGGTATACTCAGTTCTCAAGAGGAGATCACATCCCACACTCTTCCCCTCTGAGTCACTGACATTCCAGCATCGTCTCATTAACCCCTCCTACGCTGCAGGGCTGGCTCAACTCCAAGCAGGAAGCCCAGGAGACAATGAGGCTGACCCCTAGGGACTCCCAACCCTTGAGAGCAAGAACTCAGGTTGAGTGCAGGCAGGAGGTGACCGCAGGGCACGCTGCAGCTGCTTGCTCTGTGCAAGTAACCAGCATGCAGATTGTCACCCTAAGACCATCCTCATCTGGGGCTAAGCCTTGCAGAAATGGGAACTGCTTTAATCATGCGCTAGGGTTCTCCTGGTGGATCAGGGCTATGTTCTTCTCCTAATGAATGAAAAAACAGTAAGTAGATAGAACGAGGCCTATTTCTTGGTGGCTGTCAATCAATATTGCCTAGAGTTGAATGGTGTTGGGGGAAGCGTCTCAGCCTTGGAGGCTGGCTTACTTGAACTAAGGAGGGGTAAATGTGAGTGAAGAGTGTTGTTCCTCCTACACCATTTTGGCAGAGCATTTCATCACACACCTCGTGATGGGTCACGTGATTCAGCGTGAGCCGCATTCATCTCCATTTGCACTTTAGCACTCACTATATGATACTGGGCAGTCTTTTGCCTCTCTGCTTTCAACTTCCTCGTCCGTAAATCAGGTCTCATAAACTGCTTCTCCATCACATTGCCGAGAGGCATAAATGAATTAAAATATGTCCAAGTGCCCATTGCCAAAAGTCACTCAATAAAGTGCTTGTTGAATCTGCGCCCTTCACACCCTCTTTATTATAGGCAATCACGGTTCTTTTTTCCCCATTCTGTGTACTGTCAGCCTTGCCAAAACACTCAGACTGTATTAACCTTGTGGTAATAAAGAAAAACAGCAAGCTAATTTGGGGAGCTTCCAGTAGCAAAACCGTCTATTAAAATTTTGAAAATGGTATAAAAACTATATGGCCACAATAGTTTCTCTGTGTTTGGCTTGGGAACTGGAGATGAACCTCATATTTCTAGTTCTCAGCTTTCACTGTTTGCTTCCAGAAAAGACAATTTAAGTGCTGGTTATTAGTGCTGTCAAAGCTCAGAAGTGAAGCAAATCTTGCTCAAATGACTGACAGCTACAAATTAATTTTATTTTCTTTAAACAACTAACCAGCCTGATGTTCATGCAACTGACAGGCCTCGTGGAGTGTCCTCTTGGCCCAGTGCACCACGATTTGTAGTACAAATTGCTGTTTCCATTCAGCTGCTTCTCTCTCTCTCCCTCTCTCCCCACCCCCATCAATTGATTTATTTAGTTGAGAAGCAGATAGACAAGACAAAGACAGAGACAGAGAAAACTTCCACTTGCCAATTCACTCCCCAGATACCTGAAACAGCAGGAACTGGATGAGGCTGAAACCAGGAGCCTGGAACTCCATCCAAGTCTCCCACATGGGTGGCAGGGATCCAATGTTAGAGCCATCACTGCTGTCACCTAGGGTCTGCATTAGCAGGAAGCTGGAGCCAGGAGCCAGAGCCAGGAGCCAGAGCCAGGCATCTAACCCAGGCACTCAGTTACCGGACACTAGCATCTTAACCAGCTTCTTATCAGGTTGGCCCAACACCTGCCTGCACTCAGCTTCTAAATAGGAAGACACTGTAGTTTGTTAAGTTACACCTGGGTGATTGAAAAGTGCAGGTAAGAATCCCACCTGTTGAGGAATAGGCTTGTTAGATGTTTATAACAGAAACAGCGTCACATTCATAATGAACTAACTGATAATATCTGTGATCTCTTAGCATAACGCATACAGAAGCACTGACCAAACACCATTTTAAGTGTCAAGGATGAAAAGAAAAATGCTAAGCAATCTCTTCTTATAAAGTTTCCAGAGGTTAAGAGCAAGAAAGACACAAATAAGGACTGTTGGGGGTTTCAAAAAGTTCATGGGGAATGTCATTAAAAGGTAAGTTTATTTTGGTGCCAAAACATTTGAAATCCATGCATATGATGGGTCATCAAAAAAGTTCATGGAAAATGTGAATTTTGGAAAATCTTGGTGCAGATTTCAAAATTTTGGGATCAAGGAACACTTATCTCCTAATTTTATTTTTCCTAATTTTAATTTATCTATTTTTATTCACATGATTTTATTTATTTGAAATGCAGAGAAACCAATAAACACTTTTTTCCCCTTTGCTTTCTTATTTTATCCCAGAGAGAGAAAGAGGGAGTGGGGGGAGAGAGCGAGGGAGTGAGCTCCCATCTGCTGGCTCACTCCCCAGATGCCTATGGTGCCCCCACCAATCTAGCTGAGACCAAGTCCTGGAGCTTGGACCTCAGTCTGGTCTCCTCCATCACTGCTGCCTCCCAGGGTCTGCAGTAGCAAGAAGCTGGAATCAGGAGCCACATATAGGAATTGAACCGACACTCTGATGTGGGATGCAGATGTCCCAGCAAACATCTTAACCACTAGGCCAAATGCCCATGCCTCTACCAAGATGTATCATCATATTATAGGCAGCAGAGACATAAAAGAGAGGCCAGTCATTTTTATGGGCAGAGAGTGAGGTGGGGGAATAATTCCTTTAAGAGGTGCCTTACCTGCTGCTATTATACACAGTGATGTCCACAGTCTTCCTTGTATGGCTCAGTGGATTTTTGCATACAAGGACAACTGTGTAATTATTATCCAGACCAAGACATTGGCTGTGATATTTTCATCTCCCAAGAAAGTGTCATTGTGTCCTCTCCCATTCTTCTGCACCTCCTGAGGTAACCACTATTTTATTACCATGGGTTAATAAGGTCTGCTTTCTAATTTCACATTTATAGATGCTTATGGTATATTCTGATTTGTAAATATTTTCTTCAGCCCAACACTTGTCTGTGAGTGCCATCCATGCACTCTGTGTTCCTGTGGCTCCCTTCATGGCTAGGAGATATTCCATTATATAAGGATGAGTTCAGATCTTTTCCAGGTGGGCGGTGGAGAGAGATGCAGCTAAAATGTAAGCGTAATGTATTGGGGGGTGCAGTAAACTGTGGTTGTATTATAGGGATTTGGGAATTGACTCAGGAGATTGGACTGAAGAAAAGATTGGAGTTACGGAGGGAAAGAGTTGGTATGTAGTGCAAGAAATTTGAACTCTGTTTTTTAGATTATCCCTAGGGGCTGCTGTTTATGGCACAGCAGGTTAAGTCAAAACTTGCTATGCTGGCATCCCATATCTGAGTACCAGTTCACATTCCAGGTCCTTTGCTTCTGATCCAGCTCCCTGCTGATGCATCTGGGAAAGCAGTGGAAGATGCGCTACTATTTGGGGCTCTGCTGCCCATGTGGGAGACCCAGATGGAGGTCCTGGTTCCTGGCTTTGGCCTGGCCCAGCTCCAACTGTTGCAGCATTTGAGGAATGAACAGTAATTGGAAGATCTCCCTCTCTCTCTCTCTCTCTCTCTTTTCTCCCTCTCTCTCTGTCACTCTGCCTTTCAAACAAATAAAACAAATCTTAAAAAAAAAAAAACACTAAGAAGGATCAGCGTTGTGGCACAGCAGGTTAAAGCCCTGGCCTGCAGTGCTGGCATCCCATATGGGCGCTGGTTCAAGTCCTGGCTGCTCCACTTCCAATCCAGCTCTCTGCTATGGCCTGGGAAAGCAGTAGAAGATGGCCGAAGTCCATTGAGCTCCTGCACCTGTGTGGGAGACCTGGAAGAAGCTCCTGGCTCCTGGCTTCAGATCAGCTCAGCTCTGGCTGTTTCAGTCATTTGGAGAGTGAACGAATGGATGGAAGACCTCTCTCTCTCTCTGGCTCTACCTCTTTCTGTAACTCAGTATTTCAAATAAATAAAATAAATCTTAAAAAAAAAACACTCAGAGAGTATTATGATCAGACTAAGTGTTAGACCTATTATTCAGTTGTAAAAATGACACATGTGTTGGGGTGAGGTGAATCCAGAATCAGGGCCCTCATCGCAGCCCAGGAGGCTTGACTGGGGACACGGGAAAGAGAGAAGTGGAATAATCAGAGGCAGCCATGTCTTTGGAGGCGGACAAGAAAGAGAGGGAGGAGCCAAGGAAAGGAGTCAATTTTGGGGCTTAAAAACCTGAGCTGTAAGCATGAGTGTGTGACCTGGTGGGTAAGACACTGCTGGCCCACATCAGAGTGCCTGGGTTTGAGCTTTGACTGCAGCTCCCAACTCCAGCTTCCTGTTAATAGAGACCCTGGGAGATCGTGATAATGACCCAAGCAGTGGGGTTCCTAACACCCACAGGTGAGTCCTGGATTGAGTTCCCAGCTCCCAGCTTTGGCCTCAGCACAGCCCCAGACATTGTAGGCATTTGGGGGAGTGAATCAGTTGGATAGGAGATCTCTCTGTGTCTATCTCTACCTCTTTGTCTCTCTGCCTAACAGACAATCATACAAGCCGAGATGCAGAATGCAAGACAGGAAGCAGTCAGTGACTGAGAGATGAGCCCCCACCATTAATGTTCATTTGACTCTGGGATGTGAGAGGGAGCCAGGGTGCCCAGATTCTTTCTGCAGGTCCCCACACCCTGACCTGAGCTGGGGTTAGCAGCAGAGCCCCTAGGAGATGGACAAAACACCTCAAGGAATTATGCACACTTAATTTACATCTGGGTCTGAATTCCCCTGCCTACCTTCCTGTCACTTTGCCATTTCAAAGAATAGCATACCAGGACTTTTTATTCCAGCCCTGTGGTGGTGCCCTTTTTGAGAGAATAAATCCCAAGTAGTGTTGCCAAGAGCCAGTGACATTTGCCATGTTTGAAAAGGCCTCATTTTGAAGAATGATTATTGATTCTTTTTCACATTTCAGATCCCTCCCTTTGATGCTGCCTTTTACTGGCCCTGGTGAGCGGCCCTCAGCTGTGTGCCTGGCTCCTTGACACAGCAGTTCACCCACAAAGAACACACTGTTCTTCCAAGTGGCACTCACCCCAAGCCTCTCCCTGAGAACAGTTACTGCTTCTCTGAATATCTCATCACACAGAGGAGCTCCTCCAAGCCTCACCCCTGTGGCTGAAGACATGCAGATACGTTGTTCATCAATGAACGCAGGTGATGATGGGAGTATGCAGGGAGAGGGATGAGCTTCATTAGGATGGGGGTAGCAATTCTGGGATCACATCCATTCTGCAAGTTGTAGCAAGAAGTAGCATTAGAAGGGGGGGATGGGTAGAAGGGCACAGTAAGCCAGGAGAAAATGGTAATGTTTTGTAATTGCACATAATTGGTACCTCAAGGATAAATGTTGAAGAGAACTCCTGGGCATGGCTGGTGTCCCTGCTGCAGCTGAAGGATCTGGTTTCTGGTTCTAGAATCTTGAGATCACCTTGTGAGTGTTAGAAGTGAAGCCTCACATCCAATGGCAGTGATGGTTTTGTGAGTCCAAGGAGAAGAGGATAAGGCAAGAGTACGCAGTAAGTCCTGATATATGCTCCACATATTTGGCCTGGGTTATTTATTCTGTTGCATGTGTCCCTTGCAATGTCCTTGCCTTAAAGGCATTGGTAAGAATAGACAGAGCCTTGCTCATCAATGAACTTAGGGATCTGGAAAGAATTTCTACTGAATAGTAATTTAAGTCCTTCTTGGAAAGGTGGGACTGGCATTGAAATATATGACAGAATATACACATATGCAGTGTGCATACATGCAATCCATGTGGACTTACATATAGGTGAGTAGTTGAGTAGTTACCATTTGGAAGACAAAGTCTAAAACTGTGAATTAAGAAGCTCATTTGATGACTAGAATGAGGTAATTACTATCCTACCTCCTCCTATAGACCAACCCTCTGCAAGGAGTATGGGTGCTTTTGTTTAAGACCTGAAGATCCCAACTTGTGCTCTCCATTATGCTACTGTCCTGCCAGCACCAGCATCTCTAAAGAGAGTCTGTGAGATCAAATTGGCACCAGGTGGTTGAAATGTGTCCACAAAGGATGGACACGCCTATGCATTGCATTTCCTGCCTTCTCTGGATGGACGCATCCCAGTGCCATCCTGGACACTGATATCTCTTCAGAGTGCAACATCTGCATTGTAGGAGTTTATACACCCCCTTGAGTACTGAGGAATCCGCTGCCTCCTTCTGAACGACGTAACTGGGCAAGACCAAGGCAGGATAACAAGACTAGTGATTTAAATAACTTTAGTCAAATAATAGGATGGGTCTATTTTTCTCCTTTAACAAATTACATTGTTCCACTTCCTATTTAACATTGGAAATAATTGCACTTATGCTTTTGCATCAGCTTCTATGCTGCCTTCTTATTGATTGTCCTGTGTTGACAATTTTCAGTTTAATATGATAGTTCTCAATGATTATGTGCACAATAATCACATGAGAAATGAGCTTAAACTGCAGTGATCCACACCTGGGTCCAAATCCACCCAAACAGACTCTCCAGGAAACGTAAATTCATATCATCATGATCAGTTCTGATTCTGATGCTCACCACTGGTTAATCAACCTAAGAGTCCTCTTCAGGTTTACCCTGATTTCAGTTGTGGACTCAAACATACCCTGTGACCAAGCTAAGTTCTTCCATCCTCAAATTCTGGTTGCTTCTGCGTGGTGTTAACAGCTTTGTCTGCTTCCAACATGTTGGTCAGCTCTGTTGTCTTGGGTCATCAGAGGGTCAACTTTCTAGCCTGTTGCTCAGTGAAGAGCGGGCTGTGGCATGTATCAGGCCTCCCATCCACAGGGGAAGAGGTAAGGAATCTACAGGTGGTGACTCCATGGTCCCAAATGTCCTTTACAAGGGTGTGAAGCTAAGGGACCAAAATTTCAGGCAGTCAACAAGAACAAATGTTGAAAACAAGCAACTATCTCAAATGAGCAATTGGTACTGTTTCAGAAACAGTCACCGGATTTCAAATGTGTCAAAGTTGGATGCACAGAGAAATCTCTTTGGCAAGCAGGAGAATAAGTACCAGCCCATGAAATTGTGTGTTGGACACAAGGCTGCCCCTGGCTTCACAGCTTTGGGGTCCTGCTCACCCAGTGCAAATGTTTCCACTTCTTGGAGCACTTCAAGATCTTAAGAGCCTTCTGAAAATCTTAGGATGTTCTTTCTTAAAAAAAAAAAAAAAAAAAAAAAGACAGCATGTTAGGGCAGGTGTCTGGCTTGATGGTCAAGATATCAGCCAGGATGCTCATGTCCCATATTGGAGTACCTACCTCCACCTCTCCAGCTACTGACTGCAGCTGATTGCCAATGCAGGTGCTGGGAAGCAGCAATGGTCACTCAATTAATTGAGTTCATGATACCCACATGGGGGACCTGAATTGAGTTCCTGGCTCTCGGCTTCAGCCTTTGCTCAGTCATTGTGGGCATTTGGTGAGTGTTTCTCTCTCTCTCTCTCTATCTCTCTCTCTCTCTCCCTCCCTCATTGGTCTTGCTCTCTCTCTCTTCCTCTCAAATATATGAAAATTTGAAAACAGGGTAATGTTAATTGCTATAATAAAATATAACATTTCAGTGCTTTGAGATGATAGAAATACATTTCTTACTCATAAAACAGTATAATGTGGATATTCCTGGTCAACAGGTGACTTTCTCCTGGCAATGATAATGGAACCCAGGCTGCTTCCATCTCATGGTTTCACCTTCCCCTAGGGTCTGCAACCAGTTGGCAGACGAGGAACTAGAGGATGAAGCAGGCAAACCCTATTCTTAACTGCCTCACATCCAAAGAAACATGCAGCACTTTGTTCATTTACTTTTTTTCAGTGTTCTTTTTTTTTTTTTTTTTTTAAGTAGACAGAGAGATCTCCCATCTGTTGGTTCATTCCCCAAATACCTGCAGTGGCACAGCTGGAGCTTAAGCAGGGAACCAGGAACATGATCCAGCTCTCCCACATGGGCAGCGGGACTCCAACTGCTTGAGCCATCACTCCTGCCAGGATGTACACTGGCAGGAAGCTGGTAAGGGAGCTGGATCCAGAACTTGAACCCAGGCACTCTGATACAAGAGGTCATTGTCCCAAGAGGCAGCCTAGCTGGAGTGTGTAACAACTGCCCATCATTTATTTTTGACAAAACCTGGTCACATGGCCTTACCTGGATTTAAGGTGTCAGGAAGTGACAGCTAAAATCCCTGCTTAGACATGTGGTTTGCACTACCAACTCAAAAGCAAAGCTGGAGTTTTATTCCTTGTGCTGTGGTCTGAAAGTGTGTGTTCCTCTGAAATTCCTATGTTGAAACCTGATCTCAGGGTGGTGGTATTAAGAGGTAGGACCTCTGGAGGTGGGTGAGAGATTAGGGCTCTTATTAAAGAGCCACGGGGGGGGGGGCTTGTGTGCCCCTCCATCTGCTAGCACCTTGATCTTGGACATTCCAGCATCCAGGGTGATGAGTGATGCATTTATGCTGTTTACAAACCATCCAATCTGTGGTATTTTTGTCATAGCAGCCCAGATGGACTCAGACACCTTGTTAGGTGGATCCTCAGCATGAAACTCCCTCGAATATGTATAAGGTGCTGTATGTGTGCTCCACAGTGAGGAGCATGTGGCCAAGATGGATTTGTTCTAGGACATCTCTGCCTGAGTGAACCTTGCCTTGAGCTAGTCCTCATTCACCTACAGTCTTCCCTCCCATCTTCTGTGTGAAATTATTATACAAAATTAATTCACTTAGTAACAATGGCTGAATCCAATAACACTGAATTTTTAACCTGCTGTTTCCTAACCAGTTTCCCAGAAATTGCATTCTACAGGGCCCGGTGCTCCTCCTTTCAGTTCAATGTAATTCTCAACAATGTGTAAGCAGAAATGAGAGGTTGTTAAACAGATTTTTTAAAACATGGCTTTATTGTGCAACATAAAGCAGAAGCCACATCTGAGATGGGTATGCTGAAGAAGCTGGCTTCTGTGGAGGTAGATATGCACACAGCCTCGCAGGCTGTAGAGTTTTGTGCAAGCCAAGGTTGTACAGGCTTTGTGCTTAGAACTGAAATCAGTGTGATGTCCAGACCAGGATGTTACTGGAATGTTCTCTCTCCAGCACTGGCTAGTGACCAGGTGATGCTGGGGTTGTGACTGTGAGAGCCTGCTGGGCATCCCTCAGTGGGAGAGACCCCATCTATTGTAAATGGTGTAATCGGGGATCGGAGTTGGGCTGTCCTTGAGAAGTCAGCAGCTCTCCTGGGAGCAGCTCTGTGGTGCTGCATCTTGAATCACATCTCAGCTCTTGGGTGGCTTTCAAGAGATAGCAGATGGCCTTTCTATGCCACATCAGAGTCAGAACACCCTCACTCAGCTTTGGGGCAGAGCTGATCTGCCATTGATGTTGGCTGCACTAAGATATCAGTCAACTTGGTTTTAGTGAAATGTACATGGCATCTTTTGTAGACAAAGTCAGATCTATATTATACACCATGAGCACTGGCAAATTTCTATGGGGTGCTTATGTGCTTGGCACTTTAATAGGTACAAGAGTAATTCAAAGGGTTTGTAGAAATGAAATTAAAAGGTGAGTTCCTTTTAGTGCCAACAAAATTTGAAATCTATGCATAGTTTTTTCATAGAATGCATTTCCCATGAACTTTTTGAAGATCCTTCATATACATGGATTTCAACTTTTCCCCACAATTTATTTATTTACTTGAAATGCAGAGTGACAGAAAGAGAGAGAGAGAGAGAGAGAGAGAGAGAGAGAGAAACTTTCCACCTGTTGGTTCACTCCCCCCAAAAGGCTGCAACAGAAAGGTCTGGTCCAGGTTGAAGCCAGGAGCCAAGAACTCCGTCTGAGTCACCCATGTGGGAAGCAAGGATTCAAGTACTTGGGCCATCAGTGACTGCTTTCCAGGGAGCTCAATAAGAAGCAGAGTAGCCAGGAATCAAACAGGCACTCCGCCATGGGATGTCGTCAGTCCATGCAATAGTTTAGCCTGCTGCCCCTGAATTTCAACTTTTAGTGCTGAAACAAACTCATCTTTTCATTCTGTTTTCCATGGACTTTTTGAAGTGCTCTCATAATTGTGAGCACGACGCAATCTAATTTATATTTTACAATAACTGTATGTGAGGGTAATATGTTATCTCCATATTTCAGAAAAGAAAATATGGAGGCATAAAGGTGATAATTAGCTTCTTGATCAAGATCCTAAGACAGAGAAATAGCAAAGCTGTGTCTTCCTCAGAGCTTGTTGGGCCCGGACATCTGAGGCCCACCCTGGAGGTGAAAAAATGTTGGCATCTCATACATGGATTCTCACTTATTTGCCCAACTCATAACTATTTATGGAACAGGTACTGGACCAAATGTTCAGAATAGAGTAGTAAACAATAAAGACAAGTTTTTCCTTCTGTATGAAAAGGCAACATGGGTAGGCATGACTGGAATTCACTTAAAATTACATAAATAACTATTTAAATGCATTTATGATCAGGGTCATGGATTAGCAGAGGGACATGGGGCAGCCCAGGACATCAGAGGTGTCTGAAAAGGGGGCCCTGGAACTGGGACCTAAAGCTGGGCATGCATTAGCCTCACAAGGGAAGTGAGGAGCACATCAGTGAAGAAGCAGCATGTGTGCAGGGGCCCAGAGATGCCGCCAAGGTAGAAGCTCAGCAACACGGAGCTCCACATCACGGGACCACAGAGGGCCAGGCAGAGGGAGCAGGGAGCAGGGATGAGCCCAGGAAGAGCCCCAGAATCCATAGGGATAGTGGAGGGAAGCAGAGACCAGTTCCCAGACTACACACATTGTCAGAGATCTTGTAAGGCTGAAGGCGGCCAAGGGCTCTGGGTTTGCTTGTTTGTTTCAAAATCACTTTGAATGTAACCAATGAGAGTGCATGAACACTTTGCAACAGGGCATTTTCCCTTTGCCTGAGTGATCCTCTCTTATTGAATGTAAGGGAGAAGGAAGTGCTCAAAACATCCTCAGTAGTCAGGAAATCAATTATGCCAGATTTTCCAGAATATAGCTAGAAAATATAATATTGTTGAATATTAAACACACTGGATATAGGCACTACAACAATTTGGTTTCTTTAAGATTTATTTATTTGAAATTCAGAGTTACACAGGGTGAGGAGAGAGATAGAGAGAGAGCGAGAGAGAGAGAGAGAGCATGCTATCTTCCATTCACTCCCCAGATGGCCTCAATAGCTAGGGCTGGGCCAGGCTAAAGCCAGGAGTTAGGACCTCCATTTATGTCTCCTATGTGGGTGTCAGGGGCCCAACTACCTGGGTCCTCTTCTGCTGCTTTCCCAGGAGCATCAGCAGGGAGCCAGATCAGAAGTGGAACAGCTGGGACTTGAACTGGCTTCCATATGGGATACCGGCATTGCACCATAACACTGGCTCCCTGATTGTATTTTTTATTTTTTAAGCAACTATTTTTTAAAAATTAACTTTTTAAAATAATTTTAAACAATTTCAGCAAGAATATGAAATTCGACATACTTATGTGTTGAATCATTATGCATATACAATGTGCAATGTTCCATCAAATAAAGATACATAT